>NC_134917.1:0-1227462 GCF_051014615.1 Bombus vancouverensis nearcticus | reverse complement strand
TTTCACGGCGACAATTTCGCAGACTCGGCGGATGCGCGCATGTAAAATAAAACGAAATTCTTTTCGGTTTTCAGATCAGGTCTCAGGCGAGTCGCAGTTTTAGCGAACATTCGAGTCGATTTGAACTTTCGATTGATCTTTCGTTGAACCTTCGTTAATGATGTGACAGAATTAATACTCCAATGTTCAGTATTCGTTTCGTAATATCTATTCTCCGATACATATATATGTATGTAGTACGGGCGGTTTGTAAAGATGACTAGCAAAGTGGCACAAACGAAACAGATATACTGCTTGTTCGTCCGCTGATCTGTAGATGTAAATGGTCAGTTCATAAACACGACAATTTTGGAAAATAATAAAAACAAAACTGTAATTCGACACTTTCAAATTTCTAGCGGCCAAAATTATACACGTATACGCAATAATTGCATAATTTAGAACATAACTTTTAATTGCAAAGTGTTGTTTTAATACATGCCACGAAATCGCAACCACGTCGCATCGCTGTCCGACCTCGTGTGTACTTGCTTCTAGATCTACATATACATATATGGCGTCGCGGGGGGAATTATCATTTTAAGAAACGTTCATGCATCGAAAAATCGTTCCTTTACCAATGTGATACTCACGGTCGATCTCTCTCCCTCTCTCTCTCTCTCTCTCTCGAAAAAAAAGGTATCGCGGAAAGCGAGTAAATTCGCGACGAAATCTCTTCGACGCCTGCATTATCGCACCCGTTTCATCACGATGAAGGCGAAATACGTGTAGAGAGAGAGAGAGAGAGAGAGCGCGCGAGACAGGGCGATAGTAAGCGCGCGCGAAAGGGAAGCGGAGGCAGGGAGAGAAGTGGGAGAGACAACGATTTGGCGTGTACAAAAAGCACAAAATTAAATTTCGGTCCCCTCGCGCACGCAATATACGAACCTTGGTATATTCTGGCTGGGAAGGGACGCGAGGTCCTCTCCAATGGCGTTTAGCGGTACGTTAACTATCATTCGGTCTCGCCCTGGGGCCAATTCGCTAACCCGTGTTTACCGATGCCCAGGGCGCTGTTAAATAAACTACAGGGACGAGAACCGGGGTCAGACAGTTGTACGCGCGATTAAAAGCGTAACCGTGACCGGGGACGGACCACTTGGAGGAACGCTTCATGCATCGCTTAGATGTTTCTCGTGTCAAACTGGCAACTAATGGCAAATCGACGATAGTGTTCGTGATATTTGCAACTGATGTTTGAAACACTCGGAATCCAACTAGATCTTTCGGTCTGATCTAAGTTAATAACTCCAGAGATTTCTAATATAGATCCTTCGTATGGATTAGTATCAAATTTGGTTAACAGCTAATACTATCGTCGATTTTGGCTTGGAATAAAACTCTTATTTCAGTCGAATATAAAACGATGCAGAGAGAAGAAAGTGGAGTATTTGGGATCGTTAGAAGTTTATTGATCTAATCTAATTTTAGATTCCTGGTAGAATTATATTTCCCATAGGTTTACGTTACATTTCAATCGAAAGTATAAGTAAGGTCTTGTAAATTATGAATTTGATACTTAGAAGAGAAACTTTATCAAAGTTGAAAGTGAAAGATCGGTTATTCGTAGGTGAGTTTGAGAATGAGAAAATAGACCGACGAGTTACATTGTAATCGACAATGCTTTTATCTTTGTCTATTTTGTAAGACAACTGTACATAATGTGGAGAATGTTTGATAAAAAAAATACAGAATACTACTGATTACTTTAAAGATACAAATCCATAAAATCTATCACAAACAGGACAAATCACTCATCCGTTTTATCTCCAAAATTACATCGCTATGCGCTACTATTACTTTTCGATTTCTTCGAGCTCGAACGATGCAGGCAGCGCCACGAGGGTAATAATTTTATCAAGAACGGACGAATCGAGGAGGAACGATAAACCGTACGAGATAAGGGGTACCGCGTTCTCACATATACTCGTAGGATGTTTCAGGCGTTATCAAATTTGAAATCGATTACACGGGCTTTGTCGCAAAATCGGATCGCTGCAGATGGACCGAGCGTGCTTCCTGCTGCGTGCATATGTGCCAAGATACACGGCAGAAACGCGCGAGGCGTACGATGCAAGTTGCGACGTATTTATCTCTGTTGGATACTTTTGTAGCTGGTACAAGAGTACCCTTTCGGGCCATGTGTTCCGTTTACTAAGTCTCTCTTCGCTATCCCGCTTTCTCTTACTCTCCGTCGCTCATTTCGATCGCTAGCCTTCTTCCCGTGACCATTATTATTACTCGTTACCAACCCGTGATCCCATGCTTGCAATAATTGCAACGGGATTTTTGTCAACGAGTATCATTACTGGATCGCCGAACAGGATAACTATGCCTCGTATCTCGTATGCTTCGGCAGAATTTAACCTTCTATCTGCAGGGCACAAGTGTATTCGTCATTGACGGAGCGACAGGATACTTGATGCGTAGATCGTATTTATAGGAAATTTAAAGTTACAAAAATGCATAGAATTTTTGTCTGTACTTGTTGCGTTTCTCCTTTGCGATATATAATAACATAATAAAACATATATTTACTCCCTGAACCGGATAAAAGGACTCGTTAGGAATATGAAATTGTCCGACGACGTATCGAACTTTGGAATTGCTCTCTAGGAAAGACAGAAGATTTACCATTTTTACGTGGAAAATTTCAAGATGCAAAGAATGTATTTGATGTAGACAAACGAAATAGATTCGTACAAAGTAGTCGCGTTTAAAAATATAAATCTACGTAAGAATGGATCTACTATTTTTTAAGCATCTCGACGATTCTTCGAAGGACGAATATGAAGAGCAAGTAATATTTTCGGCGTGCAGAAAATCCATTAGACGTAACAATCTTCGTATCAATGAAGCGAAGTTGGCCCAGAATTAGCCAGGAGGAATACGTAAAATTACGTTACGGTAATCGAGCGTCGGATAGAAGATTCTGGCGAACGAAACCGGAAGTGAAGCGACAGCCAGAATTCGCGAAAGTCGAGCGAAGACCGAGTAACGAGATCACGCTAACGGAGTTCATCCGGCTCGTTTATCAGGCACACCAGCTTCCAGCTTGCTTTTGCCGGGATCAAGATCCACGGATGCGTATGACGCTGGGTACTAGACAATTTTCCTCGCTTTCCTCCTTTCTCCTCGCTTCGTCGTCGTTTTCGTCCTCATCCTCGTCTTTGTCGTCGCTCTCGTCGTCTTCTTCGCAAAGCTGTGACGTGTGTGCTCGCCGCTGGTGGGCTCGGTCGTTTATGCGAACGGAATTTACGCGTCTGCGGCACATGGTGCACGGCTGACTCGGCTTTATAAATCCGATGTTCGTTGGCGTTGTGTGTCGGGATTCGGCGGTGGCGAGGCGAGGCAAGACGAGGCGAGACGAGCGCCCTCCGCCAGCCATGTTTGCGGGTTTATAAATTGGGTTCGGCGCTGGGGATTTTTCTATTAGGACAAAATTGGTTCTTTCAACCGCCACCAGGGCGGTCGGTTCTTCCCTCTCCCTCCCTCAGGCTTCGCCGTTTCAGAACCGACGGCGTTCCACGCTTACCCGAACTCGTCGATCCTCTCTCTGTGTGTACGTCCCTCCTCGTCCTCTCTCCTCTTCGCCGTTTCCACTCTTCTCGCTTTATCTTTCCGTCCCTCTCCTTTTTCATCCTAAAGCTTCTCTCCTTTCAATTCTCCTCGTGCTTCTCGCTCTTTCCATTCCTGCCTATCTATTCCTCTTTCTCGCTACCGTAGCTCCTCATCCGGCTGTCCTCGTCACGAGCCAGAGAACGAGAGGAACGCTCTGTGATGGGGTGATTCGCCAGGGGCTGATGTGCCTCCCCGGTAAGGGGAGGGGATGCTCGTGGCAGCTCTCAAAAGTCGATATTTCCGTCACCGGTGTTATCGGTGTTTCCTACATTCTGTGTCCAGCGTCACCATAAACGAGGTTACCGATCAAAGTGCCGCCGTCGTCGACGTCGTCGTTGCCACGACGCTCTCTCGACCTTCCGCGGCAGAATCCGCAGCAACGGATCTACCGATTCGCCACCGATCGTTTTCCATCTTTACGTTTGCTTTCTCAACATCATGGAGGACGCTCGGGAAATATCGCTAGGTCGTTCCCTAGCGGGAACGTTGCTCTGTCTCGAGGAAAATGGTTTATCTGCAAGATAACAATAACGAATTCCATAATTTTGTACAAACCAAAGATGCTGTTACAGAGAAACTCGTGCAACACCGCGAATTTCACGGTTCCCTGACTTGTTGCTTAGATCGCGGTCAATCGCTAGCGAAAATTTCCAAGGCTCTCGTGTAGACCTATTTACGCGACATTTTCGCGAATTTTTCAAGCTTTAGACAGATAGTCGGAGATATTCAACCGAATGGAAACGCGCTTTACGCGCGTTGTATCGTTCGACGGAGTTAATTAGGCGACTTTCAGCGAAACCCGCGGCAGGAACAGCGAGATTGCCATGCGAAATAACGTAACTCGGTTAAACGCGCCACTTCAGGCGGCTTTCGAACTGTACTGATCAAACTATCCTCGAACATGACTTGCGAAACACTTTGGAATCGGTTCTTATTAGTTTCTCTATTCCACGAGTTTGCTTCGGCCTCGATACTTACCGGCAGAATCTAATTAGTCGACGCGCGTTCGACACCGCCGGAATTAATTTCATTCGTGCCGCGCGATTAAGAAGACGATTGTTCGCGATACTGGATTTTAAATGGCGCTATTCCTTTCATTACCCTTCTTCTTCCACGCGTCCTTTAGTTTTCCCCCTTTTTCTCTTTTTTATGCTCTTTTTGCGTTTTTTGTCGGTTTTCGCTTCTTCGTCGGCGGTGTTCCAACGCGCGGCTAATTAGCCGCCGCCATTTTTCCATGGGGCAACCTATTATCGGCCATTGAGGCAAGAACCGGCTAGCCGGAATAGAAATTTAATGAGGTTTACCGCGGCGAACCGGGCGATTTCGCGAATACCCTCGTTTACGAGGCTGCACGTCGATTTAAAATGTTAAAATTGATACTAGTTTGATCTTTTCCCAGGAGAAAATTTTTCTTTTCTATATGACATTTTTCTTCTTCTTTATCTTTTTGCCTCAATTTCTTTTCGAATAATCGAGACGATTAAAACGATGATAATGAAAGTAATATTATATATTCTTTTTTATCTTAACGGTTAATAATCACAGAGTGCTGTTTAAAGCTGCACTTCGTCGCACTTCTAACGACATTGTGATAACAGAGAGAGCATTCCTGCGACGAGAAAACGTTTCTGCGCGTACGCGCAAGGGTGGTGGACTAGTCGCTGCAAATATAATAAAGCAAGATAATGGAACCGGCTTCCGTAACGAGCAACAATCAAATCGTGCTGTCTCTCGATTTCTTCGCTCGACAACGTTTCCCTTTCTTTCTCTCCCTTTCTCTTACATCATTCTGCTGCCCTCTTTGTCACGACGAAACGAACAATAATACAAGTTATACACGACAGGCAGACCGGCTAAACGGGAACTCGTCGTCCCGTTCCCGGGGACAAAATTATTCGATTTGCCCGCCGTGAAACTCGAAAGTTATCGAAAGTCCCGTGAGGGGTGACGAAGGGCCGGCCGTGTAAGAGGGCGAGCCCCGGTCATTTGGCTTGACTTCATAAGTCGTTAGAATCAGCCTTGAATCGAGTCGTTTGTCGCGAAAACACCCGGTACACGCGAGAACGGAACTGACGACGAGGACAGTGGCGGCGACAACGCTATAAACGGTACACCACCGCGGGGGTTGCGAGCCGCACGAGGGTGCAACGAAGACAGAGACAGCGTGGCAGAAGGGGGTCGCGCGCCTAACCAAATTACATCAATCCCATTTCACATCGTTTTGACATAGCAATTGAGTTGAGTTGCGCGCAACTGTTGTGTTTTTGCTGCGTGTTCAGGAGCGAGAGGAATGCGAGAGCATCGAGCGGCGAAGGGGACGGCCAAGGGGAAGAAAGGGAACGAGAAGAGGAGAAGAAACGAACGAAGAAGAAGCACATCGACGTCGTTCATCGTCGCTGGAAAACCAACCCCCCGCGACGAACGCTTCGAGTTTTCACCCCTCCGTTTTCGAGCGAGCCGCAGAGGGCTCGACCGGAGTTGGATGCGATGGTGGCGAGGGGCAAGTGCCTTAACTTTTCCTTATCGAAAATAAGTCGTTAGCCGGCCTTTCATCTTTAAACGAGTTTTCGCGGTGCGCTGAGTTTTTACCCGGCCGTTCCCCTGTCTCCTCCTTATTTCTCTCTCTCTCTCTCTCTCTCTCTCTCTGTCTCTTTCTCTTTCTCGCTTTTTCTTTTGCCACTCCTGCTTGTCCCTTCTTCTATATCTCCATCCAGCCACTTTTGCTCACGTTGCCTCGGTTTAAGGGATTTTTCAATTTCACCGTGAGAAGCTAATTTAATTTCTACGCGGGACCGATGCGGTGCAAAGAACCGGTTATCCGTTGATACCTGTGCCGTGGACGATGCGTCCTAAGCTATGAAAACGTGCCCTACGTGCAATTATTTCTCTAACTATCGACTTTCTATACTCGGATTAGAAGATACTTTTCACCGCGTAGATTCGCCTCGTGTAAGATGTCGCCTCTAATTACCTGCTGCTTGATGCAATCCAGAGAGACTGCGAGCAGTTACTGAATTCGTTACAGCCTGTTTCTCGCTTTATTTTTCTAACGAGCTATTAAATATTCAGCAGTCGTAATAGCCCGGAGTTTAATTAAAGCGACACTGTAGCAGCAACCTGCTTACAAACATCTTTCATGGTGTTCGTGTATACAGTTAGAACTCTATCAAACTTTTTCGTCGGATCATTATGTACAATGTACAGGGTGATCCTTAATTAACGTCACTGTGCTGTAAGAGGCGAATTGAAAGCTGTTTGGTAATTTATCGCTAAATGTGCGAATTTCGATGATAAAACGACGCGTTTTTTCACATTTTCATCCTTGCGAGATTAACCTTGAATTAAACAAAATAGAAGATTATCTCAGGTAACAAAACTAATTAGTGTTATAAATTCCAAATCTATCGAATTCCAATATCTCGATAATCCGGTTCTCAAACGTTTTCCGAACTTGATTGTATAAAAAGATGGAAGTATACACAATGCAATTATTATTACAGTTGCTTGTAATTAATTGTTATATTTACGAATGTGCTATGTCTAATAATATATAAAATATATCTGCCCGTATAAATTTGAATCGCTGCGGCAACAAACAAAAAAGAAGGAAAGGAAAAGAAAAGAAGAAAATCGAGTTTCGATACAAGAATCAGAGCTTCTCGAATGAACTACCCGAATCTAGGAATCGATACTATTACACGGTGATCTGTTCGATCGTGCCCTTTTTATGGATGAAAGGAAAACAGTTTCTTGTGCTTTCGGTCAATGGAAAAATGAGATCGAACAGGAATGGAACGACAGGAGAGAAACTTGGAAGCGTGTTGCCTCATTGTCGGCGTCGCTCGAGGGAGAAGCGGGAACCAATGGTCCCCTTCCTCTTTGTCAGCCTCGTGGTGTGGCTTAGAAGAGTACAATGCTGTAAAACCGCCAACAATCCGCTTACCAAGTGACATCTTTACGCAATTACCAATAATTGGTGGCTGGTCGAGGCGCAGAGCCTCGCAAACCTAATTAGGATAAAGAATGTAATCGGAGACGTTTCACGAGGGTTGTGGCTCGTACTACTCATTGACGACTGTAAGGCAATCTTCTCGTGTCGTTTCAGGTATATAGTAATTGACGAAAATGTTTGAATGCTTGTCACGCAAGAATCTTTCGTGAATAAACTGTACCTACTATTATGGAAAGAACGTAGAAATTTTATTAACACTATGACAAGACGCGATTACCATGGTTATTGTTAGATAGATGATACATTTACACTGTACATGGCAGTGTGCGTGTAAGCGTCAGAGGACGTCCAGGTCTTAGTTGAGACAAAAGACTGTTGTTAGATGTTAGAAGCTTCTAGAATAGTCTGTTTGACAACAAGCGTGCGTGTAAGAAGGTTATCGAGGTCTTTGGAGCGTAATATTGATATGTATCGATGTTGTGTACTAACAAAGTTATTAATTTATTATACCTTAACAGGTAGAAAGGTACGTAACATTTATTGCAAATCTACGCTTCGCAAAGGTCATAGAAGTGATCGAACGGTCAATTATCGATCACATATAAACCTTTCGACAGTGTACTAAAACGAAGGAATTCGTATTTCGTATATTCTATCGTATATTAAGTAAAAAATATTGTACGTCTTCGACATTTCGTGGCTAATAAACTTTTAGAACGTTGTTACGTATGACAATATTTAAAATATGAAATTTATAGTACTATTTATGTATATTTTCCTTCTTGTTGTACATATTCGGATCGTGATAATCGTGCGTCGCAATATATCCATAGAAATTTCCTAATAATTTCGCAAGTCATAATATTTAAAATGAGAAATGCTTAAAACGAGCTCTCCTTTCTTTTTCTAGCTTATTTTAACAATCTCTTTTATCGTTAATTTTTCTTTAATTTCAATTTGATCCGGAGTGGAACCAAGGAAGTCGAAACACAACGTTCCGCGAGCTAATTACAAATTATAGAGGACACACAGAGCGCACCGATTTCGTTAATAGCTGAAATAAGATTTAAAACTAGTGGTGCGTTCAGACGTATTTTCAAAAGCGATTTAATCTTAATTCGATTGCTTCATTATTCGAACGTAATCGGGTTAATGCTGGTTCGATACGAAAGTAATTTCTACCGTTGCATAATTCATCCTTCGCTCTTCATGGGAAGAAAATTCGCGGCAAATTGACAGAAGAATCGAATGTCGCGTGGAATTAAAGGTACGTTCGTTTTGCTTCTAAACGAAACAATCCATTTACAAACGCAATATCGTTTCTAATTAATCGAAATCTACAACGCACGGCCAACCCCCGTTTCTCGCAACGATTGAAAACACCAGCCGTATTCCGTGTTTCTTCGTCCACCGCTCGTTAACATAATCATTTAACATACCGTTTCAACTGCTCGCTCGATCTATGCTCGAAACGAGACGAAAACGTAATCTATTCGCTCGGCTTAAACGTGATAATCGCATTATCGAAATCGAGTAATAATCAAATGAAAGCATTTCGTCCCGACCCAGATGAGCGTCTTAACGAAGTTCCACCGAATTATCAGCAATTATCGGTCCTTCGGTGTAATTCCGTTAGCCACCGTCGAAGTTGGAAAAGGCGCCAACTAAAAGCTCGCTCTATCGAAAGGTCAAATCGGATTTCAGCCTCGAGACCGTAGGAGAATCCTCTCGATTAAATCAGAATTTTCCTCGTCTCGCGCCTCCTCGATCTTGCTATTATGCGAACAATACACGAAGAAAGCAACCGATCGAACGTAGATTCGCGTTTCACAGCGATTTTCCTTCTATCCTTGTGTCAAAGTGGCGAGGAAAGATCTCAATCGCGGTATCAAAAATCAGAAAGAATCGTGGAAGGAAATGACGAAGGGAGACGAGTGGGAAAAGGAACGAAGCGGAACCATCGACGGCAAGTCTATAAAGGGGGACACGAAATATTCTCCACCCCTTCTGCGGCAACGAGCTCCGTTCATGCCCGAATTGTAACCGATACGTTTGTAAAGGAAACCTAGATCCGTTGATTCCACCATTCTCCAGCACAATAAAATTGCCCTTTTTTCTGCTTTCCAATTCCACGTTCGTGGAACCCGACTCGAGCCACGATTGCTATGTATACTTGAAACGTATATACGTACGAGCTACGAGCGAAGAGAAGGAAACAAGAAATAAGGGAAGAAGCTACGGATCGACAAAGAGAAAGGAGAGATCGTGGAAAGAGAAAAATCGTGTGAAAGGATAAGCGAAGGAAACGTGAAAATGTTGCGCAACGTACGACAAAGGATGTGGTGGAACGAAAACAGAAAGTTAAAGGGTGGTACAGGGTGGAAGAGGCGAAAGAGGCGCAAGGGGGGATGAAAACATACGTAAACACATGTTGTTACACTTGGCAAAGCACTTCTGTTAGAGGGTCTCTTTCCGAGACGGCTTATAGCGTGGCAGACAAGGCGAAGAAAACGTCTCTTACTCCTCGAAACGACGTGTGGCGACAATTCTATTGTGCATTCCATTCGGTCGGTCGCTTTGAGATACAAGCACGCATACTTCTTTGTCCCAACGAACCACCGAAGGTCAGGTTAGAGGGGGAAGAGGTTGCAGGAGATGTATAGGTACATGGAGGATTACGAAAAATGGAGAGAGGTATTTTGACACCCCGTATAATGGCTCGACCACGGGGTGCACCCAATTAGGTAACGTTGGGCGTGAACAGCATAGTTTGCGCCCGGAATAAAATACAAAACTATCTCGTAAGCGTTCAACCAACTGAATGCACGGAAACTTTCGGCTCTATTCATCGAATCGTTTAGGATTTTTCTTAGCGACAGAACGTTCAGAGACACTCCGCCAACGAGGACAACGTCGGGCATTAAACAATAACCTTGGTACTCTGGTTTGTAGTAGTTTCAGCAGAATTTCTTACAAGCGTACAATGTTTTTTTTACATAGTAATTTTCTATAGAAATTTGGTATTTATATTATTTTTAACGTTGCAACTGTATTCTCTAGAATCTTCGAGATTTTCTTGCATCCCTTACATTACACCTTTTTGCTCGTTACATACATACACACACACACACACACACATATATATATATATGTATCGGAAAGCGCACGATGTAAAAAGCAGTAAAGAAATAACGTACTTATAATACAAATAAGAAAAGAATAAAAATATTCGTATGTACCGGACGTGACAGTTGATCCAGGCACGGATGTTCGCATAGCACTTTCGGCCGGCTGCGGGCGTCGATGTTGGCCGTAATCGTTACAAAACGAGGAACAACCTATCGTCGAACCGATTAAGAAACACTTTTATCTCATAAGCACGTACCGGCGTGAATCAGTCAAAGTTCACCGGGTGACACGATTCTTTCCAATAATCTCGCGCCCGTCGAAGGAAATTTGCCGGCAGTTGGTAGCCGGCCTCGAGGAACTGGCGCCTCTTCTCGATGAATCCTCGACGATCGACCAATACGGGGCGAGGCGACACCGTTTCCAGCGGGAAAATAATGAAATTTGCAGCATAATCGGTAGGCAATTCATAGTCGCTGAGTGGTTTCTATTAAGGCTAACGACAGCCGGCACCGAAGGGGCTACGGAGCACTCGAAGGAAGACAATCTCCCGTGAGGAGATGGGCCTTTTTTTCATCCCCCGCTTTCGCGCGCCTCAGCCTCAGCCTCAGCCTTCTGATCCTCGTCTCGTTCTACCGCCAATCCTGAGGATCTATTTCCTATCGGCGGACCTATCGTCTCTTTCTTTTTCACCTCTTTGCTTTCGAGAACTGCGACACGATTTCTCCTCCTGGTTCCTGCTCCGCCTCCTTTTCTAGCCTCTGCCGGTTCCACCATCCTCCTCCTTTCTCCCTCTTTCTTTCGTCATCTTCGTACCTTCGTTACCGTGCTCGTTGTTCCTCTTCGGCTTCGTCCAACCTCGCCCGACTATCCGCCACCATCGAGAGACCAGCTCTTTCTATCTCACCTGTGGAGCTGACACCGACTGCCAAGGTGGGGAGAGCTGTTCAGGTGGGAAGCAAGCGTAAGCGGAATCGTCGGAGAGTTGATTTTAGGTCGGCTAATGTCGTTTCGCTTTTAATGAACTTCTCCGTTCGTTAAGTACGTTTCTCCATCTCCGTCGCCTGCCAATCCGCGGACCAGTTTCTTCTCCCTGGAGCACCTGATCGGATCTTCTTTATTTCTACCTCGCCAACGGTCATCGCGCGTCTCGCAGATATTCGCGAATTTTCAGAAGCAACTTGGCCATTGATTAACGACATTAAACACAACGACGATCCTTTCATCCGCGCATTCTCGTAATATTCTATAGTTACGTTCCTTTTTATTTACCAGCGCGCCTCTTTTTCTTGCCGATCGTTCTTGCCTTTAAAATAATTATAAATTCTAACAATTTTGTTCGCAGAATCCGTGCAAGCAACAAACGCTTTACATTTATTATAGTTTGCCAAATAGGCGTAAGATGTCGCTACCAGGAAAGCTTAATATCGTTTAAAAATCGGCAATCGAGATCGCTTCCGAAGGAGAATGACCATGACCATCTTTTCTTTTTCGATAATCGTCGTTCGAAATCATTCGAAAACATGTTGGTTGAAAATTGCAATATTAATAGATTTCAGCAACAAACAACATTATCGAATAAAGATTCGAAATAAAATCGAATAAAGAATCCGAGGAGTCTATCGATCAATCATATATCGGAATTTTCTAGTCGTAAAATGGTGAGCACGCTCGTTCTCTCTTTATCGCAGCGACGTTAAGTAATAACGATTGTTGCATCATGTGCATACATGGAAAAACATGTTAACGTAAACAGGCAAATAATACAATGATAATCGATAAGAATCGTTCGTGTAATTTTTGAAAATATTTGCCTTATATAACATCGATCTTTTCCTTATCTCTAACGACATCTAATTATCGTAACAATCTCAAATTATCGTTATATCGTCGTTATAATTACAATTAGCATTATAGAAGTCTGTTACTGTTATTCGTATCATTACCTATTCCGAAAAATTCGTTAATGACAAGCTCGATAACCTCTGGACAACTAATTAGCGATTACCTCTGAACTAACATCGTTCCAAAACAAACGGGTTTCGTTGACTAATATCACATTGAACTTTCAAATGCAATCTTCAAACGCAAAAGAATAAAAGAAATTACTTTGAGATTAAGAAGAAGATATTTTTCCAAACCATTAAACATATAATAACACCATTAAAAACGAATAAATTTCAAATCTTAATGATACTTTCTTTTCTTTAACGAAAGATTATCGTCGCGTCAAGGTACTTAGTTTTCATATTTGATACGGAAAATACACGAAATAATTATTTTTGACATCTTATTCTTTCTTCATTTTTCGTTATTTTATTACGCTATCGAAGGTTTGATATTACAAATAAACGTAACGAACATACCTAACAACCATGAATGTTAACGATGCTTGTTTGACATTGTCTATCAACGAATTGTATCGTACTTAAGATCGACATTGCACAAACTTTTTAATCCTTCCATAAAAGTTGATAAGTATATTTATTATACGATAACTATACGATGACACGAATATGGCAACAAGAGAATATATTGATTTTATTGGTAATAGATGTGATTGAACGTCAGTCTGGCGGTTGCTTAAATTCATTAGCGGAGGAAAGTGGCAAATGAAATCGCAACAGTGTGACGTTATCCAACCGGTTTACGCGAAACCACTGTGCGAATGTTGCTTTCGTTTGAATTCCTTCGAAACACGATTCATTCGGCGTCATTGAACTCTGAAAATTCGAGTATCGATCTCATCGAACGAACTGAAATCGGTGTCAAAAATAATTCTCGGTTTCACACAAGCAGATACCAAATTTATAAGAGACGAATTTTTCTTCTCCGAGTTTCTTAGAATTCGTCCGATCGTTCTAATCGTGATACGATTATAGCCGATCTTTTATAAAACCTCACACGTATCTTTCTCTTCCCATGCATTACGTAATTGGCTCAAATATAGTGTATCTATGACTATAGAGATAAAGCGATGCTATCTCGGATTTTGCATAATCAAATGGTGCGATATAGTTCGGTCACGTGTTTCAGAACGTGCCATCTCTTACGTTGTGTTATATACATATATTTTCACGCTCGCGCATACAGTGGTCCATGAAAGAATTTGAATATGTATAGAAACTTTGTACAGACATGTTATATTATGCGTCGCGAATAAAACATTTAAAATTTTGAATCATTTTCTAACGTACATTTCTTCAATAAATTTTCAAATAAATAAACATAAAAAAACATTTACTTAAAAAATTTTCTTACGTGGTAACGGTTGATAGATCTTGATAACATATAATACTACGATGCTACCTTCGATACCGTGTTTCATTTTTCACATAGCAAATACCTAATAATTTCCATGTGCATGTTTTGATTTCTGAAACTGATTTCAATTTTAAAAAATATATCAATCGTGTATTATCATAGTGTTAATCGAGTTTCAAACGGTTCTATATAACGTAGTATATAATATAATCGTAACAGTTTGCTACGGCATATATATTCGTAAGTATTTACGTATCGATTGCATATGATTAACTTGGAACCTGTGACAAATTTCACTGGATTCGACATAATCGTCCCTACTTCCTCGATGACTCCTAAATAAACTTAAAGCAAGTATCGTAACTGTACTGAATACAACGGAGGTTCGTCGAATTTCGCCGAGAAGCATCGAGCGGTCGAGTTAGTCAAATAACTATCGCTCAACTTTTATCTGGCGCATCGAATACAAAACCCAGAAGGTTTACCGTGCAGTTACCCTTCGAGCAAACTTGCCACCTTTTGCCGTGACCTTCGCCTACGGTCTACGTGATTAGACGAGTTGTTGCACGAGAAAGAAACGCAGTCTACATAGCAAACCTCGATGTTTCTTGCATCAGCGCGACGCGCGACGCTTACGAAATACCTCGTATAAGATTAGCGGCGGAAGAAAAATAATAAAACTGGCGTGCTCCAGCGATTTTCTGGTGGGAGTTGGTTCGTCCCACCCAAGGATCTACAATGTACACTTTCACAACGAAAATACGCGTACACTGGCTGACGAAAATATTTGAACACTTATCGTAGAAAACATTTAGTTGCATGTCGCGCGCGTCGCATAAACATTTTTTTTTCAAATCGAAAGTAAAATGAAACTAAGGTGAAATTGTATATAAAAGTTACAAGATATTTATTGCAAACGATTAATAAGATTAATATGCAGCACGAACAGCCGTTTTAAGGATAACGGCCAGTCGAGATACTTTTATGTCTCGCTATAGTGCTAACGAAATTTCAAAATTTTTCCTACGACGTATTAATACTATATTTACAAAAAGTGTTTGCAACTTGTGGACGTACGTTTGAATACTTTCGCGAATCCGTATGTATAAAAACATACTTCAAAGGGAACGACCGATTACGGAGAAGGAAAAGAATTTATCAGGACCGATTAATTCTTTTCTAATTAAAAACTTCCACTTCTCGCGCGTTGACAATCGAATGTCACGGTTCGTTGACGATATGCCAACGAATCATCGTCGAACGGACGAGGAATCGACGTTGATTCGTCGCCTTATCTATTTCTTAACAACTTCCCACAAACGTATCGCGAACGTGAAAGAATGTTTTTCGAATTGCCCCCGCTCGAAATGAAAGAAGAAGAACGAGAAAAGAACAGAGCGGTTGACTAAGCCATATCCGGACGCGTATTCGTTCACGAACTTTCCTAGAAACGATCGAAATAGAGTGCGTTTTTGCCTTAAACGGAAGACAGATAAAGGCTTAGACGAAGAGTAATTTCGTAATGAAGCAATTAATCTCGTCACGTCGTGCTTGGACGACGTAATCGTTAGACATAGAAAAAGCTTTGTACGAAAGTTCAGTGTTTTGTTCGATTTTACTTACGGCGATATTGGATTTTATCCCGATATTGGAGTTTTAGTAACAAATGGCTAGTTCGATTTGATTAGTCTCTTTTTTGTCCTACAGTAATATAGTTTCAGTTCGATATTTTTCTCCCCGCCCCCCCCCCTTTTTTTTGCAACAGTTCGATTGCAATCGTGGTGTTACGAGAAGGATAATTGCAGTTTTTGGTATCGTTGGTATCGGTCGAGTAATTGCCCCGGAGATCATTAACGGTGGCACTGTTGACGGAAACCGGGTCATTTTTACTATCAGTTTTACTGTCATCCGTTCAGGCAGACGAAACGCTGACCTTTTATTACATCATGACAGACGATACGTGTTACGAATCGTTCGTCAGACGTTTACGATAAATCCGATGCACGATCGAAAATCCCAATTTTCCCACTTCTTCTAATCTATGATGAAATTTATAAAAATGTAAAAATACCCGCCACGAGTCTGGAGCTAACTCGTGATAAACAAAGTTCAATTTCCTTATTTTTTTCTTTTTCCTTATTTTTTATTTCAATAACTTTGCTCGACTAACATTTTTCCCAACGGTAAAAATAAGACGCTCGATACATTAAACGTTTCGTTTATTCGTCTCGTTTCGAAGGTATCGACGTTTATGCAAACAATCATTCACCCGTACGAGATTTATTCTCATTCGCATATCGCAACTCGTTACAACACCATTGTTTACAGCTAGTCGTAATCTCGCATCGATGACTATTGTTTGTAACATCCTAGAACGAATTCCTTGAAAAAATTTCTCGATCTTCGAAGCATTTTCATCATCCTAAAAGATGCTTGTATTCGAAGATTCACACGAACGTTGCTAGTTGATAGTAATGGTAAATAGTCGAAGCAGCTACTGTGTATCGCCGTGTATTCCTTTTCGAATATGTTAATGCTATCTGACGCAACCAAAGCTATCGCTATATATAAAAGCTGGGTAAACGAGCCGCGCTGTCAGTGTTGATAGTAATAGCGTCGGTGTTTCATGAAAAAGAATGTGTTATTAAACGATCCATTTTTATTTTCTGTTCTTTTCCACTGGTTCGCGTTTCCTGTTCGCCAGCCAGAAGTTTTCTTCGTCACTATCAGGATTTGTCGCGAAAACAGTCGTATTTTTTCCATTCGTCTCGCTTTCGATCCATTCGATATTCGAACCTGCGCTGATTGGCCTTCGAGGTGCCAATCGAGAGAAAGTGAACGAAAATGCATAAGACGAGAGAAAAATTCGAGATGGATTATTCGTTGTTCAAGACGGATGTCTCTAAACGTAGAAGATCGGCCACTACCAGGGAATTGAGTAAGAAGATAAAATAAGGATCTTTGTCGAAAACCTTATTTATTAGACATTGGTGGAAAAAAATTGGGCAGACAGTTTTCTAACGATGTCTTTTCGCGCGTCTTTCAGCCAAAATAGCGTATTCAGCGCCGAAGAACGTGGTCTCGTTAGCGGAGGGTATGCCGAACGAAGAAACCTTCCCTTTCGCAGAGATCTCCGTCAAACTCAAAGATGGATCGTCTTTCACCCTTGACGACCGAGAATTGGCTTCGGCTTTGCAGTACATTCCTACTCAGGGCTACCCGCCGCTTCTTCAGGTAACTGAAAATTGGATTTCACTCGGACCAATTTGTTTTATGGATTCCAATTGCGAGTTATCGGCGCGCCGCAGAATCTTCGTTATACCCTGTCTAATGATTTCTATCTTTGCGCCATTTGCCACAACCGTGCCATATACAAGCTTCGTACACGATAAAATAACATAAAAGTGGCGATGCCGATGTTGTTGCGTTTGTTAATCTCGTTCGGAAGATGATCAGACGCGTTGAAAAGCTCCTAGAATTTTGCCTCTAAAGAAACATGCGATTCTTAAATTTTGCGCTATTCTTCGATATATTATTTTCTCACTTGACGATAGTTGCTCTTATCTTTGTTGTTACCAGAGACGCGAAGTTTGCCACATTATTTGGTACCTCGACTTACCAGATCGCTACATTATGCTCTTCGATCCAACGTCCATATTTTCTTTAACGATATAGATTAAAGATTGACATTTCTTAGACTCTACTGTAAATAGTCCGTGGCTACGAAGAGTAAGATTAAAATTCTTTTTGAACCTATCGAATCAAATAGTCCGTATATACGAAGAGGCAAGTTAACACAGCTATTTCGTAGATTATACGATGAAAATCAAAGATAAAGATATCCAAATGATCGTGGAATGCGACATCCCTGTCACTCGATAAGGATCTTCGACGGTATTTCTACACGAATAACGATTACATTTATCAAAAACTCGTGGGTAATCGTACGTTTGTAGTTAAACCGCTTCTTTCTCACTTTTTTCCTCTCACTTTGAGATAACGCAATTGCCTTCAATATGTTTAACGACATTGAATGCTAAATTGGTTTCAGAGCCTGAGGGAGTTCCAGAGAAGGACGCACGCACCACCCTTGTGGGAGAGCCGTGACATCGTGATCGTCTCTGGATCTCAGGACGGATTAAGCAAAACTCTCGAGGCCATACTCGGCCCCGGCGATCCTCTCCTGGTGCACGATCCTTTTTATCCGGGCGTGGAAGTTGTGGTCGGTAATTCTCCGCTATTTTTCACCCGATCGCGTTTCTCTTAATATTACGCAATTAGATTATTTCCAAGATCGAAACAAACTTCCTTTCTCTCTCTCTCTCTCTCTCTCTCTCTCTCTCTTTCTTTTTCTAAAATTAATGACAGAGAAATTGGAATTTAAAGAATATTTCATTCGCGGAGCGTTAACTGTAAGAGATACGAAGCAATATTGAAATTCTTGCTGGCGCGATAAAAGAAATCAGAAATCCGGAGAAATCCGAATTATTGTGCTGATGAAATATTTACGATGACCTGAAAAAGAACTTCTTTGTAAGTATAAAATATTAACTCGAGTGATTCGGGTTTCCAGATAATTACGAGATTTCTTCTATTCCGATTTATCAACACGTGAGGTTTACAGGAATAAATATCTTTCCTCATCGTTATATAGCTAGTCGTAAATGTCGAGTCGTACGTTTCAATAGATACACGCCTTTCCCCTCTTTTCTCGATACATAATCTCTGTGATAAGCGGTCTTCGTTATTATGTACGCACATGGAAAGTAATCCGAATTTTTAAGCGGACAATTGACAAATAAGGAGTAACGGATATAACGCGGAGGTACAACACTTTATCGCTACAACGAATTCAGGACGCTTTTACTATGCAGCGATTGATAGCGTAGGAAAATCGAGGAAAATCGTTTTTCCATTACAGGTCTCGCCGCATAAGGTGGAGCTGATCCCGATCCCTCAGGATGAGCATGGTGTGGTTCCAGAGATTCTCAGGGAAACGTTGAGGAACAGGGAGCTGTCTGGCAAGAAAATGCCAAAAATAATGTACATAAACGCCACCGGATCGAATCCCACAGGCGTTATTATCCCGTTGGAAAGGCGGAAGGAGATTTACAGGATAGCCTGCGAATACAACTTCCTGATCCTGGATGACGATCCTTATCATTTCATGCACTTCAACGAGGTAAGTGATATTTTTATTCTTCTCGCACTTTTATTTCCCAAATATTTGCTTTCTACTTTCTCTTTTTATTTCCGCGATTTTTCTTTCTCATTGCTTCGCTCTTTAAAATATAGATTCTTTTCGCTGATAATTCGCGGATGTCGCGTAAAGATGTTGGAAGCAATCGCAGGATTGTTTGACCAAAGATACGACGATCAAAACGTTTGAAAGAGATAGAAATTACCAAGCGAAAAAATGATAAATCTATTATATCGATGGAAATTAATTCACTATCGACGTTAAGGGAGTAGCGAGGCACGAAAAATTAAGTTGATGCTATCGACGACACTGATAAAGAAAAATTACAATTACCTACACTTGTAGATCTCAGAGTGTCGCTGTTCGCAAGATCCGAAACGCTGAGAAATTGTTAAAAACTCAAATATAATTTCGCGAAAAGAATTATATTATGTCGCGATGTTTATGCAATTTTCTAATTCCTTTGGTCGGTATAAATTCATAGAGCATTTCAATCTCTCTGGAAACGTACGACAAAATAGTTAAAACCATAAAATCGTCGAATGAATATCAATTATCGTTCCGACCAATTACCCAGAATATCATTTAGTTTCTGTATTAATCGTACTAAATGTTATTCCACGTTCGACTGCCTGAAATAACAGTTTGAATAATTGTCACTGTCCATAGCGGACAATTTTTGATAGCATGCGAAATGGGTTATGCGCAGGTGGAACCAAAATCGTTCTTATCGTTGGACACGGAAGGCAGAGTGATTAGATTGGACTCGTTCTCGAAAGTGATCAGCAGTGGTCTGAGATTGGGATTCATCACAGCAGCGGCCCCACTGATAGCGAGCATAGAACTCCACTTGCAGAGCAGTCACCTCCATGCCCCTACATTATCCCAGGTTGGTAGGGTTGCTTTTCTACCCCACCAAGCTTTGGTACAGCTGGCAAAGCTTCGCCTCTAATCGTGATTTTATCGCGATACGATAAAACACGATGGAAAGCTTCGATTATGATCCTTACGACGATCATACAAATCTCTAGTACTCGTTTCGATGCTTGCAATCGTTTCAATGTAACTCCAACGATGATATACCTACAGATAGATTAATCTTGCTATATTGCGAATTAAAACAATAAACAAGTCCTAAGATGCGCGATGCCCAATTTCAATCATCGCGATTTTTCAAAGTCGACGTATGCGTGAATACGTACGTACGTACGTATAAAGTATGCATCGATACCGTTCCGATCGTCAATAAAACATATGTCACTGCACGCTTCGTAAAGATATGGTCGATGGTTATTATGTATCATTTTGTAGACGTAAATATTATTTCTTTAGTGTGAAGATAAATCGCGTGAAAAATATCGGGAGCGCTTCGCACGCTTCGGGTAATTATCATTGGACGTATGCCCATCTTGTATCAACGGTGGCGCGTGTCGGTTGTTATCGCAAATGTAAACACAGAACGGTTTTTATCATATGCGAATGCGAAGAAGGGACGGTTTCTTCACGACTAACCGTTGTTTCTAGGTGATACTGTACAAGCTGATGAAATTATGGGGATACGACGGAATGATGAAACATTTCACGGGGATAAAGCGGTTCTATAAACAACGAAGGGATATTATCGCCAGACTCGCTGAGAAGCATTTGAGCGGTTCGTATAATTTGCAAATAGCGGATAATCCTTACTGTGGAATATGCTTGTTTTCCTCACAGTTGTTCGTTGAGTTGCTTTTAGTTTAAATATTTAAATATTTAAATTAAATATATACGTCGTTTGGTAAATTACTCGTTTTGAACGTAATTTTGAAAAATAATCAAGTAGCTTTATCGTAGTTATTTATAATCGCGATTAGCTCATTTATTTAATCGTATTTACGATTGTTGATTTGAAACGCGTGCCGTGCATTTGAATACTGTTTTTCTCTTAAATCCACGGAAATTATTTCGATATTCCTACTATTAGTAATGCCATCCTTGTTAGTGATAGCATATTAATATGTATCGCCTACTTTGCAGGTTTGGTAGATTTCACGATACCAAGGGGAGGTTTCTTCCTCTGGATCAAAGTTCGAGACATTAAGGATACATGGAAGATGATTATGCAGCGAGGAGTCACGGAGGGTGTCATAATGGCGCCTGGTGCAGCCTTCATGAAAGATTCTAGCAAACCATGCAACGCTATTAGAGCGAGTTTTTCCAAAGCTTCTTACGAGGAAATGAACTTGGTAAGTTCTGACTATGCGATAAATTCAAACTTACGATTAAACTAGTCCAAATTACTTAATATCGATCGAATTACGAAAGTTACCATTATTCGGTATACGTAGTGACCTTTTTTTCAGGCAATGGAAAGGTTAGCAGATCTAATCAGGTCCGAGCTGCGAAATAACTACTCAATTATAAATGAAAATCCGTTCATCAACTAACGCATACGAGTTTTTTTCGTTTGGTAAAGAACCAACGACGAAGGTTTTCGAACGAAGATTTGTCTATATTTGACAAAACTTATATCGACAAAGCAATGCGCGCTAGAGTATCGTACGTTGATATGGTAGAGATCATCGTATCGCAGAAAAAGATCTTATCGACGAATAGCGACATAGAGAAATCTACCTGATCTATCCTGCAAAACCTGCTCAAAAATATTTGTCATCTTATTTGCCAGAGGACCGTAGGATCAAATTTTTTCGCGCTTTAATATATATAATTTTATATAATTTTATAATTTTTATGCAATTTTTTCGAATCATCCTGTTCAATTTGATCATTTTCCATTTCATCGCTCTCGAAGACCATCGGTAACTTTTTTTTAACATAAGTAACGATTAGTGTAAATATCGTGTGTACTTAATTACCGTAGGAATTCGTAGACGTATCGTCAGTACGTGTATTTATCGCGGATCGGCATAGTATTGTATAAGTTTAAAATATCTTGTATAAAAGTATTGTTATGCTATGTATTAATGTTATGTAAATAAAGCTGAGTCAATCAAGATGCTGCGTTTTTCCTACTTCCCTTATCCCCCGTACTTCCATCGTTATAAGTTTTCAAAGTCAACTTACACGTGTTTCTAGGAATTCATCGGTTGTTTAGAAGTTAGCTCGACACAGAAGGGAAAGATAAACAGGGGATACGATGGCGTGACAAAAGTTCGAGCGAAAGAGAGCGCGACGCTATAGAATTAGGAGTAAGGGTGGAAGACAGGCACTAAACTCTTTCACTTAGCACTGAACGTCTTAACTACCAATTAATCGAACGAAATTAATTTAATCTGCTGCGATATAAGCCGAGAAGGATCCATCTTGCGGCCTGCACGTTTCCTCGATATCGAACCATTGCCGTTCGCTCTCGCAGATACGGTTGCTCGTACTTATCGTGACATATATTTCTCTTTGTCTGCATTAAATTACGTATTAAATTCTGGAGAAAAAACTTGACAGATAGTTAATCCACGTTCTTTGTTATTTGCGGCGCGTCTATTCCTGAACGCTTATTGCCGCTAATATCGATTTCCTATAAAGAATATCGTCGAAATGAGAAAAAAAAAAAAAAATGTCAACGATAGACTAACTTTAGTTTTCCAATCTCATATTTGAGCGCCGCAATTGGTTAAAATAATCCTTCGTCGAACAACAAGAACAAAACTAAAACAAGAATAAAACATCGAGGAGCAAAAATAGATTGAATACAAATTAGAATTTATCTTGCAATGAAAAGAAAAAAAAGAAAAGTGCAAGTGATTACGAACGAAAAAGCGACGAAAGGGAATGGCGAACGAGGTTAATACGCGTGTAATGACGGATTTAAGACGAGCAACTTGTGTATTTTCTCGGTCGGGTAAACGAAGGGAAATCCCCGGGCCCTTCGAAGATATAGTGTATATTAAAAGACGTTTCTAGGGGTCGTTACAGGGGATGCACAGATACGGCCGATCATACGAATGGCCGCATTTTCACGAGTGGGATTTTGGTGAGAAAGCAGTTCACTTTCGTTTTCCGACCTGAGATCATCGAGGTCAGTTCTGCAACTTTACGATCATCGATTGTCCACCACCGAGCACCGAAAAACCATGTACATTTTCGAGTAATCCCGTGAAATCCAAACGCAATGTCGACGTCTAGCTTTCAGAACCTGTTCGAAACAACGTCGCTCGATATGGAAAAAGTGGGACGAAATTCTGAAACAAAATTATTCTCGTGAATATAATATAATATTCAATTATTATTGATTTATTTCGTAATTTATCAAAGTATAATCTCTGTCTGACGTGGCGTAGGTGAAATTAGCGATAGGTAAGCAACGGATAAACGACTATTCGGCAAACAGCTTGGTTGACAACACTTTGGCAAGAAGGAAAGAAGACACAATGTCCGATTGAGAGTTAAGATCCGTGGCGGATGAATCAAAAATTCATGCATAAGCAATTTTATAAATTTCTTACGTTGCGACCGTTGCCACGATCTTTCTCTATCGTTCACGTTCGCGGTTCTTAGTGAACGCGAAGCATTATTTTTACAAATCTGGTGCCAACCCCCGAAGCTAGTCACCGTCAACGGGCTTTCAAGGATGCGCGCATTACCTCGCGCGGTACACGGGCCGAGTTGCTTTCGCGAACAGGAGGCGGGAAAGGGGAAGAAAAGAGAAGAAAAGAGAAGAAAAGAGAAGAAACGCGAGAAGGAGCGGAATTGTTGGATTCGAGCGTATCCGTAGTCGCGGACTCGGGCTTCGTATACAGCCGGTACGCTTTCTGTCGCTCTTCTATTCGCCGGTGCCGCTCCATATAGCACGAACTGTAAGGGGGTTATTCCCCAGGGATAGGTGAGATCGGGAGGTGAAATGCGAAGGCGGTAGGAGGGTGGTTCGAGACTAGGGAAGAGCAGCATCGCGGTAAAGAGCGAAAGGAGGAGGCAGGAACGAGAAAGAGAAGGAAAGGAGGAAACGTAGGAAAGGAGAAGGCGAAACGAAAGACAGAGAGGAAGGAGTTCCGCGCGAGAGAGACAACGGTGAAATGAGAAAGATATAGAACGAATGGTGCGAGAAAGGAGAGAGGTTGGCAAGGGTGTGCGAGGGGTAGTGCAGTTTCGTGTTGGCATTACTCTTGATTTCCGTGGTGACGTCGCTACCTCGGCTGCCCTTTCCCTCCAGCTACTGCTCTGCCTCTTCCTCCTGGCTTCTCCTCCGCCGTGTCTTGTGTTTTGCCGTTTCTATGTGCGGGGCCTACACCCAACTACCCAGCAGCCCGTGCTGATACGGAGAAAGAGCAGCCACCCGGACTATCCGCCAGAGATAGATCCTTCCGTGCGCCCTACCTACGTATATCGTTCCACCTACGAACACAACACACCTCTAAACGTACATAGAGAAACACCACCACACGGATAAACAGTTGCTTTTGGAGGCCGCGTCGCACGGAAAAACCCTTTGCACCAGCCATTATATCACGGCAAACATCTCAGCCTCCCGAAACCGCGCTATACCGGGATAATAAAAAATTAAGGGACCCGGGATCGGCCAACTTTTCCCTCTGTACGCTTCCTCGCCTCGGCCAGCTGACCAACTAAATGACCGATAATGAATCCGCTGGTTCTGCTCGTGGACACTGCACGTGGAAGAAAGTTTGCTCCGCTACGATTGATTGACGGAGTAGCCTCTGAACCACCGAGGTACAGGTAAATCGAGGGAGAAGTTGCGAATGTTTAGAGAACGTTTGCTTCGCCTGCTAAATATCGTTTCAGGCGAACACACCTTTGCAAGTTTACCGTAACGATATTATTCTTATCGATGTTTTTTAGTTACCGCGTTAATTTCGACGTCGGAAGAGTAAAAATCTATGCAACGTGTACTTGTTGGTTTAATTTATTTTTTTTTTTTTTTTTTTTTTTTTGAAAGAAAAGTAAAAGTGCTCACATTTGAAAAAGGAGAGAAAAAGGTTCCAGGTAAACGTTCGTCGGAAACGATATCTCTTATCCAGCTCCGTTGCTAGTTTTCTCAACGTCGCGTCCACGCAAAACTCTTTATTCGTCCTGAGTATACACGCTTTTTGTTTCTTCGCTCTTACTGTCCCTTCTCAACTATGACGTCTAAGCGAAGCATAGGTTTTTACGTATTGTAGCTGTGTCGTCAATTAGAAATCAGCCGCGGTCCTTTTCGTTCGCTTTAATCCTATTTTCGAATAAACATCGATAGCGTGATACGTCGATACAAGATTAGATTAGAAATCAGTCGCAGGAAACTTTCCACTCCTATCGGGCTATTTCAAAGGACCATCCACTAATCGCCAACTCTCAACGATTCGTATCTTTTTAGGACACAATGAGAACGCTGATTGATCAAGCTTAGTAATTCCAACATACGTGATCATCGATAAGCATTTTGAAATTTGTATCGTAAAAACGTATGGATGCAACTCGCTATGCATATACGGTATATACGTTCCACTTACCTTTACCATTTCAACTTCTCGATTTAGAAAACAGCTATCCGGAAGAAAATCAATCCTCGACTTCACCATCGCCACGAAAGTCCAAGTTGCCACGGCTCTTCCTCGTTGCGGTTCGATCCTGTCGAACCACGATTTGCCGATCGTTCCAAGTTTGCAAACAGACCGATGGAAACCTGTAGCGAACTCTGTTAGAGTCCGATTCCACTCTGGCAAAAATCTGTCCTTCGACAGATCGACGACAAAACGACCTTCGGTGGCTGGAAGACCTGATGGAAAAGCCGATCGGGAAAGCTGGAGCGCGAAATAACGCGAAACAACGGCGAAAGTCGGACGAGAGGGTGTAAGAGGGCGGGTTGGTTTGGATCGGCGTACGATATAGCCTCGCGATTGCCCAGTAAATATCGGGGCGAGGTTATAGCCGGCTCCGCGGCCCGTAAACCAAGACATTAAATTTTATAATATTGCGTCCCGTCTCGCTCCCGTCCCTCCTCGACATCGACCCCTCTCGTCGTCGTTTCACCTACCTACCCCTTCGTAGTCGAGGGGGTGAACGCGGGCGCGAGCGAGTTGGAGCGCGAACGCGCACCGTGCTTTTATTGGCTATTTACAGAGGAAATGGCCTCTAAATTAACTGCAGACTGCCGGATTGCTACCTATATCGAGCGGCCTCGTATAACGCCTCGCTGCTCTCGCCCGTTAAGATCAAAATCGAAATGACAGAGCGGCGACGATTAATTCTCCGCGCCAAAATAGCGAACGATATCGCTCGCTTCTTCCGTCTTTCCATCTTTCTCTCTTCGCAGCAGCACGAGCATTACACGCAGCGACGCGTGATCGTTTCGATGGCTACGATGCGATGGCTGTCTTGTCAATCTTACGCGGAAGGTGGTCAGGTTAAAAGGAGAGGAAGAGATAGAAAGATCGTCGATAGAAAGGACTGTACTGTCGGGCTTCCTTTTAATCACAGCGTGAATTTTTGATCGTTCGACCGAAGAGGGGAATTTGTCGGCTTTTTCGAGGCCTTTCGTCGGTGAGGCGTCGAAGGACCGACACACAGGGGCAGCTTCGTGAGAGTTTTATGAGCAGTACAACGAGCTTGATATTGTTATTTATCGTTGCTCGATGGCGCGGTTTCCAGCCAGAAGAGAATGTAAACCCGTTGCCAGGAATATTCCGATTAGAGCTCGTCCGTCCGATGAAAGTTCACGTGGACGATTATTCCCTGCATTTTTATGCATCTTGTCGTAATAAATAGTAGCTCCGTTGTTAATGAATATCGTTATCAAAATTCCGCGTTATTCGTCGAAAAGCTAAAGTATAAATAAATATATCTGACTCGCGATTAACCTGATTCCGTTTTCTTAAAAAAAAAAAAAAAAAAAAAAAAAGTATTCGAAAAACTAATAAATAGATAAATAAACGGCCATTTCGAAATGATAGCGCACGATGCAAAGTTTTCATCGAGAATATTGAATCTGACATCACAGTGCCAAATAAATTTCATATCTCAATTAGTTTTTCGGCCACGTGGCGGCACGTGGCAAACGTTGGTCTCGCAGCTCGTCCCTTTTCCCCCTTTTGCTTCTTCGCCGCCATCGGTAAGGGCGTAATTCAAACGCAAATATATTAAGTGTTGTCTACACCGAGCCTCTGTTTAGCGTGTCCGTTTCGTTTAGCTCGATAAGCATCTTTTGCTGCGACTGATCGCGATTCTAAGCGACAGGATGATTATATTTAGATCGCGAGGACACGATCATGTCGTTTCATTTCGTTAATTTAAGGCTCGTAATAATAGTCCGCTAAAAATCTGATAATATCTTTATCTTATGGAAGATCGTTTGGAAATACAACTTGGAGTGTATACATGGCCAAAAGTATGGAATTACTAATATGTTTCGGTACTAAATAAATGTAAATATAAAATTGTAAATATAAAATTGGCTTGGAATCGTGCTACTCAAAGATCCATGAAAGGATGTAAATAAAATTTCCATTCCTCATCTGTTGAATTCATTCGTCGAAAGTTTGAGACCATGACGTATTCTACCGAATCCAAGAATTTAAAATAGATTTAGCTGAAAATTTCATCGTTGAAACGTCAGTCAATGAAAATAAAATTTTTATTCATCACCTCCGTTATTAATTTCCGATTAATAATAACACGATATTAACGGTAGATTGAAAAAATGATTCCAAAGTTGCAGTGAATAGCGTGTATGAGATATATTTTTAAAATTTGTCTATTAATCGCAGTGTCGCTATCGGAATGTCGTTCATCCTGTAAAATCAAAGAGTCGTTTCTTGATCGTAGTCGAAATCGAATGATCCGTAGCGTCTCCGCAACCTCTGTATTCCCTACGCAAACACGATCAGAAAAGACATATGTTTGAGTAGTGTAATATATACATAGTTCCCGCTCGGACACATCGTCCTACAACATATTAACAGCTTAGCCGGTAAGCCTTTTATATTACATTTTTCCCTCTATGGGGTCTCCTAATCCAATGGGGTAGCTGGTCGTCCTATAATACGGGGACGCACATAGCGAATTCGAGCCGAATCGAAGTTCAACCTTGCGCGCGTATCGAGGAACCGCAAGTCCTAAGATTACCCCCAAACGATCACTAAAATGAGACAATTTATATCTGCAATATTTATCTGTTACCTATCATCCTCCAAACCTTAAACATTCTTCAAACATCGAAGAGAATCCTATTTAAGAATAAATTGCAGGAAAAAAGTTATTTAGTTGTAGATAAATACTTACATAAATACTAGTAAATATCGTGGATATCGTAGATTAGAGATATACTATATAAAAGTACATTTTTGTTGTTTCTTTTCTTTTTTTTTTTTGTTTTTTTTTTTTTTGTTTTAATGTCACTTTATTATTCGAAAAGGATATTAAAGGATATTAAAAGGAACATGCTAATATAAAATACCTGAAAATGAAAAGAAGTTACGTTAAATGCGGGATACTGTTGATGTACTGAATCAATATCTTCGATATTTGAATGTCTTCCGCTATTTCAATCTTATAACGAGTAATATCTTTGAATTATAAAGACGACAGGAAAATACGTATTTTGCCTTAAGAGTAATTGGCAACGTACTAAATTTTAAAACCGCTACCTTATTAAATATGGAAAATGTGACTTATCCTATTCCTATTTCTTCCCTGCGGTCTTCGCTTGAATAAACTGGTACGCGTAATTGAGAGGAAGAAGGCTCGAATCGATAAATTTATAAAATTACCATGAAAAATGACGAGTTAGTCGCTTTGACCACTTTACCACTTCTGGTAATAAAACTTTCTTTTATGCCGTAATCGCTCTTCGATTAAACACAGTTTCACTTTTGACAACATGGTCTCTCGTTCCAGGAAGCCCAAGTTCCCTTCGACCGTGCAACTTGACCACTCATCGCGTGAATCTTCCGCGAAGTATACGTATTCATACGCGACCCGTCCGATTGTGTTTGGCTTTACAGGCACGTAAGTCACGCGTCAAGGGATGATTCCGCGTTGCGTGCGCTTCACAGGGCAAACAATGGGCCAACCCCGGTCAGGGTGCGCCCCGTAAACACGCGTCAACCGATAAAGTTATGTCCATGTCCGCCGAACGATTTCTGGAAGCGATCGCGAGTCAGTAGATTCTCGACATCTAGGATGGGTCAGTCATTCTACTTAATTGGGGCTTCGGACGTGAAATGTTCACAAAGTCAAGTCGGAGGAAGCGACTGTCCCTAGGAAAACGGTCTATAGGATCATCGACGTTCGAACAGTCATGGGAAAAGCACGGTATCGCGATTTACCATCGCATAGAGAGGGTTATATTTTGTATGTGGTCGATTGTTTTATGATAAATCGTCTACATCTGTTTTCTACTTTATCATCCTCCTTCGAATATAATCCAAGAAATAAAGAAATTATGAAATAAAGAAATTATGAAATAAAGAAATTACGAAATAAAGAAAGTGCAACTAGATTTTGATTCGGTCGGCTAGATTCTCCGATGATTAAACTTTAAATTGCTGTAGCTGAGACAAATAGATTGAATAAATAAGATTAAAAACAATTTATTCATTACGTGGCAGTAAAAGCTCATGCAAGGAATGATTCAAGGATTACACGGTGCTACATAGATATATATATATACATATATTATATAAGTATGATCTTTGAAAGTGCGGTATAATTGAGAACAGGAGGGAGTCCGGCGTAAATCGTAAAAGCGTGGTAGAATTCAGAAAGAAAATTCGTAGAAACCAGATCTGTTTAGCGAGGGTCGTTGTCAAGTTACGTTATTATTATCTCATGCCTGTCTTATTCTCAAATACAGTTTCATTTATTTTGTTTCATATTTAACGGGCAGAAACCTGTCCGTTTAAAATTATTGCAACATTACAATTAACATTATCGTTAACTTCAAGGCGACAGAAACGCGTTGACTTGCAAAGACGGGGACGCTTGCTTCGTTCCGTATCGTGGTAGTTGCAAAAGGACATCAAAATGCAGAACATTGCATCGGTGTGCGCAGCAGTAGTCAAGAATTCGAAGATATGAGAGGCCGGTAATAAATCTTTAGGCAGGACTTAAGTTTCCAAGTAAATCTTCCCACGTTTTAGCAGTAAGTCCAGAGCTCACTGCGGAACGGGATCAAGAATACCGACTTGCTGGATAACAGCTTGCATGGTCTCGGCGACGCCGCGTCGCCGGCTGCATAGTCCAGGGAAGGTGCTAAATCCACTTGTGACGAGTTTAAAATCGACTCTATCGCCCATACTGATGTGTCTCGCCCCTAATCCGCTACAGAAGCACGCAATCCGTGCTTCTATAGAACTGCCAACGCAGCTCGTTAGTCAAAACCTCTCAAAAATAGCATCTTCTTTGAAAGAATTTTCGATGACAGCTTTCTACGGTAATCTACAGATTTTTCAAACGATTAAATCACCAACTATCGTTAGAAGCCCATCGAAATTACCAGTTGCCGATTTTCTTCCCTTGCAAATTACCAAGAACACGTAGATTCTTTTGACGAAATGAACGTTCACTCTTATTACGATCGAAAGTTTCATCGTACAATTTTAACCGCAATTATATACGTCGAATATGGTATATTTAGAAACGAATCAAAGGCTGGTTGTTGCAGCATCGAATTTGATAAAACAAGCAAAAAAGAAGGAAACTGGAAGAAGGAAATTTTGAGATTCGGATAAATTCTACGTAATTCTCTGCGCGTGCGATTATGCGTTCATGTGGTTCGAAAATTCTTGTTATTATGGCTAAAATTCACTGATTATATTTTATAACAAATAGCCGGAACGAGTTTCGCAGTAAATCACAGTCGAATAAAACAAGATAATTCACATTGTTAAATTTACATTAATATCGCATTTCGAAGCGATACTGCATACCGCAACTAGATCAATAATCACGTCATTTAGAATGTAATAAATTGTTTTTCAATCGTGCCGGGATTAACCAATTAAACAATTATTTCAATTTCGAGTAGAGAATTCGGAAGTACAAAAATACCAGTTGGAGAAAATCCGTCTGGTATACGTCGAGGTGATTATCGCGAAAGAAAATTGTCGGATAAAGAATTGCGACCCGTAGATGGAGGGGGATAAAGTTTGGACGTACTAGAAGAGAGAACAACGTGATTTAGATATCGTCTTCTTGCGGTAATCAATTTCCATTAACGAAGTCTTGGCTCAGTTAGACAAAGAGAGAGAGAGAGAAAGATGGAACCAACCGAGGGCGAGGACGAGGGAAACGGAAGATGAAACGGAGATAAAGAAAAACCGAGAGGCGGGAGACAAATCTAAAGAGGCTGTACCGTAATCGAGTTTCGCGTATCTTTATCTGAACCAATGAAAATTACCAAGTTAAAACTATTCTCCATCCTTGGAACAAACTGTCCAAAACTCTTTGGAATTATTATTTTATGTCGCAATGAAGAAATGTTTATCTGTTGTCTCAGAGAATTCTTTAGCAGATATTGTCCTATCATCTCTACTGATCCTCAACTTTTCGATTATTAAACGAAACATTCTATTTCTGTGTAACCCGTACCTGATTTGCCTACTACTCTTTCCCTTTCGTCCCTTATCTTTTCTCCACAATATAGAAATTGTAGAGAGTTTTGGAAATATTAAGGATTTTGCCTATCGTTTTCAAATCTCAGTCACCATTGCAGCAGAGTTAAAAAAATCGTTACTCGATTATAATTATAAACATTATCATAAAACATACGAGGTATATTACGCGTCAAATTTAATTAATCAAAAGGTTAGCGAGGCTGTTAATTAATGTTACTAACGAATATCGATGTCGTCGATGTCGGAAAATAAAAGATTTCTTAGAAAGTTTCAGCGATCTGCTCGGATTCTTTCGGATAACGATAAACAAATCTGGGATAACGAGAGAAGCGCGGAGACGTCCCCGATCCTTTCCGGGAATAGTCGGTGAGTTGAGAAAATTGAAAAACTTCCCGGTAAAATTGTCCCGCCACTAGAACTTGCACTGAACTTAACCTGTCCCTCCGTCGCTCAATACATTCTAAAAACTAATTAAACTTTGGACATACACAAGAAGAGGCCCGACCACAAGTTTCCGTCGAACGATTCTCAGGGGTGGATTAAGCAGGCGGAGTTCTCGTTCGCAAAAATACTCGCAGCTGAAGGCCACCAACGAATACAATTACGAGGCTGAAATAATCAAGCTCCTGGCACGTTTTCAATAACATTCTTAGTTCCGAATTAATACCGGAGGAAAAAAACACGATAGAAAGTTATAGGCGAAAGTTTCGAAACTCGGAACGATTAATTTTGAAAGTCTCGATTAAAATCTTTTCCACGTTTTTGCTTCATTTTCAGCGAATAAAATACCAGCATATAGATTTTTAACAAATGCGTGCATCGTAAAATACTTCCGCTAATCGAATCAATTTATATACCAGACCTTAATCAACCTTAAATCCTCTTCCGAATAAAAACTTTTCAAACGTAAATTTATGATACTCGAAAGTTTCACGCGTATCAGAGGATGAACGTTGTAAACCGGTCTGGCAAAAACGCAGCAAAAATCTTCTTAATGAAAATCTATAATATTCGACAACTTTGCTACGGTGTGATACGCGCGTGTATAAACAAAATCGTTTATTCGGTCAATTCATCATTTTTCCCTTAAAACAACAATCCACTGGATCAACGAGATCCGACCACTCAATTAAATCTATGCAAAATTCACAAACCCGGCGCGATTCGAGATCGAACGTGTAAACTCGAACGTATGGCGGTGAATCGGAGAATCGAAAGCCGATTCCGTGGACTGGCTGGCGAGGATCGAGAAGACGCTTGACGGTCGAAAGCAACTGTGAACGGTGGATCGCGGTGAAAAGCGACCTCGCGTAAACGGCGTACACCGGCAGATTCGGCAATTAAGCAAAAGCCGGCCGCGTCGAGTGGCAAAATATTTGCAGAAACGTGGCATCGCCGTTCGGAAACTCGTTGGTAGCCGTAACTGGAATGTGAGATATGGCTGGAACTCGATCGACGTCCAAATGAAGCACGCTAGAGAGTCGGCAAGTGCCTGGTCGGATATTATAGACCTGTGAACGAGACTGAGGGGTGGTTTCCGCGTTAAATTGAAACGCTCGAAGGTAACGTCTAATGAAAGCATACGCGCGGAGCTAATATCCACCCCACTAGAATGTAATAATTTCGGAATGGTACTTGAGAGAGAGTCCGTACTTCTCTCTGCAACAAAGGTTTAAGCACGCGTGTAGCTATTCGGAATCGCGCGCTCTCGTCGTTCGCCAGAATCCGCCTCGCGGCCTGATACGACCCTGCAAAGTCGACACGGATGCCAGCTAGACGATTTATTAAAAACTTCATTCGATAAACCGTGCTCGGACTGGGCCGCGTTCGCTACGCGTTGATTTCGTTAGTGGGATGGCTCGAGTTCCGAATCGAAAGAGCGAAAACCAGCCAGCAAAATCAAAATTTGCACTTCGACGTGTTTCGCTCCGCGGTAATTGCGTACATCTCCGTTCTGCTTCTCTAGTGCTGCCTACATTTCACTCGCGTAATTTCATTCGCTCGGTGCTATTGAAATCGTTTGAGTTCGATTGAAATTCAAGGCAACTAGAAGATACGTATGCAGATGTTTTCTATAGGTTTCACGGAAAATTCTGCTTCAAGTTGCAGTATGCCTTTATAATTATTAATTTTATAGTCACGAGACGTCTATACCGTTGAGATACGAGTGGCGTAGATTTGGTCACGATCGCTCGGTGTCTAGCAATATTGCAAAACGCGGCAATATTACATAATCCCATGACTCCGTTCATTAACGAAACTTCATGTGCTCTACTTTCATAATTTTGTAGTTTGTTCATGACAGTAGGTGAGCCTATATGCTTTTCCTTCAAAGAAAAGTATGAATTAATCCGCACCGTTGGAAACGATCAAGAAGGCAGTAGGTAGATGGTAAATTGACATGTCGACTTTGACTGACCCAGAATGTGTTTTTCGATATTTTATGATGCCAGTTATAATCCTGAATGGACGATATCGCTGCAGAACGATTCGTCCATATTCTCCGATCAAAAAAAAAAAAAAAAAAAAAGGAAGGAAAAAAACGGAAAATTCAATACAGAAATAGGATGAACGAAAGATCGCAGTTATTGCAAATAATAATGAGAGAGAGATATCGTATCGAAACGCACGAAAATTCAACGAATATCCGGTCGGGAGAAAAAGAGAGTACGACGAGAAGCGCGTAACAAGTAGTCTTTCAAGTTGCACGTGGTGGTAATATAATCGGGCATCGGTTTCATGAAAATCTATCGGGCGAAAGCTTTCAGCGATCAACCGTAATCGTGTATAGGCGGCCAGGCATTTCGGAAAACCGGCATTGGAAAGAGTTTTCAAGAGTTCCAACTGGAGAAGTGCACGCATAGAATGAATTTCGCTGGAGGACCATTTCTCTGCAATTGTGTACGTGTACGTCCGTGTTTGTATGTGTTGCGTGTGTGTATGCACACGCGCGCGCACGTTCACACTCTCGTCCGAGGCTCGGTGTTAAAGAGTGGGGGCACGAGAGCATGTGGGTGCTGTAAGCACAAATTGCCACAAATTGGAGAAAATTGAATGAAGCTTACGGCTTAACGAAGGCACTAAATCCTTGTGGAACGACCTATCTCAACATGCAGCCCATTTTCGTGATAAGTGAGCAGATGTCGTGCGTTTAAAACACTCCATTGACAAATCACGATTAGGCTCCGACCATCTCTCGAACTTCCAAAGGAACCAGCCGTTTTCAGGTGTTCGCATTTCAAATCTAATTTTTAACGTTTCTGACCAGTCACGTGGTGCTCGCGTTTTCATGTAATTAAAACCGCACCGTGTTGCGTTCTATACACGTATACTGTTTACCGAAATGTTCGATTCAACGCGTTTAAATATTAACTGGTTAATTATAGGAGATAAAGTAGCTCGAATGCCAATTTTTCCAACATAATAATTTCATTTTATTTAAGAGGATTCCCTGTGCTTTCGAGATAAAGCGCGTCGTATTTACATTCACGAGGATCAAAACTATAATCCAACTGAAACTGATTTGTTAAAATTTCTAATTTAGAGATCCTTCGGTTAACGAATCGAACGAAGGCACGATTGCCGACCGATATGCATATTCGTTTTACTTTTCTATGTACCGTTCGACCATACTTCTTTTAATAAAACAGAATTACTTAAACTAATTATACCCTGTTCATCGAGGAACCGGTTACGGTAATCGCGTTTAAAGCGTTCGACGTTGTGGACATTGCTGGTTACGCAGAACTCCCATAACGGGCGCGATGCTAATATTTTAAAACGACTCGTAAGCGAGTTGATCGTCCACCGTTGATCGTCTAGCAAATCCAACTTACGTTCGTTTAGAGATATTTCGGGTAAGCGTAATGCCCCTCCGACTTCGATAGGAACTTTCTGCTTGCCTCGAAAGGTCGAAAAGAGGTCTTTTATTGGAGTGGCTTCTCCGTCGTTAAAGACGTGACGAGTTCGCCAAGCGATTATGGAGGATTGAAATCGAACAGGGTAGAAGGGAAACACGAGGATGACAAGAACGAGTCTCAGAGAGAGGTAGAGAAAGGGAGAGAAAGGGAGAGAAAGGGAGCGAGATAGACGCGGAACAGTTGCCTATTTGTAGCGAGCAGGAGACAGACAGTGACGAGAGTCGGGGAGGCGTGCTAGACGTGGAATATGTCTGGCGTATGTGGAGAACCTCGTACACTCCCTCGGGATTGTTATGGGGGGCATACCGGCTTCTGGTATGTAATATCAGAAATTCCTGTCTACCTGTGTGTCGCCTGTTGCCCGTGCACGTTGTTCCAATTGGAACAGGCGGGGCGCACGGTGCGTCGCGAAAGTGGTATTACTTCCACAGGCGTGTGGGCCCAGGTGGGTGAGCCTGAGCATTCGCCTTCTGCTTCGTCGAATATTTGGAGGATGAAACTGCACGAGTCCTACGACGGAAAAATTAACTAGACAGAGGACAGAGATTTCGTTTGTCCAAACGAATCTGTCCGCAGAACGGTACTGTCCCCTTTTCCCTTCAATTTTGATATCATACGCCGGTTCGTTGTCAGTGGTGATTTGACTTCAAAGAATCCCGGAAACCATTTCTACGCAATTGATCGAGTATTCTGGTTCGCTTATTCGAACGTCTGTTTCCTCGATAGGCAATCTGGATTCGATACTTGAGAAAATGCTTTGGAATAAATATGCGTGGTCTAAGAAATTGCTTGCGAAATTAGGGAATAGACTACGTAATAACTCGGGGCTTCCCGACTTCCCGTTGTCGAGTCGAAGTAACGTTAAAAGAATCCTGCGTTGGAAAAAAGATAAAGAATTCACGACGCAAAGTCTTTTCGGAAAACGCGCGATGTGTTACACCTAAAACGAACCTCGATCTCGCAGCGCGGAAGGGTAGTTTTAGCCAGAGGCATCGGTAGTCTGCATTCGACACATTGTCAATTTGCCGCTGCTCGTCTCGCCTGTTTAAAATCGATCGCCTACAGGCACATATGCCTCTGCGTGTTTCCGCCGCCCAAGTGTTTCGTGTGTTGCCATTGTTGCAATTCTCGTCTCTTCTATCGTTTAAAGAAACAAAACGAGGCCGGAGAAGGCAAGGAGAAAATTAAAAAGAAATATAAATACTCCGATTTGAACGTTAGCCTCGAAGTTAAAAATACGTCTGATTCAATCGATCCGAGCTACTCGACATTTTTTATTCTTTCCAGTCGTTCGAAATTCGTTCGACGAATTCTCTGGAAGGACGACAATCTTGATTAAACGATTCGTTCGACTATTATAACATTCTCCTTCTGACAATTTATATTTCGACTTTTCCCTCCAAAGGTGCATCGAACCTAGGTTATCGAGCTGCCAGAACGCGATTGTAACAATAATTAACCGGTAATAAACCCAGTCGCGAAAAGTTAATGTAGCTGGTGACCGAGAATAAAAACTGCAAACGGCGGATATTTGAAATATACAATTGAGTTGTAGCCGAAGAATTCCTGTGGTGCGCGCACGAATCCCGCCGTGCATTCTCTGGTTATGTCTGTTTCATTAAACCGGAGAATTCCAGCGTATTTTTGGAAGCGCAGGAACCAAGCGAACCGCTGGTTACACCATTTTCCATGGACAGTCAGCGTTTGTTCGACCACGCACATCGCCGCGCGGCGCTCGAACGTTTCTCGTCGTTCTCGCTCGACTAGTGATCGAATACTATGGACCACCGACGTTAATTATCTCTAATACCATTATCCACGTATTCCCATGTGCTAACACGAATGTTTTTCTTTTCTTTTTTCTTTTTTCAAAGATCTCGCGGAATTAAGGTTTGTGCTCGCGTGTTACTTCGCGAATTGAAACAATCTAATTTCTGCCTGTGTGGTTCGGCCTGTCGATGAGCCACTTCGAAAGCAGTACGTCTCGGATATTAACTCTACGCTGTAAATTATCTTCGTATTAATGCAAGAATGCCGAATAGTCGAACGATGAAGCGTTTCTGCCGTGTTTATTAAATTTCTTTGACATCCGCCCCTTCTGGAAGCAATATGGCTTCTTGGTATCTGCGCGTGGCATTTCTGCAAAATTTGCTTCTTCTCCGAGAGATCGTAATTTGTCTTCGAAATATTTTATCGTGTTTAATTGTTTTTCCCACAGTGACCGTCTTTTTTTTTTTTTTTTTTTAAATTCCAGCGCGCATCGATGGTAAGTTGCGCGTGCGATCGTCGACAAAGCAACAACGATTAACTGCATCGTTATTCTGACAAAAACGAATTTCGGTTATTTGTCAGCGCGTAGTATTTCAACGTTTATTACGAACTTATTTCTACACTGAAATAACCGTTCCCGGTGACGCACGCCGCTGGACAAGTATGAATTTTCGCTTCGACGTTCGGGAAATAAAGCGTTTCAATGTTTCTTTTTCCTCTGCCGTTTGTCATGCTACATAAACGATGCAATTGAATATTTGTAATAACATTTATAAGATAAAGAAACGAGGCATTCGTAGCGAAGGATAAAATAATTTCAATTTCCACCTGCAAATTTTGTTTACTTCAGCTTGCCTATCAGTAGTTGCACCTAACGTATTTTATCCCGAATATCTGTCACGATAATCACAAATTAATTTCTATGACATTCCGACGATGCCATTATTTATTATCATGTAAAATCCAAGAAGCATAGTTGCATCAAAGTATCGTAGCACAAAAAAAAAAAAACAAAAGATCTGCTGGACCTAACAGACAACTTACTTGCTATTGTAACGCCAAAGATAATAATGGTAATTCATCCACAAGAATACGTATGTAGATCGTGTAGCATCATGTCACGCCATACCAGGAAGATGCGTGAGGATGCTAATCAATAAGTTAAACACACGACGACGTTGTAACGCCAGACTACAATAGTCTAGCATGAACGTACCAGAGTCTCGATCTACTGCCTTTTAACGCGTTTATAACCATTTCTGTCTACGCCCTTCAACGTAACAACCCCTCTCGACAATATCAAATCTTTCCAAAGTCCCCATGATTTCAAGCGTTCGATTCGATCCTCGTCGATGGTAATCGCTATGTTCGAGGCATTACGGTGAACCGTAATCTCCCTTGAATCGCGATAAACGGATGCGATAGACAATTGCAAAGTTTGGTCGACCATTCGCATATTTAAAGGTAAGAAAAGTCGAAGAAGAAGGTTGCGTCGATAGGCAAGTAAGCGAAGCGATCGCTGGCATATTGTCCCGTGGTTGACGTTGGAAGCGACGCGGCCGACTTCCGTCTTCGCTCGGCGGCCGCTACCTTATAAAAAGGGTAGCTATTGAATTAAAAGGACGTAGTGAATAAAGTGGCCGGGCTACGCGGCAGCGTACAGCCAGGCCAAAGAGGGAAAAAAGGCGAAAGAGGGAAAGGGATAAAATACAGGGTGGCTGTCGTTGGTGGCGAAACGAGGATAGAGGAAACGTGGAAAAAAAGTTGGAGGAAACGAGAAGGAATCCTCCTCTCTCCTTCGTTCCGTCTGGCCCCGACGCGCACCCTGCAACCCCCTGCATCCACCGGACGCCGTGCTTACCGGCCATAAAAATAAAATTTCAATAAATCTCCAGCAGAGGGTAAGCTAGTGGGGCATCCAGAGGGCGGGCTACTCGCTCATTGGAGCTGCGTCCGTGGCGGTTACCGCCTACCGCAAAACAGAGACAGCTAGACTACAGTAACCTGGATAGAGTTTACCTCGGATATGGACAGCCCCGCCAACCACCGTAGTCCGTGAGCAAAACTCTGCCACTACCGCTTCTCGATTTCCTTCCGTCGTTTTTTTTCCCCATTTTTACTCTTTTCCTTCATCCCCCTCTTCATCCGCGAGACTTCGTTCGCGTATACACTCCTCTTTTTTCCTTCGTCTTCTTCTCCTTCGTCGTCGTTTGATATCGCTTTATCTTTTCTTATATATACTTCTTCCCGCTTTCTGTCCTGCCAATCTGTCTCTATCGGTTCTCCAGTCGCGTAACATTTCCCATAAAGCGTTACCGGAAGTACGCCGATCTCGTTGCACCGCTTCACCGATCCTTCTCCCGTCTCTATCAACCCTCCACGCAGACCCCTATTTTCACAACTTTTAGCCTTTCCGACTTCCTCACAGCGTTACAGATTAAACGTCCGATAGACCAAAAGTGTCGAAAGTACCTTCCAATCTTGATCATAAACGCCAAGTACTATCGTTCGCACAACCAATCGTCGGTTGTTTTCCTCCAGCAAGCCATCTTTCCGCCGAAAACCCAGTTTTACACGCGAGAACGAGGCATTCTTAATTACTTTAAATCGCCAAACTCGTCGGATCATCGGCGAACGTTTCCCAAGTTCGAAACGCTGTTTCATTCGGGTGTATGTATCGTTTGCAGGCTCTCCTTTCGACTAAGTACGTTCCTGGCGGCGGCGGCGAGTCTGAAGCACGGCAGCGATTTAATATCACGCCCACAAGCCGGGTACGGGAGTGAGAGCGATCTGGCGCGTGCAACGGGCGAGAAGAAGAGGCCCGCAAAAGGGTGTTTCGCGCGACAGAGAGAGGGACATCGACGGCTATCCTCGGCGGTGGGGGAGCTCGGATATGGCAGCTAGGCAGTCCGCTGTTTGCCTTGCTGGGGCACGGGCCGTTCCATGAACACGTCTCGTCGTGTATACCGCATCTTGTCGCGTTCTATCCACGAGAAATACTCGCAATATCCTTTGGTTGTATATACCGTTTCGTAAGCACGCAACTTTCGAGGGTGGCTCGCGGTGACACGCGGATTTTCTGTAACCCCGTCCTATCTGTGTCGGGAGTTGCACTCCCTGGGAGCGGCATGCTCAACAACATCTCCGCCGGCGGTTCGGTACACGGTATTCCCGGTAAGTAATGACAGAAAGGTGCGACCAAACAGTTTTCTATTCCTCGACGAATCCCGTGTGCTGTCGCTTTTGGAATATCTTTCAAGGAAATTTACGTGGCCAACTTTCTTTCGCGCGATTGCACGTACGATAGCTTTGGAAATCGATTCTGTGAAGTTCCACGATTTTCCAGGATGCTTAGTCGCAGGATAACGTCAAGTAGAGATGTTTCAGAGTCTGCTGAAATTATTTTCTCGTTCCGTTGTTTTGTGGTTTGATTGTGAAAAGTGGGGAATAACGTCCTTTGTGCTGTGCGAGGATTCAGATTGGTTTGGCCATCTTTCGCTTTTTCTATTTCTAAGAAAGGGTATGCCTTGCCATGAAATGTGGACGATCAGAGATTTTTAATTGTTTTACGTACAAGTCCTTTTCGGTTATTAAATATTCTATTTGCGAGGACGATGCTCTGTGGTGGTAGGTGAAAGAATTACTTTTCTTCTCTGTTCTTTAAACGTGTACTCTGAACAGTGTCGAAGCAGAATATTTTTATTGTATCGAAACGTTGAGTGGTTTTGAAAGTAACGGCGGCGAGCAACGAACGGCTTTGGAAACTTTGATTCTTAATTGTATAGGTTTCGTTATATTCAATAACATATCCGTGGAAAGGAATTGCTTAACTGAATTCCAGTTATCAAAAAATGGGGAAAAACTTTAATATCTAAGTAGGTTAAAAATGGTATTTTAAGTGATAAACGTTATTCTTTTGCATAAAATATATTTGAACTTAAAATCTCTTTTTATTAACGTTTAAAAAGTAGCATTAGCCGAAAACATGGAAACGTCAAAAATAATACTGCCATTTGCGTTTAAATTTACGGTTGTTAATTATGAAAGAACGATTCATATAATACTAACCACTAAAAATCTGTTAAAAAATAGGCAATTCCACGCTTCTGATACCGAGCGTCCTGAAACGTACAATCGCTGACGCATTTAAGCAATTATACTTGCGAATTATATTTTATTCGTTACCTTAACTATCCCCGTTATAGTATAAAATATTCATAAGCTTCATGAACAATAATATATTCATTCGATTATTTATTTTTATTGTGGAACGTGAAGCTACGCTCTGAGAAAGCTCCGTCCGACGGCGCGCGTTCCTTCATAACTACATATATATGCAAAATATCCAATGTCAATTAAGAAGCTATAATCTGAATATTTTAGCGATAATCTTCATTAATAATTAATCGACAAATATTTCCTTCCAAGAAATATTTCCTACTGAAATTAATTTATTTTTGTAATTGTAGTAATAATTGGTAACAAAAGTAGATGCAAATTATGCAAAATATTTCGCTCAGCGTCATTCGAATATGTTATGAAATCCTTTTGTTCCTGCCAGATACGTCGTATGACATGAAAAATCTGGAATCGGGATGAAAAATTTCTACATATTCTATTCCATTTCTAATGGTTCGAACATCAGTCAATGTTCGTATTTTTATATAAAGCTCTCAGATTTTGTAAAAAAATTTCCAGAAAATTCGAAAGATCGACGAAATACAATCGCCATTCCCATTCATCCCCATCAACGATCATGCAGAAATTATACGTGGCGTGCATCAAACGCCATAGTACACTGTCGGTTTCCCCTGTTGAAAGTCGCGGTACACACGCGAAACAGAAGGGAAAAGTTGGTCGAACGATAAAAAGGAAAACTTTGATTCGATAACACGTGGCGGACGCCTGTTCGCTTCTCTCCCGCCCAAGGAAACCGCTTCTCGAGTTTGATGACCTTAATTACTTCAACGCTGATTACATTAGGCGGGAAGTTAAGGAACGATTTAGAGTTGAGACTAGTGGTAGAAACCGAGCAAAAGCACGACGTGTCGGTTCGGTTAAAGAACAATTAACCGTCGATTTTTGTCGCTACCTATAACCTCCTTCGTCTTAGATTCATTTATCAACACATACAAATTTTTTCCTCTAAAGATATCCAATATTTTTAACGTGACTTGCAAAATATTTTTCCTACCTAGTCTTTTTCTTTCAAAATCGTGACATTCTTTTTTCACAGAAACGTGACGACGACGAAACAACTTCATTGAAAGCGTTAATCTCATTTAAATATTAGATCGATGCATTAATAGTGTATACTGTTTGTGATTTTTCATGTCTAAATGAATATTAGTGGATCGAGTAATGCGATTTATAAATTTATTAATCGAACGTTGAAGAGGGTTATACCGTCAATCGTCAACTTTTTAAATTATCATTAGTGCATGCAAAATATCATTCCTACGACGTCTTGTTATATATTCGAGACTCATCTTGTCCTCTTTCTGATTTGTCAATAAGAAAGTAAGTTAAGAAATACAACGCTTAAAAGAAAAAGTAAAATATATATTAGGTTGTCCGAAAAGTTTCTTTTGTTTCGTAAGATGATAATAGATGAACAACAATTTCTGTTTTGTATTATTTTATCGAATTAGGTATGATCTACTCCGTCATATTTCTATTATTATGTTCCTGCATAATTCAATAAACTAATATAAAAGAAAAAACATTGTGCGTCTATTATTTCCTTATAAAACGAAAGGAGCTTTTCGGGCAACCTAATATAAACGGAAAATAACCATACGCAAGTGGTTTCGTCGTCTTAGGATGCCATCCTTTTAATTCGATTAAATAATCCGATAATCCAAACAGGTAGAATAGGATTAAACAATGATTCTTAGCGTTAATGAGAGGCGAACGGTTGCGAAGCAAACAAAAGGTTGCAGCACTAATCCTCGCGAAGCGGCACTTTCGCACTAATCATATCTTGTTTGCCAATTTTTATCAAAACTCGCCTCGACCAATTAAGCAAATTGAATTTGCCAACTGCCGTATAGATTTCATATTTATTTGTCCCTCTTTATTTTTTGTTTTAAATACCTTTTAAATTTAAAAGAATCGAAACTCTCGTTTATGATATTGCGTACCAAAGGACGAACGGTTCGCGACTTTTCCGACACATACTGTTTCATTCTTTATATAAAATACGCTTTTTTTTTGTCGCCGATTCAAATTGATCTTGATCGAGACGAATTAAATTACACGGGTCATGGCGCGGATCACATAGTGACAATTCAATTCAACGCGCTCTTTTTTAGTGCAAGCTTCGCAGCTGCGGCGCAAAATTGTTGGAAAATTCATGGAAGAATCCAGTATCGGCGTTCTCTCTTTCTCCCGCTTTTTCCATCCGTTGTCCTCTCTCTCTCTCTCTCTCTCTCTCTCTTTATCTCTCTTCACCACTCTTTTCGCTGAAACAAAAATCCACGATGAAGAGATCAAAGGAACCTACCGAATTTTGGATGGGCGAGAGCGACCGTGCTCATAAATACCGGGTCTCGACCAGTAAAATCGAAATAAAATCATCAAGATCCATAAAAATAAAACGAAAATAAAGAACAGTCATAAAGTTCATTCATACGGAGTTCCCATTGAGTAAACGGTTGCTGCACGCTGGTGGTCGCCGAGGATCGTGCCCTTTCTCCGAACCATGCTCCTCGACACTTCGAGATTTCTTCCGCTGTTTTATGATCCTTTCGATTCGTTGACTGCTCCAACTTTTTCGATCATTTATAATTCACACACGCCGAGCATGGTATATTTTTATGAATCTAATTTTCGAATTATCGGATTTTTCATTACTTCCCCTGTCTCTTCCTCTTCTTTCCTTTCTATGTTAAAGTGATTTGTCGTCCGTATGACCTATAATTTAACGAAAAACGAAGTGAAAAACAGAAACAAAATAACACTTTGCAGATATTCTATAATGTGATTAATAATGATATTCTATATAATGTGCACGATGGAACGCAAGAAATTTCCAAAGTCATGGCGAACGATTCACAGTTATGGTCAGTGAAACATTTTGCAGTCAATATTCATCAGATATACAAATTACATTAACACGCGTACACGATGCATGAGATATCGGTTCGATAAAAACGATTGGATTTTGCACCTGAGATTTGCATAACTTGGTAAAAAGCGCGATGATTGTTCGATCTCTCGCGAAAATATGCGGTTCGATCGGAATTTTCTAACTATTGCCGCGATGTTTCCAACGCCAGTTCAAATTCCAGACTATTTAACGTTATTATGCGTGTACAGTCGCATTAAGCATTTTGGATACACGCCGGCCCAAACGCGCCGTATGAATCACTATTAGCTGACCGGATTATAAAATATCGATGCAAAACTGCCGGGCCGGTCAGCGTGTTTATGAAACCAATAAAATTCCTTGGTTACTATATTATCGTTCCAGTGCAACGCGTGTGACTTCATAACGTTTGATGTACGATCCGACGCTTAATTAACAGCATCTGTAATATCGAGAGGAATGTTACTAACTGCGACGATGATCCTAATGCAGGCGACTTACCATCCAGTGATTTGAGAAATAACAGAATATTCAGGAAAGTTTTATAGTCGATTTTGTATATAGTATGCCCGCCTCCCCCCCCCCCCCCACATTATTGCAGGCACAATATTCCCGGAAATAAATGTTTGATTTATGCAAATCTACTTTCCAACGGAGAGAATGTGGCTTTAATAATTCTTTCATTGTTGTCCAATAGCATCTTTAGACTCGACGAATCTTTAAAATTTAACGTTCCACTGCCTATTTAATATCGTTGGTTTGCTGGAAGATAACTAAAAAAAGCAGGGTAGGAAACGTTAATGTAGAAAATGTAAACTATTCAAGCACTTAGTAACGAGAACAACCTTAAAATCTGGGTACTAATGATGTCATAATATCAAATCTAATCATATCGAATATATACGGTGATATATTTGCTTACTATTGAAAAATGATTAAAACGATCTTCTTTGAGATTGCATAATACGATACAATGCTCTATTTGAACAAAATTGTCACACTTCCAACAAAGAAAAATACTTCACTTTTACGACCAATTTTGCAGATAGGTAATCTGAAAACTGAAAAATTGTTAAGTACCTCACTCTCATCACACTCACCCCTTATGTGCCGTCCAAATTTCAACTTGCTGCACCGAACACGATTTTTCCACTTCCTCTCCATTGTTCCTCGAGCTCATCACTTGCACCATTGTTTATTGATACTCTGAAAAAATCCCTAGATCAGCCTCTTGGAGGTTAGGAACTAGTTTAGTTGATTACGTAATCGGGTTTGACAAAGCACAACGACGCGCGATGGCCGCGCGATCACCGTGTCCCCTGTGCGGGTGTTTCAGTCGTTCTCCACCCACGCATTCTAGAAATTTCCTACGACCACGTAGCTGCGAGTGTCCGCGCGCGCGAACACGTGTCCGTGTACGATGGCAGATCTCGATGTATGTGTTTGCTCGCCTAGAAGCCAGAGGCCGGTGACGATTCTCGCACCTTCGTGCTAAGTGGTCCGTGCTCCCCTCCCCACCGGCCACTCAGCTTCTGCTCCTATACAAATTTAAACTACATAGAGCAGAAAAGGGAGTGAGCACGACGAGGGGCCGGTGGCGGCCGCGGAGTAACAGAAAACTGTAATGGCTCGTTTTTTTCGCGTTTCGCGTTCGCAGGAGCGAAGGATCTTCATGCGCAGGACCTGAAGAGGCACGAGAAGTTGGACGGCGTGCTGGGAGTGAATTTGGGCACCGGATTGTCTGCCGGCAGTGGCCTCACGCTTCATCAGGAATTAATCATGACGATGCCTGGCACGGGTAAGCGTTTTACCGTGTTCGAATGTGTATACCCGTTTCTTTCCTTCTCTTTCGTTCTTTTTATTCTTTGTCGACGGCCAAGCCCTGATACCGTTCCGCTGTAGAATAAATTCTAAATTTCGCTTTCTCGCGTGCAAGCTATTGACGGTACACTTGGCCCGAAAGGAATGAAAGATCGTATCGAAATCGGCGAATCCAGTGTCCAGGGTGAAGAATTTGAAGCAATAAGTCCGGAGGAGAAGGATTATGCTGATGATAATTGAAAATTTTTAATGATTCTTATTAACAGTGGACGACCAAAGCATGGAACTTGCACAGTAGAATCTCATTTGTTTGAACTTCTCAAGGGACAAATTTATATAATTAGAATTCATGTAACAAGACTTTAGCGATTTTATTAAAAGATCATATAATAGAAGTTCTCATTCGCGTAAATTAGATTCAACCATAAAGTAGAAGTTTATTTAATCAGACACTGACCAACCATATTTAAACGGAGTGCTACTGACCCAAAAAATAAAAATGGGAAAGTGTATAATGCAAGAAGAAGAACAACATTTTATCCATATATCTTATCTGAATGATCATTCAGATTCCCGGAAATGCAACGAAAGCCTATACCATTTCTATTATAAAATTACAAATTGATCATTATATTTACTCTACTGTCTTTAGCGTCAGTTCACCTAGCTGTCTCAATTTCACGGATTCCTGATTAGTACACTTCAATTTAATCGAATTATTCATAAGTAAATGAAGGCAAATTGATTGAATTGAACAGATTGAAAGATTTATTTCCTACCGTAGGAAACGCGGCTGCGATTGGACAAGGCGATGACAAACCCGCCAAGCAGAAACGCCACCGAACGAGATTTACACCGGCCCAACTGAACGAACTGGAAAGGTGTTTCAATCGAACACACTATCCGGACATCTTCCTCAGGGAGGAGATAGCTGTGAAAATTGGCCTCACAGAAAGTCGAGTACAAGTAAGTTTTGCAAACCATCCTCACAGTTCGACGATATAAACTTCTAATGAAAAAATGCTTCGGACAATATTTTCACTTTTGATCAAACGCTCGACAACAATTCTGAGAAAACAGCCGAGGGTAACGAATTAAACACAATGAAATTCTTTGCCAACAATTTCCCATAATATTTCAACCAGGAATGCCGGTTGCTTGATTCTATGTCGTTGTTTGAACAACAAGAGACACGTTTAATAGGCATAACTAGGTGGTACCGCGAGTGTCTCAAAATCAATTTCGCTGGCCTACCGCGGCTTTTCGGATTAAACTGAAACTTGGAGTAGCGTTAAGCCTTCACCCTACGGGGTCTCGAATTTTGGTGGACTTGGACTTGCTGTGGGGTAACCGCAAAACTTTCTCGAAACTTTCCGTATCTCTGTGCGTACGCTAAATTCAAAGATCATTGGAATAACCGCGAGAAATTGCACAGGAGATGACGTTATCGAAAATTCAATCATTTTTAAATACCATCCAAATTTACTCGCGTTTATTTAACTGGTCCGGAAGAGTATCGAAAAAGGATCTAGATCATGTGGCTAGACGATCTAAATATTATATTCTATTGTGAGAAGATAATGAGTCCTTTGTACATATATGAGCAAGGTATCTGTTGCACTAGTGAGACATTTAAAAACATGGGAAGTATTTAAAAGTCAGATAAAAGACAATGAATCTCGAGAAAATTTATGACGGCCATTAAAGAACGAAGCGTGGACCGAAGCTTTAAAGCGGAAATTGATAAAACCGATACTCGAGTCTTGACCAGCGAGATATGGTTCGCGCTCTTCCCTCCCAGCCAACAACTGGCTGGAGCTTTTTTAAGTCTCCGGGGCACGTCTAGAAAAACGAAGCTAATAGAAATTCATGAAAATTTTATTCGCAACTCGGAAGCGTCAGTCAAGCCGGGCGTCGTGCTGCATATCAAACAGTTTTTGCTCGTCTTCTTTTTCCCGTGTCCACATGCATGTGGAAAACGGCATGTCTGCGACACTCCTACCGGAGTCTTGATATTTTTCATACGATGGTTATCAGGAAATTCGTTCGCGGTTATTACGAACGTTAATCTCGCGGTTCCATGACATCACGATCGACGTGCTCCAAATATACACGACGACAGTTCGGATCGTTTAAATCCACAGATTATTTTCGTCTACTAATTTTCTTCGTTCCTCAGTCAAACGTTCACCCTCCCTCCCCCCCCCTCTGCCATCGGATCAACCGATCGCGTAATATATCCCCTAGAACTTCTTTCGTTCTTGCTCGAGCGTCTTCTCTCTATATTCTTCGTCATCCCTCCACTCGAGAAACGTCACGATGCTTTCAAGCGTAACGTAACTTCCTGTCGTCGAGTCCCCGAGCCTCGAACATCCAGTATAATTATTAAAGAACGAAGGAAATCACTAAACGAACGACGAATCGTGGGGAAGGGGAGGAGGGAGAGTCGTCGATGCGAACGAGAACTCGTCGCAAAGCTATACCTCGAGACGCAGGTAGATACGCGTAGGAGAAGTACCGTGGACAAGCCGGTGAGAAGAGGGGAAAGGAGAGAAAAAGAGGGAAAAAGAGGGAAAAAGAGAGAGGGTGATCCGACGGTCGGTGCTCGGGGTTGCTGGCTGCCTAATTGAAAGAGGTTTTCCATGGGCGAGGGTAGACATCAGAGCGAACGAAGCGTTTCCAAGGAAACCCGGCGGCGGGCTCTCGTGTGGAGAGGGCCTCAGGCACCAATGGGGCTGCTAGGGAAAGGCGCCGGCGCCCAGCGTCGCTATACTATCGAGCGTCGCTATCAAAGATTTCTTGACTCGCCATGGCGGACCGCCGTTCAACATTTTTACGAGGGCTGGGCCACCCCCGTGCATGTATCGGAGTGTGCCGCGTGCACACGTGGCTCTTTTGCACCCTGTGCATAGCGAGGTGCGACGCACTCGCTACGATTCATTACCTATTAGTGTTTTGGCATTTTATTCCTTTAAATGGAGATGGTTTTCGATTAATTGCCATTCTATGTCTGTTTCGCGAGAGAACGGTAAATATTTGGTTTCCTGTTTACAATATTGTCTCTTTCCAGTTGCAAAACTGTATACTTTTAGCGGAATTGTTACTATTTATCCGCGATAACGGTTGCCTCGAATTTTCTTGGATACAAGAGAATTGTTGTAATCGTTTCTCCAATTTTAAAGCCTACATTTTTAGAGCCGTAATAGCTTTTACGTGTAGCGATATGAGCTACTTGAGAATTAAACTGATCAACTCCATCGTCAGAGTTTTTCGATATTTCAATATAGAAACACGTAATTACTGCGCGCTTGTTCGAAAATCAAACGATCAACCTCGGTGGCTTTATTTCTACTTGAATCGTGTAAAGATCTTATCAAATATGGCTAGAAAACGTAACAGTTTATGAATAAAGTAAGCAGAAAAACGTGAATATTCAATATTGCGATAATACGAAAGAAAAGGGTGCAGTCCCTACTTTCTAACCGGATAAGAGTGCTTCTAACAACCAATTGGAAAGAGGAAGAAATGCTTTACAAGTAAAACTATCAAAAATTTCGCAAAATACACGTACTCGTTTCGTATAACGAAGGAAGGAATGTTCCATTCGGCGTAAAAAAAGAGAGAGAGAAAAGAACGATAGCGAATCAAAGAATTGGCGCGAGAATCGTGGAACGCGAGCCGCTATTAAATTATGTTCTTAACCAGGTAATTGGCGATACCAAGAATCGCCGAAAGAATACTCCGCTTATGAAGTTTGCAGAATTTCCTGCGCGAACAATCGGGACTTTTTAATCGAGCGAAACAGAGTCGGAACATGAAGGTAGCTGCGAGGCTACGGAATGGATCAGGGGAACGGCGTCGGATGCAGCTAAAAATTAACCAACGACCGGTTTTAATGCGATGATAGCGTTGGCGGAGGAAGAGCGCGAGCGAGGAGGAGTTTTCTAATTACCAACAAAATACTTGAAATAGTGTAATGAAATATTACGATTTATCGATCTGTTGTAATTTATTACTACTTGAAAAGAGATGTAATTGCCGTTTCGTCTCTAATTGCTGTTAATTAACAACTATTACATTGCTTGCACGATAACGCATTCGTCGGAACTGCTTTACAATCAACAATTACTTCGGTGCGGCATCACGTAGCCAATCCCCAGAATTATGCGATGCATTCAATTAGTCGTTAATATAATAACGTTTTCAATTGTGGCACTCGTTTAGCGTGACCACGGTCAAGCGACCGGTCTCTGTCTGAGATAAACATCGGCGATGCAATTTTTATCGTGATAATCAGAAATTTAATGAAAGCGAGGCCAGTTCGTATGAAAATCCGTCTCAATCAGCAGCGATAAAATAATCAAAAGCCGCTAACTTTATCGTTAAAAAATTCACGCGCCCCTCCACTGACCTTTCACTTGGTTTAATTAGTAGTAATGGATGTAATGAATCATACATTAGACCGACTTTTATCATTTCAAATAAAATATAAATACACCCTTTATTTGTCCTTTCTTTCATTCACTTTGCTTATTTTCCTTCCTCGCTTATTTATTTCCTCTGTTAGTTTGCTGTTTGCGATTGATCCTCTATACCCTACCAATCACGTTTTCTATATTCCCATATGAAAAACGAAACGCAACGAGATAGAAAGAAACGAACATAGAAGCGAACGAAGGAAATACTCGATAGTCTCTCCCATTCTCCCCCTCTCTCTCTCTCTCTCTCTCTCTCTCTTGATTCGTCCTACGATTTTCGTTTCTCGCGAACCATTGTCTGTCGCGGTCGATCTACCAACCCTCCGATCCTACGAATATTATATTGGAAATAATAAAATCGTGGAGTGCGTTGGCGCGCGACATACGCATTACGCGGGTGTCCAGGGAAAAATGCCGCATCGTCGAGCAAAAGTTCGACGATATTCGAAAATTATTCGTTGCAAAACGGCGATTCGACGGCCATAAATAATTTTGCAGCTCTCGTGGATGCGCGAAAAATGCCATCTGCGGGGAACGTCCAAGGGCTTTTTTTCATCCCTTCTCGAAACCCTCTGCTCGTGACCAGGGGTCAATGGCTCTTTTTGTGTGCGCGCGCGCTCGTTCGCTTACACGCTCGTATCGTGCCAGCTCTCGCGTTTCGTTACACGATTTTAGAAACGTATACACAAACGCACCGTTCCTTACCGTCAATCATCTCTAGAATATTAATTAACCGATCTCGATGCTTCAAATAAAGCTCAATCATTCCGGCGGTGCAGCGATGAACATGTCCGCCGACCCGTACGTGATCGTATACGCGCGCGCGCACACGTGTGCCCACGTTCAGACAAAAAGCTTTTTTCAGCCAGACATTTATCGCGAAGCCGACAGTCTATTTTCGGGGACACGTATTGGCGCTTTACGGTTTTAATTACGCGTATTTTAATCCGCCCAGGAGACATTTTCTGTTTCCAGAGCGGCAACCGCGGAACGAGCTTTATTAGACCTGCACACAGCCGATTTAAATTTAATCATAATGAAGAGGCGATTAAAATTGCAATCGTCCACGGAATAGAACCCATAGCGGCGAGCAGTTAACGTCTGCTAACAGGCATTTAACTTAACTGCCTCAGGTAACTGCCCGTTTCTAGGCTGAAGGGTCCTTTCGATTACTACTGCTCAGAAATTTTATGGGACACGATCTTCCGTCGATAGCCACAGCCTGTACGAAAGCTTCGCGACAAAAAGTAGGAAGAACAGGAAAAAAAAGAAAAAGAAAAACAGAAAAGAAGAAGGAAACGGGGGTCTGAGGGCGAATTGTTGTCGCCGAACTATCCTATTATGCCGATCGCTCGTTTTCCGCCCTTTTTCCGCCCGTCCGTTACCTGTCCGTATCTCCCGAAAAAGTATTTAAACGTCTTAATCGTGGATTAATGCTACGAACGAATACAACTTGCAAAGGAAACGTTCAGATTTATGGACCTGAACTTACGACTTTGCTCTCGGAGGTTTGCTTTTTTTGTTCCGATGCATTCCTCTGATAAAAATTATCTGCTGCGAATCGATTTTTGTCGATTTGGAAATTGCTCTTAAACATTTCCGACGGTTATTTACTACGATTCGGATAATATCGAACAATGCTAAGTCACGATGTAAACGTTTCTACAGATATAGTTTTCTTAATATTTTCCAATTATAGATCATATTATATTTGAATACTTAAAATTTGAACAGTTATTTCTTCTATTATTCGACAAAGTAATAAATAGAATTTCAACGTTATGACGTGAACGTCTCTGCAGGTGTATTTTCATTAATACGATCCAACTGCAGATCATGTCTGTATGTTACGTTTCAACTCACTTGGTTACGATTACACTCGCTCGATTACACGAAAAATAAATTCAAGTAACAGATAACGAATTTGACTATGAACTTCGGTGGCCTAATTAATTTCGGCAAATGATCGAAGTTTGAATCCGTGTCTACGCCGGCCAAAAGTCACATATGCCGTTGTGAGAGACGGTCTATGGTGGCGGATGTTGGGTATTGCTTTCAAAGTATCCCACGGGAGGTGGACGAATGGCGGTGTCATTCGACCATCCTTTGGGACAAACAAGTGACTGCACCGAGGGTAAATGTAGTTCGTTATTGTCTTGTCCTGAGAAATGGGAAATGGTTTCAATGTACACTCGCAGCAGCGGAAAGCTTGCGACGCTTGAGACTCAACTTTCTTCGATTTATAGCAACGAAATTTACGATTCGCGCTGGCGATTCCGATTTAAACGATAAACCTACTTCAACGAATAAAAATGTTCGATCATCGTCGTTCGATTAATATCACGTGACACGTGTTGAGGGAAAAGGATTATTCAAAAAAGAAAAAAATACGCAAAAGGGCAATATGGAATTATGGCCTCGCATTGGCGGGCATTGAATCGAGTATCGAAAGCCAGGTATGATCGATATGCAATTTCCATCTGCAAAATTTCCGCCCGTAAACTATCACTGATCATTTACCTGGATGCGTCCAGCGTATAACCAGACACGTGTACGCGGCAATCGAGTGTTTTACGATGGCGCATCAAACATGCGCGCGTCAAGTTTCGCCGCATCGCGAATCACTCTCGATCACGGTTCTGTCCCGTGTTAAATCACTGCCACATTGTTTCTGGCCCGTCTGTAACGTATGAACGTCATCGAACGAATATCGAATACGCCCCGGCGGCGAGACGTGTCCGGAAAATAAATCAACGTCCTGCTGGAATAAGAATACACTGGCACAACAGACATTAGTCTAACATTAGTCTAATATTAAACATGAAAAATGTTCGCGTTTCGAAACATCTTTAAATATATTGCTAAATAACGGCATAGACGCGTGATCCCCCCGCGTGATAAAAGTATGATTAAAATATACACGGTAGTGAGTTTCTTTTTAGCTAAATAAGAAAATATAGTCCTCTGTTTAAGTTTACGATTCGTACGAAAATCCTGTACAACGTTAATTGTCCAACATCAACAATTACAACTTCAATCTACGCACGCGCTCTGCTATAATATTAGCACGACTAGCGCTATCTCGCCGCGAACGCAACGAAACGGAAAGCATAACCGTGAGCAACATTCGTGGAAATGTGCCGATGAAATAGTAAAAGTTCAAAGGGCACGAGATGCCGTCTAGTAGCAACCCCCAACGTGACAAACGCTTCAGCCTACGCGACTCCACGAAGATTCAACGCGTCTGCTATGCAGCAGCCTATGCATTTTAAGGGAGGGGTGATTTTTAATGCCGTATAAATATGCATAGACCGCGATATTAGCTCTTACGTGTCGTCGGCCGAAAAATATCACGCTGGGTACTGAACGCACACGCCTGTAAACGCGCACACAAGCGAATCGACTCGTACGAACACGCGGAGAGAAAAGCATCCCCGTGTACATATGCGGCGGCTAGGTATGGAGGAGAATTGGGGTTCTCAATGGATAAACTATGTCGCAGCAATGACCCTAGGGAGCATCATCTAACGCCCATTTTGTTATGACGTCTACCGGTCCTGAATAATTTCACACCCGCGAAAATACACGGCCTGCTAGGGTGAAACCGATCGTCACCCCTCCAAGTGCCGATCTTCACGCTTAACTTTCAGCCATACAAGATGCACCGGTTCAAAACCAGCGAACCATTCCTGTGATTTTAGTAAGAGTTTCTCTCTCTTAGTAAGTACAATCTTACGTTCTTTAGCTTCTTAATTGAATTATTATTGCCCTTGATTAAGGGCAAATCAATTTTAATTAGGTGAATCGAGAAGCTTGTGAAATTTGTCACCAATTCGGATAATAACGAATACCAGTGAATCGAAGGTAAGCTCGCAGCATGGTGGCATTGATATTATAGAAAATGATTTATATGTCTGGACTTGTCGTCGAATTAAAGTTAACCGGTTCTATCTGAACTTTCGATTCGCAAATTAGATTCACAAATTTACGATACAGTAGCGTATAACCCTTTTGTGATATAATTACATATGCACTCTGTAATTATGTAACACGATGAATATTTTGTTCAGAGAATTGAAATTTAATGAACGGTATATCGACAAATAGCTGTGGAACACGTCTGTACTAGTAAATGGAGGATCTGATTGAAACACTGCGATTCTATACGACGCAATTGATAGATCGTTCACCGGTGGAAGTATAACGGCATACAGATTCTTGCGAGCGCACTTACTTCAAAGGATAAATCCAATTCCACGGGCAATTCGGGCTAATTTCATGACAGGCATCCTAAGGTAACTATATTGCATCCGTGAAATAATAATAAAGTATAAATGGATCAAGTTTACGGTTCACCGTGTCTGCGAGAGCTGCGAGTATGCGTTTTATCGGTAGTTCCGCAACCTTTATGAGGTTACCCGCACTACGAGCAAGAATGTGCATCTCTTTACTTTAACCTTACTACCGGTACCTCGAAACTGACTGAGAGAAGTGCGTCTGAAAGTTCGTATTAATAAATACAACGATACTGTAGCAAAAGCTGTTAACTGTTAACTGTAGCAAAAAAATATAGGAAGAAATATTTAGAATCGACGTTGCTCGAGTTTGGAGGTGATTCTCGAATTTTAATTCCGTCCTGACGTTAGATCACGACGATCCACTAATGGCGCAACGAAAATGTCCCTCCTGACGACGTAACGCAACATGAAACAGTAGGCGGTCTGGGTAATGCGTCTTGCCACCCTCGGACAGGAGCCCGACCACCGTCATCAATCAGGCTCGCATCGTACCAACTTATGTAGTATTTATTTTCATTAAATATTAGCCGCTTCCACCATCAGGCTGGATCCCATCGTTTTCCCTTTCTTTCTTTCTTACATATATAATATATAGAATTTTCTTTTTAAATTAAGCGAATTAACAACGAGATCGTAGCTGTCAACGATCGAACGAACAAATCGTATTCACGAACCGTTGGAAAATATTAGTCGAACGTTGATTGCAATCGAAATTCAATATTAACCATATGTAACTGTTTTACGATTTTTAATCTCGAGAACGAAAAAAAAACGAGAACATCGATCGAATATTCAAATGTCCCGACCAACTCTGGAACGAATACCATATATATAGAAAATTTTCGGTTATTCATTGTCATTTTGTAATTGCCGGTTTGACTTCCAATGCTTTGATTAATTTCGTCGTGTCTAAACTATCGACAGTAAGGCATCGATCCAATTTCGAAAATAGCAACGTCATTCGAAATTTGACGCATCGAAGACTGTCTGATCGGTGATTGTCCGTTTCTACTTGGCGCGCGCGACAGAGCCCGAAATTTCACGATATTCGTCTTATTACGATCGAGTGGAAAAGATTCATCGTCGAGGGACTGGAGAATGGCGGGTGATAAATTAAGTTTTCATCGCAGAAACGCTTCGGCCCTCGCAGGATCCCGAAAAGTCTCGTAAGAGAAACGTTATCTCGGTTTTGCGGCGATTCCAGCCATTTTTCCGCGAAGCGACTCGAACTATTCTTCAATGGCGTGCTGAAAGCTACTTCTATATATCTTAGGGTCTTGGGCAGATCCCGCCGCTTGCCTTGATGGCAAGCTCAATTTATATCAGCGTCCGTTGAAACCCCCTTTACGAGGTCTCGCCGCCTCTTCCACCTCCTAAACCTCACCCTAACCTCAAGCCACCCCTGAACTCGCCAAACCTTGCTTCTTGCCACCTTGCCATAGAACCCCCTGAGAGCTCGAAAACTCTTTCCTCGGGTTAAACTAAGCTATTCGCGATTGCGCCGAAGAAATTCACGCGTTGAAATAGAAAATCGTGCTCCAATATATACACCGACTACTTATATATCCTCTACACAATATACTAAATAATCTTCGTTAATAATTCGTTGACAAGTTGATATTGGTATTATTAAAGACTAAATTTACGAGAGTCGATATTTCTTTCAACTTACCGCTTCATTCGCGAGTTCACGTGCATACGATGAATCCCAAACAGGGATAATCGTTTATGCAAATTCTGTGTCAACTGGGTAGGTGGCTGGATTGTCGGGGAAATTCAGCCGGCATCGACAGGGAAAAAGTAAATGTCGTTTGATAAAACGCATAATTAACTACATATAGCAGTGTCCTAATGAATGTCCATATTTATGGAACATAATCTATCATGTATCGAGGACTTCGAATTCCGAAACGATGGCCAGTATTGGAATGAAAAACGATGAAAAACGTTTTCTTAGTGTCTGTGAAAACGTGATTGAGTTTTTAGTAAGCGTTTTCGATTATGCGTTTTACTTGAACGTCGGCTGGCAGTCATCATTGCGACTGATGCTGATTATTCGAAAGCGTTTGTGTTCGTTTCCACCCTCGCCGTGATTCCAGGTGTTTCCTGGGAACAGCTGCCGCGGCGCACGCGCCTCAGCAACGGCGATGCGGTGATTGATCAATTTTTAAAAAGCAATGTTCCTAATTGACCCGCCGGCCCGTCTCGGGCTCAGGTATTATGGCCACGAAAGGCATCCGTCGAGCAACCTTAGTCATCGAAAGGTGTGTTCTGTGATTCGATCAATCCAGTTGCCTTTCTAAGACCCTTTACCTATCCGGACCGCTTCTGACGGTGTTAACAGTCGGCTGCTTAAACTTCTTCGTTAAATATCTTTCTATACGCTTTAATCTTTACTTATACGCTTAATATCTTTATACGTATACGAAGGAGAATCATTTTTTGAGAATTTTTATAGAAGGGAAATAGTTTTCAAGGTATCAAAGATAAAAAGTCTTTCAGTTTGTGCGTTGAAAGAATTTCATCAAAGGTTGAGATTGAAAGGCTGAGCTTAAGATCGATGCATACGAAACTTCTCTGGTGTTTCAGCCACGTTGAAGAAGAAGTAATTCGCTCAGATTTATGATAAAAATATCAAATTCTCGTAACTCTGGTCGCGTATACGTATATCCAGAATATTTATGTGATTTCCCCACATAAATTTAGATTTTCAGGAATAGTTCCAGTTATCGGAGAGTTGTGGCAAACAACAAAAGTGTAACATTTATGGGCGATTAAATGTATCTCCTAAATTCCGTCTAGGCAATCTTTTAATGTACGAATTATTTTGAAGGAAACGGTAAATGAAAATTTGTAGTAATCTCGTTCGAAAAATTGTTGAATCCGACAATTGGCAATTCTTCTAAATTTGGAATATTACAAGCATTTAGTTCTTGGAACGGTATAGTGGACCAGGCAGAAGTAATTTCTTTGGTTAAATACACGATGATATTCTGAAGAAACTGCGAGCCATTGAAATAACACTTCGTATGCACCGATCTAATATTTCTTTTTACCGACATTCCAAGTTTATGGCCCGAGATTTCCAGGTAGTTGAGCAACAACCATTCCGTGATTATATTATGGATTGCGTAGTACATCGAGTAGAACTATAATATCATCTGTTTGACGTCGTTTAATGGCGATAGTGCACGATTTTTAAGATACATGAATTTAATGATCGCTGATCTATCATACTAGGTATGCAATTAGTGCGGAAACATTCTCGCTAACCACCTTTGTCCGCGTGTCATCATAGAGAACGATAGTTTCATTCCTGTCATAGTGCGGCCAGTATCGTGATATATGTGTAATTAACACAATTTCATAGATATTCGTGATCATCGAAATGGGTATGCTTTACATAAACGTAGAACGATTCGACGATGACGATTATTAACAATGGTGCGATAGTGTTTTATCATGATTGAATAAAACTGAAATAAAAGCTAACATTTACTCTATATTTCAAAGTTAATTAAATAGAAGATATATCACAGAACGAAGTATTATAACTATGACAGCCCGATGAACAAGTCCGAAGAAGAAACTAAATCGTTTCTGGCCATTTTCAAGCAAAAGGATTGCGTTTATTATTTGTAACTGAGCTGCGAATGTTTGTGCATTTATACGAAATTCAGATATACAGAAACGTATATAGAGTACACGTGATATTCAAAAATATACAAAGTGTCGAATGTGAAATACTCGCTAAATGTCTTGAGAGTTTATTGAAATTTTTATTTATGTTTCATTTTTTTAATTTCATACATAAAACGTGAATTTGCATAAATGTCTATTCATGGCACTTTAAAAGAAAATTATTAAACAAAATGTTGCAATTCTGACGACAGAGAACGACAAAAGAGTTGAATCGATTTAGGTGACACAAACAACTAGTTTGGTGATTGTCCGGCGCTCAGCATCCAATATCGTCGACGAAAGCTCTCGTTTTGTGTGCAGTTATTTCGTAACAGGAGTCATTAGCATTCACCTGCGTTAATTAACGGAAGTTCTGGCGCACGTATATGCAGGATGCATCAGCCATGCGTAAGGGGAGGCAAAGAGGGGGTGGGAGGGGGCCGTGATAATGCGGCATATATACATCGACAGTCCCTTGTGCTTTTTCCCTCTTTTAGTTTGTATCGTCAATGCTCACGTGCCGTGTAACAGCAAATTATCCACGGGCTTTTAGCTGTAGTTCTAGCGTAGTTGTACCGTGAAATCGGCGTAACCACACCCGCGAATGCCGCAAGAAATACCGACAAGACGAACGAGATCGAAAAAAAGGGGGAAACAGATTTTGCATAATTTTCGCGATGGTTTCCTTCGGTCAAGAGGGGAGCGAAACGAAGTCTTCCCGACTGGAAACAAGGATCGGTAGGATGTTACCGACGATCGTCATGTGTGAGATTTCGATGGATAGTATTATCGTGAAACGCTGCGCCAATGGTCTATAGACACCGATTCGATCCCAATGCACTTAACACCCATCCGGCTCTAATGCTATTCTCTCGTCACGAGCATTCATCCTTGAGTTGCAACAGACGTGCCAGATGTTGCTAAGCTCCGCCAAATGAAGCAAGATATCCCGACATAATATCTGAAACGTCCAAAAGTGCCGTATCCCAAGAAAACGTAAAACAAGTCATACTCTATTAAAAATGTTCCCATAAAATCTACGATCATCGAGCGTCATCTCGAATCCTGTTAGATAATTCAAACTTTTAACATCGTAATCCTACTTACTTCGCACTATGCGTAAGTACATACATCTTACTGTTCTAGCGTCTTCCGAACAAGACCAACGTAACACAAAATTCGCGCACAAATTTAGCATAGGAGTAACGCGATACGATAGCGATTTTCATTCTATCGTGAAACTTAGCGGCTCATAATAAACCGTCTTCGTTGGAGAAATCCGGCGATCGCTTTCTGGCAATACCTGGAGTACACTGGAGCGTGTAAATCCCATATATCCAATTAGATTCGTATAATCCCTACATGTTAGCAGAGGGTGTCTCCACCCCTCGGACTGGCTGGCTGTTTCGTTCTCTGTTGCCCCCGGAAGCAGCCACGGTTGCTCCCACAGGTAACGCGTTGCTACGTGTGCGTCGGAGGCGCAAGCGCGCATCGTACTCTAATGCTAAAGTACTAATTTATGGCCACATATGAGATGGCTATAGCGCGCTTTACCGTGCCAGGAAAGGGACTGTAGTCCGTGGAACAGGGCAGTGGGGTGGGGATGTAGGACGAGGGTATATCGGAGAGCACAGGGGTGGGCTTTGCATGCGATATCAATAAATCAAGTCCCCGGGACCCTGGCAGCTTAGGGGGCCACTACGTGGCCAGAATCAACAGCTCATAACGTCGGCTAATAGCTACTCGCCGTGGGGTCGAAGATATTGTCGTAACGCCCAGGGACATCTTAACGTCTTGCCTCGAATTTGCTTTCGCGCGATCGTGAAAGAATGGCCCACCAAAAGAACATACTATTCCGAACACCAATTTAATTGTATCACGAGAGGGAAATTTATATGTATAAATTTATACGTATAATTATGAATTTATATCGATAGACGAGAAACAAGTAACTATAAATAGTTTCTAATTTCTAGTTCTAGTTTTCGATTCACTTCAATTATACGATAAGATCAATGTTACGGCTGTTACAAAATTTCACGTTTCTCGTTACGACTATCAGGCTTGCGACTGCGAGGCTTGCTTTCGCGTGAACGTGAAAGAATCGTCCACCAAGAGAATATACAATACTAAGACCACTAGCAGTTTAATTGTATCGCGCGTAGGTAGCACAGTAGACGTAAGTGAATTTATAATTATAGACGGGATATAGGAACTATCGTAGCTTTTGATTTCTAATTTTGGTTTCAGATTCGCTCAAAGGTTATATGCATAGTAAGATTAAAGTTACGGGTATTAGAAGATTTTTCATTTACCTGTTACGACTGTCGGGATCAATGTCCCATCGAACAGAACAATTCGAATCTTCATCCATGATAGGATAAAGTTTGATGGCGCTCGTGCGTTTCCAGGTGTGGTTTCAAAATCGTCGAGCAAAGTGGAAAAAACGGAAGAAGTGCGGTCCAGTTTTTCGTTCGCCGCCAGGTCCGTTGCTGCCATCGCATGGCTTGCCTCCTTTTGGACCGATGAGTTCCGACCTTTGCGGTGCTGGAATGTTTAGTGGACCCCCTGAAAGATGGACAATGGGAACAGGTTAGTTCAACGATAGTTATTTCGGTGAATTAAGTTTTCCGTAGAATATATCGATACAACGCATCTGTTTTTAAAATTAAGATCGATCAAGGTTTAGAGTATCCTATTAAATTCGTGTCCCTGTTAAAATCGTCGGAAACGAAAGATGGAAAAGCGATGGCGAGTAGATTATTATTAAATCTACTGGCAACAAATTGCCCGGTTTTATCATTAATTATATTCAATTCGTCGTGTCATCTGATTATCAGGCGTTTCGCACGCATTTACGAGGGAGACACGTTGTCTTAAATCGGCGACAGTAAACAAAGTCTCGACAGTATTCCGCTTCTAATTTAATTTCGTGTGTCCATTGTGCTGGACGGGTTAAATTATCCGTACGTACCGTTGGTTTTACAGCTGTCCGACGATTCGTATGTGCCGTTCCTCGTTCATTTCCTTGATCGACAAACCCTTCGTTGTTGCCCTTTTTGAAACGAGTCATGCGGCTGTTTGATTAAAGCCGCTTGTTTTACAGGTCTTGGACAATTGGGACAAGGAGGCATGGGAATGGGTGGTTTCGGCCAAAGTTTAGGACAACTTGGTCAGCAAAGTACAGGAAGCCTCGGCTCGAGCTTAGGTCTTGGTAATTCTGGACTACCGATCAGCAGTCCGTCGCAAGCAGTCTATCAAGCCAGTTATGGTCTAAATTCCCTTGGTAAGTTAACCTTATACATAGATTATATTCACCTAACCTGCAACCCAAACAGGATTCTTTAGATGTAATCAAGTTCGTTTATAAGTTTGTCTCTCGTTTGGGAAACGAGATTGTTTAGATAATTCGTATTACCGGTGATAATGGCTTTAATAGAAATGGAAATTAATTGTCGAGTAAAAGCGAATACTCTTTGCACAATGTTAAACCGCGAGTCGGAATGAAGAGAAGGCCGATCATATTTATGCAATTTTAAATGACAACTCAACGTTTTACAACGCGTGATTCTATGAGGTCGTTGGAAACGGTATTCCAGGGATAATAAAGTTTTATGTGTTAGTCTTTAAAACGGTGATTTAGACTTGGCTCGATCACAAACGGATCTTTTAAGAGAGGAATATTTTGTCTATCTCGAAAAAAGACGAATATTAACGTGCCGGACAAACGCAAACGCTTATAGGCGGTTCGATAATCGTCTTGCCAAACTTTTGGACCGTGGCCCTCTAAAAAAGACGATGTGCAAACAGTATCGAGGAACCCGGTACCTCTTTGACGAAGTCGTTAAACGTTACGGTGCATTATCGCTCGAAGGGGTTATGCGCCTGCATGTAAGGAATTTGAGACAGAAACATAAACTCCGTCCTCTCGTCTGTTTACGCAGGCAAACTTCGAGCCTGGTCTCGCACCTAGGTGCGAGATCTTTCGCTGTATGTTTACCATAACATCCCGATGCAACCTGTCTTGGAGTTACGCTTCGGCTTATCCAGGGACCTTGTACCTTCGAAGTTGCTTCGGAAGACGAGACGTGTGTGAAATTCTTTGTCTCACAAAATTCTACCCATCGTACGAGTTCCGTCTCTCTTTCTCTTTCTCTTTCTCTTAAATACACGGCCGATACGGCCGAAACGTTTTAAGAGAACATAGGCGCGAAGAAACTAAAGAAATGGGAGGACAAGTTGAACTATCGACCAGTTTTCTGTTTGTTTCGTAGTTACTTTGACGTGTGTTCATTAAAAAGGGAAAAAACGAAGATTTAGAAAATGTACATAACGAAGTAAGGGTTACTATTTCTGACTAGATCTTATTAAAGGGTCGTTCTAAAAATTCCAAAAATCGTCACAACGATATGCAAGACGATCACTATTCGTTACAAAAATTCGACCGTCCAGTATCTTTTTCGATTATCCGCTTTTATAATTTGCTTAATAATTTATAATGTTATATCAAATCTAGAAATCACTAAATGCATATTGACACGTATAAATGGATTAATCCCGACAGATATACCTACACCGTCCTCTGCCGAGGTCAACAACTCTTAAGATCACTTTCTGCAATATACATACGTTTCCTTTTTTTTTTTTTTTTTAGAAAATCCTGCTATTCGTCGGATATCAGTTCTCGTTTCGGAGAGCTCATTCATACATAATTATTTCTTCAGCGACCAAACGATAATTGAAAAGGAATATTTGTAATAAGGGGAAGCAACGTTATAAATGCGTTCCAAAAAGTCATTAAAAAAAAGATTCACAAGCGGATACGACTTCATAAAGTTTTCAAGCGATCGCCGTGTATCCCCTTTCGCATTATATTTGTATCATTCCCTGTCTAGTAATTAGTTAGGCTAGATATTGTGGTATTCCAATGAGGCAACATTTTATCGAATCGGCGAAATTCTATTAGAAAGGGTTAAACCGTGTAGCGAAACTGGCTTTGTGCGTAGCACAATTTCACAATGTACGCACTAATGTGAGCGTGTCTGAAACGCGAACACGTACCTGTGTACATACGTAACACGTACAAGGTGTCAATTATCACGTATTATCGCCGCGGGGCAGGTAGCGTCAACCAAAAGGAGAGAAAAAAATGCCGTTCCACAGACGTAATTCACCGTCCGTGTGATTCCTGTGATCTCGGTTTAAGGTGGACGCCAATACTTGCGAGCATGAGCCTGACCGCAGTCAGTTATCCGCTTTTACTCGTTGGTAATGCCTAGGGCAAACACCTTTTAGTGAAACGTCTTATTTTTTCGGTTTTCGATGATGATTAGCATCGAACGGTAGCGTGGCCGAGGTTTGCCGGTTTTCAAGTCGATTACGAAGCTCTATTTTGTTTATTCTCGTCTAGCAGCAGTGGACGAGAGAACGTCTATAAGGTGTGAATTAACGTGGCCGAAAATGCCCGATTTTCGAGTTACGCACGACCTCCTCGATTCTTTCCAAGTTCCTACAACAACGACCTATTTCCACGAATGGAATTTACTTACTTATTAAATCGATCCCTCTCTCATTCCAAGCTACGAACAACGGGATACTATTCTTAGTAATAAGAAGCATTCATGGAATAACTCGATACAAATCGAATAACTCGTCTCAGCGTTTTACGAAATTCTAAAAACGATATTTCACAGCCCCGCTGGTTCGAACTGTCGCAGAAATGGACAAAGAAAGACTATGCGGTATCACGTGCGTCGATGCCATTAGCTATTCCATTCTTCATCGCTAAAAGGGGCGGGCACGAATAGTCCTCCGCAAACTTGTACTCACGCCGCAATACCGCCATAAAAAGATCCCTTTTCCCCGTTGTCTCTCGGCGTGCCCACCAACGTGGCGCAAGAAAAGACGGAAACGACTTTACGACACCCGGTAGCACACCCCACGCACTTTGTGAGCCTACTGTATTAATATCTCCTGCGAAGAAAGGAAACGTTCCCTCGTGCACCTGCGGTATCGCACCTGTAAATTGCCATATCGCTACCTGGCCCGACTAAGGGATTCTAGACTGACTATTCTAGACAAACGACTAGATAACCTTAAAATGAGGTCTATAAAGCGAAGCGCCGATGATATTTATTTTCTATTATAAGCCTAGGGTCCGATGCAGACAGGCGGCCTTTTTCTCGCGTCTTGTTGCAGCGCTAGGTTATAGTTATACAGAAGATGCATTTTCCGAAGAATCAAATTTCTTATGAGAGTAGCTACATCGTTCTCTAGATATTTCATTCGTCAGAAGGATAGTACATCAGAACACGCATTTATCGTAACCATAGCCTTACGGAGCAATGAATAATGCACACGTAGCGACACAATAACCTTCACCGCCAGATATGTGACAATCGTACAGGTACACATATACAATATGTCGTATGAAGACTGCAAAGGAAGAACCTGATTCATACCTAAGCCACATTTTTGTTTCTTCTTATATCATTATATATAATTATATAATAATACAAGAATTTTATTGTAAATGTGCAAATGTGCAATGTCGTTCCGTTATTTTTCAATTATTCTCATAAGAAAAGGATATGACTTGTGCATGTATCACGTTCTTCTCCTACAGTCTGCGTCTTATTGCATCGGGTGTTGTTCGTAAATGAAAGAAACACAGATGAAAACAGACACTTGGAAACATGATATTGCGACTTTCAGGGGGTGTTCACGTGTCAGCGTCCCGGGGCTCGCCGCCAGGAGGATCCAGCGTGGGCGGTGGTCAGGGTGGCGGGTTGGGATCGGCCTTGAACTGCGGCCAGGGCTCGCCTGGAACGACTTCCGGCAGTGGAGGCGGTGGCGGCGGTGTTTCCTGCGTGGCTGCCGACGTGAACGCAACCGAGGCGTCGGATTGGAGAGGCGCCCACAGCATCGCAGCGCTTAGGCGTCGTGCCTCGGATGCGTCGCAGCAATACAGTCCACAGCCACCGCCACCACCCGCAGGACCTCCTCAGTATGCCCAGGACATGGAGTACAATTCCGTTTACTGAGGCCCTGCCAGTTTCACCATTAACTCGACGATAAATCCTATCGGGGAAATGTTTCAAGGATTCCCTTCGTGGATGGTTCCGAACGGTCAACGTGCAGGGTAGATGGGTCGAAGTAACGCGCAACAAGAGGGAAGGACACAGGATGTTTCTCCAGGATGTTTCTCTCTCTCTCTCTCTCTCTCTCTCTCTCTGCTCCTCGTTATCGTCGCTCGGAAAGCATGCATCTCTGTTCGCCACGACAGGTGTACGATTCCGATTTTTAGCGATTTCAACGATGGACAGCGTCGTAGCGCCGGATTCTGTCTATTGAGATGGTCCCGATGATAATAAGTATTCGTTGTTACGTTATTTTTGTTCTCGAGTTATGTATGACTAAAGAAGAAGGAGAAGAAAAGAAAGAAAGAGGAGGAGGAAAGGAAGAAGTTGGCTGAAGGATTTTGATGTTACGTTACTGGACTGACCGTGACAAAATGATAAATTCAAGTTACACAATGGACATGTATAGAAAGTTTGTCACTGTTAGAAACTAAGTCAACAACAACGAATTTTAGTTGTCTCTATGATGGTTATAGAAGACACGTACTCTTAATATTTGTTTTATTCTTGCTTGGCTGGGTCAATTTGCAATCGTGAATAGGATTCAAGCGACTGTAAAATTTCAGCGGTAATGCCGATGTCCGTTTCTTCTGACAACCATACGTGTGATCGTGATATTTGAGAAAAGTGAGTCGTTGGACTGAACAAGTATGAATAAACATCGCCAAGGTACTCGAAAGATGAATGATGTCAAACGCGTGAGCAACTAAGAGAAAAAGGCTTCGTTAATTAAAGTTGTAACGTACTAGTGACTTCTTTGAGAGAATTCGTGTCATACTGAAGCTGTGCAACGCTGAGAATATGCAGTGATCACTTCATATAGTATACACGTATTAACTTTATCACGGATACTCATCGGACGATTTGCTACGTTCCATGCATTTGTAACATGGCTAATTGCAAATTTAAACTTTGTATACCAATAATTCCATCATTGTGTGTTATAGTTGAAACGGATGTGTTTGATTTTATCGATATTTTACAACTGTATGTAACGTTTACTTCGTTTACTTCCTCGCGAATTACTTATAGGTAAATCAATCGATTAATTTGGTGGAAATTTAAATCAGTTGTATGAACGAGAGTTTATTTAAACGTTACGAAATATCGCTTTACATCCCATTTCGAAGAAATCTTGCGAATCATAAATAATAAATTCTCGCGCCGTGGCACGGTGTAATGAAAAAGTATACGACGAGTTATTATAGCATTACGTATGGCATTGTAAATATAGTAAAAAGATTGACGTAACAACTATGATCGATTATAATTATTACTATTAAATTTAGCGATATCACCGATAACTTTCTGCAGAAATCTAGTTCCGTTGGCTTACGGTGCCCTAACCTACTTTTAAAAACCAAAGCAACAGTACTTTCTTATAATTTTCCGCAAACCCGTTTCACCCAAACTTGATTTTTTTACCAGCGAAATAACAAGGAAGGAGCCTGTGCAACGATCGCTTTAAGCTTTAACAATTAAAACCAATAATTTGTATATGTTGAATACGCAAAAAGGGACGAAGCTAACCTTTCTCTGTTCTCTTTATATTTTCAACGCAGACAGGTTTCATTCTTGAAATCGAACGTCGAAATGTAAGTAAATGCTGGAGAAAAGGCAACGTGTATTAAACAAGGAATTTCACTTGCTCCAAAAATACAGTATGTGTGTGTGTAACGTTGACTCTTGCATGAAAAGAACAATACTTTGAGTAAACTAAAATGCAAGTTAGCACTTACGCGTATTGCATTTCCCGATTTACTATCCTAGAACGCTGCAAACTATAGATTGTTTCTGTTGTTGTACACCGGAGCGTAAGTTTTGTAAATAGAGTATACGTCTAACAATTAATAATAATTGAATATTGTAAGCGAACACGACATCACATTTACGAACGAACGTACGCAAGTATACTTGGACATTGTGATATTTTAGGCTCGCTGTTGCATTTTTTTCGACAGCGACGAGCCGTGTACATGATATTGCAAGAAGAATAAGCGGTACCACATTAGTGATCGCGAGTGACGACGAACGTCGATTATTCTAGTTACGAATTTATGGTAGTCATAGGTAAAACTTAGTGATAAATATGAAATGAACGATATGCAGTTGTCAGTGTATTACTACGAAACGTATACGATTTTTAATGTACAAAAAAAGAAAAAAAAAATAACGGTATAGCTGCGGGACGACGTCTTTTCGGAATTTCATCCTGCTGGTACGATTTGTGTTCGGGATGAAATAACCTATACTCGAACTGATCTTAGCGATTCTTTTCTTTCCTCTTCTCTTGTCGCTCGTTTGTTTTTCTCCACGGAATATTTTCTACACACCTTCCGATTTGGACGTTTTTATACATATTTAAATAAAATGAAACACCTGCGTATACAAGACATTTACAAAGTGTCTCGCGAAATTGCGTTATGTCTCTCGTTGAATAGTACGAAAGATATAATATTTATTTATCGGCTGCGTGCGTGCGTGCATAAAGCGATTTTACGAAGATCGAGTCTGTCAAAGTATCGTGCTTGCTGGCGATTGAATTAAATTGCATGAATATTTTACAACGATATGATTGATTGCGTATTTCGCGTGAACGTTCTCCTTTTTTCTTGGCCCGTACAGTTTACAAGCAATGAAATATATTTGATAGAACGTGTCGCAAAAGAATGGACTGACTTTATGCATCTTTAACACAAATCATTATCGTCAATGACCCTAATTAGTGATAAATAGAAAAATTTTAATTTTTATCGTTGTATAGTTGTGTATAGAAGACAACTAAGTGTGTAAAATAAATCATTATCAAAAAATCAGAATTCTTATATATCTTTAATAACTTTGCTGATAGAACCCTGAGCAATAATCTAACAAATTTGTACTAGAATACTTAACTTTATAATACAAACACCGTTTTTATTTGAAAATATACATTTTAATATTCATGGATACATACATTACGTTTGTGACAATAGCACATGAAAATGTTCACAGGATATAAGAGAAATATAGAGATTAACAGAAAATAGAAAAGAAGAAATATAAAGTAAGTTATATATAAACATTGTAAGTATCGGTACATTTAAAAGTACTAAAATACACAGTCTCAGGTACTAGAAAAATATTGTTTTTGTCGAACACATTTGAGTAAGTGGTAATTTGTTGATATTGATTAAATACAACATTTTTGGACATGGATATAATAATAATTATAAATTAAAATAATTATATATTTATACCGTTTTTCGTATACCTTTTTTAAAGGGATATGTCAATAATTTGTAATGTATAGTTACATAATAGTATAATTTCTAAATATATATATAGTTATTGACATTTAATACGTACAACTTAAGTTTGGTCACTTTTTAGGTGTTATTTGCAAGGCCATCATTATCAGGTATGTTATAATGTTGCGATAAATATTTTTTAAGTTAATTATTTATATAAATTTTGAACATACATTATATATATTGATCTTTTACCCTATTTTGCATAAACAGAATATTTTGCATTTGTTATGTATTGGCTGTTAATTCTAACATTATAAAAAATAGTTTGTCACAATATCAAATGTGTTCAAGATAACAATAAAATCTTTAATCTTTAAAACTTCAAATAGCACCTCGTCTCTTACATATCTTTATAGGAAAATTTCAACTCTTATTTTTACCATTTACAAAATTTATTATTATAAATTAATGTAAAAGCTAGTGTAAATATTAAACTAAATCAAATAAATCTCCTAAAAAGAAATACAAAATCTAAAATATCGGCAGTTCTTTGGAAACACGAATTGCACAGTAGTGAAAGACAACATAGATATCTATCAAATTGAATATTCGATAAAGTATAAGCGCGGTTTGGTTCGAATATTGATAACACACACACATATATATCGTATTTCAATATATCTCGTTTCTCAAATATGGGAGAAACGTTTTAATACTTCTTCGAGTGTAATTATTATCTAAAACACGCAGGAATAATAATGTCTATAAAATTGAATCGAGTAGACTGTAATACACGATTATCCCCATGCTAGGGATATAGCAGATTCGAATAATCGCGCGGTTGTCTACTTTGGACTGTCATAATTTCAGTTGGATTTAGTTAATGCGTAGTGGCGGGAGTCGGTACCGGTCAACGACAAAGTCTTAAGTAACGAATTCGATACTTTCTTAAACAATATAATAAAAACAATCACGTATACTTAACTCCGTGAGTGATAATAAGTGACCTTATGTGAAAAGGCAACAATCGTGAGGCATTAATTGGAAGATCTCGCAACTTGAACATCATAGTTCGTAAAATTAGCATCATGGAGATCCAGATTCAAATCTACATGTAAAAAGCTTAAATTGGAAGGTAAGACTGCACGTTTTTTAAAATAGAGGTACGTCGTTGAAATCATATGCTTGATACGTTAAAAATTTTAAACGCTATTAAATGATTCTCGTAAAACTATTATCCGGATATTCATCCTCCGAGGCTTCTGGTTCCCTGTTCAATTTATTAAAATCTCGCGGATTTGGTCGTTTCTCCGTTGTCTTGAAACACTTGCCTCTTCTGTTTTCCAAGAGATTTAGGAGTTTATAGTTTTCACGCCTCTCGGCCATCCAGCGCATTCGTTTTATTAACAAACATCCTGTTTATAAAAATAAACGGCATTAGAACATTTCTGGAAAATAATCGATTATTTCGTTTTACTCGCACTTGATAGTAATGGCGTCACAATCGTTTACCGTTATTTCCAAGTCTGACTTGATTTAAAATTTCAACCAAAAATGCATTATATAGATGGAGCGAAATAACGTCGAAATCTAACCACTCTATATATTTTTAAGCATCGTGCACTATATACTGTCCAATACTTACACAATCTGTTGAAAGTTATTCAAGTTAAGTAGGATAATGGGTAGGGGGGGGGCGGAATAACGGAAAACGTTGTTGAGATGAAAACATGTATATTTTCTCTTACAAGATACGGATATTCAAAATAAATAAATGATCACATACAAGAGGTAGAAAAGAAAAAATGCAGCTTTTCAAAATCGAACACGTGTATAAAAGACATAAAAAAAAAACAAAGCTGAGATTCAATTTGGCGTGTAAATTCATTACACTTCGATTTGACATAATAAAAGATTCAATAATAAGACTGTAAATGAAAAATATTTATACATTTGTGCGATCATAGAAAATGTTAATCAGTATTTACATGTTAGTTTGCTGAACATTCTATAGTGTAAATGGAAGTCAAATGGAGTGGAATGCTAAGTGAACAAACTTTAAGTAATTAATAACAATTTATGACAAATGTTAATCATTTCTTATAGAAAAATATGAAAAATGGAACTGCTCCTTTGCAGAATAGATGGGATAAATATTAATACATTTGTATAAATCAAATGTGATTAGAGTAAAAACAAGAATTAAAACAGTGTTTGTTCATCTAACCACTAAATTATGCATTTATATACAGCATTCTTGTACTGGCATAGTTTCCAAAGCACAATATAATGCATTAACAACTCTATACTGCATACACCTGGTATTTAGCAATTTTGTTTTCCATAAATATGCTATTTTAAATAAAATAATAAAATGTATGCGCAGCCAGTACAGAAGATTGTTAAAACTTACTGCAGCGAGAATGTTAAAATATAAAAGAGAAATTAAGTTGGAATTGTTTGTAGATATTAACCTTCAACCTTTCCTTTCTAATTTCTAAGTATGTGGCATTTTACCAAATTTCTTTTAATACTGTTGCAAAGTTAACTACTTTCTATAGAACTACTACTAAACGCCTCATTTCGGCAAACTAATTAACATGCATGCACAGCTATTATTTAATAACCGAAAATCATTATTCTTAGTCGAATAGTTTTGACATTTCAGCTGGAGATAATTTATATTCATACTTCTCATCATCTGGTTCTTGAGCCCTCAAAAAAAATGCAAGTACTACCATACAGAAGCCAAGAACAACGGCTGCTAGAACAATAACAGTTATGACTATTTTTTCTGTTGTAACAACTCCATTCATGTTTTCAAGAATAGATAAGGCTAAAGGTGACAGCAATTCAGATCGTAACTCTGCAAAAAAAACGTTATACATGTTTCGTTAAAGAAATACAAAGCAAATAGGTTTTATTCTTATACTTCAATGATTTAAAATCTTACTCAGTGAAAATTTGTAAGGAATATATCTATTTAATTCCACAACATATATTTCTGTACCATTCTCAGATACAGCTATATCATGTGGACTATGCATATCTAGTCTTGGACCAAATTTGTATAATATATCTCCTGAATTTACATCCAGAACAATTCCTCGGACACGTATATTGGAACGTGTAGTAGGACCATTAATCAAATGAAGTTTTTCTTTGGCATATGCTACGCTATATATATATGGACCAATAATGTTAGGATTCTTGTACTCTTTGTGGAAAGTTCCATTAGTTGCATAAAAAGATACAATTCTGCCATTTTCTCTATCAGCAACAAAAAGTAAGTTCAGTTCACTGGCAAGTGCTAAAGCATGGGGTACGTTAAATGTATTTTGTAGAGGAGTTTGTCCATATATGCTCTCTATAAAGTAAAGTATATTATAGACTATATTATAATTCAATCTAAATAGTTAATTTTCATATAAAATGCATGTACCTACCGCGGCCCCAGTGTAGAATTCTTTCTCCTTTAGCATTGAATTTCAGAATTCTAGCATTACAGTAACCATCGCTAACAAAAAAGTCACCATTATTTTCTACAGCAACTGCTGTTGGTTTGCAAAACCGTTTATCATCATTACCAGGCACAAAAGCTTCTCCAAGAATCAACGAAGGTCTTAAATGCTTTTCTTGATTGTATTGTCTTTTTCTCGAACTTGGTAAATCTTTCATCATTTCTATATCTTTAGCATCAAATTTAAGTACCTGATGTAGAGCTACATCGGTAATCCAATAATTTCCATGCATGTCTATCGTCAAACCATGCGGTAAATAAAATTTGTATGCACCCCATTCTAATATCCTTTCTCCAACTTTATTAAACAAAACTACGGTGTTTTCCCGAATTGGGCCTTCTTCTTTATCAAATATATTTTGAATATTAAATGTAGTCGAGCCCCATACTCTAGATCCTCTATGAAATATCGCAACGTTTCCATTTGGATCTATAGAGACCGCTGATAACTGGCCCATATATTCGATATTCTTGGGCCATTGAGGATTCCATTCAATACCTGAATATATGAAGAAACTTAATACGTATAATATATATGATATTTTAAATCTTACTTTGATAAATATTTTATTAACCTTTAGCAAGTGTATCTGAAACTTTATCATTATCGGAGAACTCTAAATACTCACCATAGTCAGATTTGTTCTTGCCCGAATAACTTGTTCCACGCTGTAACATTAAATTAATGAAATTAATTATAGAACATAAAAGTATATATCCGTTTATTAAACGGAATACAATGTGCTATGTCTTTGTTTCAAAGGCGCTGAACTTCTTTAAAGCATCAATACAATTAAAAAGTAATCAATTTTATTAGAATTTCAATTGCTATATACGATTCTATATTAATACAATAAACAATTTTGAACCTGTTATTCCATAGCACAGCACTTTTTAAACCTCGTATCAATCAAATCTTTAATTATTTCGCATACATCTGTTTTATTTACCTCCAAGTACGGATAAAACTCATAATTCGCTTCGGCAAGACATAAATAAGTAAACAAAACTGAAATGCAACAGGCAATGTCATATAGTAAATGCACCATTTTTTAACGACACGATCATTAGATTCCCGTATTCTAAATATATTTTATTAAAATTGCTATGTATTATGGGTCTAAATGTTGATCACGTAGCAAAACACAATCATAAGAAATTAATAATTAAGCAGAGATATGAATTTTGTCAAATTTATAAAGCCTTTTCACAGCACGCCACGCGTTACGGTTACTCACGTACGCAACAGGAAACACGAATAGCCATCTGGTGGCAACTCGTCGGGATACATGTAATAAACGATTACACACCTATAAGAGAGATTTGTTAATTTATACGACATTTTTATATTATTTCCATTAGAAATGCATGTGAACATATTTTTTAGTCGTAACAACATACTAATATGCATATAAAATACACCTAAAAAACTAAGACAACTGATGTTCGTGAAAGATATTTTTTGAAACTTTACTTCCGCGTCAGTACATAATATATTGATTATTTCCTGCGAAGATTGGCGACATCTATTTACGTATCTGTTATTTTCAATGCGTAAACAATAATTGAATAATTGATAAATGATTGGAAAAAGACTCGATATATAATATCGAATTTTTATTTTTACATTTGAAATTATAGACACATATAACGAATATCGACAAGAACAATAAGAAACAATATAGATAACGAATTGAAACTAATTTAAATATTTTTATCTCACGCCAGTCATTAATTAAAGCATTGATAATTTATATATATGTATAACAATATGAATTGCAAAATATAAATAAATTGCTAATTATTTGTACACTTTAACTATCAATAAACTTTTTACTAAAGCAACCGATAAAATTGAATTGAAACGGAATTACAAATCTTTTGAAGCACGTGATTGTTCGTAAATTGGAAATTTTGGAAAGTGTTATAAGAATAAAATTGAATTATCGTCGGTTGCGGTATACATTTTAATTTTAAATAATTAAATGGAAATTAACCCGAATGTATGGCCCACGTGTATACAATCTGCTTTGGATTGAAAACAATTTTTCTCCGAGAATTAATACAGATTTCGGATACAGTCCAATTTAGTACAAGCATAAGTTTGTTAATCATAAATAAAACTGAAAAAATATGTTATTATGAAATATGCTAACGTATTTTCTTTAAAAAATAAAATTTGCTTTTAAATATCTCAATTTTTACTTTTTAATTGTTCCTGTTAATATTCCGACCTCTCACAATTTACAGTCCTTTACAAAACAATAAGAACGCTTCTACAAAGCATCTATGGTATTTTTCCCTGAAATACATATCGTTCAAAACATTCTCAAAACGATTTTCTTTACTTAATTCATTGATCAACGACTTGCGTTGCACCTATGTCGGTAACGATACTCTTCAACTGTACCTACATTTTACTTCTTTGCTTTTTATTTTGGTTATTCTCCGCTGCAAGGCATTACTTGTTCCATTGCCACCCTTGTCGGAACGTCGAATACATTTAAATTCATATCTTTCATAAAAGGGATAAAAGGGGGAGGATAGGGAATGAAAAAGAACGAGACGGAAGGAAATACGGAAAGTGGAAAGGAAAAAAAGAGGAGCGAGAAAGTGAACGTAAGGCAAAGATAAAGCAGAAAATGGAAACGAAACCTGTAGAAATAGTTTTTAATTTTAGTTTCTACTTTTATTCATTCCAGACTTTTATATTCCATCATTCCAATACTCCACTCTAAATCCATTTTACCACAACTTTATCAAAAGTTCTAGCCGCAAATTGGCTACACCTGGTTTGAGTTTGTTACAAATTTTGAAGCATTTCATTAAAATTCGAAATTTTAACTAATTAGATCGACTAACTGTTGCAAGTAAACTAAAGGAGGGGCAGTAAGATAATGTTTATAATCCAATTCCGGGAACAATGAATTTGAATTATTCTGACATTTAAGTACATATATTCTACACTGACGATCAGATGCAATTTCTTTCCCATCGTTAATTTAGGATTTTTAATTGTTCGGTGAAACAAATTCAATCTGTCAAATGAAATGTTATCTTAAAACTTACATTCAAATGACATATATACCCGCTGTTTTATAAATGAAACTTGCCTATCGCGCCAACCATTGCCGCAAACGATCTTACCATCTTGTTAAGAACCACAGGCGGTTAATGTAAACCAAGAGGCGGTTAGTTTGTATTTTACTTTCTCTAGCAATTATCACCCCTTCTGTATCCAGATGAAAATCTTTTTAACTAAGTACACGTCTCTCGGGACGTTTTCTCTTTGTACACTGCTATAATGTATCGTTGATATTTCTCAGTTGATCCTCTCCGTATCGTTCTGACGCGAAGCATTCGAGTCAAAGGTCTTTTTTTATCCTTGGTATTACATTGTCGCGTTAGACGTAGACATATTGCGCGCCTATGGCAGCTATTTCGATGAAACGTTCCATTCTTAACATCTCACAGTCAAAAGGGCTTGCCAAGTTTTATTGTCCGAAACTGTGAATCATTGCGACTGTCTAATGGATCTCCAGGGCAAGCTGACGAATGAACTACTCGCTCGAGTAATCAGATAACAATATTCTTCAAATGGGGTCTTCCTCGGAATCATATATCGCGTTGTCAGAATCCTTCAACCAACATAAAACGCTAACCGCTAGAAATATACTTATTTCGAATTTCTCAATCATTACCATTAGTACAACGGCCGACCTTTTCTCCAATATCATATAATATTATCTTCATCGATTATGTTTCTTTTTTTCAACAACTGAAATGTTTATGACAAAGATTCGCCTTGTTCGTGTTTGTCTCTCTTTAGTAGAAGTATTTCATAATTTAATATCAGTTCAATAAATTTTAATTCTTTTAAACGAAACACTTATCATATTCCATAATTCTTACATCACAGAGGAATTACGTCTAATTAAACGATACAGTGAATTTCATGACAAAACCGACTAATTTTCATTTGACAATAAGCCACGATATAGATCATTCTTTTTATAATATCGATTCCATTATATCGTGAATCCAGCTTATGATTATTAGAACGCTTATGATTATTAGATTAATTAGAATTAATTGATCGAAGAAGTCTACAAATTTTATACATGATGCTTTTTTTAGAAACTTCTCCACTGTTTTTGCAACAAAGTCGACATAAGTATACCATAGGAGAGAAGCATTTTCTGATTTTAATGTCACTCTATAACTAAACAGAAGGATTTATAACGAAAACGACCTGTTAGGCTCAAATATGTAAAGCGTTATTAAATGGAGCTGATAAGTTGGCAAAATTTTGTGAAAGTGAAAAGTAGAATTACGAAGATAGGTATTATTCAAATATTATGGCAGCAATATCCGCAACAAATTTTTGGCCTAGACCATTCTTTTTCTACAACCTTCAAATATAATAATCTTCCAAGGAATTCAATAAATTCCTCCGCTCGTACGCTAGAAATCCATGGTTTCCAGTTATTTATTTGGTATAAAAGAACGCTCACTTTCCACCATTGTGCCATTATACTGGTCGCACTAGAGCCTTGAATTTTGACACTTCTGTCGTTATATCCGGCCTCAACCGAGGGCCATCAACCCTTAACAATGGTGCTTATCCTTTCGCACGACTGGAAGGGTTGCGTATTCGATTTTGTTCTAATCGACACGTCCTACCCTTCGCGTTCTTCTCGTCTTGCACTGCAGACGACAGTGATTTCTGTATTGTTGTTCGAGCACAATTGCCGAACGAAAATAAACGAAAGCGAACATGGCTGGTGGTGTCTGATGCGAATCGTACTTAACGTCCAACGATTCCAGGCCTCTTCGAGGTAGTCGAAGAGAGAAAATTGACAACCACTTGGTAAAATCCTTTATCTTCTTCTCGCAGTATTACTTTGATTTTTCTTCGTTTGCTAACGGTTAGGTCTCTGCTTCGACTAATTCTATAAATTCAGCTCACAAATAATTCCGCAAGACCGGAAGAAAATTCTCGATTTCTCTGTTATTAAATATTCGCATATTACTATCGTATATTACTATTTAATCGATTCAGATTTCGGTTCGATTACGTGCCGAGATTTCTTTAAAGATCTCGCCGAGTAAAAGATTTTCGTCACGAAACGAAGCCGATTACTGGCAATAATTTTTCACGCTCTCGATTCTCGCGAACGGAATCCTCGATTTCGCGGTGTTGCTCTTATGACAAGCGACGACGACTATTCTTCTCCACGTTTCACAAATTCGCGCGATCGAACTGCGACAAACCTTGGCAAGCCTTCGCTATTATCACTTCGGGATCGAGACGGCGAATATTCCATGGTTCTCGAATCGCTTGCTTGATTTTTCACAGTCAGATGAGATCTAAAAAGAGGAGAAGGCAAAAAAAGAAAAAAAAAGAAGGAAGAAAGAGAACGAGAAATATAGGGAAAAAAGGAAAAGGGCTGGAAACGCGGAAAAAAAGAAAAGTATACCACAGAGGAAAAAGAAAGCGATTCACGATGCAACGAGATTCTTTAATCTCGTGCGTCGTTCGGTACGTATCTGTGACAGATGTTCACACAGGTATCTGCACGCCTATCGAGTTTCGGTTTTATGCTTTTTAATCTTTCGGTCGTGGGGCTAAAAGAATCGTCGCTGGTTCTGCTCTTTTCTCTCTGTTTCTCGTTCGAAATCGTCTTTCTTTATTCCTATGCACGTTTGCTCCTTTCTTTCTCGAAATATGCAAAAATAAGCGCGATACGAGACGAAGTGGAAGAAGGATCGGAAAGAGAAAGCATCGTGGAAAGAGCAGTACACGGGCCCGTACATCAGACGAGCCGCATTCGTTAAAATATTCGTATAAAGGAACCGTCAGCATTTGTGACTGTGATTGCGACGAAATAGAACGACGGAACAATTTAGTGCTTTTGCGTACGTTATGCAGTAACGATATAAAGATAAAAGAGGAAATGCTCGAAGAATAGAGGGAAGAAAGAGAGAAGCGGAAAGCAAAAGTAGTTCGTTGACGGTAATGAAAAAGGCACAATTGGTTTCGATTAAGTTGAGTACGAATTGTTCCATAAAAGTGGTGGAATAATGAAATTGAAGTAGCAATTGTATAAGAATAATCGTTAGTTTTTCTATTATATACAAACAATTAGCTACATTAAACGTATTAAACTTGCAAGAGATTCAAGGACGATCAGAGCATTCCTATTGACAGATTTTGTATAATTTATTGCTCGTAAATAGACTGCCAATGTTTATGCCTTTGAAGGAAACTGAAACAGCGAAAATGTACAAAATGCGTATAATATTTGGGACCTGAAACAAATCTTTGCTTAGATTCTGATAAGCACAATTCCATTTCTGTATTATTCTCTCTCGCGTCTTCTTACGTTTCGTCCTTTTCGCACACGTCGTGTGGAATTTTCGGTTTTTTTTTTTTGTACAGATTTTTACAAATTTTCTTTCTCTTCGATGAAAACACGCGAATTCGTAGGGAAATTAGAGAATAAAAAGGGACGACGAGAGAAGGAAGATTGGAAGGAAATGCGACAGATCGAGCGTCAGCGGGGTTTTCGATGGGATCGACGATATCGAATTGAGAAAACAGGATCGTACCCTTCGACCATATACGTTAAATGCAGCACCGTCGATCGATAACACGTGCTATACAGGTGCTGCAATAATAAATTATTCGAGAGCGAGGCGCGAAATAGCGATCCTGTTAGATAACGTCACTGAGCTAGAACATGCTAAGATTACCGTGGGATTTCTATTTGCTGCTCGTCCTCTTACCTCCTACGTCTTCTTTAAATCTCGCTTCCATTCATTATTTTAAGGGAACATGCCGATAAAAGAATCCATTTTGTACGGTTGCGTTCCATTGAATTTCCTCTACTCTTTTCTCAATAGGTTAAAAAGGAACGATAATTAAAAGGAAATGTTAATTCATTTCGCTCGCCGAATAATTTTCCTAATATTTCGTTCTCCATAGAATGATTTATAAATAGTGAACTCGAGTTAATTATTTGCTAACAGAGTCGCGAATAAAACGTTTGTTTTATCTTCTCATCGCAACTGAAGGCCAGACGGGGGAACTATAACAAGTAATTTTTATTTTAAGTAATTTTTAAAGAAGCGAAATAGAATAACCTGATATATTTGGAGACACGAGTTTTCTGAGAACAGGAAATAGATCCACGATATCTCGGAAGGAACGAATAATATTAGTTTAATTTAATTAATATTAGTCCGCACAAGTGATATTATTAATATTTTTTAAATATCGAGCAGCATAACGAAAACGCACCTTTGATCGTAAAATCAAATGCAAAGAGATCAGTTGATAATACCGGAGTTTTAACGTTTCTCTAAAAATGTTTTCCATTTTATCTCAGCTGGGCGCATCTCGAGACGGGTTGTCTCTCTCACAAAATGCGTTGCGTACAGATATAGTTAGGAATAGAAGAATGTGAACGAGAGATTCGAGCGAAAGGTTAAGATGGAATTTGAGCCAAAAATTTTGTAAAAAAAAGTTCATTTATCAGCTGTGAGGTTGAATATAAGGAATATTAAGATCAATGACGCTCTCTTCGTCGTTTAAAAGTGATCTCCTTTTGTATTTTATTCTTTTAATGTCAATCACACCATTTTTTCTTTTTTGTTCCTTTTTTGCGAGAGAATTCACCTAAAGCGATACGCGGCATACTCATTAAAAACCCTTCCTCCTTCATCTCTTGAAAGGTGAGCTCCGGTTTTCTGCGTACCATCCTAAGATTTACACTTAATTATGCAAGACGAAAACACGGAAGCAGATGGACAAACGTCAATCAATCGGGCGATGTAGCATGAAGAAACGTAGTAAATCTAACTAATGGAATAGGAAACAGAATACGGAGGGAAGTACTTAGGACGCGTAGCAACATCTCTGCTGGAACAAGCCACTAAATTAGACTACTCGTCACCAGGACGATACGTATACATTTTTTGTGACGCGCGAGGGATACACTGAAGAAGTTCTTGCCGAGTCTCGTCATCATGCAACGGATGGGATATCAGGCCGTTCGACCTCTGTAATGCGAAACAAAAGTATAAATGTTTCACTATTATACAAATCTAAACGCCGTATCAGGTTAATTATTTAACACATCTAATATATATAACAACATAATTCATATAATTCATATTTACAGACTGCGTGCATGTCTGCAAGACATGTCTTCGAAAATTATTCTTCGGTATCGATCTCGTTGTATTGAATAAAGAATACGTAGTATTAGAAACTAGGGTTACAGTTCCACTGGTTCCGGCAGTATGCCCGGTATATGCTGCCTAAAGTTAGAAGTTTGTTAAATCTAGTTGCTTGATCCTTATGCAAGGTTAAGGACGAGCGAATCACAGAGCATTCCGGATCTGGTCTGACTTTAAGGGGAGATACCGTATCATGTATACGTTTACCCTTCGTACAGGCGGAATAGCCTGCTACAAAGGACGGAGAAACTATCTCAAGAAAATAGTCACTCGCGTTCTCGACATCGAAATACTTTGTCCCACGTTCGCTTACGTATCTCTTCCATTCGAAGCGAATAGTACCCGCGGTTAATAATGGAGTATTGTACAAACATTTCTCTATGCTTTTCGTCTAGATTCGAACGAGTTATTTTTCGGCTTTACCGAATAAAGATTTTCTCTGTGTGGTGGATATCAAACATGTTGTTTCAAACGATGAAACTAGTTAGTACTTGATATAGTCAGATGTATTTAAAATCGTTCCAAGTGCAGAATACAGAGTTAATCGCCGCTTGCTCGATCCTACTCGATATACGGATACTAGGTAATGATTATTGAATACCGACTACTGAATACGGAATACTTGGACAGTCTGTTTGTTTATTTATACTGGTTTATTTATTCCGAGGAGTACCGGAAAGTTTGAATTCGACTCCGGTTGATGGTTGCACGTAGCGGCGATATTGTTTTGTCCGAAGTTTGTTTACTTTTAAATTTCCTACATCGTAACGATGTCAATGCTTCGAGGCAAAACAACCAACATAGGACGATTCGAATCGAGAATCCTTGTCCTTTTCCTCGTTTTGTTTATCCCGAAGCACTCCGAGCCCGGCAAAATGATTAGATTCGCGATTATCGCTGTTTTCGCCGCATTCGATACACCATCGGGACTTTTTATAGCGTTGACATCTTTTATTTTAAGTCGCGCACGTAATCTAATGATCTAACAAATGGCAAATATAGAAATTACGATTATACGTAATAATTATAATTAATGGATTTTTTAATTGAACGTAATGTAAGCCTAGACCAAAACCTAAACCTAAACCTAAACCTAAATCTATCTCGGTATTATACATATTTAGGGATACATTTTCGCTGTTTGTCTACGGGTAAATAAATTATTCTGAACAAAAAATTTATATAAATATCCTTTAGACTATGAAGAGTGAGAGGGGAAGAGAAAGATCCAACTTTGTATATTGTGAAAATAGCATAACTTTGAGAAGAACTACATTATAAAGCATTTATATCGGAAACGATAAAATAAACACAAGCTAACTCGTCGAACAACTTGTAACAAGAATTAAGTATACTGTTCGGTTATTATATTCTTGTGACTACGAGAGGTACATCTCATCGTAAAGAAGTCACATAGCATTAAAAAATATTTCTTATTAATAATTCTTTTAATTACTACTAATTGATTTTAAATTCATTTTTACATGGGAATAATTTCATCATAGCACTTTGGAATATGAAAATTGCGACGATGCACGATGACTCGAGCTACAGGGTCTCGGCTGGTCGCGTTAATGTAGATTTCAATTTCAATAATAATTATACTTATGATTTAATTAATTTTAAAAGATCAAAATTTCGATTTATCCGTATTTTGAATTTAAGTGTATAATCAATATAAACACAAATTTACGCGAAAATCAAGAGATAAATTGGCAAGAAATATTAACGAAAAATTAACAATTTTTAATATATTATTTAAATAAATGGACTTAATAAAAATCTGTTCTCGTTTACACAATCATATTCGCCATTCAGGAATACGTTTGTAGTGTTCATCCAAAGCGCTGTGTTAGTGTTCATCCAACCAGTGAAGCGATGTAAATACAACCCCGGCTTTCATCCTTCACTTTCACTGTGGAAGGATCATCATTCACGGTAATCCTGCACAATGAAACAATGTAAATTCGACTTAAGAGAATTTGGTAGATTACTACGTATTAACGTACGGGATAAATTTCTACGACGTATCTAAAAATGATTGAAATCGAGAACGCGTCGACTTTCTAAATAATTACCTATTAATAAGAATTAGAAGTAGGCATTAGCGTGATATAATCGCGAAGGCAAAATTTCTCTCTCGTTGTGCGAGATTAACGAAGAACACTTCTGGTAGCTAGAGGGGTTGATATTACGTAGCCACCACGGTGGAAATCAATTACGAACCTCGTTGCCTCTCACCACACACGTACAAAGACAGGCAAGAAAGAAAGGAGAGATTATTGTTATTACGTTGACGGGACTCTTTATGTACGCCGATCAAGTGCACGCGAAGACACCAAAGTCACGGAGTTCGCGTATTTATCGTGTAGCTAAGGACGAAAGACAACGTTTTATAGTTCCTTTCGCATCTTACGCATTGTATTACGCTCCAGTGGAATGTTTCTGCTATTACAAGAGTATAACAGAAAGCTGAATAAAGATGCAAATTGCACCACACGTGTGTACATTTCGTTCGTGGAGAAAGTGTCACAGACGCGCAAATAACGGTAATGGCTGTTAACGACCGCCGCAATTGTTACGGCAAGCTAACGTTGGATAAGAATTTTTCGTTAAACCGAATAGCGCATCGAGATCTTGGATTGTTTTTAAAGTAGTTTCTCTGGATCTGTGATATCACTTAAAGGCTCTTTTGCACCGCTTCCACCACGTTACGCGAAAACTTTGGCCTGACAACTTCGTTCCATAATCCGACAACGATGACGATAGGTATTAACTTGGGGGTATAGCTTGAAAGATTCGACCTTGGTGGGTAACGCGGATTCTCGACAGATTCATAACTCGATATCGGACCATGTTGTTCAGAGAATTTGACGACGTTTAGACTCGCGAGTCTTACGAAGGATCGAAGGTCTTAAGGGTGCCGATTTTTTCTTTTCTTCTTTTATTCTTATTCGGGTTCGTTAAACTTCAAAGGAGGTTCTAATTCTTAAGAAAGAATTCCCGAAAAAATGTTGCAGCAGTGCAAACGTCGCCTAAAGCTCGTCGGACTTTTAAACGAAGCACGTAAAACGAGCTTCGGGATTTTTCTTCGTTCCAAGAGCTTTCCACAGTTCCTTTTCTCTCGCTGTTCTTACTTTAATTAAATACTTTTTTACGGAAACACTTGGCGATTCAGGATCAAGGGATGGAATCTCTGTGTTGATACGAGATTGCTGCTAATTAGCGCCCGTTCTTCTACGAATGTATAATTTATTCGCCCATTAGACTAACTATTCCAATATTAAATAAAGTAATTAATATATTTCCACACCGACGACGAAAGGATTTTAATTGTTAGTTATACGCTCGTCGCGTATTCAGCGGGCGTATTCGTTTCCTATTAAATTCCAGACGTTCGAATCTCATTCCCTACTTTTCTCTGACACTCGCTATCGGTTGTCTCTTTGAAATAACGTTCCGCCAGAATGTGGGTTACATTTTTCTCCGAGGAATACTTCCTAACACGTACTGCGACCGCATTACGCAGGGGTGGGTGACACGGACGCTGGCTACAAAAGCTGCAGGGTCGAAAGGGTGGCGGGAGACGCGAATGACTCGGGTAGAAACGGAGAGACAAGATCCTCGGAACGAGCCGCATTCTTCGATAAATGCCGTTGCTATTAGGCTGTATTCTTTCGTCGAACAAATCACGTAGATTTAAGAAATGGATCGCCGATATATTGCCGGAGAGTCATCTTGTCGATGTCTTATTTGCCGCACCGACATATAGAGGTCGCGTCGTGCCACATTTCCTTCGATACCGTAATTATACTCTCTCGATTTTATTCGAAAATTCGCCAAATTTTTAACAAAAATTGCATATGGATATTACTGTTCGAATTTTCAAATTTCAAATGTCGCTTTTTAGAAGGAAATTTTAACTACTGCACGTAACTTGTTGGTCTAGAAATTTTCGTGGCACATTTTCGAAACTTAACCCAAATATCCTCTTTTCTAATATATTTGATAGGATGACGATATGTTGACGACAGGATAAAATTAACTTTCATTGTGCGCGATACACATTTTAGTGAACACGTACTTCCATGTTATATGTGTCTGTATATGTGAGGAACGGAAACTGAAAATTACCAAATTATGGGGAAACATTTCATAATAAAAAAATATATATAAAGTTTTACGGTATAGAGACAGGTATTGTATGGAAATAATTCTTTAGCGCACAGTATTGAATGTAATGATAATCGGATCTGCAGTGAACCTGCTAACCGGTGGTTCTGGCCTTTGAATTTCAAACTTTGGAAAAATATTTCATTTTCACCAATTTAACGAATCACAAATTGCAACTACCAAACCTGATCGATACTCAGTTTTCGGTAAACATTTTTAACTTTTCATCAGGCTGACGATATTCCTTTCGTAAGCAATCGTGGCGAGATAATATCGAACGTGCCTTACAAGAGTGGAGCGAGTTGGAGGAGGATGTAACATTGCGGAATGTGGATTGCGCTACTATTCCCAATGCGTCTAGCTGCTCACGGTATAGTCGTAATAGAGTAGCCAGGGACGGATGAAATTTCGAATGGTATTCGGAGCCATCACTCTGAGGTGGAGCACGTTTACGTGTCGCGAAATTAAGCAACGACCGTGTAGACATCGAGCTAATGTAGATCGGATTACAGAACTACGGGCAACGTTGCGAGAATCGTCGCGTCGTTTCCTTTGAAACTCTGTGACGACGAATATGTACCTTTAATTCTCGTATCGAGTCACGGTCTCCGACATTCGGCAAAAATTTTCAAACAACGATTTGTCTATAATGTTCGAAAATTTTCATTCACTCTTTCACCCCTGCATTTTTGTCTGAATTCTACCAATTTTCCCCTTCGAGTCTACCTCGACTATTGCAACGCGATTTCTAATGCCATTAACGGTGACAGATATCGAAACGGCATTCAGTATAACCCACAATGCGTTTCCTGAGCAAACCGGAAGTAACGTTAGGTGGAAATGTGGGTTACATTCTCATAAGTACAGTCGTGATGCTTCGTAGCCGTATTAGAGCGCCCACGGGCGAACGATGAGAGGGTAGCGGAGAAGAAGGGGTTAGAAAAGGAAGAAAGGGATGGGTTAGGATGGAGAGAGAGAGAGAGAGAGAGAGAGAGCGACGAGGACGCCCTCAGAGCCCGGAGGTAAAGGAGTGGAACGCGAAAGGGGGATGAGCGTAGATGGCGATGGAGATGAGGAGATCGTTGGAATGGGAATGGCGATGGGGTGGATAGGAGGGTATGGGGTGTGTACAGCTGTATATATGCGGTAGTACGGGAGGACGACGACGTCTGCTGGCTGGAGCCACGCTGTCGCTGCTGTGGCATCGATCCACCACTCACTACGACTTTTTGCCACGGTTCCAACGAGATCTTTAACCCGAAAACTGTTCTGCGGCATGGCCAGTTTTCGTTTCGAAACGGCCAAGTGATTTTGCCACTGCGAGCGATCGCCGTTTCGACAATCCCTTACGATCACGCTCTTCTATCCTTAAAGTATGGTTCCGTTGTCCATCTTAGACTTTGGTATTTCTTAGTTATATTACTGATTATTTGCCAATAGTTGTAATCAACGTCTCACTAAACGTAGAATGAATACCGGAGTCTTATTTCTCATTATATGCGCTCTGTGCTACGAATTTTCTGCAAAGAGATCAACGATGTCTACTTTCATCGTATAGAGCTTCGCACCTGTATAAAAGTTCGCGACGACGCAACGCCGCGGTAAAAACGATGCGAATATGATTGCTTCGAAACGAGACACGTATTCGGCGATGCTGAACCAGGCATTCAATCAGACGCCGATTTATCAGTTTGCCGTTATAACGTAACCCTTACCTCATTTACGGAAGTCGAATTACACGACGATGGTTACTGTCAGTTCGAAACTCGATTCAACTAGCACCGTGATTGCTTCGTGTCTTGACTTCCGTCGGCGTTTCGTGGAAATAGCGTTTGTTCCAAGATGTACGCGTCTTGAGATTATTATTTTTTTTTTTTTTTGAGTTTCTCGACTTGAATTTCTATTCTTCGTAAATTAAAGAGACCTTTATAAATCTTCGTAAATCTTTATTGGTAAAGTTTGCGAAGGAGCGGATTACGGTTGAAAGAAAGGGGGACCGGTTAACTGACTTCATTTTTCCATAGATTAAATATCTTCACCGAGAAGTCTTTGATAATAAAATTGCCTTGACTTTCTGCATACTTCGTGGAAACGCAAAGAAACGCGTACGCTTGAACGTTACAAGCTGTATAATTAACGTAACAAACAATGCCGGTGATACTTGGCAAAAGTTTCTGACAAATTACTTGACACTTTGCCAACCAACTGCGTCATACAACATCGCGGAATTTGCATATTTATAGTAAAATTAATTTAACTTCCAAACTACCTTCCGGTTTCGGATGAAATTCCTGTAACAGGCTTATCGGACGTTATTTTGCGTTAGAGTCGAGTTTGCCCTTGGAACAATTGCAAACTTCTTTAAAATGGGAACGAACGAACGATTCGATCGAACAAAAGAATTTATCTGAAAAAAGAATTTTCGATCGGAATACCACGATATATCGTTTACGTTATATTCAATATTCATACCTACAAATAACCGAAAAATTCTACGCTTTAAAAAATAAATAAACGATTGGATGGAGTGGGAAAAACTCTGCGTTCGATGGACGATGGAATGTTAACTGGAAACATTAATTTTCATTGGAAGCGAAAATATTTGTGTAACAGTTTGCACTCTTCCATAAAGTGTCGCGTAACGACAAATGCAGCGCGAAGTAACGATGTTTGCGCGTGACATTATTGGCTGTTACGTTGCTGCAAATTCATTTGCACGTTACGACGTTTCTGTGTCGTTGTTAAAGCTTTCATTTTTCATCCTCCCCTGTTGTATATACACCTGTCTCCTGCTCTTCGAACAAGCGATTCTCGAACGCGTGCGTGGGCGGCACTTATGGGTGTAACGTAATAAAATTCCTCGTTGAATCTCAAGCGGCACTCCATTTTCGTTGGGGTATAATTTGTCACCGTGAACTTCTGCGAAAAGTTCGAATTAGTCTTGGCCAGTGCTGTGGTCGTCGTGCTTCCTCAACTTTCTTTCGGGTGTTGGCACAGTGTTGTCCCGTTTCGGCTTTGAATCTGCAACGGAAACGATGAAACGTAAATCGAAGGATTTTCGTTGAACCGTAGATACGATTTGAAGCGAGAAGAAGCCAAGAACTGTTCGTCTCCATAATTAATTGGTAGATTGTTATTTTATGCGAATTCATATTTTTCCGAATACGATTGAACTGTTGTGCGAGCAACCAAAATGTCAACCACGTGAAGTTTTAATATTTGAAACTTTCGCATACATTTCAACGTAAAGATATCTAAAGGATGGAGATTTGCTGTAGTTTATTGACATTTTCGCTAGAAAGCAAAAAGGAGTCGTTAAAAGAAACGTAGAAATACTGCTCTACTTCTGTACTTTTTGCGCGTTTATATTTCAAACAGATGCAAGTTGATATCCTAACGAGTCACGGCACCTATTCGATCTCGTTTAAGCAATTCAACGACGAGAATCGGTATCTTTTTCGTTAGCGTAACGCATTTTACCGAGCGTTTCGTTGCAGTTGCACTGTCGAGGCAACCTAAAGGTACAGTATAGATGATTTTCAGAGGATATCAGAGCTTAGGTGGAGAGCATGAACGAATTAAGTGAACGCCTAAGCACTGGAGTCGGGCGGAAACCAGAAATATGACGATGTCTCGAGTTTCTTGGCGCACCGTTGTATACTTTACGATTGTAGCCGTGCGCTACCGAGCTTCGCTGGAAACGCGAGAGAATATTCCGGAAACAGGGCGAGGGAAGAGCACAGGCCACGAGAATAATGCCGGAACATATTGTAGTATCGGTCAAGTGTTTCACACTACTGGACGTGACCTTTACAAGAGTGTATACCTGACGAATGACATCGTGAGTCAGCCGCGTTAATTAGCGAATTCAAGGGTCTCGCCACGTAAGTGGGTCTCAGGCTTTCAGAAAGACTAGCGGAGGCAACAGTAAACGCTTTCAATGCAAAAATGACGTCCTTTATTACCGACTTTACTAACGAAGAGAGAACTTTGAGAACAATCAGGTCTTTAACCTCGGAAAATTAATCGGTAAATCGGCCTCGGTATTTGTATTATCCTTCTTCCTTCTCTCTGCTCCTTCGTAACTTCTTTCAATTCTTTGTCTTCTGTTTCGTTATTCGGCGGCTCTACAGCGACGTACATCTTAAACGATTAAAACCAGCTTTGAATCGCGAAACGGATGGAAAGTTTCTATTGAAATTCAATTACCGCCGATTGTATCAGCATTCAGCGGTTCGTCGCTTTTTATCATCCACCCCGTACTCGTTACGCGAGCCTTTAGCTTCGATTATAACTGTCATAGTGGCCGACTGTACGACTTTGATTATCGGCATATCCGGTCGTCCCGTAGGAATGTTTCCTGCAAAAGCGTAGAAGCACGAATTCGTCGTCGATCTCATCTGAAATTCACAGTTACGACAGACGAAATAAAGTCAGCGTGCAATTAAGTTTGAATGATCCCGCGTGCGATCTACATGCTGTGATATACAACTTTATCAGCCGCTAGAAGATGTATATGATGTTTATGATGTGACGCGTAAATATGCAAAAAAAAGCTAATATAGAAATATATCAAACATTTAAGATAAAATACTGCGGCATTTACAAGATAAGTCGTATTTTTATTTAGGTCCTGTTCCTTTATCAGTGTCTGTAAAAATATGAATTTGCATAAACATTCCAACGTTGAATTTAAAAGATCGCTACCATTTTATTGTTCGATGTTATCAAACGTTCTACATTTTAGTTAGAGAACGTTTTCCTTCTTCCATCGTGACGAAGATTTTCAGGTTGATTCTACGGATAAAATAAAGATTTTGCTATCAGGTAAAAAAAGGAAAAAGTTCAAGTCTTCCTCGTTACGGAGCACATTTCCGTGGATGGGAAAAATTCTAGTGTTCGCGTAGCCGCTTATACTCCGGCGTCATCGTTTTCACCATTTTCCTCGAGGAAGGTAAACGCGCGCCAAACCGGAACACCGACGTTTCCGTGATGTGCTCTGGAAACCGCTTTATTCCCGCTTTCTTACCCACTTTTCGTTTAATATTCACTAGTGTTTTTCTCTTTTTGGTACGAGCAATACGAATTCTTTGAAGACAACAGTCGGGAAGATTAACGAAATATCTATCCATCCTAACCCCAAAGAAGGCTAGAAGAGAGTAAAATTATTCGTTTCATCAAAGTTTCGGGCATTACCAAGTCGAACTGCGCTAAATTATACAAACAGACGGTTACCAATTATTCACTCTTAATTTATTTTTTCAAGGCAAGAGATAAAGAATTAACGGTAAAGAAGCGTTCTTCGATGCTGACTTTAAAGTTATAACAGAAATATCTATTTTCTGATCGAATTGCGTCGATAGACAGACTACTGTCGCTCGGAATATCGCCCGTATCTCAGAATGTATGGCGCCGAAACAAGAAACTCTAGCACCGTGTGCAGCACGTAATCGTGAAAGCTCATCACGCGTTAAACGCACGGTTTGACTTCCTCCCTGAGTCCATCGTAATCTCTCTATCTCATATTCTGAAAAAACGCGTAGCGTATGCCTGTCCCTCGCCAGGAGCAGACCGTATCTTTATAGCTGTCGCGCGGCGACGAACGAAATCACCTGCGGAAATTCACTTACGCGAGCAAACTGGCCGTTCGCGTGAAAGCTCGAGCGCTCTGCCAGCGAGGCACAATGAACAATAGACCTCATCTCCTTATATCTACAGCCTGGTGCGACACACACCGCGACTCTCACGTACGAAAACGTGACACGCGCGCCTACAGGCGTCCAAGACCAACGTTTCGGAAAGCGAGCGTGTTGTCCTCGCGTATAATGCCAGCGTTTATGCGGTGCACGTGCGCGAACAGCTGAATTTTAAAATCACGGATTCGGCGGCGCAATTTGTCAGGAAATTCGCGTGCCGCGGGATCTCCACGTGGCAGAAGTCAACCGAAGAGACGACGAGGATGGCGGCAACGACGTACGCGAATCGCGAATCGCCAACCTTTCCGCGTCCTCCGTTTTCTTGACAACATCAATTTCCTCCGGCCGAGGACAATCAATTCTTGCCTGCGACGATTTCGTCGCCGACAGACGACGAAATAGGGGAAAGGGTAAAAAAGAATCGTCGATGGATTTTTCCGCGACGACGGAAATACGACGGCGAAGACGCGCAACGTCTTTTATTATTGATGCCTGGCAAAACCTTATATTCCGGCGTAACACAGCGGGAATTTTCTCGTCTATCGGCCGGCCGATGATGGCATTTTGAACGTTGGCGAATATCGCGCTCGTGACGCCAGAATTGCAGATTACGTTGAATTTCTTCGATCGACTTCCAGCCAAGCGGAACGACTCTCGTTCCCCGCATTTAATTTATTGATCGAGCGTTTAGCGCGGCTAGGGATGCATTAGTTTATTCAGAAAGATGTTTAAGATAGAAATTATCCTTATACATATGCGTAGTATGTGCATAATTTTCATACGAAAATATTAAGTACGAGCGAGATAGAGGGAGAAGTTCGTCGGATGATATATTCTAATCCAGTCTAGTGTAAACTGACATTGATTATGATTCGAAAAACATGAAACCTCAAACACGAATACTTTTGTACTTGAAATTCTTAATGAAATTCTTTCATCGTTTTCGTCGATGTCTAGGATCGACTATGTAAACATTCCCCACGTATCTTGCGACACGTCGTAGGTATATTTCGGTGATTCCCAAAGAGATAGCAGAAAAGCGGGATATAGTGTTCGAGAAGCAATCGAGAAGCAACGCTCATAAAGCTGCAACAGAAGCAGCTTAGAAACTTGCGTATTTGCAATTGTGACTCGTCAGAAAGTCGGTCGAGTCTTCATCGGAAACAATAAGTTTGGTACACGTGACACTTACAGAAATACAAGATCTAACTGTCTTTTCACTCTATCAAATCCAAAATCCTTGTTAGAGCTTCAAAGTTTTCGTCTCGTTTATGAATTTTATATAGAATCCATGCCCACTCATTTTACAGCAATTTTTTTTCACAAGCTCGTTTCTAGATAGCGACAGTTTTATCGCGACCGTATGCTCGCGAACCTATTTGTCCGACCTATTTGCACGTAGTAGAAAGGAAGCAAAAGCAGATTGGGGCGAATTTCGTACACCTGGCGAGAATGAAACAGACCAGAGACTGCGTGTACTGTTCGTCCATCGCGAGACGAGATAGAACCAAGCTAAATGGACAGAACGAACAGCCATGGTTACAGGTGAGTTGGCAGTCAAGCAGGTGGAATTTGCTTTGTTCGAACTCTGGCTCACGTAGAAATCGATTTCACGCTTAGAGCGCGCGCGAACTCTTTTATTTGCGTCCGACGCGCACCGCGAGCGAAACCGCGCATCGGATCATTTGCACGAGAAATAGTCCTTCTTTTTATCCTCCTTTCTTATTTTTTCGTCGTTTCGTCGTCGGACACGCTTGTGTGTTTTTCCATTTCGTTTTGTCTCACATTTCGTCACATTGTTCGTGCACGAGATTTCTCATTTATTCTTTGAATTCATTCCAAGAGAAAAAGTGGTTATCGAGTAGCTTAACGTTTGCCAAGCAAAATCGCAGGATTTTAACTCTTACAAGCTGATAAGTTTCACTATGAAAATGTTACACTTATGCTACCAAATGGAAGAGTGTTTCCTTTGTATTTCGATTTATTTTTCATAATCATATTTTCAATTATTACCCTGTATCATATTATATTACATTAATTACTAGCAGAAAATATCAACATTTATATACGTACAATGTACATATACAGCTACCACAAGTTTCCAGTCCAGAGTGTAGTTCTTCCTCAGTATAACTTATACATTAATAAAATTCTTCTTACATTCTTCTTTTACAACGTTGTATTTTATAAGATGCGAAACATATTATTTTTGTACGGCACAAACTTTTATTTTCAGAAACTTTCTGCCTCAACTATATTATCAAATTAAACTTTTGCCGGAAGCTGTTGGCAGTCACTTTAAGTTTATCGTCAGTTTCACTATAACGACTTTTATTGTTGCAGCTTAGTTTTCAAATTAAAAATCTACTAAGAACGAATACATATACTTTTTGAAATATCATAAACGTTCGTTCTTAGTTACAATATGGTAAATTTGCAACGTTAAGAGTTGACCGAACCAATCAGGTGATAAGAAGATCGTTGTTCGATTAAAGTCCGCGGTTCTGTCTCATTTTCGTTGAACGATTTCGTCCGTGTGATTTAAAGCACAACGCAAACTTCGACAATTGTACTTTCGTAGATCGGTCTTAGAACAGGGTAATTTTTTCGCTGGGAAAAGGAAAAGCAGTCACGTTGACTTTGATATTAAACGTTTCCAACGGCGAACCGGTATAATGAGATTTTCATTTTTATTCGGTAATTGGAGCTACTTGGAAAGTTTCTGATTTCCCATCCCGCTTTCCCTCTTCCTTGCTCACTTCAGATATTAATAGAAAACTTTTTTAACCTGAAATAATAAACTTGGAGCAGTTTTAACGCGAAAATTTTACCCCGTTCGATATGCTCTCTCTCTCTCTCTCTCTCTCGTTGTTGCGCATTCATATTTCATTCTTTCCTTTTTCATTCTTCCTTCTCCTCGTCTTTCTAGATGCACGCTGTCATTCATCGAAATAAATACGGTGGAGAAAGAAAGAGGATTTTGTACGAGATTGGTGACGCTCTTAGACCGTACCAAGCGTTTATCCACCCCTAAAGGAAACGCCCGGGACTTTGTATCTTAGGGGATGTCAAAGACTTTAAGGCAGTTAGAGTTTATGCTTTTCATCGATAAACTTCGATACCACTCGAATACTATCATCTTTCTACCCTAAGATTTATATAAGAACAACGAATATTAGCAACGAAACATAAGAAATAAAATACCGAGCTCTGTTGCAACGATCAATTGTTGCGATAATCAATTATTAATTAACGATATCGACGCAGTTATTAATTATCGACGAGTTACAAGTTATAGATGACAGGGTCTCTTATAATTTTACATCCACTGTGCGCGAGAGAGTTCTGATGTTTCAAATTCGATTTATTTTTTATTCTTTTAAATACTATATCATGTTAGATTCAACGATTTAATACAAAAATTAATAACATTCTCAATCAATTTTTTATATATTTCGTGCTCCATCTGCATTATAATAAAAAAAAAGGATATCCAAAGGATAATATGATAAATCGTTACAAACGAAAATATAAATTACACCGGCAGATCTTGAATGTAAATGTAACGAATAATTCGCGTGTATTAATAAACGTTGGATTGGTTGGGGCGGATCGAACGTAAATAGTACAGAAACTGAATGCAGCTAATTACATATATCAAAAGTTAATATTTAATTACGATTTATTGATTGATCGTTTGGTTATACTATCAAATAATCATCGCGCTATTACGAGGCTGTCCATAAATTAATGTGATTACATCGACACAGGGATCAAGTATCGAAACGATGATTAAATTCTACCATCGTTCCGATTACACCTATACGTTTCGAGATACAGAAAGATGTTTCCCTATTGCTAGCAGAAACACCGACTTTCCACGTTTCTTTCCGTTTTTGCGTGACCTTTCTTCGTCGATGTCTCAGGTAATAAGAGAAAGTCACGAAAGAACGTGAAACACGAAGAGTGCACATTCGATTTAAGATGTCGTGGGATCCAGTTTATCCGGATACCGTTTATCTAAAATGGCGATCGTCCGAACACAGCTTATCCGAAATGGTATACGGGATCTTGTCTACCGGTATGTCGTGCGCGACCTTGTCTTGTATCGAGCACACGTCCTACGGAAACTAGCATGCGTTATAGTTATCGACGCGATACAGTTCCGAATATCGATACGATCGAAATAGTTTTCATTTCCCCTCTTTTCTTTCTATTTTTTTTTTTTTTTTTTTTTTTAATTAATATGTAGGTACTTTGCGATAGGAAAACGAGAACAAAGTCTTTGTATTGGGAACAATGCGAATTCATTTCCTTTTTTATTGAGAGATTAATCGAATGGGACCCAGTAAAAATTCTGTTAGATCTAAAGAATACATACCTGCCATTTCTGGATGGATCATCTGGAATGGAGTTGCAATTTTGAACGATGATGTAGCTTTCTGCTCGTTAGAAGAATCGAATTATAGTGTTCCAAAGAGAAGTGTCAACTTGAAACGTAAGATGTAACCTTTTGTTCTTAGAGGAAATTCTTTGCAATTTTCGAATTTATACGCGCGTTTTGACAGAATGTACCTTTACGTCTTACTAGATCGATCTACTATTGATGCATTAACAGATTCGAACAGTCCCAGCAAGTAGATCACACGGACAAATCACTATGAACTGAATCGAGCCGCGTTTTTACTAAATATTTATTTTCCCGGAATCAGAAATTTATATTCGATATCCTCACTTGTCCATAAATTCATCAACGGGACAATTTGCCCGATCCATATTGAAACTAAATATGGAACAATCACACGCGAATAAAAATCGTTTCAAGGCATCTATTTCCTCTATTGTTTCGAGCAATCTATTTTATCTGTTCCTTGACAAATGAATTCCACAGCGAGGAATGATTTTCCCGGAAACGCGGAATGAGCTTCGCTAAATCTATACGTTGACGTTTAACCTGGATATAAAAAGGACAAACCGTTCGACCTCGCGCCGGGAAGATGACTCGATGCGTTTCCAATTGGAATTTCGCATTACGCCGTGTATTTTCCAAAAAACGGGAGAAAAAAAGGGAACAAAAAACGTTTAACAATTTGCACGGTTATTTCCGTGGAGCGCCGGTGGCTGCGGGTCGCACGCATCATTTCTCATGTACGCAACGTGCACGCAGAACAAATAGACGTTCGATTCAACGTGCATATACGCGTACGTACACATGAATGGGGTCAACGTTTCGATTAACGTTCGTCAAACAACGCTGCGAACGCATCGGTGTACACGACAGTAATCATTTCCGTGCTGACCGATTTTTTGACGTGATTGTGACAACCTTTCAAATAATACCCAAGCTTTGCAACCCTTCCCCTCCCTTCCCTTCCCTTTTATCCCTTCCCAGCCAGCGTGGATTTTCAATGTCGATAAATCTCCATCGGGGCCCACCTCAATCTCCGTCACCCGGAATCCATCTTTCCTCGAGACGTTTCACAAAAGATATTTCCTTTGGTAAATCAGAAGATTCGTTGAGCTGTAAAATCTTAGTTCGTACACCGCACGCGGATCGTTCCGCTGGTATTTACAGCCCCTTTTTCTTATCCACCTGTCGGTAATGTCAATACGTATCCAGCCCCGCATTCCCTACAACTTGTTTAGCCTCGTGTTTTCACTCTTTCGCCGGATGTAAACAACGGTTGGCAAAAAACGACTGGCCTGTAATTCTAATTTTTCTGTAAATACAGAAGCGTAACAATTCTCCACGGCGAGATGTAAATATCATCAAGCACTCTTTAGAAATGACTTCTTCGCTAAAAGTACCCAAAAACGTCTATCTTACGATACAGATGTTTTGATGTGTTCCCATTCCGAAACCTTTCTTAGAAAAGATCTTCCAAATAGATAAATATCTACTACCTACATAGGTTAGATAACCATATTTGATTTTCCCTAGGTAGTGATCGAATACGTTTAAAAATACCCGAAGAAGACCGTATGCCATGGATGAACATAGATATAAAACAAATTCGACGTTCGGTCCGCAAGATCCTCGCGGTTTACATTAACCTGTCTCTCTCGAGCCGTTCATCGTTTCGATCAGATCGTCTTTGTCTTGTGCTCTTACCCCTTCTGGTTCTGGACTAGCCAAACCACCTCTACGGCAGCACTTTATTCCAACCTCGGCCTCAACGCGATGTGGGTGGACGCAGAGTTGGTGAGCGCGCAAGGGGGCGAGAAAGGGAACGAGAGAAACTGGGAGAAAGAGAGAACGACAAGATCGCAGTGGGGGTGCACGAGGGTTGGAGTTGGCGTTGGTTAGACGTGGAGGGGAGAAGGGCATAGTGTATTTCTCCGCGAACCCCTCCGGCCCCCACCCTAGCCGCACGGGCGCCAACGTCAAGCGCTTTCGAGACGTTAAGGCCGACACTCGTGCGGCGCACTTCGGCCCGACGACATCGGCCAGAGTCGTAGACACGTGCGTGTGCGGTAACATCCCCTTCGTGGATCGTCGGGGATCGACGTGATTCACTCGCCACGCCACACGAGTACGGCGAGTTCGCACGTCGATTCGTCGGTCGTGGTTATTTTTTTATTTACCGAGCAGCGTCGCGTGTTTCCGTAATTCGTGAAAGTTCTCGCGTCTGTTTGTCACGGTCGAATTTGCTTTCGCGATCGCGTCGTAACACGGAAATCGTAATAACGAGAGTCGCAGCTACGAGAACGTAAGAACGCATCGACCGTCACGTGGTATCGCGAAGCCACTTGGTCTTTCGTAGCGATGTGTAAACCGCACCGCGAGGAAGGGTGAGAAATAAGTGTGACCTATGTAAATGTAAAGTGAGACACTGCGGCGTGATCTGTTCTTGAAGAAGGGTTGGACCGGTTCCTCGATGCGCCCTTCCTTGGAGGGCGCAGCCTTTACGCGGTGGCAAGTCGAAGATCTTTGACGATAGCTCGCGGAACGCGCAGAATTTGCAGCACGTAGAAACGGAATAGCTTCGATAGAAGTCAGAGAGCGGACGAAGAACAAGCTTGCCGATCGACGACCGGAAGGATCATGAAGAGGCCTTACCTCATCCCCGTGAGTTTTTGAAAGACCCTTTTTTATCTGTCATTCAGGCGAATGCAGAGACGTCCGATCGAAGTGTTCCAGGGCATGAGCGTGTGCTCTATTCTCGATTCTTTTGCCTCTGGTCCTTTTGATTCTTCTATGCGTCTTCTTCGTTTCCTCCTCCTCCTTCTTCTCCTCCTTCTTCTTCTTCTTTCTTCTTTCTTCTTTCTTCTTTGTTTGATCGTCGTTGCTCGCGAGTTGACAGTGAAAGCGAGTCTCCATTCTACGGAGAGTTTGTTACCCTTTAACACGCGAAAGCTCACCGTTTCACGCTCGTCTTGCCTTTTTCTTGCTTCTTGCCAAAGATCAAAGACCAACGACGTCGCTTTAATCTGCCAATGGCGGAATGGCGCATGTTTCTTCCTCCTCCTCCTCTCGCCGATGGTTCTTGCCTTGAAAAGACGTGCGCTTTTCGAACGCTGTCTTGTCCCATGGGCGAGCTGGTCCTTTCGCCTCCTCGCCTATCGCTATTTTCTCTCTTTCTCTATCGCCCCGTGGTCCGAGAACGGCGAAATTAACGAAGTGGCCACGTGACTCTCTCTCGACTCGAGGGGGAACGAGGTCAGTCGGTGCACGCGACCCGCACAATGTCCATTTCGAGACCTTTCGAGGCTTAAGGGTTCCATCCGGAAGTTTTACGAATGGAATTCAAGTTTTTCGTCGGCCACCTGAGACCTCTGGCGGGTCAGTCTGCCTCTTCGCTTCTGTTCATCAACTTTTAAATGGCCACTTGGAAAATTCATTCGAGTCGACAAAGAGCTTCGATGTCACCACCCTATTTCTGATCCTATTAATAACGTTTAACGAGCGTTAATTAGTCCGATGAAAGCATGCGTGAAATTTCATATATTCCTATGCTATTTCAGTGTCGCAAAGTTTCAAGGTATGCGATACATTTGCGGTCAAAATGCCATTCGGACCAAAATGTAGGTTATAGGGAAATACGAATTTAAAAATCACGTAGAGACACGAACTTTCCAACCTCGTTCCGTAACATTTAGGTCGCTAGTAACATATACGTACTTGGAATCGTGACAAGAGGATAATAATCGAAGGTTTGAATCAAACTGACGATCAAACTAGTTTAAACCAATCTTATTAATTAATAAATCTCAACGTCAAGCCCTTTTTTCAATATTACCCTTTATATTCCGCACGAAACAGATTTTTATTGATTTTGCTTTTAGATTCGACGCAACCTCGTGTAAATTAAATTTACAATATAAAGTATGCACGTCAAACAAATATTACGTGTTTTCAAACCGTCACAGTGATATCGAGGAAAGCCGCTTGTGTCCTAATTAATACCTCCGTTAATGTCGAGAAGTTAGCAACGAGCGCGTTGGATTTCGCATCAACGGATTCCTAGTTAGTCGTAACTGCATCCTCAGTTTCTGAAGAAAGTTATATACCTTTCGGATCGTATTGTACGAATTTCGGGCCATTGCTGTTTGTTGCTGCAGAAACTTGGTCGGAACTTACGAACGGAGCTCCTCCACGTACAATAAGACGGAACGGGTGAAAGAGGGGAGAGAGTGGTTCTAGAGCTTGTGCAGCTCCTACCCCGTTTCAAAGGAGCCTCCCTGAAAAGAATTCGCAAACGTGCAGATATTCTGACATATGGCCGTCCCTTGGACCCCCGTTTCACCGGTGACTTTGATTTTTCGAACAGAACTGCTCGAATTCCCGCGTTTATACATCGAAACTTTCAAACGTATCGATTTTTCCCCCGAGATTCGTATTTTTAACGTGATCTTTTGTGGATTTAGCATCTTCGCGAATCGTGTCTGTTCGAAATGCGATTTGAATTGCGAATGCAAATATATGGCAGGATTGTTAACTGCAATGAGATTATAATGAGATAATTAAATAATTATATACGTAATATTTGACATTGTTCGATAAAAATATTTTAATATAATAAATATTTTTGCAAATAATGGATAGATTTATCCACTATTCGATAAATGATCTCGAAAGAACTCGCAATTAGAGAGCAAACTAAGAAGGAAATGATCGATTTCGTTTTGTCTTCCGTTTGATCGCTTAAAAAGTTGTTTCGCCGGTTCGATATTATACGATATTATATTTCAAAGACCTGCACCCGGTTATGGTTCGCAAGTACGACGCTGGGGTTGTTTGCAACACAGGAGAGGAAAAACTCTGAAAATGCGAGCGTGCAAACGACGCGAGACAAGCGGCGAGATAAAGAAATTTTGACGCGGCGATTTCTCTTCATTTACTCTTCTTACCGGCTTTACCCTGTAAATTGCGCTCCATGTAATGCACTACGTGAACGTTGGAATTTACATTTTTTCTGACTTTAACCCGTAAGGATGTCCAACGATTTTCCTGCTGGGAACGATGCAAAAATCGGCAGCACGAAGACGCGACTCGACACGGTCCAATTTCCATTTCTACGACAGAGCATAGTAAACTCTCGTGACGAGGCTTATCGTATTTCCGTTCTGGTCCCTTGTTTTAAAACTGCATGAATATTTCACGAACGCTTCAATCTTTCCACCAAGGTGTCGCCAAGACGGTACCTGCTCGCCTCGAAAAATATCCGACCCTGTCATGAGTTTTCCTTGTCGAACGAGCAGAAGGTAATAGACCGTAATCTCGAAGCACAATGACGAGATCTCTGTTGCTCGTGTCGTGGAATTTTCCCACCTTCTGCTAAAAGAAGCTTAGGAGTCGGCTACACTGGCTGACAGAAGTCTTCTTTATTGCTTGGTTGATTTTGCGTGGCCCACCCTCGTAGACATGGTCGCCGTAAGGAAACGTTACAAGGTTTATTCTCTCGCTACTCGCTTTCTTTCTACTTTGTTTCTCTCTCTCTCTCTCTCTCTCTCTCTCTCTCTCTTTCGTTGGTGTGTACCTGGTCGAAAGGGCTCGGACGATGGCGTCACAGACAATAGCTTTGAAATCAACACGAGCCAACCGGCCGCAAACACCCGGCAAATAAAAGTTCGTGAGTGTGAACGAGATGAACAGATAATGGAAACGCGAAAGCAGATAAGTCGAAGGGCGAATCGAGGTTATGGAAAAAAGTTTCCAGTGTTTGTCGTGTTAATGACGACGCCACTCTACGCTCGCTTTCGCTCGCGATAATGTTCGCGATTTCTCGTATACCGCATTAATACTTGACGCGAAATTATTTTTGTCTATCGTCCACGCGCATCGACGACAATTATACGGTAGATGGTGTCGTGAATATCGCGATACGTGCACGTTTCTTCGATAGGTCTATTAGTTGAGAGGATAGAAAGAAAGAAACAGAAAGGAATGGAAGTTACACGAGAGCATCGTTTATTTGACCCATATTCCACTAGAAAACGGAGCTATTCTCGTATTGCATGAAATATTCGACTATTCTTTGGGAATGCGGAGGTGACCATCTTGCGGCTATTTACGAGACCGAAATGATTCACGAGGTAGCGGGGAAACGATGTTTGCGGACCGGTTATACTGATTCAGTTTATCGGGGGTATTGCTGTGATTCAGGAATGAGAACCAGCGGAACAAACAACTATATTTACGTAGATTTCGTCTTGTTTTTTCAATTCTTTTTCTCACAATTCATCCTAAATTCGTCCATTCGTTCTAAAGATACTAACTTCTTTAAACGTTTGTATTTATTTGTCATCGTCGTCGTTCGCATAAATATTTTTAACCTAATCTTCGCTCAGATCGACAAGTAAGCTGGATAAAGAATAGCGAAATTATATAAATTGTTTCGAAAAAAGTTTGCGAACCTGGGTACGAACCACGGTAACCGTAGATTCTTACCTTAGATCATTTAAGTATTTACGTTCATACGTGATTTCTACCTTTCGTACAAATATTTTACTCCTTATTAAAATGCAGATAAGCAAATTTTGCGAATAGCAGTCGAATTACGTAATCTCGAAAAGAGTTTGTAAACTTCGATGCAAACCGCAACAACGGTACGATCGACCGAACAGAATGTGCCAGTTTCTCTGACAGTTTTGAGACAGTTTGTCGCGGTCTGTAATGCAGCTTGTTGGCCAGGTGATGTACATCGGCTTTTGGCAGAACGTTGTCGGCCAGCGACGATCTCGCGCTTTGTCCCCGGAACTCCGACAAATTTGGCCACGTTCGTTTTCTAACGAGTTGGAACGTTCAACTCCATGAGCGGAATTACAAACGAACGGAGCTGGTAGCCGAGAACTTTGTCTCTTTCTCTATTCGCAACCTGTTGTCTCTTACCTATCGAAACGTCATTTGAAACGTGGTATGTAATTAGAGGTTGGTCGATAAGCATCGGCGATATTACCGTCCGATATCAGATATTCGTGGCGGAGAATCGAGAAACGCAGCGTGCTTGTGTTCCTCGCTAGTATCGCTTGCGTCGATCGAACTGCTGCCATTATGCAGCAATCTTTGTTTCGTTCGAAACTTGTCAAGTTTTCAAATGATTCGAATTCTCTTCGTTTGCGTCGGCTCCAAATTTTTCCATTATTTGTACTTTAACGACGAAGTCATTCGAATAAGATTAAGCAAATAACGTAGGGATGATAATCGAAGCATATTCAACGCGTCATTAAATATTCCTGTTAATACGTTGACTAATTCAAAAGATACGATTTGAATAAAATCGTTGTTCGCAGTAAAAGCGATTTGTAATTTGTGAGGCCTCGTTGGATTTATTACCAACCTAATTTATACAAAGTTATTAACACTGGTAATTTGTGATTCGTGACTTCTACTTGTACTATTATTACCTCCATCGATCAAATTATGGGCATTGTGCTTACACCAACTCTTGTCACGGTGAATTTAAAATTCGTATATTATTCAAACGATCCAAATTCTTGTCATTTATTCAGAATTTATCGGAACATAAAACGTTTCGTTATTACAAGCAAAATACGTATTTTATATACCTCACTGTACCTGGATAAAGATTTTAGATAGCCAATGAAATTATTTAAAACGAAAACGTATGACCAAATGAAAGTTGGCGAATGCCGTCGTCCATTTGCAGCACAATCTGGGAAATTACACGGTGCCGGTCGTTCAAGCCAGGAATAACCATATTTCGTGGAAAGCTGATTGGCGGTTTCTAATTAACGAGTTGTTTCTGACAATTGAAATCGGGATTATCGACGATACAAGCGACAGCTGTGCAAAGTGAGCGCACGTCAAAGGCCTACCTAGTGACTTGTTCGCCAGTTTCTAGTTACACGGTCGCCCATGGGAAATCTCGCCGAGCATCTCCTGCAGCCTCTGTAGTCGCTCGCGAGGCATAAGGAAACATTCTATAGACGTGTCTCTGCGAGCGACTTGTGCACCGAGAGATCGCTAATGGCTGCGAGAATTTCTACGAGAAGTCTCCTCGGACCAGGCCTGTCTCTCCTCCATCTCGTTTGCGTGGCCAACACCGAATGTATTCCGGTCTCGTGTCCTAGTCGATCGAGTCCTTTGATTAAATTTTCTCGATACCCACAGGTAATTTTCTCGTACGATTACCACGATAATCAGTACGTCTGTCTATCACGATCGAATATTCACGATCTCAACGAGAAGCTTTCTCGATGAGGTGAACGAAAAAATTTGAAAGCGAAGAATATTATTCATCGTGATTAGATTCTTGGAGTTTCGATTTTTCCACTCTATTGGATCAATCGTTTGGATAAAAAGCCTTTCGATCCTATCCATTTAGGATTCGTAATAGTTCAACGATGGTTTTGTATTTCTCAGGTTCTGTAGAAAAAGTAGGGCAAGACCGATCAATGATTTATACGTGCATTATCACTACACTGTGAATATTTATGCAAATTCGTATTTTTCGGTAAGTCAAAAATTAATGGAATACAAAAAGAGATTTGTTTCACCCTTTAAATCTATGAATATTGTACGTATATCGTATTTCAATGTACATGTGTATCTTGCCTCTTCATTATTTAAATGGTTGTTGTAATATTAAAATATCGAAGATATTAAACTGAACTTAACTTCCTTCCGTTTCTAACTATTTTATATCACAATATTCTTTTGTAGTTACAAAGTGACATTAAAATATACGACCATCATTACGGAGCCGTGGAATTATCGTGTAGATCCGACACCTACGTTCCTAAATTCTGGAGTATTTTTTCGCGAAACTAGAGAACGAGTGGACGTCGTGTCGTTAGCCGGAATCGAACGCATCGATACATCGATATCGGGCTGACCTTGTTCTTCTGTTCGATCTTATCGGAGCTGCTCGTTCTTTCCCTTGTGCAAATACAAATTGAAGGCGTCAAAGGATCCCGTGGCAGCGTTGGCGATAAAAAATATGCTCGTTACCGTGGTCGTGGAGGCGGAGGAACGATCGTCGCGCGAACCGTTTCGTCCCTTCGATCAGTCTTTATTCGGCGGTAAGTGGGCCGTTAATGGGTCGAGGAGCGGCTCGGCCGGTCCTAGCAGCCACTTTACAGATTGCCCTCGAGTAGTAAGCTGTTAAGCCCCGGCGCTGTACAGAAAATGTTTTAAAAAGCAAACGGCAGCCTGCCTAAAAGGATTACCGGCGTGACGCGTGTGCAAGAGACGACGTTTAACCGGCGGTGGTAGCTTATCTGCCTCTTTTCCTCTCAACGCGAGCTTTACAGTGTTCCTACGCCAATCGAACAGCGGTAATAGTATTGTACATATACATCGGTAAAACGTTGAGTCGGGTTCCGTGATTACGGAATGATTTACGAATCAACGTGGACGATAACGATGCGATACGGTCGATCGGTTTTAGCTACGTTACGCGTCGTTTCTACGTTCCTCGTAGGGTGTTGAATCGTTCGGTACCGCCGTCTGTATACTTTGTCCTCGAACTGTGATTTCAAGAACCACGGCGTTGAAAGGACCACCTTCTTGAATTTTCATCTCGTATACGAGAACGTTCGACCGTGTCGACCAAAGTTTGGCTTTTCGTAAGAACTTTACGAAGGAGACGTCTATCAGAAAGCTGATTAGATATGTTCTCTTTAGCTTCCTAAAGTTTTGGTATTCGTTGCTTGTAGAATCAACCTGAACCTTGCGAAATCGAATCGCGTGTAATTTCACGCAAAGGGATTATAGTGGAGAATTCACGGATCGAGACACGAACGCGCACACAATGGACGCGGATGGGCGTAATAGTAAAAGAAGCATATCGATGTATCCAACTTTGTGACCGGTTTACGTGCCAAAGAAGCACAATGCTTTTTCTCGGTAATAGCCTCTCCCGCGTTTTATGGATTCTCTAGCGGCAATCGATATGAACAAGACGTTTCGGATGACGTGGCCCAAGTACGGCCAGCGAGCCAGAGAGCGTTTGTATCTAAGCTCCCTTCATCATTCGGAGCTGATAATGGGCCAGTACCATCGGGATATTCTGTATATTGTATCCTCGATTCCTTGCGACCAGTTTGCCAGTCGATAATTCCGCGTCTGCCATATGCGATGGACGTTTCCCTTAAATGTTAGGTACATCTCCCACTCCTACACACACACACACACACACACGATCTGTTACTATTCTGTTTTCCGATCGAGGGAAATTTTCCAGCATTATACGAGGAGGAGAATGTATCGATCGATATAATTATTTGGGACAACTTTAAGAAAATTATCGGATCGTTATGAAAAATTCATAATGTGTTTGATAGTCAATATAATAGTGTTTTATATTTGATGAAAGTGGGAAGCATACAGCGAGACGAAATGTTAAATTCTGATTTTAGTTAGATACTAAAGGAAGGTAAGGGGAAATGTTTGAAATTAATTAATCGTAAAGGTTTCATTTTTTGACAGGATAGCGTTGGGTATCGTTGAATCTTAATGGAAATGTTCAATTTCATTTACCATAACATTGTCACACTATCAGTCCGACTCTTATAAAACTCTTTTAATTACGAGGCATTGAATACTCTAGGGTCTTGAAGGAACTGAAGTAAAATCTACTTGAAAGAGTTCATTGAGGATGACGATAGAAAGTTTTTTCAAAAAAGAACTCGTGAAGTGGCAGCCGGCAAAAAGTCATTAAAGGAAACACGTGAGAAAATGCTAACTGTTTCTTAAATTTTTCTTGGAACTTTCCAAACGACCAAATAATATAAATAAATTAGATTACTGTTATCACATCTTTAAATAATATTTCACAGGAACTTGGAACCCATAGTCACGTTGAAAATCCATGACAGTGATTAATCTCTCGCGTGTTAAATCACAATCGCTTCCAAATCACAGGAGAAATAAAGTCGCAAGTCCTTGACGGACGTATTCGAATCTCTGGCGACCTAATGATACTCCCCTTGGCGTCGAGTATTGCGTAACAATAGACGATTTCTGCATGCATGGGTAGATTTATCGTGCGCGATTAAGCGTCGCTACTCGGTTGCCGGGCGTTGTACGATCGTCCGGCCCCGTCGCGTCGTCGGTGCGCACACGTGTCGGGAAAGCAATTACCCCGCGTAAACGTCGGGCCAGCCAACGAATCAACGTCCAAAACGAAATTCACCCTTTGCCAGCTTCTTCCACCGTGATTGATAGTCTTATTCCGGCTACATACACGACTACGTTATTACGATTGTTTCGTTCGTTCGTCGAAAATCAAACTCGCTCGCCGTTCTCCACCGGCAGATTCGCCGCGTTTCTCTGCCTTCTAAATGCCAGTAGCTTTCGTAACGATCGGCGGTGAGTTGTAAAAATACACGGTATATTTACGGAGGGAAGTATTTCCCTGTTCCGTTTATGGACAAATGTTTGCACGCCCCGTGGAGAGAAACGTGGAGAGAAACCGCTCCAGAAAGATAGCCCCGCGGAAGAGAAATACAGAGGAAAAGGGAGGAAGGACGTATTATGAAAATGGAATTTTCCTCGGACCCGTGCGTGGTATTCGAGCGGCTTTTAACTCGGCCTTTACTCTCGCCTCTAGTGGAAGAGTTCGAGAGGCTGGCAGAAGATTAGGAAAAATCTTCGAATCTCCGGAGACTTTCGTACACACGTAACGAGACTTTCGAAATACACGTAAAATCTTTAAGGGATTGTATTCGCACGCGTGCACACATACACGCGCGTAACGCGAGATTTCTTCGAGGTAAGAATCGCCTTCAATAGACTGTTTCCTTCTTCTTTCTCCTCTTTTCATCCTCATGTTTATCGTTGATCGATCCCCGAGCGGAATTTGTGCTTTTCTACTCCTTGTACGGCTGGTAACGAGGACGACGAGATTAGATATCGATTACGTCGATATCATCACGCATTGCAGATGAAACGATATTTTGTTCGGGTCCCGATGGTCGCTCGATGAGAACGGGATACCTTAAAGAGCGGATAAGCAGTGACTGGTTTAAAATGGAAATACTGGCCGTACGATTACGCTGGCCCCCTTATTGTCGACACGGAACCCGTTATCGACCGTTTACTACCGTGTAATTTCCATCAGAGTACACCGTAACTCGAAAAAGTTAAATTTAATCCATTCGATTCGATCAAAGATTTTCTTAGTACGATTCCACGCGCGCGGCTACGTCCTTGCTTCGATTCTTCGTGCGATTGCCAGTCTTCGGTTCATCAAGAATAAAATAAAAATGATCAAGAAATGGTCAACTGGTTGACTTAATTTCGAGACAGAGTAAATTACAAAGTAAATTTCCGATGAAGAAATGATCGTGCCACGATAGCGACGTAAGGAGAAGTCTAGTCGTGAGAAAGCGGCCGTAGAACAGCGCTCGCTTACCTACGTAACCAGTAGACCTAATCTCACGCGAGGAGGATACCTCGAGGGTGTCACGTTATGCAGACCGATACGAGCGATAAGACGCGTGTACACAAGTACGCCGGAACAGCCTTGCCGTTGTGAAAGTTCAAGGAAATGACTTCTACCAACCTGATCTCGCGCGAAGGTGCGCGAGCGTATGAACATAGTCTCGCAGTTTCTCCTTCGTATCCAGGCCCTTTATCGCCGGGATGAATGTCTTTCTTATCTATCGACAGTTCTCGTCTCGTCGCTTCGATTGTTTCGTAGAATGTAATCGTTCCATCTTTTATATAATTCCAATTTTGGATTCGAGGATTTTCGTGATTCGTGATGCGATAGTCTTCTTGCGCTCATCGCCAAATTCATCGTCTTCTTACGCTCATTATCAAAATTCATCATTATTATAGCGTTCGTATAAATACGTTTCCTCTTCTGACTTTTGTCGTTAACGTGATCTTGTTCTGTTGGATAGGTAGATAGCACAGTAACCAATTCCTTATAATTAAGAAACTTAATTAGACCTGTTAACCAGACCAATGAAATTAAAAATTAATAAAAAGGAATCAATCTGAAAGAGAGCGATACTGATACTTTATTCCTAGCAAAAATGAAACAATCTGTTAAAAAACAAATGTGACGAGATAACTTGTGTTCAGCAATTAACAGATCAAGAGACAGCGCTGTAACGTATCTTGCGATCAAGTAATATACTGCTTGTCTCGTGGTTGTGGATCGGTGGATAGTGGATTGGTCATTTAAAGTATAGAAAATCATAAAAACTTGGACTCCATCATCGGGACGTGAAAAGGAGACACGCAGATATTATCTTAGGCACAATTCTGCAAGGAAGATCAGTGACGAGACCCGAAAGAAATGTACTTTCCGCTCGTTCTTTCAACTTTCATCTTTTTCTTTTCGTTCCGCCGCAACTTTACACTAATTTCACGATATCAAAGTGTTGTTCAGTTACTACGTAATAACACTAACAGTTGGTTAACGAGAAAAGCGCGAACCAAGGAAAGAGATTACGTCGTTAAAGCAGAGGGATTTCGTGAGAGTTCTACTAAAACCGAGAATATTCAATGACGGCACCCTCGTCGTCATACCGACGTCCCGTTTAACTCTCTACAAGCGTACGTGCTGTTCCTCGCCGTCGTATAGTCATTTCTAACTGGACCCCGCCAGTTTAGAGATAATTTTGACATTGCGTACTTCAACTACGCAAATGATTGCCCGGAAAAGCATAGCGCAACATAATTAGCAGGCAAAGGTTCAATGGAAAAGGCTCGAAGCTATGAATAGAATTACGCTATAAAATCGAGATTTCACGAGCGTGTTATACAGCAGCAGCCAAGTAGGCACGAATACCCTATCGGCGATGTCGTTACTCCGCCATTCTCCGTTGGGTTCTCCGATATTACGATTTTGCTCGATTCTGTTCGTTTCCTGTCTCTAGCTGGAAATTGACGCGGTGTCGTATCGTATAGCGTACGAGTTACTTTGATATTTCTATGAAAAATAACATGTTGCTAATTTTCCGACCGAGTATCCGATTAACCAAAGATACGGATCGATACAAGAAACACAAAGGTCTGACGAAAGTATGGAAAAAGCTTTGAATAACGTGGACGTTTTACGAAAATACCAATGGAGTTACACGCATACGAGCAGTTATAAGGCAGGACTGGGCTTTTACGAGCCTTTATAACTGCAGGAATTAAAATTTTTATATCGCTCGGGACGACCATTTTGCCCTCGATTGGGCGTGAAACGAAACAAATTGATTTCGTAATGGCCGCACGCTGTTCCAATTACTACAGATTCGATTTTATCGATGGGACAACGAAAAATAATCGGTCCCGTTTACAGCGTGCTTCTCTCTCTCTCTCTCTCTCTCTTTTATTTCTCTGTTATTCTCGTTAAACGATCGTGGTTTGATCGATGCGTATCTTATCCGTGCCATTGTTGAATTTGTCCTATTCTTCCATCACTCGTCATATTCGCGTGGCAATGAAAAAGTACGGAACGAGAAAGGGAAAACTGTTTAAACATCGAGCGACAAACGTAACGTAAAGGTCCGGTAACGAATCAACGATAAAATAGCACGTGTAATCGAAAACATTACACGGTCCTTTCCCGCTTTTTTACACCGCGTCAACTCGATGCCACCAACCAATTTTCCTTTTGTTTCGTGTCACGTGTTTTTTTATAAAATTAAATGTTCTATTTTCTCTCTCTTTTTTATTTTTGTTTATCGTCGGAGTTTATTGGAGTCGATGTCGCTGGCATTTTTCCAGTGAAAAACAATGTTGAGAAACAAAGTTTACATCCTTTCCGTTCGAAATTCATCGCACTAAACATCGTAATTTCACATAGAAAAAGTAGAACTGTACCTCCTCAATGGAAAAATTCGATTTGTAAAATTAATTTTCAACTTTCATCGTTTCACCTGTGGTTGTATTTTGAAACGTCGTAAGATCTTGTTAAACGGAACGATTTACGCTATGGAACGAGTAATATCGCGATTACGGTCAGGTTGGTGCGCGTTTGCGTCGAATTTTACCGCGAGTTCTCGGTTTCACAAATTCGTACCGTATGTAGAAGCGTGTGCATGCTCGCGAGCGTATTGTACGCGTGCTTATACGGCTGTTTGAGCAACGTTTGTAAGGTTCAACGTGCACTTTATTAACGCTTGCCGGGTGTACGGTTCGCGTCGTCGACAATCCAGCAACCACAACGCGTTTGGTCCACGATTACAACGGCTGGCTTCATTATTATCGCGCAACTGCTCTGTGATGCGGACAAAAAGCCTTCTCCGACCTGCTATCCTCGTAGTCCTCCTCGTAGTCCTTTGAATTAATTCGATGGATCACCTTCGTTCAACGAACTTGCTCGAATCTCCACGAGCATTCGATGAAATTAATTTCCGATAAGAAAAGTATTGGGCGTGTTTTCCAAATAGGATGCGACAGTTATTTATATTAATTAAGGGGAAATTTATATGAAACGAACGTGATAGACAATGAAACGTAAAATATCGAATCACGACAGGTGGGAAAAGGATAAAAGCGAACGAATCAGCCTCGAACGATCGTGTGTCAATTTTATCCTTCGAAAATAGATATTAAACTTCATAAAAATATGCAGCCAGCACGATTAACGCGATATCGTAAATCATTTTTGTCGATGTCATGCTCTTTTCTGTTTTATCAACGCGAATCCGGTAATATCGATCGATCGCTAGTCAGAGTTCCGTATATACGTACGTACCTGTATCCTTCTAATTGGTTTCACGTTACTCTTTGTTCCCTCAGCCTTTGTTCGCGTAACAGTATTATACACACATTTTATCATTGCAAATTTATGCGAATTGCTATGCCGATCTTGAATAACCGCGGAAGCTTTCCATTCTATTAACAAACCATCAAGCCGTAACGTGTCCTTTGAACAAAAGAAATCCATCCTGAATCGACTTATTGCCTCCAAGACAATTCCACCCCCTCGAGCGGGTAATTCATGGGATTACGCGGTCTTAGTTATGGGAAGAATAATTCAACGAGGCCGAGTTTTGCCTTGTCTTTTGAGGGATTATGTAAATGCTCGGACTCGATTCGAATCTCGGGATTACTCGCCGAGGTATTTCGATCGCGATAATCGTCGCTAACCGTCCTCCGCCTATTTCCTAATTACCTTCAGCCATTCGTCGACCAACCTCCTTCGACTTTTCTTCCTTCTTTTCTCGTCCTTCCTTATTTTCTTCCATCTCGGAGAGAGGAAATTCCGTCCAACGATGGCTCGAATGACAAATGAATCCGCGAAAAATTCCGCCCCCGAAGCGACGTACGATAGGGATCCAACTGGAAGATATTTCTCGATGGTCCGTAACGGAGCCTCGACCAACAGTCGTTGCTGCTTTAAGCAGCCGATTACATGACGCAGCACGAGCACCAACGTCTACAAGGAGGTCGAAGCACGACGACACGGTATAAAATTTTTATAGAGAATTTCTGATTGAACGACCGTTTTACGACATTAACAAGGGCTCGCGAGCCACCTTTCCTCGTTTCCACGCGTTCGCTCGATATACGTTCGATGTTGAAATATATTCCGACTTCTATGATCGAGGGAACGAAGAAATCTACGTTACTTGTTTAAACGAAGACCGTGACATTTTTTTTTTTTTTTTTTTTTACCGGAGAACGTTAAACGCGACAGAGAGACGTCGAAACGTTTTTGCCCCAATTTTTAATCGTTTTCCCCTCGCTGTTAACAACCCTCGAAACGGGCTAAACATTTCTTGATACAACGTTGGATCTTTGCGTGTTTTTGAAAGAAGGTAGGTTGAATTTAATAGAATTCAAAATTCGACTTCAAAGTAAGGGATGGTAGTTTGTTTCGATGCTTTTTCTTTTCTATGCGGCCGTGGTGAACGAGCGGAGCGGAGGCTTATACTGTACGGGCCACGCAAACGAGAGATTCCGTGGTTTTCCATAGTTCCCTGACGGTATGCGAAGTATCACCGCAGCCGGCGGCTGCGTGTGCGAAGTGTTCTACTACGAACACGGCCACTTTGTCCTGTGACTACGAAGTTTATTAAAGAGACTACGAGAAACGTTTTGGAACGCTTTAGATGGATCTCGTCTCGTTTGTGTAAAGACCAAGTATGCGTTTTTGAGGCAGTGAAATGGAACTTTTCCAAATTGCCAAGTTCAACTGTGAAGTTACGTCGATTGAAAAGATACTATAATAATATTTGATAAATTCCATCAATTTCTTTTTTCTTATTAATTCTCCCTGACTCAATTTCAAACCGAATATGGCTGAACTACATAAAAAGTATAATTTTGTCGATCTTCTAATTATCACATCATTTCACAGTTGAAGGAATGTACTTTGATGTACTTCAACCGAGAAACAATTTATCCGGTCGAAAGGCATAGCTTTTCTAGCGAATATAAACATTTTTCAAAGAAACGCCGTATCCAAGATTTATAAAAAGACAGTTTTGATAATATTTAATTGGTTGACGAGGTATCGGATTTTGGCATTGCTCTCGTATGAAGAACAAAATATGCGATGTGTCGTGCTCTTTATCTTTTCGAGATTTTTTCGTGAATCAATAAAAAAGAAACTGAAAAATAAAACACGCAATATATATCTGATTAAATTAAATCATTTAACTAAAGTTTATGTTCCATAAGCTGATCCTCGGACTCTTCGCCAAACTTAAAAGTTACGTTCGGTTCGAACTTTTTCCCCGTTCCTTCCCCGAAGCGAATAGAACGAATGAACCAGATAAAGTTGATAAATACTCGAAACCATCTAATTAGACCCGGCTGTTCGAAAGAAAACAGTGGAATCGGAAAGGTTAATAACGACCGTCCTTCTTCTTATTAGAGCACTCTCTTCCTTGTCAGGCTCGTTAACCCGCGAAAGACAATTATCGCATCCGCGCGTAAACAGGATCGATCGATCGAGTGCGCAACATCCAGGCTCTGTTCGATTGAGTTGTTCCACCGGTTAACCGTGGAGCACCATTAACGGCTACTTACCTGGTTATTAGGAAGTTTCCCGCTCGTTCTGCCGATCTCTCGACACAAGAACGTCGTCAGAGCAATTACTCGGACACGAGGGTTCCGAGAAACGTTCGTGTCCAACGGTCACGAACACACACATCACGTTGTACCAGAGGCGAAGAACGATCGAATGATCGTTTCGATATCGATGCCGTGTATCGTGGTACAGTCGCGATGAAAAATCGTTACCGATAGCGGCTCGCCTTTCGTCTTCAAAAGCAAAGACGAGCCAGGAATTACGTTGATTGCGTGATTTAACGGCGCGAATGAGAGTCGAAAAAGAGAATCCCGAAAGACGAAATTGCAGAACCGATCGGCCAACCTTTACACCGAAGGGATTCGCCATTAGCGGTGTCTGTTGCTCGCCGAGTGGCATCTTTCGTTCATCGTTTCTCTCGCCCTTTGATCAGAGATAAGTTTATCTCGACGTTGAGATTTCGTGAGATCGATCGGAGGAATCTATAAAAATATGAATGACGTTTTCCTTCGAAGAGAAGATCGAGTCTCGACTATTTGGTAACTCGTTCGGATGTAAAGAGGCAACAAGAGAGGAAATTCGAAAGAACAATTTCGGATGTTTAACTTTTCGGATTTTTAAATTTTCAAACTTCTCCGATTTCGATTGGTTCGAAACATCGATTTTCGATGTAACAGTGTCTCGGTCGACATGCGACGAGGTTCGTCGCGGTACTTCTAATTAGTCAAAAATAATTCGTCTTCGAGAATCATTAGTGGTTACGACGATTGCGTTTCGCCCCTTTGCAGCGCCGAGACGAATCAAATTTCATAGCCGATCTTCTTCGGTTGCTTGACCTTAATTACCTTTATGCAAATGACTTCGCATTGGCGTAACTCGCCGCTGCGGCAGACTTTACCGCAACTATCGATAATGTTTTCATCGTCAGGATTTCCATTACTTTCGTCATTTCTAATTAACTTCTTAGAAAAATCTTGTGTTCAGGGACCACTGATTATTACAATTACTGACGAGTACATGCTTAAAATCAAAATAATATTGTAAATATTATTCTATTTGATTGTATATTACTTTGTATTTCAGTGTTCCATTTTATTACTCTTCGAAAGGAAAGATAGGAGAATTTACCGCAATAAAAATTTGATTATTCCAAAATTGACTATCACGATAACACACACTGTACACTGCATAAACAACAGGGTCAGCAAGTTCATAAAAGATGAATATCAATTTCTTTTGCCTGCACCACGGGGAGGAGCACCGATGTCCTGTCCCACTTTCCAGTATCGCGTTGTATAATTCACGGATCCGAATAATTTTTGTCATGAGCGTTCAAAGCTACACCTCGGTATATTAAAATGTTGGCGAACCTGCAAACAAAGCGACTGTTGTCGAAGCCCGAGATACGACGAAGGTAACCGCTCGTTGTGTCGCCGTGCTAATCGGAAATCTGGCGCGCTCAAAGCCAACCTAATTAACGCTTGGAGTGCAAAGGGTTAAACGTATCCTAAACGTGTGCATCTTCGAGCCTTTATCGTGTAATCGGCGACTATTTGGGTGGAACGTTATAGTCCAATAACGCTGATAACTTTGAACCGCTTTATCTTTGCGTCGTGTCGACTGCGTTATTGAAACAAGGTCGAAGAGAAGTATCGCCAGAGAAAATATCTATCCCGTGAAACCGTTAAAAAATAAAACGGTTCCACCGTTGTCTCGCTAATTAGGAACGCGGTTTCTGCTAACGAGAAGCGTTTCAATGACGTCGATTCATCGATCGCCGGCAATAACGAAGCAAACGATTCACGGTTCCACGAACAACGTTTCTGAACGAACAAGTTTGATCGATCATGGGGACCAGGCATTTATCGTCAGTTTCCACCGACCTCACATGTCCGTACTTGTATGCAATTTTTCATAATATGAAATTCCAAGTTTTACGAGTCGCTCGTACTCTATCCGATAGGTAGAGAAAATAGTCTGGATCTTCGAAGAAATAACCAGGATGGCCGAACAAGGGTTGCGAGCGATCGTGTGCGGTGTCGAGAACTCTCGTGCAAAGTAATGCGCTAAGTTTGCGTCACCGAGGCTAGCCGAGGCTACGAGAAAGAAGTAGAAAAAAAAAGAAAAAAAGAAACTTTGCACGAGTTGGCGTCAATTTGTCAAGCGTACCGAAACGTATCCGGCTCTACGTTCCGTTCGAACTATCCTGAATCGTCGTTTTCGCGCGAACGGTACGAGAAAAGTCCGTTCGACTTCTCGTTCGTCTATTTATTCTCGCTCTGCACTAGAATTATACTGTGATACCGTTTTCTCAAACTTTAGGAAAACTGTCTTCGTTATTATTTATGTCTGTGAATTTTTCTAGGTATTCAGAAGTAATTCGTTTGTTGGGAGAAAATTTTCGTTGGCACCCGTAATGAGTCTACTTATCGGGCCCTAAACTTCTATTATACGCGCAAAAATTACAAGACAAATTAATGAATTTCGGTTGTACGAATTATTGTCTTTTGACGGATTCGTATAAATTGATATAAATTTCACTGTATTTGGCGAGTAATAAGTAAATTATATCTGTTTAATACGATTAAAGTCTCTGTCACTGTTCTATGTCTCTTGTTATATTCATTTTTCATGTCTGTACATCTCTGTTTCTAATAATTCTGTTTTTAAGTCGATATTTATCACAGTATCGTACAAATGATCCTAATCTATCAATCCTATAAAACGTCCACTCTTTCTTTCTTCCGGCTCATGGTAATGATCCTTTAATTATTTTAGAGTAATAGAACCGTTCCCAGTAACGATCCTCTGGCTGTCTTGATCGGAATAAAATATTCATACACATACCGTCCAATCATTGACCTCGTCACTCTCTCCGCGTATTCAGTCATTCGTCACATAAAATTTCAACGAAACATTTCTATCGGCCTGTAAAATGCAACTCGTTGACTCAACGGTGCTTCGCTTAATGAGGTTTGTAAGATACGAGACATCCTAGGACTTGTTCCTTTTTCGTCTCCACGTGCGTTTCCTCATTGCATCGATTTTAGCGCCGACATTCCGTGGCGTAAGCAATTCGTACTCGACGTAAATCACGTCCTCGTTTGACTGTTTGAAACCGAGCATTCGCTTCTATTTCCGAGATTCCTAGAGTTTAAAGCTCTTTACGTGCAATCCTTCGTAGAAGTAGTACATTTTTTAAACACTTCAACAATTTTAATCACATTTTAAAGAAATTTTTCAGAAATTTGTTCGATGTAGTCGGGATATAGGAACGCAAGGATACGCGTAATTAACGAGAAAGATAGCGACACGTTTGCAGACGATTTCAGAGGCGCAGTTCCTCGATTACTATCTTTTATCACACTAAGCGTTATCTCTAGGTATCTTGTTTGCTACCTTCCCCAATTTACCGTCTACCGTATTAATTAACTAAATTATAGAATGTTAGAATATTACCTCCTGAATATTCACGTCATATTTACACTCCAGCAACAACCACCTCAAATAATTTAATTCCCGGTAACCACTAACGTATATGGGCTTGCCTTTATACTTTCTAATCCACCTTTATTCCATACACGATCGAATAGTCAAATTTGCTAAACATCCGAAGCAATTAACTTTTAAATACGTCGATATCTGAATTCTTATTTTCTTACTACAACCAAATAAAAATCTTTTCTAAGCTGCAACATTTCAGTCCTTTTTATCGCGAAAGACTATAATAACAAGGAAGACATCGTTAAACGAAATACTATATTAGATTAACTTTTTCAGCACGATGAATTCACAACTAAACTTAAATTTCTAACGACGAGTAATTGGAAAGATTATATGCTACTGACAATAATCGAGATAAAGACACGTATAATTAACACGTTTATTATGCTCGTCGATAGCTTACTAAATTTTTTAGAATTAAGATTAAAATAAGATAAATTCCACGGGCTCGACGACGTGAATGACTTATAAACAACATTGTTAGAAAACAGTGCGATACAATTAAATATTACGGTATAGTATATTTCAACGTATTACGATTGCCAGGGAAAGATATATAACATTCTCGTGGCTCAATTAAAAAAATTCAAATGGCTCGTCAGCTCAACGTGTCAAAGTTTAATTTCTACTAAACATCAAGCTTTTTGCGCTTGTCTTGATCGAATAATCAAAATTTACCTGCGAGTAATCGCCACCTTCTTCTTTATCGGCGCAAAAAGTTAAAAGAAAGAAGCAAAAGGTTGGAGGGTGTCTCGGAAAAAGTGCAGTCTCCCTTACGGTGAAAGCGGTCCGCGGGTGAAGTTTAACGCGGTTGAACGTCGCGGCGTTATTTAGCCGTGGGCTGTGTGTTTTCCGTGGCCAGTGCAGGCGGCGCGCGTTCGCGTGGCGCAACGAATATCCTTATTCCATGGTTCATGCGTTCACAGTTCCGCACAGCTCCGTTCTAAATTCTGCCTCGGGTATCTCGAACAGAACGCCGGGGCCGGCAGCAAGTCGAGAAGCGGAGAGGGAGACAGAGAGGGAACCGTTTATTGATCAGCCTGTATAAGCGCGAACGGTCTCGTGCGCGCCGCGAGGGGATTACAAACGGGCCACGAAGTTACCAGCTACATTCGTTTCTCTTGCCTCTTCTCCCGGTTGATCTTCTATCGTCGATGAATCGAGCGCGAGTTACGGTCCGCCGGCGAAACGCGCCTACGAAATTATTAATTCGCGTTTATTTGTGACGCGCGTGTGCCACAGTCACGCGACACGATCTGCCCGTCGAGGTTTTCGTGCTTCCCGACGATCGAATTCTCAGTAATCAGACCATTCGTATGAATTTTTTAGTCGCACCAGTTGAGGGAAATCTGTACGGAAACACGTTCGTCGTGTACTGTTTTGTTCACTGGTCGCTGTGTATCAGCTCGGCCTTATCAGGCTCTTTTTAATATACCGAATTACTAAATCCGTGGAAATAATGTGTTTTAAATTGTTTGTTCCTATAGTTAATAGAAGCATACACGTGCTTCTGGTAGAATTAATGTTGACTTTCGTCGAAATAGAAACGTTATTGTATGCAGATATATGTATCGTAGTATTATGGAGAAGCCTTATTGTTAGGTCAAAGTTCTCGCGTCTACGATGATGATTTCATAATCGTAACTAATCTCCAGTTTTATGAGATAGCTGCGCATTGTTATGCCACCCCTTTCATAGCATAGCGCTAGTTGTTTGTAGTTTTTCTTGTCTCATAGAATTTTGTTAAAAACGCTTCAGTAAATAGAAGCATACCCATTGTTACGTCTGGTTACTCTTGCAATACTTCCTGGTGTTACTCAAAGTTGTTGAGAGCCTTGTCCAACACCGCAGTACTTCAATGTTTTCAATAGACGTTGTGTACACAACAGATTTCAAGTGCCCGCACATGCAAAGCTTCGATGGATTTAAAATCGACCAACGTACAGACAATAGGACATTTATTTTTATAATTTATTTTTGGCTTCCTACATGTTATATCGTAGAGTATTCTATACGATTATTTCCCATCTTTTAACCGAATCTTTTACTATTTCCAAGTCTTCGTGATTATTCTATGATAGTCTTTCTTTCTCTATAATAATTTTTCTTATACTTAATAGGTAGTAGCTTTAGTCAATGCTTAGGCACTTTTCGATGAGCTACCAAGGAAAGTTCGTATGTAGCCATATTTTTATAGCTGGCATGGTTTTCTATGCTGAAAAGAACGTTACACCGCGGTAACGTTGAAAAATACTCAGACATCGATCGTACATCGGCATACAGGGAATTTTCGTTGCGTGACACGTGCTCCGCTATACAATACGTTTCATTTTCCCTTCCCTCTAAAGTGTCGATAGCTATGCATCGAATTCGTTCTGATATAACATCAAAGGAAGTAGTAGTAGGTGTCCCGGATCGTAGGCTACTCCGTTTCTCGCTGCATCATGCAAACCGTATTGCTCACAGGATAAATCCATCAATCTTCCAGCGAAGAAATCCTCCTTCACGGGTTACGGCACCGGGTTTCTTGGTGTGTTTACCTTGTTTCAAGCTCGAAATCAAGCAGAACTGCCGTCGATATTTCAAAGAACATCCCTTCGGCCTCGGGTCTTGTTTATTCGTTCTGCGTGATCTCAGATTGCCTCATCCGATAAATTGTCTTGGCCTATATAGGGGAGGAGAGGTCCGACATGAAAGCTGGATGACGCCAGTCGAGATGCAAATGCAATTTCATTCATTGATTGGCGTCGTCATGGCGACCAAGACGTAGACGAACCTTGCGCCACTTTCGTGTCTTTCCTCTTGCTTGGACCAACATCAATTTTCATTCCCGATGAAACAAACTGGAAAATGGCATTAATCTTTCAATTGCGCGAAGCAAACGAAAACTGAAATTATACAGAGCCCTTATGAAACAGGTATTCCGTTAAAGTATCCGTCCCTTCTTGTTTCATCGGAATTACTTCGCCGTACACGGATGTCTTTCAATCAACGGAGAGTTTTCCTCACCGATTTCTCGAGGTAGCTCGGGTGAGCGGACGTTCGCAACTACCTACGAGCATGGTGTCTATCGAAGCAGGAAAATGGACGGGTCCGAAATCAAGAATTCGATATCGGCGAATTAGCGTCGGGAAAGGCCGTCTACACACCGTAGAAATTCGACAAGCACGAGCAAACTGTTCTGCATTTGTGCGCTCGTCGGAAATATTCGAGGGAGCGCAGCCGGTTTGACGGAACGCGAATGTTGATCGATTCAATTGACTGAAGTTACATCGCCGTCTCGACGAGTCAATACTTCTTCCGACGCGGCTGTTCCGAGGATAGACAGAGAGATCTCACGGTTTGCTGCTCGATCGTTCCTTACATTGTTTCCAATCAGTGCGATCGGCTTTTCCATAGCCGGAAGAATATCGTTTCCAGAGAAGGATGACGGCTCGTTTCGTAAAAACTTATACAGCTAATTTCCAACAGGATTTTTCCCTCTAGTAGAAGAAAGAAAGTGCGGCTTCTTTCAACTATGACCAGACTAGATTTTCGCTGCGCTGTCCGTAGCATCGGCGTGTTTCGTTTAAAACAGCTTTCTGCAGACTCGGCTACTCTGATTTTTCCTTTCATTTTCCACGTTCCTTTTTTCTTTTTTCCGCCTCTCGTTTTTTTCTTTTTTTTTCTAGCCCCCGGTCGCTTTTCCCTTTTTCCGTTTAATTGGCCTCTCTCTTTTCCTCTGTCCGTAGTTTCCTTCGCTTGTTTGCGGCCCTTCCTCCCTTTCCACCGGTTTCGTTTCTCTCTGTTCTCTTTTTCGGTCGCCCCTCATTCCCCCGATACACCGACGGTGTCCGCAAATTCGGATTCCACACCGGCGTTGGAACAATTCGGGTAAACTGAATGCGTCGCTCGAGGTTTTCCTTTCCACGTCCGTTTCCGCTATCGATGATTTTTTAATCAATGAAATTGAACAAACGCTGCCAAGTGGAGGTTTCTTTTTCAAATTTCTTGCCGGTTTTCTTCGTCCCTCTATCATGTTTCAACTCATTTATCTTTGTCGCGCGATTGTGTACGCCCGATATTCCAGTTGCGTTTCAATCGATTGTTTCTTTATTCTTTTCTCTTTTCTTTTTTACTGGCGGATAAAAAGTTGCGATAAAAGTGCGCAGCGAATCTTCCTTTTATCTCGATCTTTTGTTTGCAATTTCTCCCTAACGCAATTTCCCTTTCGCGTCCATCCCCGACGTGGAACTTCTCCAAATCGTTTCTACGTACTCGAACAGAAATACCAATGCATAACTCGAACAAGCTCGTCGGGGAATTTGTCGAACCGCCTGTGAACCGCATAAAAATAGACCCGCGCTATTCTTTCGCAATTTTCCCAATCAATGTACATTTTTCTTTGTAAATACACTGTGTACGTTTAAATAACCCTAAAACCCCATAGGTCATATCTTGCAATTATTAGTATGCGATAATTAAACTCTTTTCGATCAATGGTAACTTTAACGATTTAGTCCTAGTTTTCCAACTATTGTAATATTTTACATCAAAATTTATCGATATAAAAACACTCTTTATATATCTTCAATCGATCGAATAGTCCAAGTGTCAGATGTAGAGATCCAGTGGAAAGAAAAATCGTATTTCTATTCTTTTATGTACTTACATCGTTTATCACTTGAACGCTAAGGATTCTCAACGTTTCAGACCCTTGTAAACGTAGAGCAAGAAATGGTATCATTACCAAATGATGGGAAATTCATCCGATTAGTTACATATGTTTATTTATGCACTATAGATACTTTCTCAAGTTCAATCTATTGGCATTTTGCACCAGTTACTGTTATATTCTCTTTGAATCACTGTAACCTTAGATGCTAAGATAAATCATTTAAATGTCCGTAATTCCTTTCATCGTATGCCACATGGCATTTACATTCTATCGACCTAAAATGGAAATTTTTATTTTCTCGACACTTACGCGTTTTATCATCTCAGTTTCTCAATTGCTTTTCTGATTCCAAGCAGCATACTTAATTCTCAAAGTCCAGCCAAATCAAGTCGAATATTTCATCCCCTACGTTCGCTGCCGCACACCCTACTGTCCGACAAGCGTACTTCGATACAGGGAAATATAGGAATGATGAAACGGTTGGTCGACGAAATTAACACGTTTCGCGACGGATGATCGACAAGGACGGTTACGCGTCGTGACAGCGAACATTTACGCGAGTATTATCGTCGAAGCTCGCAAGGGATGACGGGGTTGAATGCAAAGGGAACGAACGCGAGAGATGAATCGTGACGATTTCCAGGCAAACTTAATTCCCACTCTCATATTTCTACCTCGCGCCGAACTGGAAGATACATCTAGATAAATGCGGCGAAACGTGCCGTGGCGAACGCGAAAATTTTGTCCAACACCGCCGCTGGACCGGGGACAGGAATTTTTGGAGCGAGATTTAGCGACGCGACAGGCGTCGGTGTCGCACTCCTCCGTCAGCTAAGCTTTCGGTCTGCCGGAAGAACCACTAATACTGTTTTCCCCCGCTCGAAATATTTCAAGACGGACAGCCTAATTCGATAATTGCCGCGAAAACCGCTGCAATAATTTTTTAGCAGGCGATTATGTTTTCTTCGATGTCAGATATTGCGTCACATTGTCTCCTTAAAATTACTTTACCGTAAACCTTACGATAACGCACTTGAACACAACGCAACACAGAATTTGCTCGAAAACATATCGAAAAGCCGAATACAGTAAGAGATGACATCGTAACAAGAGCGTAACATCATTTTATCGACGAAATTTTATTTGTTTACTATTAACGAAATTTTAAACACGATGTCTGAGTCGATGCAGTGATATTGGATAAAAGTCGTTTTAGTAATTATATGATATATGGCGTTATTAGCCGTTCGAGACCCAGGGGGCGCTTGTCTTAATCGTCTGCGAAGAGAAAACTTTATGAAATACATCTATATTATTATATATTCGTACCATTAGTTTACAAATATTTCAAGTTTTGTTCGATAAAAATTATTGAGAAGATAAGAATAAAATACAAAATACCGTCAGTCGTCCGTAGCGTTCAAATGTACTGGGACTTTTCGACACAAAATCTAAACAGAGCGATCGTGCTGTTTGGGACTCAAACGGTTAGAGAAAGAAGAAATTGAACTCCTGATCGATTCGATCAAAAACGACAAAACTGGAGAGTTTTGGGCCGGACGGCTACAAGCTGTGGTTAATTCGCGCATAGTCTTATATTTGTACAAAGATTTATATCAAATGGTTATATAACAGAATGGCTAATAGTAACACCGAAGAACCGAATGACAACATAATTTTATTAACATCGTAACTACTTGAAAGAAATTCTTGGTTTTTTCATGACGATCAAGCAATATAAACCTGTAAATAATAAAATATAATATATAAAATATATTCGTCTTGAATATTTACGATACACGAAATCACGTTAACAAGATTACACCGATAAAAGAAACTATCATAGCGTACTTTTACTCTGGTATTGATAAAGATAAACAGTGTACCTTCACCTCCGTCTATTCTCCTTTGAAGAAGATTAATCATACTTTGAGTCCAAGGACTATCCGGGCTCGAAGTAATCTTGAAAAGAATCTTCGATGATTCCTCCATCGACTAGGAAAAGCCTCGTACCAGAAACATCGTATCGAAAGTATCTCGTTTATCGCGTAGTCGATGCATAAACGATCAGATTAGAAACGACCCTATCGACGAGCAGAGATTAATTATCGAGTCACCGATCTTAATCCTAACTAATTCTTGGAAGGCAGGTCTAACGCAGAACGCGATTGATACCTATTGAACACCAGCTGATACCGCGAACGATTTATCTATCTCGATGGATCGATATTTTCTTTTTCTCTGGCGTCTTCAGTTCAATGGAAAAGGGAGAATTCACAACGACGACGTCGACGACAACGACGACCTCGACCGACTGGCTGGCAATAGCGGAACGCTTGCCTGGTTTGCTTAAAAGGCTGGAAAACAAGGCTCGATGGACACGGATGCGAGCGCAATTTTTTACCCAGTGAATTGCATTTCTTTTTCTATCATACGTGTACCACGTCCAGATTTTCACTCGTTCGACATCCCCTCGTTGTCGGTGTTGTTACCCCATCTTTGTATCTTTATTGTCTTTCCTTTTTCTTTGCCCCCTTTTCTACTTTTTCTCTAGTATTTTCTTTTCGTAAGTTTTACCCTTGATTTTATTGACCTTGAGAATAATTGTATCAGAACAGAGTAGGATAACTTTTATCAATACTACACGATCGTTTGTCGTTTTTACGTTGTCTTTTTTGTTCAGATTCATCCATAACTTTTTATCGGCGTAATTTTGGCAGAAACACCATTCATACGAAGTAAAAGTTATCAATGCGTTAAAATAGTGAAATAGATTCGAAATATGTTAAACCACGTTGCAGACAACAATGCATCGAACTTTTCTATAGCAAGGGGTTTGTCGATTTTAAATTTGAAATGCGAGTTATTAAGAAAAACCACTAAATCGAATCACGTACACATGGACGAATGCTTCGACACAAAAGTCACATTACGCTTTTTAATTCCAGCCATTCAGCCGTCCGTCCATTCGTTACTGCTCTCTTTTTATTTACTCTCTCGACACACTGATTTCGTCGATTCGTTGTATCAAAAAGAAAAATCCAGGAAAATAGGGAGAGACGGCGACCTCCGTATTAATACTCTACCGCACGGTCAGTGACGCATTTTTTTTTAATTCTCCACCTTTTTCTCCATTTTTGTTTTGATTTCTCGACGAAGTGGCAAAACCCGTTAAATAGACCACCTAGCGGCCGTCACCAATCGCGCCATGTCTCGGTCCACGAATTTCCACGGCGACGAAGAAAATAATCGAAGTAAACCACACGAAAATAAACGTTCCACTTGATTTTATTATATCCATTGGTTGTCGCTCTACGCGCACGCTTCGCCATACTTGGCAGTTTCCATGCTTTTTTGACGCGTCCACTTCGTCCAATTGCGCGTACCTCGTTTGGACGACAAATTACGTTCCACCATCGAACATCTCTTTCCGTGCAACCAACGACGATGCTCATCGAATGGATAAACAGCAAAGCTGCTACCGTACACGAAGAATTCGATTGACATATTATTCGCTAACAAGCTTGCGAAGCGTAAACTCTTCAAACGAATCTATAAAGCCCATACATGATTTTTCGAAATCAAAATTTATCGGTACAAAATTTCCACATTCTCAAATCCTGTTCGAGCTGTCTCAACACCTTTCGTTCGAATATTCTGTCACTGTTCGCGACGTTTCTCTTTATCCCGCGAAAAATCACCTCGAAATCTTCCAGTTTCTACGAAGTGATCCGGTCTTATGGAAGTTCCCTCGGTTCAGCTGGTTGCACGCGCATTCGGAATACGCGTTTTCGGAAACAGAGGATCGGCAGCAGGCTACATTCCGAACTGCATAGAATTTATCGATGTTGACGGAGCACTCACCTGTTCGTGTCACGTTCTTGGTTCCGATGCGGCGTCGAGTTCGCTACATTCGACAGAATGTACGTAGCTGCCTCGCGTTGCGGGTATACACGCGCCACTGTCGTTACACAGCCGGAATAATTTCTGTCGTGCTCGTGTTCCCCGCTGTCTTTTCGCACGAGCAACGCGCGAAATTAACGTTAGACACGCGTTTTCGTTCGCTGGCATCCGACGAACGGGCATAGCACGTACGCAGACCGGGATTGAACGCGTAACGATAAAAACGGGCAGGATTCGAAGGTTCCTTCGTCTCGATAGAAATCGAATGGCAAGATTAATTGAGCGCAGACGATTTCAATGGAATGTTTCGTTTAAAACTTACGACTCGACGTTTTTCCATTTAGTTTTTGCTTCTAAAATATTTCTATAGCATGCTAGATCTGACAATTGGGACGTGTAAAGTCCAACGGTCTTTTTCCGCGGAATATCGCTCATTTGCTGCAACAATGACATAGTCAAAAAATCTGGTTTCAATATTCTGAACTGTTATAGTTTCGCGATGACGAAATAACGTAGACGAAATATAGCTTCGCGTAGAAAACTAGAAATTTTGAGTTGTGTCGTTGTTGCAGGAAATGAGCGATATGTACGTGTGTCTTGATAAAGATAAGCAGTGTTAAACATTTTCAATGTAACATACGTATATTATAATACCAGTCTGTACATTTTGCTTAGCGCGTATGCAATTTATGAGATTGCTAAGATTGTAAAATAAGATTATAAGATACTATATAGTCGGACAGGCCGAAAGAGTACAAAATAACGCTCCCATGAGATACACACTGTCCCACAGGAGATGACAAGCTATCACTAGAATATATATGTAGGTCCCTTTAGATCGAAAAGAGTTAAAGTGTCTTTTGAAATATCGAAACATTTTCATATTATACACTTTCGAGTGAGAAGGCGAATATTCATGTAGTCCTCGAATATTATATTATTCAGATAACATCGATTGCAATTGAATTCGAGTGCTATCCGTTAAAAATTAATATTTCCAGAAAGAATCTCTCCCTCTCTCTCCCTCTCTGGCCAATAATACAAAAGTCCCGTGCTTTCAGGTTTGCGACGCGGCGTTAATATTGATAAGGAAATGATCGGTTCAATGAACTGTTCGAGGTTCGACAAGTTTTCCATCGAGGATGGTGTCTATCGGTGTTTGTCGCGAGCAAATCGACGCAATAAGGGACGAGGTAATTGCGAAACAGCGTAGTAAAGCCAGTTAAACAAACTGCTGTTCGTTCCCGGCCGCTAATAATCAGAATCGAATCAGGAAATCTATCTTCGTTACCCTATCCGCTTGCAGAAGGAACGGTCGTGTCGATCTGACACAAGACATCCCTCCTTTCGTTTCCTACGGCACCCAACGTCGACAGAAATATCACCCGTTAACTGTTTTTCCGACAATTTAAGAATCCTCCACCTCTTACCATCGAATCGGTCGCTATTGATTTTCCCAAGTATGATTACGCGGCTATGGAAGAGAGAAAGGATGACGACGATTTGCTTCTCTGAACCAATCTACGATCTTCGGTTGGGAAGATTCTAGCCAATCGGACGAACAAACCAGACCAGGCAAATCCTTCCAACAAAAAGAAGCACGAGGTTCTCTATGTATTTAAAGCGTCAGTTTGGTAAATATCGTTCAGTGGAAAAAACAACCTTCCTCCGTAGTGAAAATTTCTGTTACACGATGACATGCGAATCCTTCTTTTCATTGAAACGCTATGGGTCGTAGGAATAATGTTTTTAAGGCAAATAACTTTAATATTACGTTTCTACCGTAGGTAGTGAAAGTTTTAAGGAACGTGGTATTGTACCAAAAGTGTTAGAGCAATATAAACGATTCGTATTTATTCATAGAAATTTTGTATATTTATCGTATATTAGATGGCTTTTTGGAGATTTGAATGACTTTCCAAAGTACAATGGTTACAAAAGGTACTGACGCATACCCTTATTTTTCAATGAGTTTTCAATGAGGCGCGTTTATATCAGCTTCTATACATTTCATTTTCATTTTCATTTAATCAAATGGTATATAAACGCTATAAGAAATACAGTGATGTAGCAATAATTCTTGTAGCCACTGTATATAGACAAATGTTTGGCTACATCCTTCTCTGCGCTCCTTTCGCTTTAGTTCCCCTAGCAACGATCTTATATTTTATTCATCGGTAGCTCTAATGTTATAAATTACATACTTTCGTGAAACAGCTTTCGCGACATTTTCTAGATCTTCGAACACGGTTCTGGTTGTAAGATGGGAATTAAAGGACAAACGAGCGTTTGGTTCATGTACCATCTTCTTCCACGTCGAGTCGTCTTTTTCACGAAGAAATCAGAATCGTCGAACGAAAAGTAATACGAGCCAATCAGAAGGTTCGATGATGAGAGCGTAGGGAAAGTTTGTCAATTCGCATCTCGAAATAGTTCGTGCATTCCCATCGAGCATACCGCCGCTACAAATGAGATCGATTCCGCTCGAACGATTTTTCGTTACAATGCGATTGCGTGGCACGAACCGTACGAGCCATTCCATATCCCAGACCAGCCAACGGGAAGCCTCGTATTTTCAAACTTTTGTCAAACTCGTTGCATCTCCATGATCTTGTTGCTAGTCTCGAGGGACTAATTCGGTAGAACTTTGGATTTCCCATTCGAGTTGCTTCGAGATGCCATTCAGTTCTGTGCACTTAACGGGGTTAATTTTACCTATCGTATATGACATGCAATTTAAATCTAGGTCTATCGTTGTTAAAAATATTTAAAATGGACACGTTAAATGCCGATCATCGGTGATCGACAGTGAACTTTTCGTTCAAAAGTTGAAGTTCTTTTCACACACCTACAAATAATACTTTTGTAGTATATAAATTCATTCGTTGGATTATTTCTTCCAACAATTTATTTGCCATGAGAAGTTTATAAATGTTATTTATAAAAGTTTATTATATCGTTGCTATATTTGATTTCATCAATGGCGAATTTGTGGAAAGAATTATCGTTGGATGTTTTCTCCTAAATCGAATATTTATTTAGTGATATAGTCGATTTTGGGATCGCAAACGTTTCTAGTATTTCTATTATCTCAGAACGTAGTATATAGATACATATTTCTTCGCAAGAGATTATTGTTTTATTCGATCGGAAAGAAGTATATTTCTTATCTACTTGCTGTATAAGGAGGCATAATTAAACCAACTACGGTGTCAGCCTGTCTGTCTGTCCGTGGTAGTCTGTCTGTCCACTTAAAGTTTGCATCAGAGTGTATTTGTAGACAGCTATCGCATTGCAACGGAGGAAATCGTCAAGATCGATACGGTGTTTAATATATTAATTCGTGCGAACTTTACGCGCAGTCGACGCAATCGAACAACGATAAAGCGTGGCCTGAAACGAGATAAAGCTGTTGAAACGACGAAGCCAAGACTGCATCGTTGTTTCGCGAAACGAGACCCGACGAAGGAAATTGCGAGCAAAGGGAAACGGGCGAAAATTTATATACATTTCCGTCCCCCTTGGAACGAGCTTTCCCCCTGAAAAGGTAGATCGTCGTCGATTAAGGCAACATCTAGGTCAATTCCTTTTCGATTCGAACGAGCTTGCTCTTAAAAGGAGACACGGTTTCTTCCGCGAACCAAACGATCCACCATGTTGATCAGTTTATCGACCTCCTCTGAGTCTGCGTTCAGGACGCCATTAAGTCTTGTATACAAAAATCTTAACTCAGCGTTTCCTTTGAAGATTCTTTCTAATAGCTTCGAATTAAATCTTCGGATTGCCGTAGTCGGGACATTGTGTCCCATTATCTAGTTCGATTCTGTGCAGTGTTGGTAATCGAGGGCGACTAAGTAACAGGTTTAACCGGCCAAATTGTAATTCCAAGCACTTTTACCCCTCTTTTCTCTTCTTTTTTCGCCATTGTTCGGACTACTTAAGCGTAATTGCGTGGGAGAAAGCTCGAAGAACATCTTTAAGAGAATAAAGCGGTACGCTGAAAGCTGCGTCGAACACAAAGCAGAGGCTAGAAGGTAGCATGCGAATCGCGTTATCAGTGGAAACCAGCTTTCTTGCTTTCTCTCTGACCATTTTTCCCGTCTCTGTTCCGCAAATAACGTCGTTAGACTGGCAAGGCGTGGTTATGCGGTTAATTCGATCAACTCCTCCCGGTGATTCGGTCTCGTTTCTTCCAATCACTGCCTCGTAAATCAATTATCGATCAAGAAGCTCCTTCGGGTCGAAGGAAAAATGAAGGCGTTCGACGGCCTCGAATCAAAGCCGGGGCACAGCAGGCGAACCGAGGAATTCATGGATCGAACCACGATAAAATTAACGTTCTTGCTGCACGGTTTTATAGGCATCCGAGGAAGGCCTACGAATATAACCGGAAAACATGTGCATATACATATATACCATGGAAGACAGGTATATTAAATGGAAAGTATTTGATGGAACGCTTCTGGAAAAATAGCTTAGAACGGGCAGGTTCGTTGGAATCGGTATTAATATCGGTATAACAAGCGAATCGATATCGATGCACGCTTGATAAAGCAATAGACGATGGTTCGTCCTTTGCAACATTCGGCTGTCGTTTATAATATTCATGCAGAAATTTGATCAGTCGTAGTTTCGTTGAATCGAGACACGAGAAAGGAGATAGTTAGCGATACGTATGCTTCCATCGCCACTATTTTGCACTCGCTCGAGATAAAATATACCTGCCTATTCCACGTTTATTATTAGCTACGATTGGGAAATAGAATTGAAACCTGATAAACCGGAGAGTGCTTACATTTATATTTCTCGTTTACCGAGATGATGTGAGAAACGCTTCCACGTAAACGATGCGAACGGTCACGAGATCTATTCGAGCCAGCGCAAACAATTCGAAAAATAAATTTCCATCGGCAACCATCGAAAACTGTTCGCGATCGAGAGCAGGTACGCCGGTATCGAAATTAATAAAATCGGTGCCCATCGCGATCAGCCGGCCGCGCAACAACAAGCTGCCGACAGCCAGTCTGATTTACATTTGCCAGCGAATTTTAATTAACGCCCCTTAATTAATCCTCGACTCGGCAAGAGCGAAACGGAGGGACGGGGTAAAAGCTCACGCATAAATCTAGCTACAGTCCAATTCCATAAAAAAAAAAAAAAAAAAAAAGAAAAGGAAAAACGTCGACAATCCTCGAGTACCGGGAGAACCAACGTATTTATAAACCTCGCAGCAACGAGTCCTCGAGAACGCACGTGATTTTAGTGTGAAAGCTAATCGTCGACGAGAGAACGACGTCGACGATGACGTGAAACGCGAGTCTATACGATTTAAAATGCAGCACGAAACCGCGTGTTGGGTGTTTGCGTTCTGATTGGGCCATTGTGCCAACGCAAATTGACGTCTCCGCTTGGTCCGATGCTTTTGTGACTGGTACGCCAGTCTGTATGGCGGAGGAATTCCGCGTTCCAACAGTATGTCGAAACGATTCGATGTCCAAGGGAAACGAGAACAAGCCGGAAAAATGCTCGTCCGTCGTCCATGAGCATGTTGCTTGGCTCACCGCGGCGGTCGAACCTCGTCATCTCGCGAAATCACGAGTGTACAGAGTCCGATCACGAACCTCTCCTATATTCGAGAAGTCTGTTCGTGACATGGCTGGTCGATGCACTTGCCCTCTGTTTCGCGGGTGAACGCGCGCTGTCCGAAGGGAGACAGCCAGCGGACGGGGAAATTGATTCGTTCGAACTGATTTTTGCACCCGCGGGATTTGCGGGATTTCAGTTTGGCCGGAGAATCATGACTGAAAACACGATGGTGAAAGTTTCGATATTGAACGCGCAGGGTTACATTTAACCTATTAACAGGGAAAGGCGAGTTAACATAAAATAATTATCTCCTTATTTAGTAATCCTATAATTTCTTTTCAATGTCGTATCCTTTCTATCGAAGATAAATTACATCGTGATTATTTGAACCACATTAATAGTTAATGACCATCGCTCGTATAGTTTCAATTTAACACGCATATGCAGAATTTCTAACTTGTAATATAAAAGCAACGTTCATTACGTCAATAAGGAATTATGTATGTTAACAGTAGCAAGGAATTCTTAGCGTTTACGATGAAATTGAAGTAAAATAAAAAGCGTGTTATTCTGTACATAATTTGCAGGAATAAAGGTCGATTCCATTAACGATGATTAGTTTCTACCAATTTTGAACTTTACAATTATAGAAGTTTCTGTAGGCGACCGGGTTAGTAGGTTACAGACCGACAGGGTTAAAAACAGAAAAAATCAATATATTTAAGCGAGACAGTAAATTCCAAGGTGCACCCGATATGCATCACACGATCAACCATAGTAAGAACTGCTTTAGAATGCAAACAGGTTTTTTGCAATTTCTTAAACTTTTATTAAACTATCATCGTTATACCGGGTTACAGGGCGCGCACACTCTGAATCACGTAGTTTCGAAGGAGTTACCAAGCGTAGCATGAAGCGAGGCTGCAACGGTGATGGAGCAGTTTCGATTTTAAAGTCAATCTGCCGGCATTGAATCGCAAAATACTACACGAATCTCCTCGCTGCTCCTATCGTTAGATTCCAGTCGGCAAATGCTCGTCGCTCGTCCGCCTATAAAATATCAAATTGACGCCGTTGCTATCCCTCTTTGTCTTCTTGTTCCGTTCATTCTGCATTTTATGACGCGATTGAAGAATCGAGACCGATATGAACGAGTGAATTTTCTTGCGAGAATGTTTCCGTAACTCATCGGATCACGCAGGAAAATACACACAAGCTGTTACAATCGCGACAATTTCTTGTCACGAGTAAAGATTGAAGCGATTGGATATATGTACTATCATATATTATACGTATAGCGTCTATTCCAGACATCAAGACGATCGAAAAGGTTAATGTACGAAAAGATTGTTTGAGTTTAATGAATCGATCGATGATCCTTTTTCTCTTTCTCCCTTGTACTTTACGTTTCTTACAATCTTTCTTATTTTTACTCCACCTGCTCTTACTATATGTATTCATAATTGTCAAACATCAGGCAATTCGATAATTGCTCATTCGTATCAAGCGGCATTCGTCGCGTATACCGCGTCTATTTGTTAGTGATAAAATATTGTATTGGACGAAATGTCTATATTTTTTCGAGATGCACTTTCTTCGGATATCTTCCATTACAGACAACTATATTTAAAAGGTGAACGCACGCAGCTCTTAAAATAGGCGTCGTTGTGATAACGACGATCAGGAACCAATTATTATCAAAGGAATTCTTCTCGTTCCTTTTCCTAGTTTCTAAAGTTACAGCGACAATGCTCCTCTGAACAAAGTTTCGCGGATTCTTCATAGTGGCCGATGAACGCTGCCTCCTAGCGGTACGGACGTTCACCTTAGACGCGCGCGCGTGTTGCATTGCGGCTGCAGCCGTCGCGCGTTGCACATCCGCTCGGTGCAGCATGCGGCCGAGCGTAACGCAGACCGCAGACCGAGCCAGCCGCGTCCTCAACTTAATGTGCGGCGAAACTTGGCCATCGACGAGGATTCCCGGATACTCCGCGGAGAATCGCGGTAATATCGATAAATCGAAGGCTAATCGCGCTACGGGAAAATTAAGAATTACCGACAAGTCACGGCTGCAGACAAAGTCCATTTAGTATCGAACAGAATTGTAAATCATAGACAAGTATTTTAATACAGAAAGAAAATTGAGTAACGATGCATTGGATGGCAATTTAAGTTATACGTTAAGCAGATAAGTTACGCGTGATTTGGCAATTCTACGAATATTTAAGAAAAGTTGTAGATCGTAGGAAAGTAACGACTGAATGAAATCCACTTGATAATCTTGAAATGATACTTTATTTCTAGGTACTAGGTATTTCTAGCGACTGTTATACTATACACCTGAATTATTTATACCCGAATTTCGTTCATTTTAATTTAATTTCGTTAATTTTAATTACGCGGTCTCGACCAAACTGCTTCTCCTATAATGGCTCGATGCAACAGATTTTATTGGACTATCTGTATAATAGAAATATGCTGCTTCGACCAATTTTATTGGCCAAATTACGAGGTATTAGTTGCCCGCAATAGTAGAAACTCGGACTGATTAATGCATGAAAGCATCCGATGGAAACGTTACACGTCGATCGTGGTTATAGCGAAGTTAACAATAGAGTGGTGGGGTTAGTTTGGCCGGGTGCGACGCTTATCGACCGGTATCTCCATTTCCGGCGTTATGCGGCGAAACTCTGCCGATTAAGAGATCGATTCGCCAGGAATTTTGGCAATTGAATATTGTAATGGAAATGTTATCGTGTTTCTAATAAAGTTAACGACGGGAATGGCACGTTAGTTTCGACGGATATAACGTCGCGTCGGACCCATCGTCTCTGGTTTTGGGTTGCAGCCGATGGCGGAACCATTCGATTAGAGTATCCATTCGTTGTAATTTTCGGTTCTCGAACCTACCAACGTCGTCGCATTAACCAGTAAAACGGAGAGCCTGTTCGTTTCATATATTATCCAGTTACCGGCAATTGAATCTTGTACTCGGGAATAACGTTTACCGGTCTTACATTGCGAGAAGCCCCACAGCAGCCGGAAGTTTACGAAATTGCTGGAAATTTCGAGTAATCGTTGTTCGGTAGAAACTTTCAGATGCATTTTAGCGCCAAAGTTTCGCTATCCCGAGCGAAAGTAGCAACAGCTCTACGAGTCTGTATTTCATGGTACTCGTATGTATGAAAATATCGTACCCTATGCATTATGATCGTGTCAGATTCCCAGTGTCGCACTGTTACTCGCTTTGTTCCTCCTACGCGGGCCGGCTACAATTTATCCTTATCTCTTTTCACGTCTCTCCGTGGGGGCGCAATTAAATTTCGCGACACACCAAGAAAAACGGAGGCTCGCGGCGTTGAAATTACCGCGTTACGCCCGCCTGGAAACATTTAATTATACCCGGAAGCGCCACCTTCGACCTTCGTCCTCGCGCTTTTTAAACTCGTTGAACGTTAATAAAACGCGGGACCCGCGTTTCTACTACCCTCTCGCTTCTTCTTCTCCCACTTCTTCCGTTTCTTCCTCCTTTTCTTTCGTTGTCTGTCCAGAATAGCCCGTATCTCCTCGATTCATCCTTCCAGCGATTCTCCACGCTTCTTTTCTCCTGTTCCACTGTCTCTTTCACGAACAAGGGACCTCGAGGGAAAGGCCACCATCATAACAGCGTTTTCTCGCGTACATGTAGAATACAAAGTATCGCGAAACGTACGAGTCCCACGGGTGATGACTGAACATCTCTCTGTGCACGATCCGAGAAGCTCCGCCGTATCGGAAGTTATTGCAAAATGAAGGAGGAAGTAGTTTCTACTCCTCGGTGCCTCGCGGAATACCATCGGTGGTAGCTTTCTAACTGGAAAGTTCCGTTTTGAAAAATTCGAGGACTAGACTTAAAAGTAGGATTGTAAAGGTAGATTCTTTTTTTTTTTATATATATATATATATATAGGATAGGGCATTTTCAACGATATCAACGTCAGTGTAATTTAAATTTTTTATTGGACCGACGGCTGATACAGCGAGAGTATCTAAATCATGCTCTCTCTGGAAGCGGCCGCTTTGAAATATAATGGCCTCGTCGCGGCGAAAATTTATATTCCGTTTTATCGGGGCCGGCTCGTCGTTTTTCGATTCGTCGCGCGTGATAGGAACAACGTTGAACCTCGCTTCTCGATACGAAAATGTCGCTGTGATCGTTATACGAATTTCTATTCTAGGTATTGGTCAAAACAAAACGCACAGGAGAATTATTTTAAAAAGTAGAAATACCGTCGACGAGACTTTATTGGGAAAACTATTAGAATGACCAATCGTTTTTCTATTGTACCATCTGCAATTTGCATCCGCTGTGTTTTATCGAAACTTTTAATTTGAAAATCCTGACGTCAGATTTTAATGTAGAGCGATGAAAAATGAATTCACATATACGGGAAAAGTTTGGAAAAATTTACCAGTAATTATGAAGAAAAAGCTGCGAACTACGAGTTCAATAAAGCTTTGAAATGGTACAATCCCACGGGTGTAGCAACACGAAATTCCCAACTGTGCGACCCTGTATAACCCGGCTGTTATTTAAACTGCTATTCGACGATCATTTATTTACACGTTCGCACGGCAGATTTACACAACAGAATCGTTCCGCTCGTACAAATATGCGGAATCATCGGCGCCCGTTATACCAGCCCGCTCTGTCCGTTTCATTATCGAAAAACACGCAACAACGCGATAGACACACGACGAGAACAAACAACGATTGCTCTCGCGGAAATATCTGCGCTACCGGAAGTAGTGGTTTCGTTTCCGGCGTTCTGCGGTCACCTCGCAATGCGACAGACGGTGTCATCTTTGTCATTTTTTTAATTTTTTAAGCCTGTCCTATTCTTTCATTTGCTTCTTTCGAGCCAGCGCTGTCAATTAGGAAATTCGCGGCCATGGTGATTTCGACGTTCTGTACGCGTCTTAGAACGAGCAGGATTTTCTCGATCTCCCGGATTTTTGGCTTCCCTCTTTCCACGTTTTCGCTCTCGCGTTGTCAACTCAAACAAAAAATTTGGAAGCAAAGTATTCGTTTTCAATTATTGATTTTTCTCCTCAATTTCGTTGTTTGCTTCTTTCGACCTTTTCGATTCTACATTATTAATTATTATTTCGATTAAAACATTTCGTGATATTTTTCATGAATTGTCGATTCCTTGCGATACAAAAAGTACTTCCGATTTTGTTTTTGATACTACTTTCAACCTTTTTCACCGTTTTTCACCTCGATCTTTCCTACCGGACTCTTTCGATTGAAAAATTTGCGACGATGGCGTATCTTGTCGACGTCGAGGATCGTCACGCGGAGTCGATCGATCCTCGTAAATCTACGAGCGAGTAACGAGTCCTTTGTCGCGGTAACGCGTACATTCTATTATCGATAATACCTGAACGGATGCCGTGGCGCGGGCTTTTGTCTGGCAACTACGGCTCTCTCTGGCCTTCTCATTCCTTCCTGCTCGCGAACAGAGCTTCCGCCGTGTCGGAATATCTCGAACGGAGCGGAACGATGCCGATAACACGTGACTCGTAGAATTAATTCGCGTGTTTCACGGTTCGATAAATCGGACCACTTTTCTACTCGATGCCTTTTCATATTTTCTTACGTCGTTTTTTTTTTTTTTTTTTTTTTTGAAGATGACCATCCTTTCTTTTTTTTGTTTGAAACAGGCTTCCGAACAATTTGGATAATTATAACGTACAGATTGAAATTAGAGATTCTAAATCGACAAAGTTTTACTCGAATTTACTTACCGATCCATTACCCTGTTATATCCCGATGTTATATTCTTGGATAAACTTACTACGGACATTCGTCTGGCTAGGATTACAGTTGTCTAACTCTGGCTAGCTTCTCTGGTTCACTATTTATTTGACTGGTCTCTTCGAGTTACACAACAAAACAAGAAAGCCAAATATTCATAAATAACGAGAACCTATATGAAGTTGAAATAGAAATTATGCACAATATAAAATATAAGACGCGGATTTTAATTATAGTCGAAAGAACGAATATTTGTGTCACTCATCGATATCTATATGTTTGCTATGTGGCGTTATAAAGTAACTTTGGCCGAGAACGACTTTTTCGAAGCAGCCAACTCGATTAACCCGGTTCGCCTTGTGTATACTACAGTGCATAGTCTCGACTAGAAATATCAAACTAATTTAAAAGTTTCCTTCGTTACGCAGCTCGGTGCCGGAAGAATGCTTCTGGCAGTTTAATCGCGACGAAAAACCAGGCGAGAGCTCTTTTAATCGAAATACAATTATCGAGTCCGAGTTTAGAGCTCGACGAGAAATTTTCGACGTGAGATAATTTTTTACAGCGATAGACATATTTCACGTTACTCGCGTCGAATTATTTTAATCCTTAAAACAATTTTTCAAGTAACGTTTCAAAAGCTTCGATTTTTAATTCCAAAAATAAGAGTTACATTTCTTCGTTATTAAATTTCTTCGATAATTAACGTAATATATCGTTATATCTATGTAACATTCTATCTTGTCAAAAACTTTCAAAATGTTGCAAAGTTCACTTGAAAATTTTCACAAATCGCACATAAATTAATTGTTGAAAATATGGTCAATATACTGTACTATCGTAAGAGCGTAAGAGCTCGTTCGGATCTTTATAAAACTTTTTAACAAGAGAAATGTTCGATACTCGATACTTTGAATCAACTTGTAGAGGCACTGCATGAATATTTTAACAACGAAAACAATAACGAGAAAGTAGATGAATTAGTACAAGGCGGAAGGTAAAATAGGCGGAAGACGATGTAACATTGGCACATAAGTAACATTGGACATCGTATTAAAATTATAAGAAATTTTATTTAAAACAATCGATTTCTTTCCTCTGAAAAGGAAAGACGGAACTTTCGAATCAGTCCAATATATCACAAAACACCTACCTTATCGAATCCCAAATTTCTACTCGAATTTTATTTCAATAAAAAAATGTTCACTGCGAAAAACGCTTTATATCTGAACCTTTTCTCCACCTCTACACCATCCCATGACCGTCGGAAATCCTGACGCGCCACGAAGGAATCGTTCCAGTAAACGTTCAATCAAAAAACGAAGGAACTTGGGATGTTGATCGCGTAGTGCACCGGTGTCTTCATCATGACCTCCATCTCGCTTCGTTTTTTTCTTCCCGGCGCAATCTGTACGACGGCGCGGGGTTGAGTGTCGAGGGCGCGAGCTGCTCAAGATGTAGGCGTGATAACGAACTAATACGGGTTACCGTGTAATCTGCATAATAATACGCGGACGTTATTGGCCCGTGGATTCCTCTTCGGCTGCATACAGATTCAAAATTACCGGAGAGACGGTAGCGGGAATTCCTCCTCTGCAGCACGCTCGCTGCCGGAACTTGAATCAGCCTGACTCGCTGCATCTTCCCTCGATTTCTTCTTTTGTTTCTCTTCGTGACGATACGGATACCTTGCGCTTATCAATAAACTTTGCCAATTTCTCTTTAATTATTTCGGAGACTCCTGGACTATGGATAGATTCGGTTATAACTAGACTGCGGATTTTTATGCGGATTTATAGGAGATTCGGAGATGTAAAAATGCATAGAATGCACATCGTATGCAAAAATGTATAAAATATCCGAAGTGGAGATAATACTTTTGATAGTATCTAATATACGAGACAATTTTTTACCCAACTTCCATTCTTGTTGTTATATCCAGGAAAATATGGATTTGCGTAAATATTCTTCTATAAGTAGATATTTCCTTCCTTTTTTCCGTTCATCTCTGGATTATTTAGGCTTGCGAGTAGAGCAACATACAGAATGTTGCACTCTGCGAAACGTACTAATATATCCATAAAAGATGTTTACAAGCGTTCCATTATACTTTCGCCGTCACTATATGAAACAATGTTCGGTGGAATTAATTGCAACAGAGATTCCTTTTAAGTAGAACGTTTTAAAGCAAAGTACTTAAAATGAATTAAAAGAACAAGATCGTTTCAGAACTGGGTCGTAAAGAAACTTTGAAGTAGAATGCACAGGAATTGCGTAGGGAGGAATGTACAAACATGTAAAAAAGGAAAGCTTGACAGCGTAGAAAACTTGCTCCAGCGAGCGCACGCCATATGCATTTTTAAAATCAATTTTCGAAAAAAACAAGACGTCTGTATGAGGGGGAAGGGATTTCTTTTTCTCTTGCCGTTTTTCCACGGCAAGGACTGTCTCCGTTTCTGTTATCGTTCGGAAACGAGTTTCGAAACTTTCGGCAAATTTCATTCACAAGTACAATACCCTAGGAGCTTTAACAAAAATTGCAAAAAGAAAAAGAAGAAAAAAAAATGGTGGAAGGGACGATACGACGGAGAGGATAGATTTACGCGTTAATTTCATCGTATACGATGAGACGTTTACTCGAGCGAACAACTTTTTACTCTTGGTCGGTGAAGCTTTGTAATTAGCTCTCGCTGATAGTAATTAAAGTTTCATCAAATGCGAACGTTTTTACGCACGCCCTTGTGCACAAGTATTAGGACGGTTACGAAAAATTAGACGAGCCCGAATAATCACTGACAAATTATTAAAAACATTCAAAATTTCTATCTCGTTTCATTCGTGTTTGTATCGTTAGTTTTCATATTGTATTTATTGTTATGCGATTCCTCAATTTAGATTTTTTAGAATTTCCTTACGTCAATTCATTTCAACTTCTTTCGATGACTTTTTGATTAGGATATTGCGCAGCCAACGCATAATTGTTTATTCGCATAATTCTTTATAAACATTTTCTGCCAACCTTTACATCATATGTTTCGGTTCGTTACTTTCAATGTATAATTCTAATCGATCAATCATTTTTCTGACTATCTATATTGAATATCGAGTTTCGTACGAAATCAACAGATATCCCGATCCTAATATTTGTTATCGCTGCCGTAAATTTTGATAAATGCTTCATTCGCGATGGTAACGCGGTCTCCCTTCGCTAGATCTCTTTTTTATTCTTCCGACTTCCGGTTTCTGGCACAGTTGTATTTAAACATCGGCATTGTAAATTCCAATGGGAGCGTAATTATTGAAGTTTAAACGGACGTCAGGTAGGAGTTATCCGAGTGTAAGAAAACTCCGGCGCCTTTAAAATTGAGTTTAATATCGCTGAGATATCGTGTGCCGACTGAAATCTCTGAAGTGTTCGCCGACGTCGGATAAACTTCATCTAAAAGTTAGCCGCGTACTCGGTCGAATTCATGTCAATAACTTCAATTATTCAAGCCAGATCACTGGGCTCCTCCTTCCGCGGTATCGCAATAATTCAGTACAAATAAGCTTCCCGCGATGTAGTAACTGGAGATATTTTAACAAAAATCCCGGCTCGAGCGATACATTCTTGAATAAATTACTCGACGTAATCGTTGCCCGGCATATTCATCACATGGACAAACAATTAATAATATCCCGGAAAATTGCTCCAACTTTTTCACGCGAATACCTTTGAAAATTGTTCACTTAATTAAATATAACATTCAGTCTGCTCGATAAAAACTTCTTCTTTATTAGCTCGTAAATAACACATTTTTCCACATGAATAAATATACTTTTCCTTTTCAATATTATCTTTGACAAAAATATCGTCATTTGCTACTTTATAAAGTCTTCTCGTTCTTTGTTTTTGACGCTGGAATTGCTAAAAGATAATAAAATTTATCTATGGTTACAGTTTTCTATCCTCTGTGGCTTTGGTTGTGAAACATCCGAGTATAAGTTAATAACAGAAAGTGACTTCAAATTACCCATGTATCGATTCGCTGTATCGTTGGAAGGAAAAGATGAGGTTACAACATACGTAAATATATTCTTTCCGTTTTGTTCATTTTATCATAAATATAAGAACTACTATATAAATAAAAGTACTGCTAAACGACATAAAAGTTAATACGTTTAAATATAATTCATCAGTATGTAAATGCCGTGACAAGTATAATAGCGTGCGAATACTTATTACAACGACTGTACATTTTAACATGCATTTCGCAATGTCACAACCCAGCAGAAGTGAAACAGATAAAAATTCCTTTTCAGCGCGAAATCAACGCGATTTAATTGTTAGTAACGGGTAGCCGACGATGCTTAATTTCCTCGAGACAGGTTAGAATCTGTGTTGAACAATCGCACGTCGACCCACGCTTAATTGTATTTTAAGCTCCTGCTGGCATTATTAAACGTTTTTGTGCATCAGACGGAGGGTGGGCGAAGTCGTGCCTCGTATATTACCGATTCTCTGTCCCAGCTTTTTTCAACAGGGTTAAGCTCGTTCGAGATTTACGATATGCCACTAATACCACTTTGAATGTCTGATACGTTGTAACGCCGGAAACTGTCGGTGTGCCACCAAAGGCACCCCTTCCGCCACTCGTTTCGAACTCGCCCGATAACGCTACGTTACGGAGAAACCGAGCTAACCAGTCCACCAGCCTCGCACCGCAGTTAATTTACGCTTAATCTCTTGATGCCACCTAATTTTCTTTTCCTTCCCACCCCTTCTTGTTTTCATTTTCTTCTTATCTTCCGAGTTTTAATTTTTATTTCGCTGTTTCTCGCGAACAATCGGCACCGTTGCTTCCTGTTTCCTTAATTTTCAAGCTCTTAAAAATGCTCGATGTTCAGTCTCGAGAAATAATTTCTATCGAGCTTCGTTGTCCTCGACATTTGCCGCTTTATACAGCGCAAATCAGAAGTTTTGCCCTGTGTCCACACTGGCCCCTCACAAATCGGATGCAATTTTAATGTTTTTTAATGCTCACGACCAAAAAGACAATTCAACGTATCTCTGCTGTTTTTCGCGATACATGGACATTTCGAAGCGCGTTGTACTCGACATTTGCAGCTTTATACAGCGCAAATCAAAAGGTTTGCGCTGTGTCAGCAGTGGTCCCTGTCCAATCCCATGCAATTTTAATGTTTTTTAATGCTCAAGACCAAAAATACAATTCAACGTATCTCCGCTGTTTTTCGCGATACATGGACATTTCGAAGCGCGTTGTACTCGGCATTTGCTGCTTTATACAGCGCAAATCAGAAGGTTTGCGCTGTGTCCACACTGGCCCCTCACAAATCGGATGCAATTTTAATGTTTTTTAATGCTCACGACCAAAAAGACAATTCAACGTATCTCCGCTGTTTTTCGCGATACATGGACATTTCGAAGCGCGTTGTACTCGACATTTGCAGCTTTATACAGCGCAAATCAAAAGGTTTGCGCTGTGTCAGCAGTGGTCCCTGTCCAATCCCATGCAATTTTAATGTTTTTTAATGCTCAAGACCAAAAATACAATTCAACGTATCTCCGCTGTTTTTCGCGATACATGGACATTTCGAAGCGCGTTGTACTCGACATTTGCTGCTTTATACAGCGCAAATCAGAAGGTTTGCCCTGTGTCCACACTGGCCCCTCACAAATCGGATGCAATTTTAATGTTTTTTAATGCTCACGACCAAAAAGACAATTCAACGTATCTCCGCTGTTTTTCGCGATACATGGACATTTCGAAGCGCGTTGTACTCGACATTTGCTGCTTTATACAGCGCAAATCAGAAGGTTTGCGCTGTGTCCACACTGGCCCCTGTGAAATCCGATACAATTTTCATTCTTTTTAATGCTCAAGACCAAAAATTCAATTCAACGTATCTCCGCTGTTTTTCGCGATACATGGACATTTCGAAGCGCGTTGTACTCGGCATTTGCTGCTTTATACAGCGCAAATCAGAAGGTTTGCCCTGTGTCCACACTGGCCCCTCACAAATCGGATGCAATTTTAATGTTTTTTAATGCTCACGACCAAAAAGACAATTCAACGTATCTCCGCTGTTTTTCGCGATACATGGACATTTCGAAGCGCGTTGTACTCGACATTTGCAGCTTTATACAGCGCAAATCAAAAGGTTTGCGCTGTGTCAGCAGTGGTCCCTGTCCAATCCCATGCAATTTTAATGTTTTTTAATGCTCAAGACCAAAAATACAATTCAACGTATCTCCGCTGTTTTTCGCGATACATGGACATTTCGAAGCGCGTTGTACTCGGCATTTGCTGCTTTATACAGCGCAAATCAGAAGGTTTGCGCTGTGTCCACACTGGCCCCTCACAAATCGGATGCAATTTTAATGTTTTTTAATGCTCACGACCAAAAAGACAATTCAACGTATCTCCGCTGTTTTTCGCGATACATGGACATTTCGAAGCGCGTTGTACTCGACATTTGCAGCTTTATACAGCGCAAATCAAAAGGTTTGCGCTGTGTCAGCAGTGGTCCCTGTCCAATCCCATGCAATTTTAATGTTTTTTAATGCTCAAGACCAAAAATACAATTCAACGTATCTCCGCTGTTTTTCGCGATACATGGACATTTCGAAGCGCGTTGTACTCGACATTTGCTGCTTTATACAGCGCAAATCAGAAGGTTTGCCCTGTGTCCACACTGGCCCCTCACAAATCGGATGCAATTTTAATGTTTTTTAATGCTCACGACCAAAAAGACAATTCAACGTATCTCCGCTGTTTTTCGCGATACATGGACATTTCGAAGCGCGTTGTACTCGACATTTGCTGCTTTATACAGCGCAAATCAGAAGGTTTGCGCTGTGTCCACACTGGCCCCTGTGAAATCCGATACAATTTTCATTCTTTTTAATGCTCAAGACCAAAAATTCAATTCAACGTATCTCCGCTGTTTTTCGCGATACATGGACATTTCGAAGCGCGTTGTACTCGGCATTTGCTGCTTTATACAGCGCAAATCAGAAGGTTTGCCCTGTGTCCACACTGGCCCCTCACAAATCGGATGCAATTTTAATGTTTTTTAATGCTCACGACCAAAAAGACAATTCAACGTATCTCCGCTGTTTTTCGCGATACATGGACATTTCGAAGCGCGTTGTACTCGACATTTGCTGCTTTATACAGCGCAAATCAGAAGGTTTGCCCTGTGTCCACACTGGCCCCTCACAAATCGGATGCAATTTTAATGTTTTTTAATGCTCACGACCAAAAAGACAATTCAACGTATCTCCGCTGTTTTTCGCGATACATGGACATTTCGAAGCGCGTTGTACTCGACATTTGCAGCTTTATACAGCGCAAATCAAAAGGTTTGCGCTGTGTCAGCAGTGGTCCCTGTCCAATCCCATGCAATTTTAATGTTTTTTAATGCTCAAGACCAAAAATACAATTCAACGTATCTCCGCTGTTTTTCGCGATACATGGACATTTCGAAGCGCGTTGTACTCGGCATTTGCTGCTTTATACAGCGCAAATCAGAAGGTTTGCGCTGTGTCCACACTGGCCCCTCACAAATCGGATGCAATTTTAATGTTTTTTAATGCTCACGACCAAAAAGACAATTCAACGTATCTCCGCTGTTTTTCGCGATACATGGACATTTCGAAGCGCGTTGTACTCGACATTTGCAGCTTTATACAGCGCAAATCAAAAGGTTTGCGCTGTGTCAGCAGTGGTCCCTGTCCAATCCCATGCAATTTTAATGTTTTTTAATGCTCAAGACCAAAAATACAATTCAACGTATCTCCGCTGTTTTTCGCGATACATGGACATTTCGAAGCGCGTTGTACTCGACATTTGCTGCTTTATACAGCGCAAATCAGAAGGTTTGCCCTGTGTCCACACTGGCCCCTCACAAATCGGATGCAATTTTAATGTTTTTTAATGCTCACGACCAAAAAGACAATTCAACGTATCTCCGCTGTTTTTCGCGATACATGGACATTTCGAAGCGCGTTGTACTCGACATTTGCTGCTTTATACAGCGCAAATCAGAAGGTTTGCGCTGTGTCCACACTGGCCCCTGTGAAATCCGATACAATTTTCATTCTTTTTAATGCTCAAGACCAAAAATTCAATTCAACGTATCTCCGCTGTTTTTCGCGATACATGGACATTTCGAAGCGCGTTGTACTCGGCATTTGCTGCTTTATACAGCGCAAATCAGAAGGTTTGCCCTGTGTCCACACTGGCCCCTCACAAATCGGATGCAATTTTAATGTTTTTTAATGCTCACGACCAAAAAGACAATTCAACGTATCTCCGCTGTTTTTCGCGATACATGGACATTTCGAAGCGCGTTGTACTCGACATTTGCTGCTTTATACAGCGCAAATCAGAAGGTTTGCCCTGTGTCCACACTGGCCCCTCACAAATCGGATGCAATTTTAATGTTTTTTAATGCTCACGACCAAAAAGACAATTCAACGTATCTCCGCTGTTTTTCGCGATACATGGACATTTCGAAGCGCGTTGTACTCGACATTTGCAGCTTTATACAGCGCAAATCAAAAGGTTTGCGCTGTGTCAGCAGTGGTCCCTGTCCAATCCCATGCAATTTTAATGTTTTTTAATGCTCAAGACCAAAAATACAATTCAACGTATCTCCGCTGTTTTTCGCGATACATGGACATTTCGAAGCGCGTTGTACTCGGCATTTGCTGCTTTATACAGCGCAAATCAGAAGGTTTGCCCTGTGTCCACACTGGCCCCTCACAAATCGGATGCAATTTTAATGTTTTTTAATGCTCACGACCAAAAAGACAATTCAACGTATCTCCGCTGTTTTTCGCGATACATGGACATTTCGAAGCGCGTTGTACTCGACATTTGCTGCTTTCTACAGCGCAAATCAGAAGGTTTGCCCTGTGTCCACACTGGCCCCTCACAAATCGGATGCAATTTTAATGTTTTTTAATGCTCACGACCAAAAAGACAATTCAACGTATCTCCGCTGTTTTTCGCGATACATGGACATTTCGAAGCGCGTTGTACTCGACATTTGCAGCTTTATACAGCGCAAATCAAAAGGTTTGCGCTGTGTCAGCAGTGGTCCCTGTCCAATCCCATGCAATTTTAATGTTTTTTAATGCTCAAGACCAAAAATACAATTCAACGTATCTCCGCTGTTTTTCGCGATACATGGACATTTCGAAGCGCGTTGTACTCGACATTTGCTGCTTTATACAGCGCAAATCAGAAGGTTTGCCCTGTGTCCACACTGGCCCCTCACAAATCGGATGCAATTTTAATGTTTTTTAATGCTCACGACCAAAAAGACAATTCAACGTATCTCCGCTGTTTTTCGCGATACATGGACATTTCGAAGCGCGTTGTACTCGACATTTGCTGCTTTCTACAGCGCAAATCAGAAGGTTTGCCCTGTGTCCACACTGGCCCCTCACAAATCGGATGCAATTTTAATGTTTTTTAATGCTCACGACCAAAAAGACAATTCAACGTATCTCCGCTGTTTTTCGCGATACATGGACATTTCGAAGCGCGTTGTACTCGACATTTGCAGCTTTATACAGCGCAAATCAAAAGGTTTGCGCTGTGTCAGCAGTGGTCCCTGTCCAATCCCATGCAATTTTAATGTTTTTTAATGCTCAAGACCAAAAATACAATTCAACGTATCTCCGCTGTTTTTCGCGATACATGGACATTTCGAAGCGCGTTGTACTCGGCATTTGCTGCTTTATACAGCGCAAATCAGAAGGTTTGCCCTGTGTCCACACTGGCCCCTCACAAATCGGATGCAATTTTAATGTTTTTTAATGCTCACGACCAAAAAGACAATTCAACGTATCTCCGCTGTTTTTCGCGATACATGGACATTTCGAAGCGCGTTGTACTCGACATTTGCTGCTTTCTACAGCGCAAATCAGAAGGTTTGCCCTGTGTCCACACTGGCCCCTCACAAATCGGATGCAATTTTAATGTTTTTTAATGCTCACGACCAAAAAGACAATTCAACGTATCTCCGCTGTTTTTCGCGATACATGGACATTTCGAAGCGCGTTGTACTCGACATTTGCAGCTTTATACAGCGCAAATCAAAAGGTTTGCGCTGTGTCAGCAGTGGTCCCTGTCCAATCCCATGCAATTTTAATGTTTTTTAATGCTCAAGACCAAAAATACAATTCAACGTATCTCCGCTGTTTTTCGCGATACATGGACATTTCGAAGCGCGTTGTACTCGGCATTTGCTGCTTTATACAGCGCAAATCAGAAGGTTTGCCCTGTGTCCACACTGGCCCCTCACAAATCGGATGCAATTTTAATGTTTTTTAATGCTCACGACCAAAAAGACAATTCAACGTATCTCCGCTGTTTTTCGCGATACATGGACATTTCGAAGCGCGTTGTACTCGACATTTGCTGCTTTCTACAGCGCAAATCAGAAGGTTTGCCCTGTGTCCACACTGGCCCCTCACAAATCGGATGCAATTTTAATGTTTTTTAATGCTCACGACCAAAAAGACAATTCAACGTATCTCCGCTGTTTTTCGCGATACATGGACATTTCGAAGCGCGTTGTACTCGACATTTGCAGCTTTATACAGCGCAAATCAAAAGGTTTGCGCTGTGTCAGCAGTGGTCCCTGTCCAATCCCATGCAATTTTAATGTTTTTTAATGCTCAAGACCAAAAATACAATTCAACGTATCTCCGCTGTTTTTCGCGATACATGGACATTTCGAAGCGCGTTGTACTCGGCATTTGCTGCTTTATACAGCGCAAATCAGAAGGTTTGCGCTGTGTCCACACTGGCCCCTCACAAATCGGATGCAATTTTAATGTTTTTTAATGCTCACGACCAAAAAGACAATTCAACGTATCTCCGCTGTTTTTCGCGATACATGGACATTTCGAAGCGCGTTGTACTCGACATTTGCAGCTTTATACAGCGCAAATCAAAAGGTTTGCGCTGTGTCAGCAGTGGTCCCTGTCCAATCCCATGCAATTTTAATGTTTTTTAATGCTCAAGACCAAAAATACAATTCAACGTATCTCCGCTGTTTTTCGCGATACATGGACATTTCGAAGCGCGTTGTACTCGACATTTGCTGCTTTATACAGCGCAAATCAGAAGGTTTGCCCTGTGTCCACACTGGCCCCTCACAAATCGGATGCAATTTTAATGTTTTTTAATGCTCACGACCAAAAAGACAATTCAACGTATCTCCGCTGTTTTTCGCGATACATGGACATTTCGAAGCGCGTTGTACTCGACATTTGCTGCTTTATACAGCGCAAATCAGAAGGTTTGCCCTGTGTCCACACTGGCCCCTCACAAATCGGATGCAATTTTAATGTTTTTTAATGCTCACGACCAAAAAGACAATTCAACGTATCTCCGCTGTTTTTCGCGATACATGGACATTTCGAAGCGCGTTGTACTCGACATTTGCTGCTTTATACAGCGCAAATCAGAAGGTTTGCCCTGTGTCCACACTGGCCCCTCACAAATCGGATGCAATTTTAATGTTTTTTAATGCTCACGACCAAAAAGACAATTCAACGTATCTCCGCTGTTTTTCGCGATACATGGACATTTCGAAGCGCGTTGTACTCGACATTTGCAGCTTTATACAGCGCAAATCAAAAGGTTTGCGCTGTGTCAGCAGTGGTCCCTGTCCAATCCCATGCAATTTTAATGTTTTTTAATGCTCAAGACCAAAAATACAATTCAACGTATCTCCGCTGTTTTTCGCGATACATGGACATTTCGAAGCGCGTTGTACTCGGCATTTGCTGCTTTATACAGCGCAAATCAGAAGGTTTGCGCTGTGTCCACACTGGCCCCTCACAAATCGGATGCAATTTTAATGTTTTTTAATGCTCACGACCAAAAAGACAATTCAACGTATCTCCGCTGTTTTTCGCGATACATGGACATTTCGAAGCGCGTTGTACTCGACATTTGCAGCTTTATACAGCGCAAATCAAAAGGTTTGCGCTGTGTCAGCAGTGGTCCCTGTCCAATCCCATGCAATTTTAATGTTTTTTAATGCTCAAGACCAAAAATACAATTCAACGTATCTCCGCTGTTTTTCGCGATACATGGACATTTCGAAGCGCGTTGTACTCGACATTTGCTGCTTTATACAGCGCAAATCAGAAGGTTTGCCCTGTGTCCACACTGGCCCCTCACAAATCGGATGCAATTTTAATGTTTTTTAATGCTCACGACCAAAAAGACAATTCAACGTATCTCCGCTGTTTTTCGCGATACATGGACATTTCGAAGCGCGTTGTACTCGACATTTGCTGCTTTATACAGCGCAAATCAGAAGGTTTGCGCTGTGTCCACACTGGCCCCTGTGAAATCCGATACAATTTTCATTCTTTTTAATGCTCAAGACCAAAAATTCAATTCAACGTATCTCCGCTGTTTTTCGCGATACATGGACATTTCGAAGCGCGTTGTACTCGGCATTTGCTGCTTTATACAGCGCAAATCAGAAGGTTTGCCCTGTGTCCACACTGGCCCCTCACAAATCGGATGCAATTTTAATGTTTTTTAATGCTCACGACCAAAAAGACAATTCAACGTATCTCCGCTGTTTTTCGCGATACATGGACATTTCGAAGCGCGTTGTACTCGACATTTGCTGCTTTATACAGCGCAAATCAGAAGGTTTGCCCTGTGTCCACACTGGCCCCTCACAAATCGGATGCAATTTTAATGTTTTTTAATGCTCACGACCAAAAAGACAATTCAACGTATCTCCGCTGTTTTTCGCGATACATGGACATTTCGAAGCGCGTTGTACTCGACATTTGCAGCTTTATACAGCGCAAATCAAAAGGTTTGCGCTGTGTCAGCAGTGGTCCCTGTCCAATCCCATGCAATTTTAATGTTTTTTAATGCTCAAGACCAAAAATACAATTCAACGTATCTCCGCTGTTTTTCGCGATACATGGACATTTCGAAGCGCGTTGTACTCGGCATTTGCTGCTTTATACAGCGCAAATCAGAAGGTTTGCCCTGTGTCCACACTGGCCCCTCACAAATCGGATGCAATTTTAATGTTTTTTAATGCTCACGACCAAAAAGACAATTCAACGTATCTCCGCTGTTTTTCGCGATACATGGACATTTCGAAGCGCGTTGTACTCGACATTTGCTGCTTTCTACAGCGCAAATCAGAAGGTTTGCCCTGTGTCCACACTGGCCCCTCACAAATCGGATGCAATTTTAATGTTTTTTAATGCTCACGACCAAAAAGACAATTCAACGTATCTCCGCTGTTTTTCGCGATACATGGACATTTCGAAGCGCGTTGTACTCGACATTTGCAGCTTTATACAGCGCAAATCAAAAGGTTTGCGCTGTGTCAGCAGTGGTCCCTGTCCAATCCCATGCAATTTTAATGTTTTTTAATGCTCAAGACCAAAAATACAATTCAACGTATCTCCGCTGTTTTTCGCGATACATGGACATTTCGAAGCGCGTTGTACTCGACATTTGCTGCTTTATACAGCGCAAATCAGAAGGTTTGCCCTGTGTCCACACTGGCCCCTCACAAATCGGATGCAATTTTAATGTTTTTTAATGCTCACGACCAAAAAGACAATTCAACGTATCTCCGCTGTTTTTCGCGATACATGGACATTTCGAAGCGCGTTGTACTCGACATTTGCTGCTTTCTACAGCGCAAATCAGAAGGTTTGCCCTGTGTCCACACTGGCCCCTCACAAATCGGATGCAATTTTAATGTTTTTTAATGCTCACGACCAAAAAGACAATTCAACGTATCTCCGCTGTTTTTCGCGATACATGGACATTTCGAAGCGCGTTGTACTCGACATTTGCAGCTTTATACAGCGCAAATCAAAAGGTTTGCGCTGTGTCAGCAGTGGTCCCTGTCCAATCCCATGCAATTTTAATGTTTTTTAATGCTCAAGACCAAAAATACAATTCAACGTATCTCCGCTGTTTTTCGCGATACATGGACATTTCGAAGCGCGTTGTACTCGGCATTTGCTGCTTTATACAGCGCAAATCAGAAGGTTTGCCCTGTGTCCACACTGGCCCCTCACAAATCGGATGCAATTTTAATGTTTTTTAATGCTCACGACCAAAAAGACAATTCAACGTATCTCCGCTGTTTTTCGCGATACATGGACATTTCGAAGCGCGTTGTACTCGACATTTGCTGCTTTCTACAGCGCAAATCAGAAGGTTTGCCCTGTGTCCACACTGGCCCCTCACAAATCGGATGCAATTTTAATGTTTTTTAATGCTCACGACCAAAAAGACAATTCAACGTATCTCCGCTGTTTTTCGCGATACATGGACATTTCGAAGCGCGTTGTACTCGACATTTGCAGCTTTATACAGCGCAAATCAAAAGGTTTGCGCTGTGTCAGCAGTGGTCCCTGTCCAATCCCATGCAATTTTAATGTTTTTTAATGCTCAAGACCAAAAATACAATTCAACGTATCTCCGCTGTTTTTCGCGATACATGGACATTTCGAAGCGCGTTGTACTCGGCATTTGCTGCTTTATACAGCGCAAATCAGAAGGTTTGCCCTGTGTCCACACTGGCCCCTCACAAATCGGATGCAATTTTAATGTTTTTTAATGCTCACGACCAAAAAGACAATTCAACGTATCTCCGCTGTTTTTCGCGATACATGGACATTTCGAAGCGCGTTGTACTCGACATTTGCTGCTTTCTACAGCGCAAATCAGAAGGTTTGCCCTGTGTCCACACTGGCCCCTCACAAATCGGATGCAATTTTAATGTTTTTTAATGCTCACGACCAAAAAGACAATTCAACGTATCTCCGCTGTTTTTCGCGATACATGGACATTTCGAAGCGCGTTGTACTCGACATTTGCAGCTTTATACAGCGCAAATCAAAAGGTTTGCGCTGTGTCAGCAGTGGTCCCTGTCCAATCCCATGCAATTTTAATGTTTTTTAATGCTCAAGACCAAAAATACAATTCAACGTATCTCCGCTGTTTTTCGCGATACATGGACATTTCGAAGCGCGTTGTACTCGGCATTTGCTGCTTTATACAGCGCAAATCAGAAGGTTTGCGCTGTGTCCACACTGGCCCCTCACAAATCGGATGCAATTTTAATGTTTTTTAATGCTCACGACCAAAAAGACAATTCAACGTATCTCCGCTGTTTTTCGCGATACATGGACATTTCGAAGCGCGTTGTACTCGACATTTGCAGCTTTATACAGCGCAAATCAAAAGGTTTGCGCTGTGTCAGCAGTGGTCCCTGTCCAATCCCATGCAATTTTAATGTTTTTTAATGCTCAAGACCAAAAATACAATTCAACGTATCTCCGCTGTTTTTCGCGATACATGGACATTTCGAAGCGCGTTGTACTCGACATTTGCTGCTTTATACAGCGCAAATCAGAAGGTTTGCCCTGTGTCCACACTGGCCCCTCACAAATCGGATGCAATTTTAATGTTTTTTAATGCTCACGACCAAAAAGACAATTCAACGTATCTCCGCTGTTTTTCGCGATACATGGACATTTCGAAGCGCGTTGTACTCGACATTTGCTGCTTTATACAGCGCAAATCAGAAGGTTTGCCCTGTGTCCACACTGGCCCCTCACAAATCGGATGCAATTTTAATGTTTTTTAATGCTCACGACCAAAAAGACAATTCAACGTATCTCCGCTGTTTTTCGCGATACATGGACATTTCGAAGCGCGTTGTACTCGACATTTGCAGCTTTATACAGCGCAAATCAAAAGGTTTGCGCTGTGTCAGCAGTGGTCCCTGTCCAATCCCATGCAATTTTAATGTTTTTTAATGCTCAAGACCAAAAATACAATTCAACGTATCTCCGCTGTTTTTCGCGATACATGGACATTTCGAAGCGCGTTGTACTCGGCATTTGCTGCTTTATACAGCGCAAATCAGAAGGTTTGCGCTGTGTCCACACTGGCCCCTCACAAATCGGATGCAATTTTAATGTTTTTTAATGCTCACGACCAAAAAGACAATTCAACGTATCTCCGCTGTTTTTCGCGATACATGGACATTTCGAAGCGCGTTGTACTCGACATTTGCAGCTTTATACAGCGCAAATCAAAAGGTTTGCGCTGTGTCAGCAGTGGTCCCTGTCCAATCCCATGCAATTTTAATGTTTTTTAATGCTCAAGACCAAAAATACAATTCAACGTATCTCCGCTGTTTTTCGCGATACATGGACATTTCGAAGCGCGTTGTACTCGACATTTGCTGCTTTATACAGCGCAAATCAGAAGGTTTGCCCTGTGTCCACACTGGCCCCTCACAAATCGGATGCAATTTTAATGTTTTTTAATGCTCACGACCAAAAAGACAATTCAACGTATCTCCGCTGTTTTTCGCGATACATGGACATTTCGAAGCGCGTTGTACTCGACATTTGCTGCTTTCTACAGCGCAAATCAGAAGGTTTGCCCTGTGTCCACACTGGCCCCTCACAAATCGGATGCAATTTTAATGTTTTTTAATGCTCACGACCAAAAAGACAATTCAACGTATCTCCGCTGTTTTTCGCGATACATGGACATTTCGAAGCGCGTTGTACTCGACATTTGCAGCTTTATACAGCGCAAATCAAAAGGTTTGCGCTGTGTCAGCAGTGGTCCCTGTCCAATCCCATGCAATTTTAATGTTTTTTAATGCTCAAGACCAAAAATACAATTCAACGTATCTCCGCTGTTTTTCGCGATACATGGACATTTCGAAGCGCGTTGTACTCGGCATTTGCTGCTTTATACAGCGCAAATCAGAAGGTTTGCCCTGTGTCCACACTGGCCCCTCACAAATCGGATGCAATTTTAATGTTTTTTAATGCTCACGACCAAAAAGACAATTCAACGTATCTCCGCTGTTTTTCGCGATACATGGACATTTCGAAGCGCGTTGTACTCGACATTTGCTGCTTTATACAGCGCAAATCAGAAGGTTTGCCCTGTGTCCACACTGGCCCCTCACAAATCGGATGCAATTTTAATGTTTTTTAATGCTCACGACCAAAAAGACAATTCAACGTATCTCCGCTGTTTTTCGCGATACATGGACATTTCGAAGCGCGTTGTACTCGACATTTGCTGCTTTATACAGCGCAAATCAGAAGGTTTGCCCTGTGTCCACACTGGCCCCTCACAAATCGGATGCAATTTTAATGTTTTTTAATGCTCAAGACCAAAAATACAATTCAACGTATCTCCGCTGTTTTTCGCGATACATGGACATTTCGAAGCGCGTTGTACTCGGCATTTGCTGCTTTATACAGCGCAAATCAGAAGGTTTGCGCTGTGTCCACACTGGCCCCTCACAAATCGGATGCAATTTTAATGTTTTTTAATGCTCACGACCAAAAAGACAATTCAACGTATCTCCGCTGTTTTTCGCGATACATGGACATTTCGAAGCGCGTTGTACTCGACATTTGCAGCTTTATACAGCGCAAATCAAAAGGTTTGCGCTGTGTCAGCAGTGGTCCCTGTCCAATCCCATGCAATTTTAATGTTTTTTAATGCTCAAGACCAAAAATACAATTCAACGTATCTCCGCTGTTTTTCGCGATACATGGACATTTCGAAGCGCGTTGTACTCGACATTTGCTGCTTTATACAGCGCAAATCAGAAGATTTGCGCTGTGTCCATACTGGCCCCTCACAAATCGGATGCAATTTTAATGTTTTTTAATGCTCACGACCAAAAATACAAATCAACGTATCTCCGCTGTTTTTCGCGATACATGGACATTTCGAAGCGCGTTGTACTCGACATTTGCTGCTTTATACAGCGCAAATCAAAAGGTTTGCGCTGTGTCCACCCTGGCCCCTCACAAATCGGATGCAATTTTAATGTTTTTTAATGCTCAAGACCAAAAATTCAATTCAACGTATCTCCGCTGTTTTTCGCGATACATGGACATTTCGAAGTGCGTTGTACTCGACATTTGCTGCTTTATACAGCGCAGATCAGAAGTTTTGCCCTGTGTCCACACTGGCCCCTGTGAAATCCGATACAATTTTAATGTTTTTTTAATGCTCAAGACCAAAAATTCAATTCAACGTATCTCCGTTGTTTTTAGCGATACATGAACATTTCGAAGCGCGTTGTACTCGACATTTGCTGCTTTATACAGCGCAAATCAAAAGATTTGCGCTGTGTCAGCAGTGGTCCCTGTCCAATCTCATGCAATTTTAATGTTTTTTAATGCTCAAGACCAAAAATTCAATTCAACGTATCTCCGCTGTTTTTCGCGATACATGGACATTTCGAAGCGCGTTGTACTCGACATTTGCAGCTTTATACAGCGCAAATCAAAAGGTTTGCGCTGCGTCAGCAGTGGTCCCTGTCCAATCTCATGCAATTTTAATGTTTTTTAATGCTCAAGACCAAAAATTCAATTCAACGTATCTCCGCTGTTTTTCGCCATACATGGACATTTCGAAGCGCGTTGTACTCGGCATTTGCTGCTTTATACAGCGCAAATCAGAAGGTTTGCGCTGTGTCAACACTGGCCCCTCACAAATCGGATGCAATTTTAATGTTTTTTAATGCTCACGACCAAAAAGACAATTCAACGTATCTCCGCTGTTTTTCGCGATACATGGACATTTCGAAGCGCGTTGTACTCGACATTTGCTGCTTTATACAGCGCAAATCAAAAGGTTTGCGCTGTGTCCACCCTGGCCCCTCACAAATCGGATGCAATTTTAATGTTTTTTAATGCTCACGACCAAAAATTCAATTCAACGTATCTCCGCTGTTTTTCGCGATACATGGACATTTCGAAGCGCGTTGTACTCGGCATTTGCTGCTTTATACAGCGCAAATCAGAAGGTTTGCGCTGTGTCCACACTGGCCCCTGTGAAATCCGATACAATTTTCATTCTTTTTAATGCTCAAGACCAAAAATTCAATTCAACGTATCTCCGCTGTTTTTCGCGATACATGGACATTTCGAAGTGCGTTGTACTCGACATTTGCTGCTTTATACAGCGCAGATCAGAAGTTTTGCCCTGTGTCCACACTGGCCCCTGTGAAATCCGATACAATTTTAATGTTTTTTTAATGCTCAAGACCAAAAATTCAATTCAACGTATCTCCGCTGTTTTTCGCGATACATGGACATTTCGAAGCGCGTTGTACTCGACATTTGCAGCTTTATACAGCGCAAATCAGAAGGTTTGCGCTGTGTCAACACTGGCCCCTCACAAATCGGATGCAATTTTAATGTTTTTTAATGCTCACGACCAAAAAGACAATTCAACGTATCTCCGCTGTTTTTCGCGATACATGGACATTTCGAAGCGCGTTGTACTCGGCATTTGCTGCTTTATACAGCGCAAATCAGAAGGTTTGCGCTGTGTCAACACTGGCCCCTCACAAATCGGATGCAATTTTAATGTTTTTTAATGCTCACGACCAAAAAGACAATTCAACGTATCTCCGCTGTTTTTCGCGATACATGGACATTTCGAAGCGCGTTGTACTCGACATTTGCTGCTTTATACAGCGCAAATCAAAAGGTTTGCGCTGTGTCAGCAGTTTTCCCTGTCCAATCTCATGCAATTTTAATGTTTTTTAATGCTCAAGACCAAAAATTCAATTCAACGTATCTCCGCTGTTTTTCGCGATACATGGACATTTCGAAGCGCGTTGTACTCGACATTTGCAGCTTTATACAGCGCAAATCAAAAGGTTTGCGCTGTGTCAGCAGTGGTCCCTGTCCAATCCCATGCAATTTTAATGTTTTTTAATGCTCAAGACCAAAAATACAATTCAACGTATCTCCGCTGTTTTTCGCGATACATGGACATTTCGAAGCGCGTTGTACTCGACATTTGCTGCTTTATACAGCGCAAATCAAAAGGTTTGCGCTGTGTCCACCCTGGCCCCTCACAAATCGGATGCAATTTTAATGTTTTTTAATGCTCACGACCAAAAATTCAATTCAACGTATCTCCGCTGTTTTTCGCGATACATGGACATTTCGAAGCGCGTTGTACTCGGCATTTGCTGCTTTATACAGCGCAAATCAGAAGGTTTGCGCTGTGTCCACACTGGCCCCTCACAAATCGGATGCAATTTTAATGTTTTTTAATGCTCACGACCAAAAAGACAATTCAACGTATCTCCGCTGTTTTTCGCGATACATGGACATTTCGAAGCGCGTTGTACTCGACATTTGCAGCTTTATACAGCGCAAATCAAAAGGTTTGCGCTGTGTCAGCAGTGGTCCCTGTCCAATCCCATGCAATTTTAATGTTTTTTAATGCTCAAGACCAAAAATACAATTCAACGTATCTCCGCTGTTTTTCGCGATACATGGACATTTCGAAGCGCGTTGTACTCGACATTTGCTGCTTTATACAGCGCAAATCAGAAGGTTTGCCCTGTGTCCACACTGGCCCCTCACAAATCGGATGCAATTTTAATGTTTTTTAATGCTCACGACCAAAAAGACAATTCAACGTATCTCCGCTGTTTTTCGCGATACATGGACATTTCGAAGCGCGTTGTACTCGACATTTGCTGCTTTCTACAGCGCAAATCAGAAGGTTTGCCCTGTGTCCACACTGGCCCCTCACAAATCGGATGCAATTTTAATGTTTTTTAATGCTCACGACCAAAAAGACAATTCAACGTATCTCCGCTGTTTTTCGCGATACATGGACATTTCGAAGCGCGTTGTACTCGACATTTGCAGCTTTATACAGCGCAAATCAAAAGGTTTGCGCTGTGTCAGCAGTGGTCCCTGTCCAATCCCATGCAATTTTAATGTTTTTTAATGCTCAAGACCAAAAATACAATTCAACGTATCTCCGCTGTTTTTCGCGATACATGGACATTTCGAAGCGCGTTGTACTCGGCATTTGCTGCTTTATACAGCGCAAATCAGAAGGTTTGCCCTGTGTCCACACTGGCCCCTCACAAATCGGATGCAATTTTAATGTTTTTTAATGCTCACGACCAAAAAGACAATTCAACGTATCTCCGCTGTTTTTCGCGATACATGGACATTTCGAAGCGCGTTGTACTCGACATTTGCTGCTTTATACAGCGCAAATCAGAAGGTTTGCCCTGTGTCCACACTGGCCCCTCACAAATCGGATGCAATTTTAATGTTTTTTAATGCTCACGACCAAAAAGACAATTCAACGTATCTCCGCTGTTTTTCGCGATACATGGACATTTCGAAGCGCGTTGTACTCGACATTTGCAGCTTTATACAGCGCAAATCAAAAGGTTTGCGCTGTGTCAGCAGTGGTCCCTGTCCAATCCCATGCAATTTTAATGTTTTTTAATGCTCAAGACCAAAAATACAATTCAACGTATCTCCGCTGTTTTTCGCGATACATGGACATTTCGAAGCGCGTTGTACTCGACATTTGCTGCTTTATACAGCGCAAATCAGAAGATTTGCGCTGTGTCCATACTGGCCCCTCACAAATCGGATGCAATTTTAATGTTTTTTAATGCTCACGACCAAAAATACAAATCAACGTATCTCCGCTGTTTTTCGCGATACATGGACATTTCGAAGCGCGTTGTACTCGACATTTGCTGCTTTATACAGCGCAAATCAAAAGGTTTGCGCTGTGTCCACCCTGGCCCCTCACAAATCGGATGCAATTTTAATGTTTTTTAATGCTCAAGACCAAAAATTCAATTCAACGTATCTCCGCTGTTTTTCGCGATACATGGACATTTCGAAGTGCGTTGTACTCGACATTTGCTGCTTTATACAGCGCAGATCAGAAGTTTTGCCCTGTGTCCACACTGGCCCCTGTGAAATCCGATACAATTTTAATGTTTTTTTAATGCTCAAGACCAAAAATTCAATTCAACGTATCTCCGTTGTTTTTAGCGATACATGAACATTTCGAAGCGCGTTGTACTCGACATTTGCTGCTTTATACAGCGCAAATCAAAAGATTTGCGCTGTGTCAGCAGTGGTCCCTGTCCAATCTCATGCAATTTTAATGTTTTTTAATGCTCAAGACCAAAAATTCAATTCAACGTATCTCCGCTGTTTTTCGCGATACATGGACATTTCGAAGCGCGTTGTACTCGACATTTGCAGCTTTATACAGCGCAAATCAAAAGGTTTGCGCTGCGTCAGCAGTGGTCCCTGTCCAATCTCATGCAATTTTAATGTTTTTTAATGCTCAAGACCAAAAATTCAATTCAACGTATCTCCGCTGTTTTTCGCCATACATGGACATTTCGAAGCGCGTTGTACTCGGCATTTGCTGCTTTATACAGCGCAAATCAGAAGGTTTGCGCTGTGTCAACACTGGCCCCTCACAAATCGGATGCAATTTTAATGTTTTTTAATGCTCACGACCAAAAAGACAATTCAACGTATCTCCGCTGTTTTTCGCGATACATGGACATTTCGAAGCGCGTTGTACTCGACATTTGCTGCTTTATACAGCGCAAATCAAAAGGTTTGCGCTGTGTCCACCCTGGCCCCTCACAAATCGGATGCAATTTTAATGTTTTTTAATGCTCACGACCAAAAATTCAATTCAACGTATCTCCGCTGTTTTTCGCGATACATGGACATTTCGAAGCGCGTTGTACTCGGCATTTGCTGCTTTATACAGCGCAAATCAGAAGGTTTGCGCTGTGTCCACACTGGCCCCTGTGAAATCCGATACAATTTTCATTCTTTTTAATGCTCAAGACCAAAAATTCAATTCAACGTATCTCCGCTGTTTTTCGCGATACATGGACATTTCGAAGTGCGTTGTACTCGACATTTGCTGCTTTATACAGCGCAGATCAGAAGTTTTGCCCTGTGTCCACACTGGCCCCTGTGAAATCCGATACAATTTTAATGTTTTTTTAATGCTCAAGACCAAAAATTCAATTCAACGTATCTCCGCTGTTTTTCGCGATACATGGACATTTCGAAGCGCGTTGTACTCGACATTTGCAGCTTTATACAGCGCAAATCAGAAGGTTTGCGCTGTGTCAACACTGGCCCCTCACAAATCGGATGCAATTTTAATGTTTTTTAATGCTCACGACCAAAAAGACAATTCAACGTATCTCCGCTGTTTTTCGCGATACATGGACATTTCGAAGCGCGTTGTACTCGGCATTTGCTGCTTTATACAGCGCAAATCAGAAGGTTTGCGCTGTGTCAACACTGGCCCCTCACAAATCGGATGCAATTTTAATGTTTTTTAATGCTCACGACCAAAAAGACAATTCAACGTATCTCCGCTGTTTTTCGCGATACATGGACATTTCGAAGCGCGTTGTACTCGACATTTGCTGCTTTATACAGCGCAAATCAAAAGGTTTGCGCTGTGTCAGCAGTTTTCCCTGTCCAATCTCATGCAATTTTAATGTTTTTTAATGCTCAAGACCAAAAATTCAATTCAACGTATCTCCGCTGTTTTTCGCCATACATGGACATTTCGAAGCGCGTTGTACTCGGCATTTGCTGCTTTATACAGCGCAAATCAGAAGGTTTGCGCTGTGTCAACACTGGCCCCTCACAAATCGGATGCAATTTTAATGTTTTTTAATGCTCACGACCAAAAAGACAATTCAACGTATCTCCGCTGTTTTTCGCGATACATGGACATTTCGAAGCGCGTTGTACTCGACATTTGCTGCTTTATACAGCGCAAATCAAAAGGTTTGCGCTGTGTCCACCCTGGCCCCTCACAAATCGGATGCAATTTTAATGTTTTTTAATGCTCAAGACCAAAAATTCAATTCAACGTATCTCCGCTGTTTTTCGCGATACATGGACATTTCGAAGTGCGTTGTACTCGACATTTGCTGCTTTATACAGCGCAGATCAGAAGTTTTGCCCTGTGTCCACACTGGCCCCTGTGAAATCCGATACAATTTTAATGTTTTTTTAATGCTCAAGACCAAAAATTCAATTCAACGTATCTCCGTTGTTTTTAGCGATACATGAACATTTCGAAGCGCGTTGTACTCGACATTTGCTGCTTTATACAGCGCAAATCAGAAGATTTGCGCTGTGTCAGCAGTGGTCCCTGTCCAATCCCATGCAATTTTAATGTTTTTTAATGCTCAAGACCAAAAATACAATTCAACGTATCTCCGCTGTTTTTCGCGATACATGGACATTTCGAAGCGCGTTGTACTCGGCATTTGCTGCTTTATACAGCGCAAATCAGAAGGTTTGCGCTGTGTCCACACTGGCCCCTGTGAAATCCGATACAATTTTCATTCTTTTTAATGCTCAAGACCAAAAATTCAATTCAACGTATCTCCGCTGTTTTTCGCGATACATGGACATTTCGAAGCGCGTTGTACTCGGCATTTGCTGCTTTATACAGCGCAAATCAGAAGATTTGCGCTGTGTCCATACTGGCCCCTCACAAATCGGATGCAATTTTAATGTTTTTTAATGCTCACGACCAAAAATACAAATCAACGTATCTCCGCTGTTTTTCGCGATACATGGACATTTCGAAGCGCGTTGTACTCGACATTTGCTGCTTTATACAGCGCAAATCAAAAGGTTTGCGCTGTGTCCACCCTGGCCCCTCACAAATCGGATGCAATTTTAATGTTTTTTAATGCTCACGACCAAAAATTCAATTCAACGTATCTCCGCTGTTTTTCGCGATACATGGACATTTCGAAGCGCGTTGTACTCGACATTTGCAGCTTTATACAGCGCAAATCAGAAGGTTTGCGCTGTGTCCACACTGGCCCCTGTGAAATCCGATACAATTTTAATGTTTTTTTAATGCTCAAGACCAAAAATTCAATTCAACGTATCTCCGCTGTTTTTCGCGATACATGGACATTTCGAAGCGCGTTGTACTCGACATTTGCAGCTTTATACAGCGCAAATCAAAAGGTTTGCGCTGCGTCAGCAGTGGTCCCTGTCCAATCTCATGCAATTTTAATGTTTTTTAATGCTCAAGACCAAAAATTCAATTCAACGTATCTCCGCTGTTTTTCGCGATACATGGACATTTCGAAGTGCGTTGTACTCGACATTTGCTGCTTTATACAGCGCAGATCAGAAGTTTTGCCCTGTGTCCACACTGGCCCCTGTGAAATCCGATACAATTTTAATGTTTTTTTAATGCTCAAGACCAAAAATTCAATTCAACGTATCTCCGTTGTTTTTAGCGATACATGAACATTTCGAAGCGCGTTGTACTCGACATTTGCTGCTTTATACAGCGCAAATCAAAAGATTTGCGCTGTGTCAGCAGTGGTCCCTGTCCAATCTCATGCAATTTTAATGTTTTTTAATGCTCAAGACCAAAAATTCAATTCAACGTATCTCCGCTGTTTTTCGCGATACATGGACATTTCGAAGCGCGTTGTACTCGACATTTGCAGCTTTATACAGCGCAAATCAAAAGGTTTGCGCTGCGTCAGCAGTGGTCCCTGTCCAATCTCATGCAATTTTAATGTTTTTTAATGCTCAAGACCAAAAATTCAATTCAACGTATCTCCGCTGTTTTTCGCGATACATGGACATTTCGAAGCGCGTTGTACTCGACATTTGCAGCTTTATACAGCGCAAATCAGAAGGTTTGCGCTGTGTCAACACTGGCCCCTCACAAATCGGATGCAATTTTAATGTTTTTTAATGCTCACGACCAAAAAGACAATTCAACGTATCTCCGCTGTTTTTCGCGATACATGGACATTTCGAAGCGCGTTGTACTCGACATTTGCTGCTTTATACAGCGCAAATCAAAAGGTTTGCGCTGTGTCCACCCTGGCCCCTCACAAATCGAATGCAATTTTAATGTTTTTTAATGCTCACGACCAAAAATACAACTCGACGTATCTCCGCTGTTTTTCGCGATACATGGACATTTCGAAGCGCGTTGTACTCGACATTTGCTGCTTTATACAGCGCAAATCAGAAGATTTGCGCTGTGTCAGCAGTGGTCCCTGTCCAATCCCATGCAATTTTAATGTTTTTTAATGCTCAAGACCAAAAATACAATTCAACGTATCTCCGCTGTTTTTCGCGATACATGGACATTTCGAAGCGCGTTGTACTCGGCATTTGCTGCTTTATACAGCGCAAATCAGAAGGTTTGCGCTGTGTCCACACTGGCCCCTGTGAAATCCGATACAATTTTCATTCTTTTTAATGCTCAAGACCAAAAATTCAATTCAACGTATCTCCGCTGTTTTTCGCCATACATGGACATTTCGAAGCGCGTTGTACTCGGCATTTGCTGCTTTATACAGCGCAAATCAGAAGGTTTGCGCTGTGTCCACACTGGCCCCTGTGAAATCCGATACAATTTTCATTCTTTTTAATGCTCAAGACCAAAAATTCAATTCAACGTATCTCCGCTGTTTTTCGCGATACATGGACATTTCGAAGTGCGTTGTACTCGACATTTGCTGCTTTATACAGCGCAGATCAGAAGTTTTGCCCTGTGTCCACACTGGCCCCTGTGAAATCCGATACAATTTTAATGTTTTTTTAATGCTCAAGACCAAAAATTCAATTCAACGTATCTCCGTTGTTTTTAGCGATACATGAACATTTCGAAGCGCGTTGTACTCGACATTTGCTGCTTTATACAGCGCAAATCAAAAGATTTGCGCTGTGTCAGCAGTGGTCCCTGTCCAATCTCATGCAATTTTAATGTTTTTTAATGCTCAAGACCAAAAATTCAATTCAACGTATCTCCGCTGTTTTTCGCGATACATGGACATTTCGAAGCGCGTTGTACTCGACATTTGCAGCTTTATACAGCGCAAATCAAAAGGTTTGCGCTGCGTCAGCAGTGGTCCCTGTCCAATCCCATGCAATTTTAATGTTTTTTAATGCTCAAGACCAAAAATACAATTCAACGTATCTCCGCTGTTTTTCGCGATACATGGACATTTCGAAGCGCGTTGTACTCGGCATTTGCTGCTTTATACAGCGCAAATCAGAAGGTTTGCGCTGTGTCAACACTGGCCCCTCACAAATCGGATGCAATTTTAATGTTTTTTAATGCTCACGACCAAAAAGACAATTCAACGTATCTCCGCTGTTTTTCGCGATACATGGACATTTCGAAGCGCGTTGTACTCGACATTTGCTGCTTTATACAGCGCAAATCAAAAGGTTTGCGCTGTGTCCACCCTGGCCCCTCACAAATCGAATGCAATTTTAATGTTTTTTAATGCTCACGACCAAAAATACAACTCGACGTATCTCCGCTGTTTTTCGCGATACATGGACATTTCGAAGCGCGTTGTACTCGACATTTGCTGCTTTATACAGCGCAAATCAGAAGATTTGCGCTGTGTCAGCAGTGGTCCCTGTCCAATCCCATGCAATTTTAATGTTTTTTAATGCTCAAGACCAAAAATACAATTCAACGTATCTCCGCTGTTTTTCGCGATACATGGACATTTCGAAGCGCGTTGTACTCGGCATTTGCTGCTTTATACAGCGCAAATCAGAAGGTTTGCGCTGTGTCCACACTGGCCCCTGTGAAATCCGATACAATTTTCATTCTTTTTAATGCTCAAGACCAAAAATTCAATTCAACGTATCTCCGCTGTTTTTCGCGATACATGGACATTTCGAAGCGCGTTGTACTCGGCATTTGCTGCTTTATACAGCGCAAATCAGAAGATTTGCGCTGTGTCCATACTGGCCCCTCACAAATCGGATGCAATTTTAATGTTTTTTAATGCTCACGACCAAAAATACAAATCAACGTATCTCCGCTGTTTTTCGCGATACATGGACATTTCGAAGCGCGTTGTACTCGACATTTGCTGCTTTATACAGCGCAAATCAAAAGGTTTGCGCTGTGTCCACCCTGGCCCCTCACAAATCGGATGCAATTTTAATGTTTTTTAATGCTCACGACCAAAAATTCAATTCAACGTATCTCCGCTGTTTTTCGCGATACATGGACATTTCGAAGCGCGTTGTACTCGACATTTGCAGCTTTATACAGCGCAAATCAGAAGGTTTGCGCTGTGTCCACACTGGCCCCTGTGAAATCCGATACAATTTTAATGTTTTTTTAATGCTCAAGACCAAAAATTCAATTCAACGTATCTCCGCTGTTTTTCGCGATACATGGACATTTCGAAGCGCGTTGTACTCGACATTTGCAGCTTTATACAGCGCAAATCAAAAGGTTTGCGCTGCGTCAGCAGTGGTCCCTGTCCAATCTCATGCAATTTTAATGTTTTTTAATGCTCAAGACCAAAAATTCAATTCAACGTATCTCCGCTGTTTTTCGCGATACATGGACATTTCGAAGTGCGTTGTACTCGACATTTGCTGCTTTATACAGCGCAGATCAGAAGTTTTGCCCTGTGTCCACACTGGCCCCTGTGAAATCCGATACAATTTTAATGTTTTTTTAATGCTCAAGACCAAAAATTCAATTCAACGTATCTCCGTTGTTTTTAGCGATACATGAACATTTCGAAGCGCGTTGTACTCGACATTTGCTGCTTTATACAGCGCAAATCAAAAGATTTGCGCTGTGTCAGCAGTGGTCCCTGTCCAATCTCATGCAATTTTAATGTTTTTTAATGCTCAAGACCAAAAATTCAATTCAACGTATCTCCGCTGTTTTTCGCGATACATGGACATTTCGAAGCGCGTTGTACTCGACATTTGCAGCTTTATACAGCGCAAATCAAAAGGTTTGCGCTGCGTCAGCAGTGGTCCCTGTCCAATCTCATGCAATTTTAATGTTTTTTAATGCTCAAGACCAAAAATTCAATTCAACGTATCTCCGCTGTTTTTCGCGATACATGGACATTTCGAAGCGCGTTGTACTCGACATTTGCAGCTTTATACAGCGCAAATCAGAAGGTTTGCGCTGTGTCAACACTGGCCCCTCACAAATCGGATGCAATTTTAATGTTTTTTAATGCTCACGACCAAAAAGACAATTCAACGTATCTCCGCTGTTTTTCGCGATACATGGACATTTCGAAGCGCGTTGTACTCGACATTTGCTGCTTTATACAGCGCAAATCAAAAGGTTTGCGCTGTGTCCACCCTGGCCCCTCACAAATCGAATGCAATTTTAATGTTTTTTAATGCTCACGACCAAAAATACAACTCGACGTATCTCCGCTGTTTTTCGCGATACATGGACATTTCGAAGCGCGTTGTACTCGACATTTGCTGCTTTATACAGCGCAAATCAGAAGATTTGCGCTGTGTCAGCAGTGGTCCCTGTCCAATCCCATGCAATTTTAATGTTTTTTAATGCTCAAGACCAAAAATACAATTCAACGTATCTCCGCTGTTTTTCGCGATACATGGACATTTCGAAGCGCGTTGTACTCGGCATTTGCTGCTTTATACAGCGCAAATCAGAAGGTTTGCGCTGTGTCCACACTGGCCCCTGTGAAATCCGATACAATTTTCATTCTTTTTAATGCTCAAGACCAAAAATTCAATTCAACGTATCTCCGCTGTTTTTCGCGATACATGGACATTTCGAAGCGCGTTGTACTCGGCATTTGCTGCTTTATACAGCGCAAATCAGAAGATTTGCGCTGTGTCCATACTGGCCCCTCACAAATCGGATGCAATTTTAATGTTTTTTAATGCTCACGACCAAAAATACAAATCAACGTATCTCCGCTGTTTTTCGCGATACATGGACATTTCGAAGCGCGTTGTACTCGACATTTGCTGCTTTATACAGCGCAAATCAAAAGGTTTGCGCTGTGTCCACCCTGGCCCCTCACAAATCGGATGCAATTTTAATGTTTTTTAATGCTCACGACCAAAAATTCAATTCAACGTATCTCCGCTGTTTTTCGCGATACATGGACATTTCGAAGCGCGTTGTACTCGACATTTGCAGCTTTATACAGCGCAAATCAGAAGGTTTGCGCTGTGTCCACACTGGCCCCTGTGAAATCCGATACAATTTTAATGTTTTTTTAATGCTCAAGACCAAAAATTCAATTCAACGTATCTCCGCTGTTTTTCGCGATACATGGACATTTCGAAGCGCGTTGTACTCGACATTTGCAGCTTTATACAGCGCAAATCAAAAGGTTTGCGCTGCGTCAGCAGTGGTCCCTGTCCAATCTCATGCAATTTTAATGTTTTTTAATGCTCAAGACCAAAAATTCAATTCAACGTATCTCCGCTGTTTTTCGCGATACATGGACATTTCGAAGCGCGTTGTACTCGGCATTTGCAGCTTTATACAGCGCAAATCAAAAGGTTTGCGCTGCGTCAGCAGTGGTCCCTGTCCAATCTCATGCAATTTTAATGTTTTTTAATGCTCAAGACCAAAAATTCAATTCAACGTATCTCCGCTGTTTTTCGCGATACATGGACATTTCGAAGTGCGTTGTACTCGACATTTGCTGCTTTATACAGCGCAGATCAGAAGTTTTGCCCTGTGTCCACACTGGCCCCTGTGAAATCCGATACAATTTTAATGTTTTTTTAATGCTCAAGACCAAAAATTCAATTCAACGTATCTCCGCTGTTTTTCGCGATACATGAACATTTCGAAGCGCGTTGTACTCGACATTTGCAGCTTTATACAGCGCAAATCAAAAGGTTTGCGCTGCGTCAGCAGTGGTCCCTGTCCAATCCCATGCAATTTTAATGTTTTTTAATGCTCAAGACCAAAAATACAATTCAACGTATCTCCGCTGTTTTTCGCGATACATGGACATTTCGAAGCGCGTTGTACTCGACATTTGCTGCTTTATACAGCGCAAATCAGAAGATTTGCGCTGTGTCCACACTGGCCCCTCACAAATCGGATGCAATTTTAATGTTTTTTAATGCTCACGACCAAAAATTCAATTCAACGTATCTCCGCTGTTTTTCGCGATACATGGACATTTCGAAGCGCGTTGTACTCGACATTTGCTGCTTTATACAGCGCAAATCAAAAGGTTTGCGCTGTGTCCACCCTGGCCCCTCACAAATCGAATGCAATTTTAATGTTTTTTAATGCTCACGACCAAAAATACAACTCGACGTATCTCCGCTGTTTTTCGCGATACATGGACATTTCGAAGCGCGTTGTACTCGACATTTGCTGCTTTATACAGCGCAAATCAGAAGATTTGCGCTGTGTCAGCAGTGGTCCCTGTCCAATCCCATGCAATTTTAATGTTTTTTAATGCTCAAGACCAAAAATACAATTCAACGTATCTCCGCTGTTTTTCGCGATACATGGACATTTCGAAGCGCGTTGTACTCGGCATTTGCTGCTTTATACAGCGCAAATCAGAAGGTTTGCGCTGTGTCCACACTGGCCCCTGTGAAATCCGATACAATTTTCATTCTTTTTAATGCTCAAGACCAAAAATTCAATTCAACGTATCTCCGCTGTTTTTCGCGATACATGGACATTTCGAAGCGCGTTGTACTCGGCATTTGCTGCTTTATACAGCGCAAATCAGAAGATTTGCGCTGTGTCCATACTGGCCCCTCACAAATCGGATGCAATTTTAATGTTTTTTAATGCTCACGACCAAAAATACAAATCAACGTATCTCCGCTGTTTTTCGCGATACATGGACATTTCGAAGCGCGTTGTACTCGACATTTGCTGCTTTATACAGCGCAAATCAAAAGGTTTGCGCTGTGTCCACCCTGGCCCCTCACAAATCGGATGCAATTTTAATGTTTTTTAATGCTCACGACCAAAAATTCAATTCAACGTATCTCCGCTGTTTTTCGCGATACATGGACATTTCGAAGCGCGTTGTACTCGACATTTGCAGCTTTATACAGCGCAAATCAGAAGGTTTGCGCTGTGTCCACACTGGCCCCTGTGAAATCCGATACAATTTTAATGTTTTTTTAATGCTCAAGACCAAAAATTCAATTCAACGTATCTCCGCTGTTTTTCGCGATACATGGACATTTCGAAGCGCGTTGTACTCGACATTTGCAGCTTTATACAGCGCAAATCAAAAGGTTTGCGCTGCGTCAGCAGTGGTCCCTGTCCAATCTCATGCAATTTTAATGTTTTTTAATGCTCAAGACCAAAAATTCAATTCAACGTATCTCCGCTGTTTTTCGCGATACATGGACATTTCGAAGCGCGTTGTACTCGGCATTTGCAGCTTTATACAGCGCAAATCAAAAGGTTTGCGCTGCGTCAGCAGTGGTCCCTGTCCAATCTCATGCAATTTTAATGTTTTTTAATGCTCAAGACCAAAAATTCAATTCAACGTATCTCCGCTGTTTTTCGCGATACATGGACATTTCGAAGTGCGTTGTACTCGACATTTGCTGCTTTATACAGCGCAGATCAGAAGTTTTGCCCTGTGTCCACACTGGCCCCTGTGAAATCCGATACAATTTTAATGTTTTTTTAATGCTCAAGACCAAAAATTCAATTCAACGTATCTCCGCTGTTTTTCGCGATACATGAACATTTCGAAGCGCGTTGTACTCGACATTTGCAGCTTTATACAGCGCAAATCAAAAGGTTTGCGCTGCGTCAGCAGTGGTCCCTGTCCAATCCCATGCAATTTTAATGTTTTTTAATGCTCAAGACCAAAAATACAATTCAACGTATCTCCGCTGTTTTTCGCGATACATGGACATTTCGAAGCGCGTTGTACTCGACATTTGCTGCTTTATACAGCGCAAATCAGAAGATTTGCGCTGTGTCCACACTGGCCCCTCACAAATCGGATGCAATTTTAATGTTTTTTAATGCTCACGACCAAAAATTCAATTCAACGTATCTCCGCTGTTTTTCGCGATACATGGACATTTCGAAGCGCGTTGTACTCGACATTTGCTGCTTTATACAGCGCAAATCAAAAGGTTTGCGCTGTGTCCACCCTGGCCCCTCACAAATCGAATGCAATTTTAATGTTTTTTAATGCTCACGACCAAAAATACAACTCGACGTATCTCCGCTGTTTTTCGCGATACATGGACATTTCGAAGCGCGTTGTACTCGACATTTGCTGCTTTATACAGCGCAAATCAGAAGATTTGCGCTGTGTCAGCAGTGGTCCCTGTCCAATCCCATGCAATTTTAATGTTTTTTAATGCTCAAGACCAAAAATACAATTCAACGTATCTCCGCTGTTTTTCGCGATACATGGACATTTCGAAGCGCGTTGTACTCGGCATTTGCTGCTTTATACAGCGCAAATCAGAAGGTTTGCGCTGTGTCCACACTGGCCCCTGTGAAATCCGATACAATTTTCATTCTTTTTAATGCTCAAGACCAAAAATTCAATTCAACGTATCTCCGCTGTTTTTCGCGATACATGGACATTTCGAAGCGCGTTGTACTCGGCATTTGCTGCTTTATACAGCGCAAATCAGAAGATTTGCGCTGTGTCCATACTGGCCCCTCACAAATCGGATGCAATTTTAATGTTTTTTAATGCTCACGACCAAAAATACAAATCAACGTATCTCCGCTGTTTTTCGCGATACATGGACATTTCGAAGCGCGTTGTACTCGACATTTGCTGCTTTATACAGCGCAAATCAAAAGGTTTGCGCTGTGTCCACCCTGGCCCCTCACAAATCGGATGCAATTTTAATGTTTTTTAATGCTCACGACCAAAAATTCAATTCAACGTATCTCCGCTGTTTTTCGCGATACATGGACATTTCGAAGCGCGTTGTACTCGACATTTGCAGCTTTATACAGCGCAAATCAGAAGGTTTGCGCTGTGTCCACACTGGCCCCTGTGAAATCCGATACAATTTTAATGTTTTTTTAATGCTCAAGACCAAAAATTCAATTCAACGTATCTCCGCTGTTTTTCGCGATACATGGACATTTCGAAGCGCGTTGTACTCGACATTTGCAGCTTTATACAGCGCAAATCAAAAGGTTTGCGCTGCGTCAGCAGTGGTCCCTGTCCAATCTCATGCAATTTTAATGTTTTTTAATGCTCAAGACCAAAAATTCAATTCAACGTATCTCCGCTGTTTTTCGCGATACATGGACATTTCGAAGCGCGTTGTACTCGGCATTTGCAGCTTTATACAGCGCAAATCAAAAGGTTTGCGCTGCGTCAGCAGTGGTCCCTGTCCAATCTCATGCAATTTTAATGTTTTTTAATGCTCAAGACCAAAAATTCAATTCAACGTATCTCCGCTGTTTTTCGCGATACATGGACATTTCGAAGTGCGTTGTACTCGACATTTGCTGCTTTATACAGCGCAGATCAGAAGTTTTGCCCTGTGTCCACACTGGCCCCTGTGAAATCCGATACAATTTTAATGTTTTTTTAATGCTCAAGACCAAAAATTCAATTCAACGTATCTCCGCTGTTTTTCGCGATACATGAACATTTCGAAGCGCGTTGTACTCGACATTTGCAGCTTTATACAGCGCAAATCAAAAGGTTTGCGCTGCGTCAGCAGTGGTCCCTGTCCAATCCCATGCAATTTTAATGTTTTTTAATGCTCAAGACCAAAAATACAATTCAACGTATCTCCGCTGTTTTTCGCGATACATGGACATTTCGAAGCGCGTTGTACTCGACATTTGCTGCTTTATACAGCGCAAATCAGAAGATTTGCGCTGTGTCCACACTGGCCCCTCACAAATCGGATGCAATTTTAATGTTTTTTAATGCTCACGACCAAAAATTCAATTCAACGTATCTCCGCTGTTTTTCGCGATACATGGACATTTCGAAGCGCGTTGTACTCGACATTTGCTGCTTTATACAGCGCAAATCAAAAGGTTTGCGCTGTGTCCACCCTGGCCCCTCACAAATCGAATGCAATTTTAATGTTTTTTAATGCTCACGACCAAAAATACAACTCGACGTATCTCCGCTGTTTTTCGCGATACATGGACATTTCGAAGCGCGTTGTACTCGACATTTGCTGCTTTATACAGCGCAAATCAGAAGATTTGCGCTGTGTCAGCAGTGGTCCCTGTCCAATCCCATGCAATTTTAATGTTTTTTAATGCTCAAGACCAAAAATACAATTCAACGTATCTCCGCTGTTTTTCGCGATACATGGACATTTCGAAGCGCGTTGTACTCGGCATTTGCTGCTTTATACAGCGCAAATCAGAAGGTTTGCGCTGTGTCCACACTGGCCCCTGTGAAATCCGATACAATTTTCATTCTTTTTAATGCTCAAGACCAAAAATTCAATTCAACGTATCTCCGCTGTTTTTCGCGATACATGGACATTTCGAAGCGCGTTGTACTCGGCATTTGCTGCTTTATACAGCGCAAATCAGAAGATTTGCGCTGTGTCCATACTGGCCCCTCACAAATCGGATGCAATTTTAATGTTTTTTAATGCTCACGACCAAAAATACAAATCAACGTATCTCCGCTGTTTTTCGCGATACATGGACATTTCGAAGCGCGTTGTACTCGACATTTGCTGCTTTATACAGCGCAAATCAAAAGGTTTGCGCTGTGTCCACCCTGGCCCCTCACAAATCGGATGCAATTTTAATGTTTTTTAATGCTCACGACCAAAAATTCAATTCAACGTATCTCCGCTGTTTTTCGCGATACATGGACATTTCGAAGCGCGTTGTACTCGACATTTGCAGCTTTATACAGCGCAAATCAGAAGGTTTGCGCTGTGTCCACACTGGCCCCTGTGAAATCCGATACAATTTTAATGTTTTTTTAATGCTCAAGACCAAAAATTCAATTCAACGTATCTCCGCTGTTTTTCGCGATACATGGACATTTCGAAGCGCGTTGTACTCGACATTTGCAGCTTTATACAGCGCAAATCAAAAGGTTTGCGCTGCGTCAGCAGTGGTCCCTGTCCAATCTCATGCAATTTTAATGTTTTTTAATGCTCAAGACCAAAAATTCAATTCAACGTATCTCCGCTGTTTTTCGCGATACATGGACATTTCGAAGCGCGTTGTACTCGGCATTTGCAGCTTTATACAGCGCAAATCAAAAGGTTTGCGCTGCGTCAGCAGTGGTCCCTGTCCAATCTCATGCAATTTTAATGTTTTTTAATGCTCAAGACCAAAAATTCAATTCAACGTATCTCCGCTGTTTTTCGCGATACATGGACATTTCGAAGTGCGTTGTACTCGACATTTGCTGCTTTATACAGCGCAGATCAGAAGTTTTGCCCTGTGTCCACACTGGCCCCTGTGAAATCCGATACAATTTTAATGTTTTTTTAATGCTCAAGACCAAAAATTCAATTCAACGTATCTCCGCTGTTTTTCGCGATACATGAACATTTCGAAGCGCGTTGTACTCGACATTTGCAGCTTTATACAGCGCAAATCAAAAGGTTTGCGCTGCGTCAGCAGTGGTCCCTGTCCAATCCCATGCAATTTTAATGTTTTTTAATGCTCAAGACCAAAAATACAATTCAACGTATCTCCGCTGTTTTTCGCGATACATGGACATTTCGAAGCGCGTTGTACTCGACATTTGCTGCTTTATACAGCGCAAATCAGAAGATTTGCGCTGTGTCCACACTGGCCCCTCACAAATCGGATGCAATTTTAATGTTTTTTAATGCTCACGACCAAAAATTCAATTCAACGTATCTCCGCTGTTTTTCGCGATACATGGACATTTCGAAGCGCGTTGTACTCGACATTTGCTGCTTTATACAGCGCAAATCAAAAGGTTTGCGCTGTGTCCACCCTGGCCCCTCACAAATCGAATGCAATTTTAATGTTTTTTAATGCTCACGACCAAAAATACAACTCGACGTATCTCCGCTGTTTTTCGCGATACATGGACATTTCGAAGCGCGTTGTACTCGACATTTGCTGCTTTATACAGCGCAAATCAGAAGATTTGCGCTGTGTCAGCAGTGGTCCCTGTCCAATCCCATGCAATTTTAATGTTTTTTAATGCTCAAGACCAAAAATACAATTCAACGTATCTCCGCTGTTTTTCGCGATACATGGACATTTCGAAGCGCGTTGTACTCGGCATTTGCTGCTTTATACAGCGCAAATCAGAAGGTTTGCGCTGTGTCCACACTGGCCCCTGTGAAATCCGATACAATTTTCATTCTTTTTAATGCTCAAGACCAAAAATTCAATTCAACGTATCTCCGCTGTTTTTCGCGATACATGGACATTTCGAAGCGCGTTGTACTCGGCATTTGCTGCTTTATACAGCGCAAATCAGAAGATTTGCGCTGTGTCCATACTGGCCCCTCACAAATCGGATGCAATTTTAATGTTTTTTAATGCTCACGACCAAAAATACAAATCAACGTATCTCCGCTGTTTTTCGCGATACATGGACATTTCGAAGCGCGTTGTACTCGACATTTGCTGCTTTATACAGCGCAAATCAAAAGGTTTGCGCTGTGTCCACCCTGGCCCCTCACAAATCGGATGCAATTTTAATGTTTTTTAATGCTCACGACCAAAAATTCAATTCAACGTATCTCCGCTGTTTTTCGCGATACATGGACATTTCGAAGCGCGTTGTACTCGACATTTGCAGCTTTATACAGCGCAAATCAGAAGGTTTGCGCTGTGTCCACACTGGCCCCTGTGAAATCCGATACAATTTTAATGTTTTTTTAATGCTCAAGACCAAAAATTCAATTCAACGTATCTCCGCTGTTTTTCGCGATACATGGACATTTCGAAGCGCGTTGTACTCGACATTTGCAGCTTTATACAGCGCAAATCAAAAGGTTTGCGCTGCGTCAGCAGTGGTCCCTGTCCAATCTCATGCAATTTTAATGTTTTTTAATGCTCAAGACCAAAAATTCAATTCAACGTATCTCCGCTGTTTTTCGCGATACATGGACATTTCGAAGCGCGTTGTACTCGGCATTTGCAGCTTTATACAGCGCAAATCAAAAGGTTTGCGCTGCGTCAGCAGTGGTCCCTGTCCAATCTCATGCAATTTTAATGTTTTTTAATGCTCAAGACCAAAAATTCAATTCAACGTATCTCCGCTGTTTTTCGCGATACATGGACATTTCGAAGTGCGTTGTACTCGACATTTGCTGCTTTATACAGCGCAGATCAGAAGTTTTGCCCTGTGTCCACACTGGCCCCTGTGAAATCCGATACAATTTTAATGTTTTTTTAATGCTCAAGACCAAAAATTCAATTCAACGTATCTCCGCTGTTTTTCGCGATACATGAACATTTCGAAGCGCGTTGTACTCGACATTTGCAGCTTTATACAGCGCAAATCAAAAGGTTTGCGCTGCGTCAGCAGTGGTCCCTGTCCAATCCCATGCAATTTTAATGTTTTTTAATGCTCAAGACCAAAAATACAATTCAACGTATCTCCGCTGTTTTTCGCGATACATGGACATTTCGAAGCGCGTTGTACTCGACATTTGCTGCTTTATACAGCGCAAATCAGAAGATTTGCGCTGTGTCCACACTGGCCCCTCACAAATCGGATGCAATTTTAATGTTTTTTAATGCTCACGACCAAAAATTCAATTCAACGTATCTCCGCTGTTTTTCGCGATACATGGACATTTCGAAGCGCGTTGTACTCGACATTTGCTGCTTTATACAGCGCAAATCAAAAGGTTTGCGCTGTGTCAGCAGTTTTCCCTGTCCAATCTCATGCAATTTTAATGTTTTTTAATGCTCAAGACCAAAAATTCAATTCAACGTATCTCCGCTGTTTTTCGCCATACATGGACATTTCGAAGCGCGTTGTACTCGGCATTTGCTGCTTTATACAGCGCAAATCAGAAGGTTTGCGCTGTGTCAACACTGGCCCCTCACAAATCGGATGCAATTTTAATGTTTTTTAATGCTCACGACCAAAAAGACAATTCAACGTATCTCCGCTGTTTTTCGCCATACATGGACATTTCGAAGCGCGTTGTACTCGACATTTGCTGCTTTATACAGCGCAAATCAAAAGGTTTGCGCTGTGTCAGCAGTGGTCCCTGTCCAATCTCATGCAATTTTAATGTTTTTTAATGCTCAAGACCAAAAATTCAATTCAACGTATCTCCGCTGTTTTTCGCCATACATGGACATTTCGAAGCGCGTTGTACTCGGCATTTGCTGCTTTATACAGCGCAAATCAGAAGGTTTGCGCTGTGTCAACACTGGCCCCTCACAAATCGGATGCAATTTTAATGTTTTTTAATGCTCACGACCAAAAAGACAATTCAACGTATCTCCGCTGTTTTTCGCCATACATGGACATTTCGAAGCGCGTTGTACTCGACATTTGCTGCTTTATACAGCGCAAATCAAAAGGTTTGCGCTGTGTCAGCAGTTTTCCCTGTCCAATCTCATGCAATTTTAATGTTTTTTAATGCTCAAGACCAAAAATTCAAATCAACGTATCTCCGCTGTTTTTCGCGATACATGGACATTTCGAAGCGCGTTGTACTCGGCATTTGCTGCTTTATACAGCGCAAATCAGAAGTTTTGCGCCCCTCACAAATCGGATGCAATTTTAATGTTTTTTAATGCTCACGACCAAAAATTCAAATCAACGTATCTCTGCTGTTTTGCGGGACGAAAATAAAACGCTGACCGTATGAATATTTGGAAAAGTATTTCTCGATCGGCTGTGAATCGTCCGTTTTGTTTTCTAATTTTAGTCCTAGACGTAGATCTTGTTTCCCGATCGAGATATATGCTGGGTTTACTATTACACACAACTTTGAAATATTGAATCTGTCGTCTATTTCTTGCACTGTCGAATCACAGTTCCTAGATTTCATGGATATTTCTTTCAATTATTACATCACTGCAAACTGTCTTACGAGAGTGCTACATACTCTCCTTTCCTGAGATTCACCAAACTCAGCTTTTTAGAATCATCCGTTCACCTTTCTCATACGATTTGCGAACGTCCTTGCCACTTGTGTCATTAATCGAGCCCATTCAATTACAGCCAGACTCGGATTTAGCATTCCAAAGTCCACGAACAGTTCGTGAAACGTTAATGCCAGTCGTGTGAGTTGTGACCGCGTTACAAGGGGATCAACAGTCACCAGTCACTGGTATTTCAGGGATGAATTTCAACTCTAACGTCCCGTTTCCTACCGTCAATATGTATGTCAAAGGCGCGCTTTAGCTCGCAGATTTATACTCGATCAGACGCCGAAGATTAAGTTATTCTCCCGATTCGTAGCTGTTTCAAAGCTCTAACTTTTAAATGTCTTTTAAGCCTTTTAAATCTACCATAGTCCCTGATCATCGAATTACGAATAAAATTTTATTTTTCTAATTGTACTAATCTTAACTTTAACTCTATAGATTGTCTTTAATTAGCTAGATTATGTCACAGAGTCAAACGTGTCACGGGATTCCTTTTATCGAACAACGTCCCAGTATTCTTATCGCCAAGAAGATTGATCATTGACTTTAATGCCACTAAATATATACGTGTGCCTATTCTCGATCGCTATACTATCCGATTTGAAGACAATAAATTTAAATATTTGAGAAAATAAAGAGGTTGTAAAGCTTATAGTAGAAAAGGTGAAGGGAAAAATATAATTATTAATTATCAGATAGTAGGTATAAATGACGAATACATGTTGGAAAATTTGAGTTGCCCTAATTAAATTAAATTAAATTAAATAGTTACAATAAAGTTATAATAGTTATAAGTAAAGTTATGACTAAAATATTCTGAAATTTTGTAACAAATACTAAAATACGGTTAAGGAACACCAGAAATTTTTGTAATATTAAAATATCTCAAAGAACTGACCAAAGAATTAATAAGGAAAACTATCGTTGTTCAGAGAATGGTTAACGAGAACGTTTCGGATGGAAGCAAACGTTTCATTCTCGAGACGATTGCATCTCGTTGCACTTATTTGCGTCATTACGCTATTAACACGGCTCGACTGATTACTGCCGAATATGTCGAGCTCCATTTTCGACGTAAATATTTATCGTCAAATATTTCCTAGAGGGGCGGTGCCCGCAGATCTGTGACTTCTCTTGCTGCGCCGCTCCGGCCCCTCGCTGCTCTCGTTATTTAATAACGAACAGTTGCCATTAGCGCAAGCCTGATTACTCATAATCAGCAGCGTTTAGCGATGTACTCAGACAAATTGAAGCGTGTAATTTGTATAACGCTGCTATAATGGACGAATATTTAGAAAGGGGGACAAGGTGGAAGGTATACGAACATACATGACGTCTGCCATTTTATAATTTCGAATTATAGAACACGCGATATACCGATGTATGTATATGTTGCGTTAAAGACTTTGACTCTTCTTATGTTGCGTCTCTATCGTGTTTGAACGTATCTAACTCCTTAAACTTTTCATCTTGCGTATTCACGTGCATTTGAGAGTGAATCCATACGCAAGATGGTTACCTAGGTAACAAATCAACAAGTATCTTAATATTCATGACAGATATCGACAAACGATGTAACCGTAAGTGGTGAGCTAAAGGGAGTACAAAGTAATTTAAACAAATTGACCAATCGCTTTTAAATCATCTTTCCAAAGAGTAACCATATCAACTCTTAACATTCTAGATTTCCACTAGAACTTGAAAAAAATGGTTTTTTAACATTCTCTCGGCCATAATACATTTCAAAAGTGTATCGTATTTCCTGTTGCACGTTGAAATCGCGAAATTCATAGCGCATGAATTTCTGGTTCCCGTGCGAACGCAACGAACCGCAACAAATAAAAACGGTTTCACGCGTCGAGATTTCGAGTGGCACACGCGCGACAGACGTGCAACAAGTTATTTTTTCGGCTGTTGCCGGCGAGGTGACAGTAATCGGCGGTCAAAGTTCAAACAGCCGTAAGATTTATCAGCGCTCGTCCACCCGGCTCGATCGCGGTTTGCTCGCGCGTTAACGTCGAACGAAATCGATCGGTGGATCCGGTGATTGCGTGCTGGCCAGATGTGTACACAGGACCGATTCTCGCGAGTGTACATATCATAATTAAACAAACGATCGCGATACCGAATTACTCGCCATGGACCGATCGTATTGGTTTAATATAATAGTACTATTTGAATGCGGCAGAAAAATATGAGAATATGTCGTCGTATCGACGATGGAAAACTTTTCCTGCTATTAGCAAATGAACGACGAAAGTTGTAAGAGTATTCGTATAAAATATGGCTACTTAAAATATACCAGTTATGCATAAATTATGGATCTTGGTGCGCTCGTAGGAAATGTAAAGGTAGAAAAATATGCGGAATAAATATGACGTGTAAGAGTTAGTACAAAATATCTGAAGTAAAGTATAGTTTCGATCAAAGTCATCTGGAAGGAACAGGAACAACGAAATTAGTCAATTTTTTAAAGATTGTTCACTCAGATTTAACTTTTCCGCTTAATTCTTCTTGATCATAAATTACCGTAGAATTAATTGAATTATTAACATCGAACGTACACGTAGAATCTTCGTTTCTTTACCTCTACGCCAGCAATTTAATCTATCAATATTTCCTTCCGTAAAATCATCCGTAAAGGTAGATCTTCTATTCTGCAACGAGACGTTTCCAGCAAATTGAAATAGCAGAGGTAGAACGTCGAATATCTTGCATATCATCTGAGTCTTTCATATTCATGAAGAACAAGCGGCGTTAAATTCAAAGAGATTTAATCGATATTTCACGCGCAGAAACGATATTCTTCGATTTTCTTCGAAATAGAAAGCTGGAACATGTCTGAAATAAAGCACAGGAGACTTTCGTAATCGATATCACGCTGTTTATTGCGAGCGTCGAGCTGTTTCACGATATTAAACGAATCATGCAATCCAGCAAAGTTGTATTCGCGGCAAGTGGGTGCTTCCAGCGTGAACAGCCCCTCTCTTGATTTCAACAATTTCATTCGACTCGAAGGAGGCCGAATCGTTAGACGTCGTTGCAGGATATCGTCTCGTAAAATATTTTTCGAATGCGCTTGTAAAATTATTTACGGTCCGAGTTTCTTGTCGTCGGTCACGATTCAAAACTCTCAATCTCTTACTGTTACACTTTCTATTTCCAGCTTTCCCTCTACCTTTCTCGCGTGAATGGATATCGTGATTTAATTCATTAGGCGTCCATGTTGCATTAAAATATGACATTTGAAATCCTCTTTGGTTAATTGACATCGTCGAATATTACTTTTTAGCATTCTAGTTATAACGAAGATTTGTTTTGTTTTCCTCTTTGCAAATGGACAAAACGGGATATGTATATGTCGCAACATATTTTCTTTCCCTTCTTTCACTCGTTAGACTTATGCGAATCTACTATATATTCGTCGTTTGACAAAATAATATACAATTTACTGCGTATCTTACTAGAATTTACTATATGTTCTTCGTTTGACAAAATGATATGTAAATTACTTTGTCTACGTTCATCGATAATGTCGCGTATACGTCCATAACTTTTACACATTATCTCACTGCTAGATCTTCTACCATAGCATGGTTCTATTATATCAAGTATTTATAGCAATAAATTTGTTACACACTGTATGTTTGTCTATCCTACATGAACCAAGATATACGTACATGATATGTATAATTATAGAAAGCGAAAATTTATCGCGGTCCGAATGATTATTCACAAGATGTTAATCGATGCAGTCGAAGGACAGAGGGGTTAAAAATAAGAGGTGTTATTCTTTCAGAGTCATCTTCTATCGTCTCGACCTATATCTTTTCACGCGAGCAAATGATCTAGCCTCGAGTTATTTACGCACATCGTTCCATCTTTTTTCTTTTTTTTCTTTTTTTTCTTTTTTCTATCGTAGGAAGGATGTGATCGCCTTGTACAAGCCTCTTTGACTCGTTGGAGAGGACCATGCCTCCTCTCAGAGTCGATTCGTCCTTGCTGGTTCCGTAGCTGGCCGCAAAGGGGTAAGCCGCGCAAACAGGGGAATCCATGGCAAACACCGATCTTAAAATAAAACCGTGACGCGCGTTTCCTGGGTAACCTTCGAAGGATTTGCATGGAAGGTTGCATGCTGAGGTTAAGCCAGGCAAACTATCGTTCTTCCCCTCTTCTGGTGTCTGCTTCTGGTGTTCTGTTCTCATCTCCTTTTATTGTTTCCTATCGATTCGTCTGTTTTTACGTTTCTTATCCAGCGTAGGGTGGTAAAACAGCGTCTTACGCATCGAATATATGTATGTCATTCGAAAAACTTGAAAGACGAAACGATAAAGAATTTTTAAGTGCGAAAAGCGAACATTTTCTAGAGGAGCCCGTCTTTGTTCATTTATCTATTACTTAATCGCTATGAATTTTGAAAATATAGGGGATCAGCTACACCTCTACTTCGTTCAATCGCAGTGTAGGGCCGCTTACAACTGGATTTCGCATAATTAATTCGTAATTCGCGTAGAATTGGAAAAATTTGAGAATAAAAACATATTCAGACACGAGAAAAGAGTGATATTTTCCCCGTCGAAAAGAATTAATTTCTATTTTCTTGTAAATCCTACAAAAATGTTTACATTATTTGCATAAGCAAAGTTTTACAGTTTCCATAAAACTCAAGATGATAATTTCGTCTCCTCGTTTCACTAGAAATGTAAACAAAGAGGCTTCGAAAGAGGCGAATTTCTATGGCAAAGCGTGATCGATTTTTATCGTCTGCGGTGGCATTCGTTGGTCGTTCACTTTTTCGCGGATACTCGCGTTTTCTTTTCGGCGCTAATTCCCTTTCGAGGAATTCTCGAGTGGCGAGGACAACGAACGAACGGGTTGTTTCGGATGTTAAAAGTCACCCGCGTTACGCTTTTGTTATAAATTTCTACTCCGAGTGAATTGCAGAGTCGCCGCGGAGGAACCAACTTTTCTACGAGTCCGGCACAATGTGGAGCAGGAAATGGAACGAGCCACTCTATCAACCTGATTTTTTTCATGCCAAGTATTAAAAAGGATGTGATTCACGTGCTACCTTAACCAAATACTTAACGTAGTTCACGTCATCCTTTATGCTTCTTAATGGATATGGATTTCGAATGAATTGCTACTTCGTAATTTCTTTAATACACTTAACTGTAATCTTCCAACCGAAAAATACCAGTTAATTCACTACTCAAATTGCAAATCTCTCTCATATATATTTTTATTTAATTATATTTTCCTATACTCTGATATTGTAATATTTTCTTTTTAGGAATCGTCCATGATTTCATCTTTGTGAGAAATTAATTATATTATACTTACATTTACGAACACTCAATGTGATTTAACTGAAATTTATTTATCTTTATTAACCGTTGATAATGAAACAACGTGCAGCTAGGTAAAGAATTTTATGTTTAAAATATAAAGAAAGATACTTTACCAGGTAACATCAGGACTAAAATTGTTAAACGTTTAAATTCGCGAAATCTGTGACTTGGAATAATAAAAACTATTTTTAATTCAGACGAAGAAGTAGCAAAGTGCGAAGAACCGAGCGTCTAAGTAGAAACAGACCTTTCGTGGTCGGACACGTTTCTCTTAACGCCTCCGCTAGTATTTCGCCAGAGACAATGTCTAATATCCGATTTCGTTTGAGATTTCGGTAATCATAGATAGATAAAATCAGATAAATGATAAACCGTTGGTTTAACCTAGCACCCATACGCGCGTTTATTTTCCTAGACGCAGATCGGGGAATAGAAGTTGAAAAACTGTCAGATAAAAAACAGTACGATGAAGATCTCCCTGGAAATCGGACTACAGACGGTGCGCGATTCCATTTTCCCCGGCCAGATCGAAATCGTAACGAGAGGCTTACTTTGTCTTATCCGCTTTTCTTTCTCTGTGATCCCCTTTGACCTGGAAACCTACATGTCCCATCTCGGCTCTTTCTCTTTCTCTATATCATCCCTAAACCGCCCTGCAGCATATTAAATTTCTGGGAGATATTTTCGCGGCGTTTCCCGGATTTTTATACGATCAGATGAATTCGCCTGGCACGGGTCTGCGGTTTCCACCGTTGACTAAACGACTTCATCCCCGTTTCCATTCCCCTCTAACTTCGACTTCCAGCCAACCGCGTATCCAGTTAAGATAGATCTCGTACGAAAATACACCGCCTGCAGGTTGAATTCGTCATCCCCGTGGAGCGATTCGACATTTGGTAAAACTGTTTCGCCAAACGACCACGGTGATACACCGTTGGATTATATCGCGAGATAACGTAAGGAAAAATGCTTATTCCGTCGGTATTTCGTAGCATGTTGATGGAAGAAAGAGGATTAAAAAATTGACTACGTTTGTTGCACTCTTAATCTCGTTTTTGAAGACGAAATAACTTTTTTTATATGAGAAAGTGACTGCGATTATGTAAAATCAAGAATAAGAAGAAGAAACAAAAATGGAAATGTCTTCAGTCAATTTGGTCAATGAATCTTGTAAACAAACTTTCTCGATGAATGATTTTATGAATGAACGAATATCATTATCGAATCTTATCGATAAACATGTTTATGATTAACCTATTAATCAGAAAATCAAGTTAATTGGTCACTCGAATTCTCTGTGTCTTAAGCACTTATTTTTCCGTTAACTTTTATTTAACTTCTCAACAATAAATTAATTTATGGTATAATATATTTTATTAAAAATAAATTGTATCACGCCCACATTCGCAAAGACAAAAATTGATTCGTCTTTATTAATCTTTTAGTTCAATTAACAGAGTGAAGTACCCAAATTACAAAACATATTTTTTAATCGCTTTTCCATTTTTCTCGATCGCCTACACAAACTAAGGCAAAGAATAGAAAGATCATAAGAAAAGGGATTCACGGTTTCTCAGGCACCCCCTTTCATCCGTCAAAGAAGGCCACGTCACCGAAGAATGGCCGCGTGTTGAAGCGTCGCTAAATCGCTATTAATGTTTCATCCAAGATGAAAAGATCCAACGATCGCCTTCCGACACGTAGTGGAATTTTGAAACGCGCCGCGTAGCCTCTGTTTTCCCAGTGTCAGGTAAATTTACTCGCTCTCCAACGTTATTCCTGGTCGGATTAGCGTGCCGTGAAGTACGCTCGCCGCGACTTAATTCAGGCCGTGCCACGAGGCTTGTCGAGTGCGAGGATCCGCGAACGCTCCCCTGTTTTTCCACCCTTCCGCGGTGAAGTTCCATTTGTCTTGGCGACGCTGCACTGGAAGAAACTTGCCTCGGCCATGTTCGCATTCGAGACGAGACCCAGATTACGATGCGCGACGAACTGAGAATTTCAGCCCGACTGTTCCACCTTAAACGGAAAGTCAAAATTCTTACGCCCTTTCTAATTACGCGCGCTCTTCTAGCAGGTTTTTGTCAAGAACAATAATACTTGGGCTATAAGGTGTGTAAATATGAAACCGGAATTTGTGTATAGAAAATACACGTTTATCGTATGAAAATGATTAAAAATATTTTATTCGAAGTATTGCCCATCGCTAGCTATACATTTTTCCCACCTGTCTGGCAATTGGTGGATGCCACGCCAAAAAAACTGTCGCTCTTTTGAGGCAAACCAGTCATCGAGCCATTTTTGTACATTTTCGTAAGAAGCGAAGTGCTGGTCAGAAAGTGCGTGTCCCATCGATGCAAATAAATAGTAATCGGACGGAGCCAAGTCTGGTGAGTAGGCCGCGTGCGAAAGTATTTCCCAACTGAACGCTTCGATCGTTTCCTTGACCGGTTTCGCTGTATGTGATGATGCATTATCACGAAGCAAAATTACTTTGTCTTGCCTTTTTTGATATTCTGGTCGCTTTTCACGCAAAGCTTGATTCAAATCGATCGTTTGTTGTCGGTATCGCTCAGTATTAACGGTTTCGCCAGGTTTTAACAGCTCATAATAGATCACACCCTTCTGATCCCACCAAACACAGAGCATTGTCTTCCGTCCATAGCGATTTGGTCTTGTAGTCGATGTCGGTGGTTCGCCTGGAGCTACCCATGATCTTTTACGCTTAGGATTCTCAAAATATATCCACTTTTCATCGCCAGGCACAATTCGGTGGAGAAACGACTTTCTTTTGTATCTGGCGAGCAGCATTTCGCAAGTGGTTTTTCGGTTTTCCTGCTGTCTTTCATTCGGTTCATGTGGAACCCATTTTCCCACCTTCTGGATCTTTCCCATGGCTTTCAAGCGTATGGAGACGGCTTCTCGTGTCACGTTTAATCGATCAGCGAGTTGTTGTTGCGTTTGAGCGTCATCCTCGTCCAACGATGCTTGCAATTCGCTGTCTCGAAACTTTTTCGGTGGTCTTCCGCGTTCTTCGTTCCTCGCGTCAAAATTGCCACTTCTGAATTTTTTAAACCACTCAAAGCACTGCGATTTACCAAGAGCATGCTCACCGTAAAGCTTTGACAAGCATTCGATGCGATTCTGCAGCAGTTTTCTTCAAATGGTAGCAGAAAATCAATGCTGTCCGCAAATCGTAGTTTCCAGGCACAAAATTTGACATGTTCGACGCTATTACAAACTATACTGTTGTATGAAACTTGTATTGTTCCGAGTCGAAAATGTTTGTGAGATGTGAACAAAGACTTTGGCATCAATGACGCAGTTTAGTGATAACTACATTATCAGCTAGGGCCATCTATAGGCAAATTCCGATTTCATACTTACAGTCCTGATGGATGTTTATGTAGAATCGTATTTTTATAATCGCAACTGTTTTACGATTGATGACAGATGTTTTCGTGGATGATGTAGATTTTTGTTAATATGAGTTGACCAAATATTTTTCTGTTCTTTTTCAAACTAAGTCTTTCTTCGTTTGGCCTCGGAGTTAAATATATTGCTCGCAGTTTTCCTTAATTCTGACTGTACTGAAGTTGTAGAAAAATAAAATTAGATACTTTGCAATTATTCATTCGGTAGTGCGATAAACTTATTTGATTTAATACAAAGACTATCGACGAAAATAATCACCTAGTTTAGAATAAATTGTACATTCTTTAATCTCTTTATCTTTTTAAATTTACCCGATTTTCACCATTCTGCTCGCTTCTATGATTATTATAAAAATAACATTCGTATATTTAATACCGTGTGATCCACAGATAGGATAACAATCATAGAACGAACGCACTAAAACGCATAAAACTGGTCAAACGTATCGTTTTAGTTTGATCTGTGTATCGATAAGCATAATTCAAGCCGCGTTGCGCACGATAGCATAGTTTTTCGCGTCGAATTTACAGACTCGATTCAGGAGGGTCCGTGTTTTCAATTGAATCCTAATGTTAACCGTACCGGCGGAAAATCAATTAAAACTTGGCGAAACGCGCGACGAACGCGCGTAGTTAACAAAATTAAACGACGTCTGAGGTAATTGCAGCTTGCGAGCTGGCCCTTGCTGCGAGCGGAACGCGTCACCTCGACGCATCAGCGTTTAGCTCGTGTCAGCCGTATTGAATCGATGAATTCGGCTGTTCACGTTGGATGTGCCTGTTTAAGAAATCAGAGGAAGAGGAAAAAGGTGTAAAGGAACGACGACGAATTTGATGGAGCTTCGTTTCGTTTCGAAGCGTAGAGGCATCTCGGACCGGGTGTTTTAAAAAGGAGAGAAGTCGGCTGCTGAGATTAGCGCAATTTCTTTCAACGTGTCGATTACTTTTTGAAAAGCGAACGAGACACTTTGAGTCGGCCGCCTCTTCACCGTGAAGCCTGCTTTTCCCCTTCTTTCCGTTCTTTTCTTCCACTTTCTCTCCTTCTTTTTCAATCTTGGATGTAAGAAGTTTCCCCGGCCAACTTCCGCGTCGTCTCGTTCGGCTTGTTCTCACTCCTTTGATACTACGACCATCGTCCCAATTCTTTGATTACTTCATCACTGATCCGTCTTAAAAGGATCCGCTATACGGATAAAATTGCGTTTCGACTTTGACTTTTGAACGATTAAAGTTAACGAGCAAACGAATTAAACTTCCGTGTAAATGATTTAACGCTCGTTCGTTATTTATTTGTTGGAGACAAAACGACACGTCTATTTTATTTCGTTTCATATATTCGTCGATAATCTTCGAATATTTGTAACAAATACTTCGTATCAAATTTAATTTAATTGGTTTTTTCCCTATTTTTGAATTGTGAAAAATTAATAATAGAGAAGTACGTATGGGTCTTAAGATTTCATACCTGACACTCAGCCGTGTGTGCAAGTTGATGGATCCATCAGAGCATCCTGTGGCCTAGAACTCTTTATAAAGAGGTGCTCCTTTTTCTACTCCTCTTTCTTTCGTTCTCTCCTCCCTGCTTGGCTCATCTTTTCTTCATTGACCACTTCCGCGTCACCTTTGTCCTCTACCTCTCTGCCGGAGCTCTCAAATAACACGGTCCTCCCTGCAATTATCCTTCGGGCGGTTTTCTGCTTAAACGCCTCCTACGGAACGAAGAAAAAAAGAAGAATGAAAGAAGGTAAAATAAAAATGTCGGAGACGTGTATCGTAAAGATGGTCCTTTACATACTTTTTTTTCTGGCCGCTCGTTCGACGAGGTCTCATCGCTATATCTTTAACAATTCTTGATAAGAAAAAGAATGCTTCTGTTGATAAGAACATATGCTTCTCGTATGCGAAGTAGAGTTCCCGTAAACACTACTCTATTAAGCTCGCTTTTACGAATCTATCGCTTATCGCTGTACTATCGCTTCAACGAATGTTGCACAATCGAAGAAGCTGTTTATAGAAAATTCGCAATTCCGCATCGTCTACGTTCGCTAAAAATCTAGAAAAAAAGAAACCAAGCAAACGCTTCTATTAAAAACTAGAAACCTTCGTCCAAAATAGTCGCCCCTTTTCGGAAAAGCGATCAAACGAAACTTCGATAGGATCGTGAACAACCATTCGCCCTTCCACGCAACATCTCCCAACGACATAAAGGACAAGCGTTTATTCTTGTCAATTTTCGGCCGGCCGTTCGAAAGAGGGGAGGCGTCAAAAGATATCCAACGTCTTTGCTCTTTGGAGTCACAAGCAAGGCTATGCTCTTCTCTTGGTTCCCTACGTTCGTCCTCGTTGGTAATTGAGCGGGCGATCCGAACGCTCGAACGAGCTGGAATGGGTCCTTGATCTCTCTCTCTGAAAGCGTGACGTACCTCGTCGAGTGTTTCATGATCCTCGACAGGGTAACGATTCGTATTTTGCAACCTCCGCGCGGATTTCGGCTTTGTCGGGACTCTATCGCGTTCCTTTCATGGCTTTGTTCCGCCCCACAACTAAGATTTACACCGTCAGACCGCGAGAAGACACTTGCGTGCTTATTACGTATGTTCGTCTCTTCTTCTCTCAATGGAATCGAGATACGAGTCAGTTTGGATTTCGTTCTTTTGGAATCGCGACAAGAGTTAACTTGTATACGACGTTTGCAAGATTTTATTCGGCGAAGCGAGGATTATTCAGCATTTTTCGGTATCTTTCAAAGTTGAGTCGAGAATGGAATATTGTAGGGTTTTCGCAAAATGCGAGGCACAATTCTTCCATGGTTCTTCTCTTTTTCTCTAATTCTAATACTACAATTAGGAACAGAAATTAGAACAAGATTTCGAAATAAAACCGATAATTCATGCTTTTGGATGTAAGAAAAAGAAAGATCTCTCAGAACGTTCATGATCGAACGATCCGAAGGATTGTCGCATTTTCAGTAGAATCGTTTCTCAGTCAGCCGCGGAGAGACCATTCAATAAGTCTACGGGACAAAGGTTGGGGGCGAGTCAAGCCAACGAAACAAATTTTGTAACCGAGCCAAACTCTTTTAACGGTTCGCCAAACCTCCTCTGCAGGTTACCCTCTCGATACCCTTCAACCCCGTTTCCCTTCCCGCCGTTGCATCAGAAACAGCCCGCGCGAAGAAACGATAGAAAGTCCAAAGCAGCCTAGAACTTTCCTATCGAAAGGGCTAACTGTGGAGAACCGATACGAAGTAAGAGGCCAACTTCCTCGTTCTCTATCCTCTTTCGTCCCTACCGTTTCCAAGGGGATAACTCACCTTCCAGTATCTTCGCCACGATTAACTACAGTTTTCATTGGCGAATGCGTCTGGAATTAGCAAGCGTTGCACTTAGGTGAACTTGGTTTTTCCACCGCGACGGCGCGTCCTTTCCCTTCCCTTTTCGTCTGGAAAAGTTGGGTTCAGGATTAGGTGGTTGGAGAGGATTCGGTTGACTCCGGATTTGGTTAGTAATTAGCCCTTTCGTTTCGTGGTCTTGGAACCTACGAAGAAGAGACACTTTTTTCGTCTCTGTTATTTTCTTCGTTTCTTCCTTTTCTCCTTTCTTTTTGTTCCTTTCTTTTTTTTTTTTTTTTTTTTTTATCAAGGGAGGAAGACATTGTCCGACAGGGTAGGAATTATCGATTAACGAGAGTTCTCCAGTTTCTTCTGCTTTCGTGGAACGAAAAACCAATTAGGGGAATTATCCAATCTTGTAAGCGAAGGGTAGAAGAATGTTTCAGCGTTATAGCTAATTGTTTGCCAGTTTTATAAACCGCCAAAAGTCCTTCAGCGTGAAAATTCCGAATTAGAATGGTTGCGACGGATTCGGTAAGAGTCGATAGAAAATCGCGTTGTCCGTGGCCTCTTTCGAACGAGACTTCGCAGGCCGGTAGAGAAACTTCGTTAAAGACCGACGTTAATTGCATTCAAAACGTTTCCGCTCGCAGATTGTCGCGATAGTTCGCGGTCTGGCGTCGTTTAATTACAACTTGCCGAAGAATACGCTGTTGAACTACGGCTACGTGACAGAAGTTACAATTTTGAAAATCGTTCGCCGAGACAGACTCTCAAAAACTTGCCTAATAATTACGTATCTTACTGTTGCTGTGATAACGCTTGGCAAGATACGATTCTATATTTGAATCACGGTGAGATAAATTCAGAAACTGCGGCCTGTGTAATGAGTGGAATCGGTATAGCGAGGGGAAATAGCACTTTCAAACATTCAGAATGTACAATCATTAATTCAAATTATAGCGTTCAAGACGAAATTCAGTTTGTTAAATTTAAATCCAAATCTTCGAATTCGCGTCGACGAAATTTAAGCCTTCGAATTTAAATTTAGATATTCAAATGAATACAAAATGTCTTTTGCGATTGAAAACTCAAGATGTTTCTATAAAACTTCTAGCTTCTATAACTGACTATTCAACTTGACGTTATATGCGATTCACAACCTCGTGTTACTACATCGTTTCCACCAACTATATTGCTATCCGTAACACGTATCGTTTTGCAATGAATTTTTTACAAATTAATATATATGTATATATAAACAGCGAATAATCTTTTCTCGCGTATTCGATCGCGAGCCGATCGATAGAATTTTCGTGGAATGATGCGCGGAATAAAGTGGAAGTGGCACCGGGAACAGACATGATTCGAGGCCGAGGAATTCTCGGTCTTTCTCCCTTCGCCAACAGAAGTCCGTGGATGGTATAATTACCTTTGAGTCGAGACTTTGATCGTAAGGCGTCACGGCACGATCGCCCCGTCGCATCGCGTCGTCCGGGAAAGATGGTGCGCCGGTAAAGGAAGGCAATTTGCAAGCAATCAGCGTCGGGACATAGTTAAAAGCGGAGAGATCCGTTCTGGGACTTGCTCGCTAACCTCTATGCCGGCCGGCCCGCTTCGACTAGCGATGGATCGCTCTGCCAAGGGACGTTCCAATGGTTCTTCTCCTTCTCCAACTTTCCATCGCTCCCTCGACACCTTAACCCGATCTACTCTTGATCGTTTTTTCGTTCTTGGTTAAATCGTACGCGTCTGTCAATGTATTTATCTACTTTCTATCAGCTATACGTATCTGTCACTTTTGTTAAATGGATTCTTATTGAATTGCTGTAAACGACGATCGCTAACGATAAGATTACTATCTGTTGAAAATTTTGAAGGATTATTTCTTTGGGACGGGTCCTTGGGGATGAAGAACCGTAGATATAGTAAAGCTTAACTCTGCGTTTCCTTGTGTCATTTTCGATCCAATGGCGCTTTTTAAAGGATTGGACGTTATTAAAGGATTTCCGAACTCCAATAAAGATATAATACGAAAGACTGGCAATTAAATTCGTAATTTCTCATCTCCGAATTTCATACTAAAGGATTGTAAAGCGGCCAGGGATGAGCGTAGGCGACGAACCGAGCGGCGAATAAAACGTGCCCTAACGAGCCATTTAAATTTCACCAGCCAACTTTACGAATCAATAATCGAGGAATCGGAACGGTCGATGTTTTCTGCTAGCGCAAATAAAATATTCCGGTTGTGTGAAGCAACGGAAAAGATGGCAAAAGGGAATGAAACATAGCGAGGAAAAAGAGAAAAGAGGGAAAAGTTGGACGGATTGGAGGAGGGCTTGCCAAATGGCGCTTAGTATTCCGCGGGACGATCGGACTTTGCTAGTACCTACAAACGCTGTGACGGAAGTGCCAAGTACCTGCGAAGCGGGATGCGCTAGCGAGAAGGTTGGCTGACTTGAAAATAGGCAAAGAGATGTGACCAGCAGTTTTAAAAGCTGTCGGCGGAGGGTGAGGTATTAAGCACGCTAAACGAATGATTTAGGGTGGTTGCCAGGCTGGTCCTGCTACCTTGCGAAACTCGCAATTAAATTAACTTATCGAGAGGAAGGGCATTGGAGGCCGGGCCGAAGTGTCCGCAAACTTGCTTAACATTCGCGCAACGCGGCACCGGTTCACGATATCGATCTGTGTGCACGTGTAAAGCCAATCTACATATTCATACACGCATGTCATTAACGCTTGCGATCTAGCTGTTAATTTGCAACCAGAAAGAGATCTGCTTCACTTGTATTTCAATCGAGCAGAGGAAAATGTATAAATAACTACAACGATAGCGTAATACGATGTAATTATCATTAGAGCGATAGTTGCATTTTGTCCGAATGTTTTCCGATGTTTCAAGTTTCCCTTTTCAATGATTACGGTCTTAATTTTATGATGCAAAGTTCGCGTTGCTTCAACATACATAGTTGTAACTACTTGTAGTAGTGTAGGTACTTATCTCTCTCAAGATATTTATTTCTTAAGGTATAAGGCAATAATAAAACAGCTCTTACCACGCTCGTTAATTGCTCTGGCACAGAACGTACATGTAACGTTTAACTTGCATGAAACTTTGAAGCATTTTATTATTTTAACGATATTTTGTAGATAAGTGAAACTACATATTTAGAATTCGGTTCTTGTTAGCTTCATATAAGATATAAACGATCGTATCGTACGAATACTATTTGAATAAAATCTGCTAAAAAGTGTCAAGCATTCTCGATAATCTAGTTAATGTAATATACTTTGGTTGGCCTCGATCCGATATTTACAAAGCGTACTAAGCGTGACCTACCTACCCAACTATTGTCCGAGCTAAAAGTTAAATGGATGTAAGCAGATTCACCGACTGGACCGTCGATCTGAGAGAACAGGGATTAAACGCTTACAGGAATTTCGTGGTGGTCGTTTCCTCGTGCTACCGCGCGCTTTTAACACACTGTTCCCGTCCACTCCGAAAGAGGAAAAAGAAGGTGATAAAAGCGTTCGTGTCGCTCGGCTTAAAACAATTCAAACACGATTTTACGAGTGTGCCGTGACTTCTCGCGCTCGCGAAAGGGAAACACGAGGATGAAGAAGGAGAGAGAAAGGAAGTCGGTGGGGCGAAGCAAAACGCACGATCGCCTTCGTGTGATCTGCACCTTCTAAAAACACCGTTTTCCACTCTCGAAACGCTTACTAAACGGTCTAAAACGGTTTTTATCTGCTAACCTGGCAAGCTTCTTGGTAACGTAATTTCGCACCAAGATTCCTTTCGCTCGAATCGATAATTCCCGAAAGGACAAATAGAGGAAATCAAGCGTACGCTTTCGGCGGTCCACCATGGCCAACTTCTTTCCGATGTTCACGGTTACTTGCCTAATATCGTTCTTCGGGATTCCCTCTGGCGGAAAGTCTTTATTAAAAGTCCACAGCATCCTGCGCAAACTTTTAACTCGATCTTTTTGTACGCTCCTAGCCCTTTTGTTACCGAGTTTCTTGACATCCAGGAAGCATCGAGATAAAACATAGTGGAAACGTACTCCGTCGAATGTCGGAAACGTATGGTATCGTACTACAAATATGCAATAATGTCACGTCAATGAAAACTTTGTGCATAATATATAAATTATATAAAACTATACTTATATAACTGTCTCTCCAAATAGAAAACAATCACACTCGATTTCTAATTTACGCTTAATAATTTTCATCAAAAAATATAAAAAATATAATTAAGAAATAAAATTACAAAATACATAATTAGAGAGCGGGAAAAGTCTGAATAGTAATTAGATGCGAATAAATATATTGGTGTGCTTACATACGTAATTGTGTCGCGTTCGGAGAAGACACAGCCTTTGGTGCTCGCTTGATCTTCCGGCCGCCAATTACAGTCCTTAATGAAATGGGCATACATCACGGAAATTAACGTTTGATTACTCTCGTGCGTGAATTGGGATTTCAATAGAAGCTTCCCAGAAAATGGGTTGTACCAAGCTGAGTTTTACAGCGAGGTTATCGCATCTCGTTTCCATACCTAAAACTGTAAAGCCTTTTAAAAAAAGGCGTAGATATTTTCATTTCAAAACAAAATTTCCAAATTCAAAATCAAATAGTCAAGTTCAAATCTAAATTCAAATTCTCAAATACAAGTTCGAACCCAAATTCGAGCTTGGAAATTCAGATTCAAAATTTTAATTCAACTGCTTGAAAAAGTAACGAAAAGACGATTGAAAATTGCTACACACCAAAAATAATAATTCTTAGCAAAAGCGTATTAATGTCATATGCGTGTAGAGTTGGAAGTCAGTGTCACTTGCTTGCCTCGATATTACGATAATTCATTGGCAATGTACGCCAGGCATAACAGGCTCAGATGCACGGCGTAACATCGATCATATTTTAGAATAATTCTCCATTCTATTCGGCAGCGTGACTAAAGGGAATCCGATCGAACGATCGCGGCATTAGCCGTAATCATCGGCGCGGTCCGCGTTCCACCGGTAACCCTCCAACACGCGCCACTTGTAATTACGCGACATCGTTGGAAAATATTTAACGCACTGTTGTAACCGCGTATCTTGCGATCTATCAATTAGGCGATGGACGCACGATGACAGAATTATGTGAATCACCGTGCGTGCAACAGCCTCGCGATTAGTCATGATCGATTCATGCTTGCCGGACATTCGTTGGTTTCAATCGAACGCTTCGTTTTCATTCTGGTTCCAGGCCTAATACTTATTTAACGAGAGGACTACCAAACAGTTTAATTTCCATTAATCTCGCATCGATCTACGTGATACGAGAAACGTTAAAAAATCTGACGATTGAATAGAAGTAATATTTTGGTAATCCTGGTTGGTATAAAAATTTGGACGGTATTGTAATTTGGATATCCCTATATTTGCTAATACGTAGATACGTAAGGGAGACTCGATTCTCATAAACGTTCGTGCTTTGCAGGGCCAAAACCAAGTTTGCTGGTAAAAGCGGTTACAAAATTACAAATTTATATATGGTATACGTAAGTTGGCAAAATTAGGAATGGGTCGTGTATAAGGTAGAACTTGTAACTTGTCCATCCGCTAGTATCGTTAATTAATAAATTATTGCGCGAAGAGATTCTGTCCCTGCTGAATAGTTTTAATGACGAGTTCACTACTAGACTCGGAACGGAACTATCTCCGTAATACAATTTTATTTCGTCTCCTTTCTTCTTTACTGAAAAAATACCATGACGACAAATATCCCCAATTTACTAAAATTACATTGGCCGCGTGAAATAATATAAAACAAAATTCCGAATCTCTCGACCTTCCATCGGAGATTGACAAATTGAAAATGTCAGAGTCACGACGTCATCTTTTTTCCCATCGTTAGCAGGTTGGTGATGCACCAGGGTGAGATTAAAAAAATAGGAAAACTGTGCACGCGAAACCGATTTAGTGGGAATTAGGAAAAGCGTACGGCGTTATTACATAAACAGACGGAAGCGAATACAAAATGCAAGGGATGCGACAGCAGCAGGGCGAATTTCCATTTGCCCATCGTGAATTACGTGCGCTCGCATATCATAAAACGTATTGTTGCACGCAATTCGTTCGAGGAATATACGCATAAAACTCGACCCGGGCAGTTGGTTTGATACGAGTGCTAATTAACAAACTTTCGGCGATCGCGGTGACCCGTGTGGAGCACCGTGGTCGTCACCTATTCGTTGTCGCCGATTGGGAGATTCCGTTGCTTCGTTACCTACCATGTTATAATTGCGTGACGTGCAATTTGCCGTCATGATTGTTACATCTGGCAAATTCGCCGGTTCAATTGGAAAAACGTTCGAGAAAGGCGAGAGGAACACGCGTAACGCTTTAGCTCCAAGAGTTATATACTCGTTTACCGGATATTCTCTATTTTTCCACTGCGAAATGTATATTTTTCCATCTCTAACGTGGACGTTAATCACGCCAGCAAACGAGCTTTTCACCGCTGAAACTACTCGCCGACTCGAAACTTTATTATTCACGAACCGACGTGGAGCGAAAAATAAAAGTAAAAAACGAAAAGAAAGAAGGAGATCCGCGGTCTCTCTGTTTGGCAAAACAATATCGAGATTAACTGGAATGGCGGACGAATAAGTAATCGTCAGGAACAACGTTTCGCAAGGTGAATCGAAGCAGCGTTATTCGCGATGAACATCAAAGGCGACGATCAATTATCGCGTCTCGAAGCGAATTTCATTTGCTCGCCGATCGAACTTAGCTCCGGTTGACCATTGTGAATGTTGGCTTTGTCGACGAACTGCTCGCGTTTCTCTTCTCGTCAACGGAACTAGAGAAAGTATATATCTGACCGTACGATGAGCATTATCCGGTTGCTCGACGAAATTAAATCGGCTGAAAGAGCGACGATCCATCACCGGTTCGGAAATACGGAATAAACAGGTGTACGGTTGTTTTTCTCGTTGTCGTAAATGAATGCTTTTTCGATAGCTAGTACCGGTAGATACTTTGAATCGTCGCGGTGTATAGGTCTTGCTTACATTAAACGTTTTTACGATAACTCTTAACCATTTCCTCGCGAAAAGTGACGCGGCATACTTGCAGTCTTCCAAGTAGAATTTAAAGACTCGGAGTTTAAACCTTACGTTCGAATAGCTTTTGATAGAATTTTCTATTTAAGGCTAGAGATATTGAAGTTCTAGTACTCTAGTGGATCAAAAGTTGCTCAATGGAACACCGAGTCGCTCCAAACCGATGCAAAGAAAGCCACGATATTCTCTAAGTTGAGAAGTTAGTTGATCAAATCCCCGATTTTAAAGCAAGATCTTCGTAAAATTCTCAGACCGGGCTACGAAACTGTACGCCGTTCAAAAAGATTTCAATTTTAAGATTTATTTGATGAAATTCCTTTTATCTGGATTACCTGGTAAATCTCTTTCGAATCTAATTGTAATGCTAAGAATATAACAAATTCAACACAAAAGAATATAACAAATTAGGGCAATAAGAAATAATAACAATCGACGATTTAATATCCAAGATTACCCGCAGTTAACGTTCTTTCAATGGAATCGAAGCAAAGTTTTTAACAGGTCTAATGTTTCGTACAGTTCAAGTTGAAACTTCCTGTACCTTACGGTTTGCTTCTCGATATTAATCTCTAATAACAATAATTACCATTATAATTGTTAATTTATCGATTATCTACATAATGCTGTAGCATTTCAGTTACTTAAAGATCGAACTTACAAATTAGGACAATAATAAAAAGGACAAATGACTCTAGAGGTTCTTATGCACCTTGTTAAAGAATAATCGATTCGAGCGTAATGTTACCGCGTAGCACTTGTCGACTACTAGATACTGTTCCAGGTTAAGCATCACTCGTCGAGGCTCGCAGAGATAGAGATAGGTAGCGAACGAGTATTTTTCTCGACCAATCTAATTAATTTCTCAGTTTCGATTCCTGCGAGTGTCTGGCTGGTGTCTAAGGCAGCTCTATGGCACCAAGCACCCTTGGCCCACTTTCTGTCGTGGACGGTGTTCATTCAGTGGTCAGTTAATTAATAGTCATTACTAGCCGCTTTTTCTAAAATCGTTCCGGCCAATCATTAAATTACCGTGAAATCTTCTGCGAATTTCCTTCCAGTTCTAATTTCTGTCGTAGACAATGGTAATTCGGGATCAGTGTTATAATTTCGTGGATTAGTTTCGTCATTTCCAGAATGAAATTAGATCTTAAAAAGTGTTTCGTACTTAAGGAAAGGAATTTTATCTAAATGAAGAATTTCAGACGAGAAAAGACAAGGGCGATGCTAAGAGTGGAATTCCAACGATAAGAAGGCCAAGAAATGAATTGCAGCAATAGAGAAAAAGATGAAAGGAACGTCGAAATGAAGCGAAAGCACGAGAGTATTAGAAAATAATAAAAAAGACAGCAGTTCACGGTTGAAAAAGATTTCAATACTGAGAATCAACAATGCACATACATAAGCATGTACTGAGTATAAGAACAATGGATTAATAGAAAGAATAAATATAAAGAACGAAAGAGGAGATAAAGAAAGGAGGAAAGATAAGAAAAATCAAACTTCTTACAATTGACAAAATCCGAATGATACTTCAGATGCCCTAAATAGTAAAGTTAAGTATTAAAATGATTGCCGTTGCGAGAATATAAGCATGATACCGTCACGTATCCTGTCATCATTTTCCTACAAAATGAAAAAAGGAAGGAAATAATTAAAAAAGTTGATTCATTACATCGTAACGAGCGTATCGACGTTGCCGTGCTCGAAACGAGAGAGCCTACATTCTTCAACTCGCCATTCACACTCGCATTCACGCTCGCATTCACGCTCGCATTCACGGTTCACTCTCGTCTTGCTTGTTATTGTTGCCCGAATAGCACGTTAGCCGCGAGTGCACGCGAATCGATTTCAGGCGGCACGCACGCGTACTCTCGTTTATTCTCGCGTGCATCGGATAATTAATAACAGCGGCCATTGATTAATCACGTTTTTCAACGAATTCACACTTTCCGCGGTGCATGACGCAAGGGCGGTTTGTCGTCGCGAGCCCATTACGACTCGGCAATTAATCACCGGCCGTTTTCGAAACCCATTCCCGGCACGCGTGATCTTTATTGGCCGTTGTATAAATAGAATTTAGCGTGTCTTCCCATCCGGGCACGCGCTCCTCGATAATCTAAAGCGGATTCATCAATTTCCCGGAAATTTATGGAATCTTCCAGGAACGCGCGTCGCTCGCCTCGCTCGGCCCATTTGTCTTTCTTGGGTTTGTGCAATGTAATCGTCGGTGGAAAAACGGATCAACCAATTGGTTTCAGCATCCGTGTACTACGCTTTGCGATACTACGATACAGGATTAAGTTTTCTCTCTAGCGATTGCCAAGTGTTCAACTCGAAACGGAGGATCACCAATAGATCACGAATGTTTTAGTGATTTCCTGTATGCAATGGAAACGCGGACTCTACGATGTTTCAACGAATTCTTCGAATAAACGATCTGAGCAAATCCACTTACATTTTCCTACGCCGTTTGACTTGCTACAATGGTGCTTGACTCGATACGAAAGAAAATAAAGAAAGTACATCTACCAAAAAGTCAATTTGGTTTAGGTAGTTTTATTAATTATTTGCCCACTCAGCGACGAAGATATGTTTTCTTCTATAATATAGCCAATATTCTTTAGATCTTCAGAGATTCTGATAAAATATTGTTTGCGTGTATTCGTTATTATTAAAACAAGGGATAAGACAATTCTGAGAATTCTGACGCAGATTTCGTTAACCGAGTTCCAATTAATTCGGCAGATTTTCATTAAATTGCTAGCACTTAGTATAAATTCTATTTGTGTTTAAAAAATCAATTTTTCTAGGTATCTGAAAATCGGAAATATTTTGATGCGTCACTCCCCTGTAAAATCGACGATACATAAAAATTAAATATGTACTTCGTTCATCCCAGTTTTGTTGTCACGAATAAAGGATTTTCCGATTGGTTTTACATAAACGCAAATATCACACCATCCAGTGAAACTTTGTCGTGCAACCGATTTTAAAAACACATCAATTAGTCGAGACATTGATCCAACATTAAATCCCATGCCTGCATAATGAATTTCCTTCGTCGTTTCGTTTATCCATTTCGGAAAAAAGCTTGCAAGAGTGGAAGATGTAATCAAACTAATTATTCGTGGAGCGAGATATTTGTTTTTGGCAATTTCAGCGAAAAACCACGAACGACCGTATGTACATGCGCTGTTTGATATTCTCATGTTGTTTATCGGCGTTTAAATTAGTTGCAAAATTTTTATGGAAAGTCTATTAACGAGCACATCCCAGCCGCATAGTTGGCTCATGCCACATAGCCAATTTCTCTTCGGAAGAAGTAGACATCCAGGGCAAATTAGCTGCGGCAAATTTTTACGATATCTGGCATACTTCGCTTCTTCCTGAGGTTCTGCGATGTCCTCATTCGGTTTACGCTTGAATCTAACCGCCTGTCACGGATAATGTGCCATTTGAGTCGGAGATTTTTCATCTAACTGTGTTTTTATTCCTTTATGGAATTAGGAAAAAGAAGTATATCAGTTTGTAATACATGAAATGTCTGTTTAAATGATTCAGATTCTTTACATAGATTTCACGAAAGAGTCACCTAGATTTCCTGCAGTATGGTTTGTACAAAAGTAAATTTATGCTTTTTTATTTTGCAAGTTTTGTTTATATTCTATTTATAACGATACAATGAAAACACATGAAATTAACATCATTTATCTTTGTAAACTTAAAATACCTTAACCTATACATAATTCGCGCTGTTTTAAATTTTAATTGTCTTCTTTTTCTTTTTATTCCGACAGGAACTAATTTAGAAAGTAATAACTTCGTTGCGGAATTTCGTCTTTCTTTAAAAAATGTCTTAAGTAACTCGTGTACAATATTCCACGGACTTTGGCCTTGTTTCCTAGTATTTCTCCTTCGTCTTTTCCCCGGAAGTTCGATCCAATTTCCATTCCGCAAAGTATCGTGTTTGGTTGAAACAAGAAGTCGTAAAGATGATCGGTCCTCCTTTTCCCCCGTTGACTCGTCAAAGAAATATAATAAATCTGACAAAATGGTTTCTCGAAAGACGCTGCTTTAATCCAGTGCCTACCTAAATCAAGCTGTAAATCACGACTTCCTTCGTTGGTGCGTCGTTAAACTTGGAACGGAAGATAAGCCGAAGCATCGAAGATTTGTAGTAATTTAAAGCGTCCCTCGAGAGGTACACTTTTCAAACTTGTGCTCAAACATAATATCCACGGCAATTAGAGGTAATAGTTTTAAAACTGCCAGTGGGAGTTAGAGTTATAGTGGCAAAACTGTCAGCTTCTAAGGTTGACATTATCAAATTTCGTAGCCTTAAGTTAATCGACGTTCGTCTGACGATAATCCGTATGTTAAAATTAGAAATATATTGAAACGACATAAAACCAGAAACACGGAATTTCTTCATTACGTATCGTAAAAATCAAAAGTCTAAAATCTTAACATCCAAACAGTCGAAATACCCGAGTGCTCGAGATCGACCTTCTCTCAGTGATATCAAACATCCTCGAAACGTTGCAGCTGCGCGTTGAGCAATTAAACGTACAAGCCTAAAGCATCAACGGAGAAATAAACGTTCTCGAACGAATATGCGCGGCGAATCGACGATCCCTTGAGATGTTCTCGCATATAACAATAACAATTGTTTCTTCTCCCGCTCGAACGTATTAATAACCACAGAACACGATCATTCATTTTCGTTCGAATCGTTTCCAGCAAATTTCTTCTCGTTCGAGAAAACACACATCATCGAATTACATAATTAATATTCGACACATCAACAAACAGAAGATTTATTATCGTGAATTTATGTATTACAAAATGACAGCTCCAACAATTGCAAATAGCAGGATAAATGTAGAGAAATAGTCCTTGTGAATTTTTATTTTTCCCCATATTTCCATTTACCGAGTTGATCAATGTACGTAACTTTTGAATAACTCGAATACAGTAGCAGTAGTTTATATTAACTGCATTTAGTTGGATGAAATTTAAGCTAGTGTCTCATTAGATGAACTCCTACCAGGTGAATCCTCCTATCTGAACGTGAACTTCTATCATAATATATGTTACGTCGCGTAACACTCTACCTGGCCCAGGCCACACACCGCGGGCAAGATGGCAACCAGATGTCTTCGGATACTCACTGCGTACCCTCAATAGCCTCAAGTATCTTCCATAAATCTCAGGAATTTCCTAGTCGAGGTCCTTCGAACCAAACAAACGTCTGTTTCCGAAGCATTTGTAAAGACCTTTGTCTACTACGGCTTGACAAGGGAAAGTTGGTTTTTCTCACGTATGATGCAACTTTCCTCCCACTAACCACTTTCTCTCGAGGGCGGTTAAGACCCTTCGTTTAACCAATTAACAACGAAGCCTATTTCCCTCACTCTCTTAGCCAAAATCGTCACCAACAAATCCGATGGATGCGCTAGACACACCCATCTTTAGCTTTGCTCCGCCACAGCATCGTCTCCGAACATCACTGATTTTACATCCTTCGAACAGTCAACATCCTTCGACCGGGTTTACACCCGAAGATCAGTCAGTCTCAGTCAAGCATCTCGTCAAGCAGTCAGCAATTCGAATACAGTGAGTCGACAAATCCATCAGTATACGCGATAATCCGTCTAGAGACTCAGGTCGCACTCATTCGTAGTCATATAATAACCTGTTAGCAACAGCGTTATCTATCATTTAACTACCCTTATTATCCTAAAAGAAATAAGGGATCGAGCGATTCGCGGCGTCGATTAGCAAATCGTAATGGGAATTTACGACTCCCGTTGGCGCGCTTCTTCGAGATCGCGTCTCCCCGCGAACGTGCGAAAACAATATACGATCCAGAATTCGTAGCGAATAGAATCAGTGAACTCTTACATCAACTCCAATTATATAAACTATTTGTCCCCTAACAAGTTCATATAAACAAAGTTCTACTACACCTTCGCTACACGTGTGGGTAAAGCGATGTGCTTCTCACACATGTACACGAGTTTCATGCAGCAACTCCACCATTCTTCTATGCATCATCAACATTGGATTCCTTGGATCTCTATTGGACTGAAAAATATCACCGTCCTTCACCCCAGCCACACTTAATCTTATCTCTCACGATAAATATATCAATGTATTCTGACGATAAGTATCGATATCATAAAAATACTACATCGCTGTCAAACTCAGAAACGCATAACAGACATCCGCGTGTATTCACAGTTTCCATAAGGACTGACCGGACGCTTCTTGGTCGACTACATCGTGTCTGGTCTGGCATAATAAAGTCTCTTGGACGATAGTTCCTTTAAAGAACACGTAGCCCAGCATCATCGACTTTACCCCGGCGTATCAGATGATGTAACCGAGGCAGCCTCCACCCTCTCTTTTTCCAACCCCGCCAAACCCCCTTCTCGAGAGCGGAGGGTGAGGTCCGAGCGGTCTTTTAGACGCCACAGCGGCTACCCTCCTCGGCAGAGCATCGTCCTCGGTCCCGGGGGTCGATAACCACGCGTCTTCTCTGCCGCTGGATACCGCGCGATCCCACCGTCTGCTCCTCCTACCAACTGCCGCTCATCTCTCATTCTACATCTTGCTAAATTACGTGCTTCCGTTCGTGACGTTGAAAAGACCAGTTTTGCGTACTCACTCGACACCGCTATTATCCGACGAAAGTGGGTCGGGAAGCTGAATGTGCGCCTCCACGGCAACCCCCGGAATCGATTAATGGGTTATAGTTTTTGCAGGCGGAGAAGTCGCGGCCGATTTGCGGCTATCGAGAAGATTTGAGATCGGTGCTTTTGAGGTTGCGTGGTAATGGGAAGTCGGGTCAGCGTGCAGAAGGCAAAGGCAGGATGAAAGCATGGAGATTTTTCCAAGTGCCCATTATTCTTCCTGGATCGGTGCCCTGTGAACCGGTCATGTGGAGAAATTAAGCCTCTTATAGAGTTTCGTTTTCGTTCGTGTAATATCGCTTAGGGGAAGAGAGTTTCGACAGGAAAAGAGGGATTTATTAGTCGGTGCATACAAAGCTTCGTTGTTTTGAGGTAAAATTTTAATTTCAAGCAGTTCCTTCAAAATATTACGTATGTGTTTAATCAAAGTAATTTTCGTTTGATTCGATACATCTTCGAAATACTAATTTCATCATTTCGAATCTATAAGAGCTCGCTAGAATTTACTGAAGAATTTATTTGTAAATTCGACAAGTCGTTAAGATTTATTCGTCCTCATTCTGAGGATCAACAACGATTAAGTATGTCAGTACCATAAAAATGTAAAATAATCAAGAATTGAAGGACTTGTTTCTCTTCTAATATTCATACATTATAAAAATATCTGAAGAAGTTAACTCTGACGCAGTCAATTCACTTAAAAATAAAAATAATACAGATTATTGATCTAAATTTCAAACAGCTGGTTAAAATTCAAATATTTTCCTACTCAGAGATGGTAAATCTATAGAAAACAATGTAAACCAGCTGCTTTGGTATGTCTGGATACGCGACTGAAAAATTCCACTGAAAAATTTACAAATATACTCATTTGATTGAAAGTTGAACGGTATTCGTCTAAAATTCAAACAACCAGTTAAAATTAACAATGTTTTTCTATCAAAAACCCGTAAATCCCTAGGAAACAATACAGGGTAGCTATTTTGATATTGTTAGATATGAGATTGAAAGATTTCACGGAAAACTGAACCCATATTCTATGTTGCTATCTGATGGAGTGGGACATGTGCGTGACGAGCAGCACTCGACAACACAAGGAGCACGCGAATAATGCTCCGCTGTATCAATAGTATCGTGATGTATCTATCATATGCCGGCGGCGAAACGCAAAAAGGTGGATCGCGATGCGCGCAACGCGGCCGGTTCCCACCACGAGAATTTGTCTAGTTTACATGGATCCCGATGTTAATGGAAGATAAATGGTATTGCTCCGCGCGGCGGAATGCAAAGGAGCCAGAGATGGAGGATAATAGCTCGGGAAGATTGATACACTGGCTCTCGTGAACTTTCATAAATATTCGAGGAATATTCGATAGACTGCTATCAAGATTTACCGTATACATTTTCCTTTCCTCTTTTCAAATAATATACATTTCCGTTTATAAATATTAGGACGCTTACGAACAATTAAATAAATAATCACAAGACAATTATAACAAACTTAAAGAACTACTATCTCCATTGAAATTCTAGATTATAGAAAATATATGGTATACTCAGTATTGCAATGATAATCTGATCAACTATTTCTTTCTTAACTTGTTAAATTTCTTTCTTGAGAAATTCGATACCTAGGTATACCAATTAATCTCCATATTCGTGTTACTAGTTTTCGCATAGCACCGACTTGGTAGAATTTCCTTCGTAACATAATAAATATATAATACAGAACATGAATGTTCTAAATGATTTCGCAAATCAGGTTGCTGTAAATTTTCTCGATGAAATTTAAGTCAAGAAATTATAGATCCAATGCATAATTATTAACTCATTACCTTTTTATAACTTTTAGAAACGTTATAAAGCTCTATTAACTTTCATTGTATTTCAAATTATTATTCTGCGCAAATTCAACATTTTAATCGGTTAATTTTTCTTCATAATTCAAGTCCAATCGTGTTTTGTATAACGTATTTATTCTAATCGTACGAATGGTGATGTACACATACGCGTTATCGTTACTCTCTTAGTTGATCAAGCTATATTTGTTAAAGATAGTTGGAGAATTTGGATAAGTCTTGGAGAGATTTTGCAAAGTATACAGTGGAAGTATTTGTGTACGAAGTTGTTCAGTCGCTACAGTAATTGGTAGTTACACATGCTACAAAGCCCGCGGGATCCCAGTTACCCAGATTGTGTAGATTATTTGAATCCTTGATTTCGTTTTATTAGTTAGCACCATTGCAAATTGCTACTTGGGAACTATCCAGTTCCATTAGCTAAGCGTTCCTAGTAATTTCTGTCTTTTAGTCAGGTGATAATTAACGTTGTACCTGCTAACGGTTTATTTCTGCCTCTCGCGTATATCAATGATTCTCTCGGCAACATTTAATTCCAATAACAAAACACGAGCTTTTTGATATTAATCTATAACTTTCAAACATGTTTTTACGATAAAGAATACGAACTTTCGTCAATCTGCTTGTAGCTGTAATTTACAATACACGATTCAAGATACAAGGAATAATTTAAAATTTCTTTGACTAATAAGAACGAGTCTAAAAACTCGAATGAACATTTTGAAATAATGTGAATAACTGGTTAAGAAGTTTCAAGTTGCAGTTCTTATTGATCTATCGCTGACACTTTTATCGCTGAAATTACCAAATCTGGTAAAATGTTATTCCGGATATTTTGGTCTCGTAATTATCAAAAAATATGCAAGTTCTTTTAATTTTTGTTGAAAAGGGATCCTCGATGTATTATGTATACATTAATATAAATATGCCACTAATACGTTTGCCAATAATGCCTCGAACAATCCACAAATTCGCCATCCTCGGTACAAAATAACTTCAAAGCTTCTCGAAATTCTAAGCAACCACAAATAAAAATGTCCGATCCATAAAATTCTCGCCGCATTCAGAGCGATCGGATCGAAACACTATGTCCATCGGATGTCGAGTACTCGACAGCCAGGGATCATCGATAGCAGCACGGGGTTGAAACGCGAAGCAGGGACTTTCTTTCCCTGTTGAAAGATCGGACACGTTCGTTCCGTCGCGTAGGCGTCGAAAAGGGTGGCGGCACTGCCGGCCGCGCCAAAAGTGCACGAGTAATGCCCGGCGATTTGTCAGGGGGACAATTTGTAATCGTTTGTCAGCCGCTGTACACCGTAAACACAACTAACTGCCGTCTTATTCAAATGAGGACGGAGCGCGTGGAATTCGCTCGATGCCTATCCGCCTCGTCTCTCGAAACGCGCCGCGTTTCAAAATTCCGTCTTGTACACGTGAGCCTTCTGATCCGCCCCATTAATCTCAGGGAATTACTTCTGCCCTTCCATCTTTTCGTTCCTCTAACGATTCGCCACTTACGCTATTAGCCGAGCGTTCTTCTTAACGTTTCTTGAAATTGGAATTAAGTTCTGAGGTTTTTCGATCGCTTCAAAGTTTCTTGACTCCTGTGTGAGTCGTGTTGTTCTGGGTAGACGTACGTACGATTTACAGCAGCACTGTTTTGGAGGTTGAAGGTTAAACTTGGCAGCTTAAAGAATCGCCCAGAGGATTTAGAGTAGCGTCATGATGTACATACTGTCATGGATTTAATGACAAAGTAGAGGTGAATTTTGCCGAATATATTTTCCAGTAATTTTGATTGATCTAAAGATGTAAATTGCTTACAAAACTCGTAACTAGACCGTGGATGTTCGACACAATTAATTAGATAATGTTTCTACAAAGTATATATTGGTCTCGTTGTTAATTTTTTTTTTCACTAAACGTCTCGTTACCTTGGCTCAACAGATTGCTAAACAAATCAGCCAAAATCCGGACGATAAACGTTTCGTGCGCCGCAACATCTCTAGGTTCCTCGTAAGATCTATTCGAGGCTTTGTTGCTCGCGTACACAATACATTGCCATCGCTCCATCCCTAAACACTCTCTCTCCCTAAATGAACTCCATCACCACCACTCTATGTCTCGGCACACAACTCTCAAGTACAACGAAAAGTGGCTACTTATTGTGTGTTATGGAATCCCAAAACATCTTCTGAACTATCCTGATGTCTACAATCGACTCTATAAATATCCTCCACATATTTTGTCGCACTCTATATACTATGTCTATTGTAGTATCACACATCCCATCCCTATTTGTTTATTTACTTCTTCGTCGATTGTTTTACCTTCCTGAACGATTGCAATCAAAATCTATTATTTGCGCGTCAAAGAATTGACGCGCAAATGACAGATGAATCGACAAATCGTAATCCTCGTCGCGTTCGACCGACAAATTTCTCGCTCCATCGCGCTCCTATTTTGTCCTGTTTTATCCCGTAGCCTGCCAGGAGACTGTAAATTCCTGCTGATATTTACGAGGTATCCAGTTCGTAAACCAAACGTCGATTCACGAAAATCACCAGGGGAAAAGAAAGAAAAGAGCAAAGTGTTCGAGCGGAGTCAGCGGTTCCTGCGTCGTGGAGGGTGGCCGCGAGACAAATGGTCGCGGATATCGATGAGATTATTGTGATCGTCGAGAGAAGCGTGCGTCCTCGAAACCATCCCACCGCGACTGCCAACGTGAACTCTGGCGCCGTGTCGTCTGTGAGTAATACCTCTGATGGCATTACTTTGAAAGGAACAGGAAAAAGACGGCAGAGGGTCGAAGACAAGGATAGACTAAATGTTTGCACAGGGCGAAACCAAGAGGGATGCAATTAGGTTTTAGACGATGAAAGGCGGAAGGAAGACCGATTCGATGAGAAATTAGAGGGTGCAACGTCCCCTGCCTCTCGGCAGGGTTAACGAGCATAATTGGCACCATCATCCTGGCGCTTGGAAAATTTGCCTACCTATATATCTTGGCACGAGAAAATATCGCGATACATCCAAATGAGAATGCTCTTGGAAACTTTAAAAAGAAGGAATTGAGGATTCCCTGACAGAATAACGAGACGTTAATCACACTGAGAAGGTTATCGGGACGTTCTCGATCGTTATTGGCTTTCAGAATTGGCACGCGAGTCGAAACACAAAGGTTAGATCATTTTATGGTCCGGCTTATGTGGCGTATAAGTTGTCAGTATCCTTCTGAGCTGTATAGCTATACTATTGTTAGAATCTATTTTATTCAGAAATACAATTTTTATATAATTTTTAGTTTACGATTCGAAAGAACCCGCAATAGTGATAACTCAAAAGGCACATTTTTCACAACGAGGCTGTGATATAATTTATCCTTAACTAGATCAGTCATCCGGTTAACAATATAACTTGGAAACAATAGAACTATCTTCTCCAAACGTCAGAGACTACAAATTCAGCAATACGTAGAAAATTTTGATCGGCTCAGCTAATGATCGCGGTTCACCTAATATTTTGATGGTTCACGGTCGAGTAAGCCTATGCTCGCGAATATTAACGCTTAGTGTCGTTCAACGGAGCATGTAGCGATCGAAACTGGAAGATCGGTACTTGGTTGGTGGAACATATAAACGCGAACTGATCGGTCGTCGCCGAGTACCAGTCGGCAGACATGGCGCATTAGTAGCGCAGACACGATATCATATAATCTTACACGAAAGGCTACACAGTGTGACGCGTGATTCCTGTTTAGTTAATCGGAAGCTGCTCCCGGCGAGAAGTTGTCAATCCGCTATCGCACAGGTAGCTCACTTCGCTCGACTTGGCTGCCATCATCGAATGAGGATTATCAATTAAGCAACGAACAAAGGTCCTGTCTACGACAATCGAACACGAGGCGCACGTTAATGATTCATCGATCGCTTCTGATACGCAACACCGGCGACCGGTCTCGAATCGACTAGACGACCAGGCCAGTGTCATACTCGAGTGTGCACGTGACAGCTGTCGTCTTCTATTAATTGGATCTCATGCGTTCTGTACGACCGCGGAAAGTTATCCTGTCTGGCTAAAGAGGAACAGCGACGTTTAACGGAGATGTCAGTGTGTATCTTGGTTACCTTTTGACGTAGTCGACTTGACGCTGTTCCCTTTTAATGCAGACGCAAATTGATCGTGGATAGCGAGTCACAGAGTGTATGAGCCTCTCAGAAGCCAAATTGATCCATCTTTTATTAATTCCCTAATTTTATTACGAAAGTATATGTAATTGTTGAAACTGTACCTCCTTCTTGAACAAATTGTCGTTCAACGGATTAAAGAAATACGAATCGATGATAATATGTATCGAGCTTTTATCTCTTCAAACGTCTGCGTGCTATGATTTGCTTACTTTTAATATGAAGTAAATAACTCGCATCGTCAGTCGCATACATCCACGTACGGCGAAATTTCATAGCCAACTCTATCTTATCAAAGGGACCTATCTGTACCGAATGTCGATATTCAAGGACGACAAAAACTGGACAGCAAAACCATAAAACAAAATCATAAACTACGCGAAATTACTCGGTTCGATTTGAAAATTCACCGAGCCGTGTATAAGAACTGGCAAGAAACAAAGACGAAGATCCGTTTTCTAATGGGACTCGATGTCTCTCTGGAGCGTATTCATCGCGATGGCTATCGATGGGAAAACGAACACGTATACGGTAACCGATGTCTACTGTCAATTCGGCTTTCCGGATTATTACAGCACGATTGCGTAGAAGCCGTTTACCTAGCAGGTGTTGCGCAAGCGATTGCCGACGGGGTTGGGGTACAGGTCGACGCCGCACGACGTCTGCCGGAAATTGTAAACGTCGTTGAATCGCGTGCAGCCGGAAGGTGCGACTGACAGTATTCGGACTCTGTAACGCGGCGGAGAGACTGCTGTTGCTCGGTGCTTTCGTGCCACGAGGAAACTTATGATAGGAACCGAGAGGAACGGGGAAACGAGCGCACCCCTCGTGGATATTCGGTACAAGTTGTAAAGTTGCACGCAATTATATGGTGTCACTGTGTAAATTGAAAGATGATTTTCGATGACGATGAGCGATAGATTGATATGATAGAGAGACACCGAATATTTTTCAATTTTAAATCTGAATTATCCGTCTCTGTCTCTGTCGGTTTTATCCTACAGCAATGGAAAATTAGGTGGTTGCCGCTGTAATGAAATGGAGATAAGTTAACTTTCTGGTAGTAATCCGAGAAACAATAAAAGTTTGAATTTATAAGTTACAGTTAAGAGTCCCAACGTAGTTGACGATTATTTGAGATATAATTGCAATTAGCAGTTAACAATTAATGATATAGCAGATATCAGTGTTTCATTACACCATTTCAGTTAACTTTCAAAATTCGTTCTTATGTATTTCAATCTCCACAGGCATACTCGTTTTCGTTTGGTCTGTAGCTTAACGCCCCCAAGGGTGCAATAGATCCTACACCGGTCTCGCGTTGACCTCTGTAAGGGTTAACAATTCGATTATCCTCCAGGTGCAACGATTCAAGTTCTATGCGTTGTATCGTATAACGAAATTAACGTACACTAAACAAAAATGATTTTCAACCGTATTGCCTCAAATATAACTATAAATAGAGTTTTGCACGTCGAACTGAAATCAAAATTAGAATAGGATGAAAAAATAAATGCGAGCTCAAGCAGGTTCAAAGGCATTACAGAAATTCGACGGAGCGAGAAAATGAAAAGAATGTAATCGTCGAGTTTCCAATATGTCTGTATCGTATTGGAACGGTCGTAAGGAGGGGAACACCTATCAAGAGTACGATGGAAATCAACCTGTCCTCTCTCACCCCCTTGGCCCGTCTACGCGATGTACGATCACGTGACAGGACCTTCTGGTGTCTGGCACTGAAACGATCAGGAATCGATGTTCACGCGTGCCTTGACTCGCTCCGACATACCCGGTGAATGTTCGTGCCGTCGAGTACGCGGCTATTCGTGGTATCCCGACACAAGTACCCTCGCCCACTCGGCCGACGTTACACATCGCGTGGGACTTTTACAAAGCGCTTTCGCTGTGCAAATCGCCGGCCAAGTCGTAAATACGATGTTGCCAACAAAGTAGAAACGACGAATAGCCTCTCCGATCGTCGACTCTTGCAGCTTTGACAGGATCTGTAATACCAGCGATAGGATATATATATTTACTTACTGACATTCGTGAAAGTGAAGCAAAGGTACAGATGAACGTCGAGTGCGTGGAGAACGAAGAAAGACGAAGCGGAAAATGAGAATGAACTAGTGACAAATGGGTTTTAATTTGGCACGGTTGCTGGCACGTGGTATTCGTCAAATTGAAGATTTGTATCTTCGAGTGTAATTTACGCTCCTTCCTGATTCTACCGCGTAATCGCTTATTAGAAATATGATTTATACGCGACATGATTTTTTCAAGGTTCAACAAGGTTTTTAATACTAGGAAGTCAACTCTCGGAAATGGATCTTCAGGCAATAATGCAGACGAATCATAATTGTGTAATGTATACACATATATGTTTCGTCGTACTTGAGTAATTATCTCGTCGCGTGTTTTCAAGCAATACTCTACACGATACAACAGAACTTCGTTTATACGGATTCCATTTATTTAATTGAAATTTACTTAATGTTCGATTAAATGGACTCTTGTCTCCGAGCCTCCGCTAAATTCTTATTATACGTGTACGAACAGAAAATTATAGGCAGAATATGTTCGTATTTTATAAACTTGAAAAACTTGTCTCTTGACAAACTCAAACGAATCGAGTCTACTTATACATTTAATTGTTACAACAGCACTATATCAGAATGACTCGGGTCTAATGTCCAACCATCCCTAGTTAACCATCCCTAAATCACTTTCTCAACCTAACCCATCTACGATTAGGTACCAAATACCGACCGACTGCCCAACCAAAGAAAGAAGGAAAAGACTCTTGAAACATACCCACTAGTCTAAATGTTTAGTCCAATACAACTAACTGAACGACGGAACAATCCGAAAAGAAAGTAACGTGCCATTTAGCCGGATCGGTCAGTGGAAAGTATCAAAAAGAGACAGACAAAGAGCAAGAGATAGGGTTGGTGAAGGTGAACGACGGAGTAGCACGGAATTACTTGGCGTGGCGTATCGGGCAAACGATCGTCAAGGGAGTAAGATCGTTGTCGCGGACGAAGGAGGGACGTCACAGCCCCCAGAAGAGCAGCGAGTCGTGTCTCACGACTTAAGCGTTGGCTGGCTGGTACGCCGCCAGCTCAGACTCCGTCTTTACACACCCGAAGAAGAGTGGCGACGTTAACCCCGTACGCTTGCCAAAGTTTAATGCACCTTTGGTTTTCGGTCGTCGCATTTCGGCGCGCGGACGCCGTTCTGGCGCCGAGAATCCGCTTCCTTCTTCTACTTTTCACTCGACTCGCTACGTTTCTCTCTTTTCCCTCGACTTCGTCTCCTACTAACGTTCTTCGTCTTCCACCAACCCCGACTCGAACGTTTCGCCTGTTCTTTTACATCCGACTTACTAGCTCACGGTCCTTTCTCATCTTTCCGCTTGTGTTACGCCGCGCCGTTTCTTACGACCGCGACGATTCGCCGCGTCCAAACGCGGAAAGAGATATTTTGCCATCATTGCGCTTTATTGCCAACCATTCCTACGTCGTTATCGGCTGCAGGTTTTGCATCGCGATTTTGTGCTGGTTCTGATCGTCCATTAGATAGTGTGGGTTGTTAACGTTGGGTTCCTCCCGTTTATTCCATAAACAGGATTTCAAGCTCGTATTACAAAAATGATGTGTTGTAAGCAGATTTCTACCGATTAGTAGACCTGCCTATACTTTAACAATATGTATCTCATTTCTCAATCATAGTACATTTATATAGATTTCATACACGAAATATAGATTCTTGTCACGTGCAGTTAAATTTTTATGTAACATTGTGCATTCTCCGATTTACTCTTCACTCGTTGGTACTCTGACACAAACATTCTCTTAATGGTCTATTACTGATTCACAAAAATGTTCGCTGTCACTCGTATTGTTTGACCATGATTCTAAGGGCGCTGTACTTTGCATAATCGTAAAAATATTTTTAACCGACCTGAAATAACCGATTCACCAAGGTTTTAACCCAACTGCAATTAAGATTTTTGATACGTGAAAAACAAAGATTGACTTGCCTTTCTCGTCCCTATCGGAGTGAGGGATAATATTTAATATATCGTAGCATACGATGATGATAAATGTATCGCACACAATGATCATTATCGTTTTTATTCTCGACATTTGTACTCGATTCAGTGGTCGCATAAAATACGTATTATGCAAAACGGTATGCGGGAATCGCGGCGACTCGGTCTTAAATCGAGCAATCGAGTGCAATGAAGGTTTCGAGTCGGATGCCTCGACATGAACGATCTTTCTTGCTTGGTTACACGTGTCATTACGCTCGCGCGCGATGTAAAAGAGCCAGATTTGCATATAAAACGACTAATTTATCACGTTGTTAGAGGAGGACAAGGCGTGACTCATTGGTTTCGTTTTCTCGTCAACAAATCGTTTCGCAATGAGCTTAAATATTTCTCTTCCGTCGAATCGTCTTCCGATTATTCTATTCTAGTTTTACACATATCATGTATTACATCTTGTTCCAGGCAATCGTACGTTCTATTCGAATCTTTCTCTTCTCGTGTTAGTTGTTTTACTGTTTGCAAAAGAATCGAGAAGTTTATCTTTTAGACTTGGAAGCAAAATTAATTGCAATAAATTCGTTATCTTTGTTCTTGACTATTTACTTTCCATTCTTAGAAATAAAATCTAAAAATATTACAATTAAAATATTTGTATGAGTTTTACTTGTTAACTATCTAAATTTTAATGGAAAGCTGGTTGACACATAAATATGAATAACACAGGACACTACAGAATGACTTTACTACACAAAGTAGCTTTCATTCTTAATTCCATTGAACACTAGCCGACAATTAATCTTCCACGCAACATATAGGTATATAGACACTAAAGCCTAAACATTCTCCCCTTCTCTACTTTTCAATTTCTCTCATTTAATCCAGACAAACTACACCGACTACACGAAATCTTGGATAATCATATATTCTCTTTTCATGCCTTACTCTTATGTAACACTCGGCTCTTCCTTGCATCTCTGCGCTCAAAACTCAATAAACAATCGTAGTTTCCGTTTTCACAATATACATTCACAATATACCGTTCAGAATTATTCGAACGATGCGCCTCTTATATTTCACTTCACTTTATTATATTTCGCTTAATTTAAAATGTAGACTGATCTCTTATTAAATATACGTTTACGATAAACATCTTGTAACTTTTATACACATTTCTTCAAACTGGTTTCAAATTTTACCGGTATAATCACGACAGTCGTGTTTTGTTAGAGTGTTAAAAAAATGTTTTATTATATATAACACATACAATATGGACGCAAATTTTCCATAATAATTAGACTGTAGATCTTTATACAAATTCACATTTCACAAAATACATTATAATTAAGAAAACAGAATCTCGGTAGAAAATTGATTTACCTACCAAATATTATATAGAGTATGATTTGCTTATTTCGTGCATTTTTTTCGTATTATGCGCATTCTGTACATTTTCAAATTTCCTATGTATGGATAAAAATCTACAGTCTAACGATAATTGTTCTAAACACTTTCTTGAGCCACCGTATCAACGCAACTGCCTTCTCTTCGACGTCAGAAACGAACTGAAAGATTTTCAGAACGTTTTATTACCAATCCTAGTACGATCTGGTTACCAATGAAACTGATTGCAAACGGTATCGGGGAACGTGAACCGGATATCGATGCACGGAATAATTCGATTCATTACCACTGCAAGTGAATATATGTAGATGTATGATTGGGAGAACGTCGACAAGAATCCAGGGTTCAGATGGAAACGTATCGCTGCGGGCATCTCCATCGGATTCATTAAAAAATATCGAACTATCGAGTATCTGTCATTTGATTAGCGGGACGATTCGTTGTGCGGGTTGGCAAGGCACACCGAGTAACCGGGTAACCGGGGATTTAATTTCGCTCGCGTACGACAACCGTGACGATCGCATAGAATAAAAGAGCCGGAATGTCGAGAATATAGTTGAAAACGTTGGGAGGGGTACCGTAGAACGTTTCCGCACGTCCGCTTTAAAGGATCGACCGTGCCGCTTTTTCGCGGCGAAACGTTATCCTGCCTTTGTCTTCCGGCCCGCGAGGATGCAGAGCAGAGTTCGAGTAAACGAGATTTCTTTGTATCTTGGTTGAGAAAGCTTGTATGCGCTGGATTTCTCTTTTCTCTGCTTCCTTTTTGTTTCTCTCAACCCCCTCTTTTTTCTTTTATTTTGTTTCTTCCGGTACACTTTTTTTTTTTCTTTTTTCACTTTGCGTGCAACGTAACGCTCGCGGCTGACGCTCAATGGGAAAGTTGTGTCGAGTGGCGTGTGTTTAGCGAAAAGCGGACAACTCTGCAGAAAGTGTTTGAATCGTAGAGAGGATTCGTTCTTCCTGATCGTCGGCGATATGTTTCTATTCCAGATGCCTCTCTTACTTTATACGCAGATGAAGTTCTTATGGAAATTATCGAATGGAACTGAACGATGATCGGTTTTTCTCTGTGTTCTTTTTATGAATGGAGAATATATGGAATCGATTTTGGACCAATCAACCTGTTAACGAGATCGTTTATTAACAGGAAATTTCTATAATTACGCTACTAAAAATTGCTAACGACTAATCAGTGTCAATCAGATCTATTTTAGTCCTTGCAAATATAACTATGCTGTAATATCGTAGTATCGTGGACAAAAAGGCCTAAGAGATATCGGGTAAAGCATAAACCTAAATTTACACTTGGAATTAATATTAAAATAGTTATATATTCATCGATACACACTTGCACGCGTCTCAGCACTGTTAACCGGCTGAATAGTTTACATTCATCTGTTTTTGAGACGCCGCGCACACACATACCTCCACACACCGATACCCACATACAAGTACCTCTACTACGCATTTAACCCAGTTCAGCACAGAAAATTATACATATCTCAACGCGAGTGTTTGCGGAACACGTGCATGGTGGGCCTAAGAAAAGACGAAGGGATGCTAGAACAGTCAGTGTCAGTGGAGAAGCCAGAGGGTGTGAATCGAGAAGTCAGGGAGAGTGCGAGTTGCATTGTCGAGATAGCGTTGCTAGCGTTGTCGTGAGAGTGTGGTCCGCGTGAAAGAGAGAACGTTGGATCCGTTGTGACGAGAGTTGCAAATTAACTATTGAGTTGTCTAGATTATAGTACGTTATTGTGATCAGTTCGCGTTAAACAATCATCGTTCTTCTGTTTAATCAACATCTGTACAATCCATTCATTGTAAATAAATCATCAATATTACCCGATATTACAATATACAGAATTTTAATACTGAAGTTCTGTGTTCAAATTAGAAGTAATTGAATGTTACACTAGAAGCGCCTGGCTTATATTTACATTGAAAAGACGAAATGAATTCATGTGGTGAAATTATTAAATCCATGGGATTGGAAGATCAAGTTAACTTCCATTAAACCTAATTGTCGTTCTGAATGTTGAAACTAACCTTTACTCGAGCATTATTCAAATATATACGTGTCGAACATTTTAGGCAGTCCACTCGTCCGACAACCAAAATGGTATCTTTCCCATAGCTTGTTTTAATACTTCTCGCTAATGATTCGTCGGCTCGTATTTCTACATTGAACTTATTACTCTCTTGGCTGACGACATTTACGCGATCGCGTATAAAAGCCACGTCGCGTCGTGTTCGTTTATAAATGTCTCTCGCAAAAGGTTTTACAGTGCGAAAAGTTCACCGAACCCCGAGCCAAGCTAGCCGAAGCGGCCCGATTATATAATTTATATTTAATTAAAAGAGTTGTGCCACGTGCAACGCGGATTCCTTCCCTTTTCTGTCCGCGTGGACGCGTTTCTGTTTCTCTTGCAACTTTTCCTGTATCCACGGGGACAGAACATCCGGAAGTTGGTGAAAATAATTCGCATAATAATCCAAACACCATAGCAGGATAGTTTTAGCCCGTGAGGAGGAAAAATAAAGGATTTGCTGGTACCCGTTGGTCGAGAAATTTAATTAAAACGCGAATGCTCGGGATAGTTTTCTGCCGATCTAAAAATCGACGAACGATTTCCGCGAGCCACCTTGAAACTACCACGATCAATTTTTTTCTCCCATCTTCCCTTTTTCCACTTCTTTCCTTTTCTTTCTTCCGCTCGCTTTTTTGTTTGTTTCACTTCCTTTCTTTTTTATCCTTCGTTAGCACAACGAGTCTCCGTAGGAACACGCGCGGGAGAAAATAAGCTGTCGAATATTTAGGGCGTAAAATTAACGGATTTTAAGATAGTTGAACGTTTACGGCCGGTTAGCCGCGACGGCGCATTATACATAGGTTGTTGGTTATATTCGAATCGACTTATCGATTCGAACTCTGCTCCGACAGTCGTTTCCTCGTACGAGCCATTCATGTAAGCGCGGTGTTATGCTTGTATCGTAATCAGGGTCGAGCACCTACCTGCCCACGCAAAATTGTTTTCCTACAAGCTAGTTGGGAGATAAAACTCGCTTTATTGCCATCTTCTTTTTTTGTTTGCCCCCCGCTTCTTTCTCTACGTTTCTCCATAATCGTTTTACGCCATGAACGCGTAGCTGCACGCGTTTTACTATTATTTCTATAACGAAAAATCGTCCAACAATCTATGCCGATTGCCGTGCAGTAACCAGGGAAAGATCCTCTTTCTGACGTCCTTTGAAGTTTCGAAAAAAATGGATATACAGGCTTTTCGTCCGTTTTTAATAAAATTGCTCCGTTTGAGTTTTTCCTGGAAAATCTCTCATTCAGCACGCACTGTTTACTCTTAAAAAGACACTCTACTTCATACGCGTACTTGACAAATCTTAACCACCCTCTATAGTTCCGTTCCTACGGCGATGTTAATAAAAAAATATTCGTTCCCTCGAAATGAATAAATCAGTCGTTATACAGCGCGTAGATCGCGATCTTTCTGGCGTAATGAAACTTTTCAAAAAGACGTGCTTACAGAACTGAAATCACCCTTCAAAAATGTCACCCTTTCCACGGTGGTGTTCATAAAAACGACATTCATTTCCTGAAAATTAATAAATCAGCTATTATCTATCATGTAGATCGCTACATAAATTGTAGCAAACGTACCATTATCATAGATTACGTGAAAGAGATTTTTGCCTCTACTACTGGCACGTTTCGTTGAAACGATCGTGTGCAAAGTTTAAGATATCCCACAAAGGGACGCGAGGCACGAGAGATCGTGATCTCCAGAAAAATCTCTTCGAGAGTACCGATCGCCTTGGATTTGCTTATCCCTCTAAACGAACGAATCGCGACTTTAATTTTGGCCTCATACGACGACATAAATTCGAGGATAGAGAAATTATCGGGAAGAGACGAGAAGGGTGGTATCAGTCGCGGCGTTTCGTGCAAGAAATATCGAATCACCGATCAGTCGATGAGCGAGCGGGAGAGAGAGCAACCCGTCGATATTATCCAGCTGATGGATCGAAATTATATTATAATCCCCGAGCCGTGTGATGGATATTCTGATTGGATCGGTAAATCGCTTTACTAATAGTCCGCAGTTTTCAAAGTGGATCGCGACCCAACCGACCTCCATCGTCCAACTTTTTCGTTCCGCGCGTTACATTGGAATCCGTTGAGATTCTTTTCGCAAAATATCGAATCGCGCTTAATTAACAGATGTTTGAACTGCGGTTAACGTAGTCTGTATTGAAAACGGTTTTGCCATCCAACAAAAAGTTCGGGATGATCTCTTTCTTGCCCGATGCTGTAGATATGTATTATGCAATTATATGAAAACTTCGTGAGAATTTTCTAGGGGCGAAATGGTAACAGAGTGTCGTTTTAAAGTACAAACTTTTTTACCCAATTATCTCTTGTCGATCATCGTGTAAAACGATGTGACGTGAAATGTTACTCGATCATTGGCATCCCGCCGAGAGATATACAGAGAACTTCGTTCAACTTATTGCGAAGTTTGATTTAATTTATTATTATATGGAACCGTTTACGATCATTCAAACAACGTTCTATGAAGAAAAAATAAATGTAAATGTCAATGAGTTACTCGATACCGATCGACTTCTGGTGTCTTTCGAATAATTATACGTGTTTTGAAATAACATTACATACATTAACGTCCTAGAACATTTTAAAACAAATTAGTCACAGCTATAAAAATCAAAATTTCTCGGAAGCCATAAGCGAAAACGCAGTAGAACCAGGAAGACCCGCAACTCGATCAATTTCTGATATTTATTCTCTGGCCAGCTGGAGAAGCGGCATAAAAGTGGCTCGCTTTACCCCATTAGCAGGCCGCTCTCCCCGTAAAACTTTCTGCGGGCGTGTTCAGGAACAAACGATCGACGACGAGCCTCCTTCGGAATGCCCTCGAACACGAAAACGTTCTCATCGCACATTAAATGAATAATTTCGATTCACGACCGGAGAATTTTCTCCTTTTTATCCGACAAAGTGACTCTTCGGGCGATGATTCAGTGAACGAATTGTTCGAGTGGCAATGGCCATGAAAGTGATTCATGTTTTCGAAAAAGAAAAAAAAGAAAAAAAAGGGAAAAAGGGATAAAAGGGAAGACAAAAACAGAGGAAAGTTAGGAAAAAGGAAGAAGAGGGGAAAAAATGATTGTTCGTCTCGAGAGTTTCCGAGCATTTTCGCAAACGAGCGTACGCGGTCTTTCTCCGCTTATAACGAGCGGCGAGCAGCATCGCTGGTTATTTGCTCGGTTAAAACACAGCCCATTTCGCCGTTTCTACTTAGACCCGGAAGAGGTCCGAGCGCGCGGTGATTTATATCGTGAGCGCCATATTGAGCCGCTGCCAGTGGCACGCGACCAAAGAAATTTCTGTAAATTGTTTTCGCTCTGGCTGACCGACATACGCGACCGCTTCCTCGCCTCCAATGTCTTTGCAAATCTTCGCCTTTCGGTCGTATTAACGGTATAAAGTAAATGTCATGTGTATTACATTATGCGTATCTCATAATCAGTATCACATCGAGAACCTACTAGCCACTAAAATATCTGCGAATATTTACGAATATTTACCAATGTTTGTTCATCGCCTGCTTCAGTGGAAGCGCCAAGTTTGTACAAATAGAAAACAATTGTGAACAATTACGAGTATTTACGAGCAATTGGAATGTCGCGTCGATACATCAAAGGGAATTCTCTGTTTGTTCGATACGGATGAATGATTCTGTACTACTTTCTATAAATCGATGATAAATAATCGCGAACTGATCGTGACCAATTCTGGTCAATACGAAGGTAGCGTAATAGCATAAATTAGAAACGTGTATTTAGCGAATATTCGATTTTACTTATTACAGCGCAAGCTCGTGTATTCGAATCCTGCATTCGTTGAAACGAAATGTTAGTACACACTCGATTCAATGAACTTCCGCTGATTGAATTCGCTTATCCAAAGGTAAACTTTTATCACGTCGATAAGTGTGATATATCATCGAAAGTTGATACCAGCTCCATGTTTAGATAGAGAACGTTATATGCATATGTTTGTAAATAAAGTAATCACAAGGGAAAATTGTGATCCACGATTTAATTAGCATCAATGTATTTGAGTTAACCAAGATAAAACCAAGAATGCAACAGAAAAAGTAGGTGGCGGACAGCATACATGAACGGCTTATTCTCCATTTGCTTCAAATTTAAATAGACTTTTATAAACATATTTAATTTATACATATAAACATATTTATTTGCCCTGGTTGGCACAAAAGAATTGGACGAGTCGTCGTGCGAAAACGGCGTCGCAACAAGCGAATATTGCCAAATTATTTCCCTCATATTCTAGCGACGAAACGTCAGGGAAATACTAGCGAATTTTCGCCATATGGAAATGCTGTCGCGACCGAGAGAAGTCACGGACGCGGGGAAAAAAGCCGATCGACGGGGAATAAGGTTCGATGGAAGATTACATTCCACATGTGAAATTGCGGAGATCCCGCGATGACGCGTGACAGCGAGTTCTCGCGACATTCGTCGTGATCGCGGAGGGAATAGTTCGAGCGGCATTTATCGAAGTTCGTCGCTATTTTAGATCGACAAACTGCGTGTTTTTAGTTTGCTTTCTACGCACGGTTTTATTCTATTCACGATGAAATTTAAAGAAGTGCGAGAAGCGTGTAACGATACTTACACGAGAAAGTATCGGTAAATGTCGTTCCTTTCTCAGGTAGCCAATTGAAGGCGAGCCAGGTAATTTTATCCAGTTCCTTCATCTGTGTAATTATGTATATCAAATTACGTAAGACACGTTCTCCACGAGGTGTCGATCAGAAGAGTGCAGTAATCGAGATTTATATCTTCCTGGTTTTTTCTTTTGAACTGGTAGAAAGAATTCTCGATATAATTATATTATCGTTGAAAGCAGACATTTTTTATGGGAATTAGTAAGATCAACTCGAAGTCGTTGTTCAATTTTTTAATTACTTTAATTACTGGATGTCTATGCTTGAGTCTCCTGTACAAAAAGCGTAGCACTGTTTTTAACAAGCTAGTCGTTCTATTTTGTTCTGAAGTACAACTGACGATAAAAAACAAAGTGTTTCTTAGAAAATACGCCCTGTGAGTGTACAGAAATGGTATAGCTTTTTTGAAACTCTTTATCGCGTAAATTTTTCTTCTTAACTATTTCCCATTATACGAATCGTTTAATTATCTTCTATCGCTAGATCAAGAAACAATTACTATCGAGGTAAAGCTGTTGAATATAATCCCTAAGACAATACTTCATCCAACGATATATTTCATTTGTAAGAAATTCTCAAATTGACGTCATTATATTACGACACTATTATTGCATTGGACATCTATTAAAGTTAGGAGAATTAAAGCATGAAACTTGCATCAAGGGAATTAAAATGAACGACGTATGGAACAATACATGCTATAAGAAGAACGATCCTCGTCCGTACATATTACGAGAAATCATGGAAAGTCTGAAAAATTCCATTGCACCCAATCTATACAATTTCTATGAAAAACTAAAAATTGGTCATTTTAGTAAATCACTATATATGTGAATATATAGCGAATCTATAAAAGTTTCGTGAAAAATGAATTTTAATCGCTCCGGTAGTTCAAATTAAATCATCGCAACCACAGAACTCTCCGCTGAAACCAAATAATCGAGAACAGGAATAGTAGGACCTGTGGTGGTTCGTCTTAACCGCGGCCCGGCAGTTTCCATGGTGAACAATATCGTAAATACCCCATTAAGTCGTCCTCCGCGCTCTCACAGAATCCATTTGTTTTATGTTCGTTGATGCTTTCGCGGCGGAGATTACAGCATCGTTTACCGATAACGGTGACTATTCGTTCGATTGGATCCGGATACGCGGATGGTTCTACGAAGAAGAAGAAGGAACGTCTGACGTGGCGGAAAGACACGGGTTAAAGTTTTAATGGCGGAAGATGCCAATGACCGAAAGAGAGCGTCGGTTTATGGGAAGGAAAAAGAGCTTTACAAGCTCTGCATAACCGAAACCGTGAGACCGAGCTCCCCTGAGCGCTCTTTATTCGTCAAGTGGCGTTTATCTGAGCACTTGCCCAGGCTACTTTTCTCCTGTTTACGGCGCGAGCATTTTTCTAGAAATTGTTATAGCGATGTGGAATGCACTTATAGATTACGAATGCACGTGTCCTTACGGTTGTGGACGTAAACCTCGGATAACAAATTTCCAGTTGAAGTATTTTCAATAACATGCTGTGTACTTTGTGTTACAGGTGCTCTGTCTTCAGGTGAGTTTTCCATTCCGATTCTACTTTTCAAGAGTATGCGGTTATAACCGCTCACCATGACGTGAGTAATAAATTTCTTGAACATTCATTGTACTGCACCGATTTCATATTCTTTACCAGTAACATATATATATATAATAATGGCAGACAAAAGAAAATAACAAATTTATGGCCACATAAGCATTAGTAATTTTTCAATTAGAAATTTTTTTCTTTGTCGATAATAGTCATTTCCTCCAGGATATATGTTATGTCTATTCATTGCCTCTTGTCAATTATGTAAAATTAGACAAGCTTCGATCCAACAAACTCCAAAATTCATGTAATGACGCCCCGAAAGTTCTAAGAATAAAACAGCAATGCCCAATGGACGTCACATGGTCCAATAGCCTTAAAGATACAATACGACAGGATAGAATGATTATTTCGATGATCGTACTGATAATTGCTTGTCGGTAATTTCCAGTCTTTTCAGAAGATAATACGGTCAAACGTAAAGGCGAGATATCTTAATTATGAAACAACAGGCAAGGGAAATTCTCTGCGAACCAGAGGAGGTAAAATTCGTTTGACCCGCGACGGCATTAATTTCGCGGAAATATAAAGTCAGCCGTGCCGGTTGGTCTTTTTGTTCCATTTGCGGCGTCGTCTGGCCACGCACCACGTACGACGTCGCAGAGATAAGAAGTTGGTGAAATAATTCAAAGTTAATAGGAATGTAAACGCGACAACTTTCGGTTGTAAATATACGAGTTCGTGCCGGAAATCATCGGGAAATTATGAAGCAGAACGCCAGTTTTCTAGCGTTCTCCAGAAGCCAAAACGACGAAAGTTCGAGGGTTGTTTCGCGAGCTCGATGGTAATTGGCCTAATTCGAAAAACCACGAACAACGTTTGGACAGAGGCCGGAGTGGAGGAAGAGACTCGGTCAGACGAAAATGCTGACGCCAGGAGGCTTCATTTTGCCTGTTTGCCAAAGAGTGGTCTGAGTCGTAGAGAGTTGCAGAGATGCATCGACCGAGAGCAGAGAATACAGGAATTTCCGGAACTCTAGATAACATCTAGGCTCGCGAAGGGTTAGTTACTGTCCTCTTGCGATTGGGAAGGCTCCAATGGTTTCGAGTTATCTCGAACGACGGTGATCTTCGTCTTAAGTGAATTTCCTAATCATCTGCAATCGCATTGGCCAGGGTTAATGGAAAAATCTCTAGCCAGTTTTCGATAACGAGTCGTTTTACCCATTAATATGTTGATCGCCGTACCTGTTACACGTGCTTGATAATTTCCTTGGGTACATAAGCCGTTCAGAAGTCGCATTGATCAACTCTGTTAATTGGAGAGTAGGGGCAAGTGAAAATTAAACTTACCTTGGAATTTTCCTACTATTATATGCCACCTTCTTCTTGTCCAGCTTGGAAGAATGTAATAAAAACTACTTAGTGACAGTGAAGGAAATTGTTTAATTAGGAAATGAAGGGTTGTTAGAAATATGAGCGTTTCTCTAAAAATGCCCTTTTATCGCATTCCTAAAATCTGTAGATTTGGATGTATATCGCCATGATTGGATAGAAAACACGAAGAACGAAACAAAAGAAAGGTCACTTCTATAGAAAGCTCTTTTTCATTCAATTGTTCGTCACATATGAAAACACGCAAACTATACAGAGCGTTCAAGAGTGTGTTACTGCGTTCGAAAACTGTTGGCAGAGATTTGTTTCTTTTAAAGCAAAACATGAAACATGAAACATTTATAATTGGAAAGATGCATTCGAGATCATTAGATTTCCCATTCCAAAAACGTTAAAACGTACGTCCAATGGTTATTTGTATGCGTCACAAAATTATAATAAGATCTGTCTTTTGTCTTTGACAATAGACAACGGATCTTGCGTGCAGAATTTTCACTGAAATTTCTACTGTTCCGTGTAAACGAGCAAAGGTGAAAGGCACTGAAAATCTTTTACGATATATGGACACGAAATACACCGTAAAACTGCGAAAAATGTTGTAATAATTGTACCTTGTTCTTTATAAAAGTTAAAACGTACGTTAAAATATATATATTTTTTTATAACGTTAAGTTCTTTACTTCTTACAATTCTTCGTTACAACGTGTAGGGTTTTCTATGCATTTAAATTATAACATTATACACATATATCTTCTTTCAATATTTTCTATCAAGAGGAAATCCGATAAATGGAAAAAGGACGTGCAGTATTGATTTTTTATTATTACGCTATTTTTTATTCAAATTAAAATTTATATATATTTTATCGTCATTTCATTCTTCGCTAACAATAAACTTTACACAACATTATATTGAAACGTATTCGATCGATATTATGGTTTTATTAACGAAATAAAGCTTTGAAACTGAATATCTCAAAACGTAATAAATCATAAACGTCATAGTTATATATCTATCCCAATTTATAAAACTTTCCAAAATATTTTAAACATATAACAAGTACTCGATTGTAATATTTCTTCGCTTGGATTTTATATATAATTTTACGTAATTTAAAGAAATTGAAATATTTCTAACACCTAAATGCGATAAACCATTTCCTGCCTTTTGATTGATCCGCATGTGACATAGAAACGAAACAGAAATATACTGTATCAATTTCGCCCCGCATTTTTATTTTCGTCCCAGAGAAGCTTCCGTCAACGAATTAAAGTACTTTAACTTCTCAAATTCTAGCAGTCGGATAAATATCCGAAGCGAGCGTGCCACCTGCTATATCAGAGAAATGGCACATCACCGCTTTTAGAAAACAGAATAGAAATCGAGGCACAATTCCGGGATCGGTATTCCAAGTGTTAAAAATAGCTCGTTGCTGGCGCACGGTTCTCGATCACGAACGTGAATTTCAGCCCCTACCGCTTCGTCGAGAGAAAAGAAAGCGATACTGGCAAGAGCGGTAGAGAAGGAATAAGAGAAAAAGGAAAGACAGAAAGGCTCGTCGATGGCGAAGGTTTGTGCGGTCAACGATGGATCGCCGTGAACGTCGAAGCCAACGAAGCGTCAAAGCCCGAGAGAACGGGTCGGATTCTCTCGCACGCGTCCGGCAAAGAAAGGTGCATCGAGAATGCGACCGGCCTGTCTGTATTAGGATTCGGAAAGAGGGTTTCTTCTAAAAGAAGAGAGTCCGCGATAAATCTGACCGAGAAGAGGCTCGATCGCTTCACGCATGACCGCCGCTTACGCCCGATCCTTCTCGCCCTTTCACTAGCCATTGGTCACTGCCACATTGTTTATTCTTGTTCCTCGTTTTCTCGGTCATTCGCGGTTAAGCGGGATGGATTTTGGCCGGACGATTCTCGTGGTTTTCCTGACGCGTAAGTTCCGAGGTATATAGCCCGCTACGACTTGGTTTACTGTGCAAAACCTGCGCAGCAGTATTTACATATTTTGCGATAGACTTTTTAAGCTTCTGTGATATATTATTCTGTTCATTCGATAGTCTCAAGGAGATTGATATTTTATGAATGTAACGCATATGAAGGGCAATATAAACCACGCGAAAATAAGGAAAGTAGGAGCGATTATTTCACTATTTGCAAATTTGAGAAAACAAAGAACCAAGTAAGCAGTTACGAGCATGAATTGAGTTCGCGTGAGTATGGAATCGTAATATCGATATACGTAGTTTGTGATTTTTTTCTAATCTACCTTTTTAATTTTTCCAATATTTAACGATTCTTTTTACAGTCGGGCATTTGCTTTTTATTATGTCTTTGTTTCTTAAGAGATTGAATAAAGTCGGAAAACAATATAATTCAGTTGAAATTAATAAAATTTTATATGATCGTTTCCCCAGCATCGAATTGAAAAAACAGAAGCAAATAGGACATATTAAATTTGAGGATTCCTACCTAAACTCCTAAAAACAGGAAATGAAACAAATAATACATAAATAGATATTATAGGTAACTACTTGACATTCTCTTCATCAATGCAATTAATCAAATTGGTAATTCGACAACAATTAGAACAATTAGAAAATTTTATGATTAAAAAATCGAGATATTGAATTACCTGTGCGTCTTACAACAGTCTCGAGGTATACGACGTCCTAATTAAAGTTAATAAAGATACATCGGTCAAGATATCAAATTACGTTCGTTGCACGGCAAAAATTACGCCAGCAGAGGTCCTGTGTACCACTTAAGAGTAACGAAACTTATTCGACGTTTCCTTTATTAGCCATTCGCGTCGCAGCACCGTATCATTAGAGGTCTTCCTCTTTAATATCGTTCCCGATACCTCTGCCGGTACCATTCTCCTCCTTTCCCCCATTGTTTCTCGGACGTTCGTATCTACAACACGCGTTTCCACGAATAGGCAGGCTCGAATGCAAATTCGGCAGTTTCTCTTCCCAAGGCTTGGCCCAAAAACAAGCGCCTTGGTGCCTGTTAATTTTCGCAAAAAGTCCTTCACCGTTTCGGGACACCTTTGGCCATTCTCTATCGATCGAAATCGCAGTAAGAAGTAAGAACATCTAGTCATCGATGTTTTCTTAGGATTTAAAAATCGTCAATTCGTGATCCATTTTATTCTTAGACAGGTTATGATATATTGAAGTTTGAGGATTTAATACATTAAATTAGTCTCTATCTATCGAAACGGTGAATTTTCTCACTATTTAGATATTATGAAACTGTAATTTTTTTATTCTTAAACGCTTATGTAATCTTAATGTATAAAATTCGCCGATTCTTTGTCAATGGAAGAAGTAAATTGTTTTAACATTCAAATATAACGAAGTTGTATTTCCTTGGTAAGGTATTATGACATTTAAATCGTAGTAATTAGTACACAAAATTCATCTATACTTTATCAGTCGAAATTGCAGTAAGAAATTATACACATGTAATCGATGATTTCTTGTAATTTAAAAGTCACGAGATTGTACATTTAGTCTTTTTAAAGTCGTTATAATAAATATTCATGATTAAGAAATTCGTCCATCTTCTATCGATTGAAATTGCAGAAAACATTAGATTAAATTATAAACATTTAATTAAGCTTAAGAAGCTGGTGCTTCTTTTAGGACTTAAAAATTGTAAGCCTGATATGTTCTTATTCCTAAATTCCTTCGGATACTTATATTATACATTAATACATAAAATTGATATAAATCTGCGCAGGCGATTTCTTTAAAAGCATGAAACGAACGAGGGGGTTGGTTTCTTGTCTGGTACGAATTTATCGCCCAGAGAAAATTCACGCAAATATTCAGGAGCAGTTCATCAAACACACGATAGCTTTTACATTCGAGGATTCTGCGAGTGTTCCAACTTCCCCGTTTACCCTAAATTCGATTTAATTTATTCCCTCGCACGCAACCGTCGCGCTAAATAAATTATCCTAGAGCGTACGAGTCGAACACCGGAAAACGTGTCTAACGCTACTTATTATTTATTAATTGAACATCTCCAAAGTACAGCTGTCTCGTCCAAAAATTTATACTCATACGCCACAAATTCTATTCAAGCTCTTTTATTCCCTTTCGAAGATTCTTTCTAATTTATTTCTCTACCGTTCGTATTTGCGGGGGAAAAAATTGGGAACGTAAATCGAAGCATACCTCTGTAAATACGATAAATCCTCGAAACCACGTGAAATCCTGGCAAGAACATAGCTGTCTAAAAAAGAAAGAAAGAAATTCACTAACCACTAGAAAAACAACAGAGCGAAATTTATTCCCCTTTACGTCCACACGGTAGCTTTAATCTAATCAGCCGCGGTCTATTGGCGTCGATCGCGTGGATCCGATCGATATAAGCATCCTTCTAGCCATAACCAAGCACGGTCCACGATTTCAATCTAGTCGGCTGTGATATCCGTTGAAAAAAGAGGCAAATCGAGCATAGCGTCGAAGGGATGAGGAAAATAGGAGAGGAGACGATATAAGTGGATGAAACGAAGGCAAAGTCGATGGATCTGCTGGGAAGATAGCAAGGCAAAGGCTAAAGCGCAAGGATATAGACGAAGGACAACAAGTAGAGAGAAATCGGACTGATATTCCGAAAAGATGACAGAAGACGAAGTTGAAGGAAGTGGCTGAGATTGGAGATTTGCAACGATGGATTCGATATGACGGAGATCAAAATTTTGACTGTTCTCTTTATTTACGATTCAGTTTCACCGGAGCTTTCTCCTTGATTTTCTTTGTTCCATTTTCCCTGCAGCGTAATCTTTCATTCTCTTTTGAAGAGTTCTTTACTAGAGTAGTAGCGAAATCTTACTTTCGCCCTTTTCATCGAGTTTCATATGTTACGTAACGTTGTAGAATGAACTTACCAACTACATAGAATTACTTTTACAACTACATAGAACTACAAAGTTTGAAAAAAATTCGAGGAATACCTTGCGCCAAAAATAGCTGAAACACTTGGTTTCGTAATTCCTTGGTATGGAATCTTTTTCTTTTAGCAATTAAAAGGCAAGTTTAAAAATAGGAAACCTCAAAATTCTGCAATAAATATAGAAATATCTTCTTCTATCAAACATATTGAACCAACTTTTAACATTTTCAAGTCAACCGTTTCTAAATCTGACAAGACAAATCCGAACCTGACAAGACAATCACCACTTGGAATTTGGAAAAAGTGACGTGAAAATTGCTGGAATTTGGGAAGAAACTATAACAGTCTTATTCAGATCTGGAACAATGGAACTAATCGTTCATTGAGAAACTACATTGAATCATATAAAATTACTTGTTATCTTTCGTACCTTATTTCTTATCTCATTCTTTATATCTTTAAAATAATCATAAAACTAATCTTTTATTATATTTTCGATATAAAAGGACACTTATACTCCCGTAAGTCGCAAGACTACAAATAATCGTATTTATATAAGAAATAAGATTTACCAGTTTATCGACGGATTATTTTGATCTAATTTTCCTTCTCGCGTGTATTTCAAAAGACAGAAACTACCATAGAGTTAAAAGTTTATTCGACCAAAACAAAACTTCGTATGAACCGACCATCGCGAATAGGATGAGAAAACGAGGAGAGATCACCCTTGCAAACCGCGAAATCCAGTGGTAGCGTGAGCCTCGAAAGATTTGTTCCGAATCCATTCAGATTGGGTGGTCTGATCGTAAAGCGACGAGACAGAGGTCGAGAACTAATACACTTTTGCTTCACCCTTTTGCTACGATGTTCGTATTCCCCGGCGCGGGAAGAAGGTTGTGAGACAAGCTCCTAAAGATAACTAGATAACTCGTTTTCGGGGTGGCATTCAAACGTCCTCATTTCCAAAAGGTGAGCAGCGCGCTTATTCGCCCCTCTTTCTCTCTTCCTATATTCGAACAGACCCAAACTTTTCTGCGAGACGAGATGCTGGGTCGTGCTAGAGTCCTTTCTACCTGTTCGTTCGAGTTCTCGTTTTCTCCGGTGCAGTTGGTCGAGGGAACGTGTACAAGGTTGCCCATTATCGTTTCTCACTTTAGTCGCAATTTTCCGTTTTATCGTTTCGGGGCGAACAGGCCATCGTGGATAGCGAACTTCCGTTGGAAAACGTCGCGCAGGAATGCCGGGTCCGAGTTGGCAGCCCTCTTTCGGAAGTCGATCTCGTGGCACGTAGCTATCTTGGAAAAGTAATGCTCGCGTGGAACATAGATGACCAGTCACTCGTTTGCCTGTTATATAGTGGAAGGGAACAGTTAGAACGTACGACAGTCCTATAGCAAAGTAAATTATGCCTGCGTCTAAAAAACGTCTATTATTTCAATAAAACTTTCCTAACTGCTCTTCTTTAATTTTCTGCAAGAAATCGTAACACAGATATACTTGTTCGTCGAAAGCTTTTACAAGTTTCGATAGAACTATTACAATCTAACTAAACTGTATCTAGATGTAGTTGTTTGCTAGTGTTTGACATGATAGAAACATTCTAGAAATCGTTCGATTTAAGAAGCTATGAATTTGTATTATAATAATAATTATCGAAACTACTATCGTTTTTTTACATCTAATTGCAATATAATATAACAAAAGGAACTTTAACTAGTAATGAAATAATAATTAGAGATATTATTAATTAAAATTCCCTCAATTATATAAATGGAATATCGCACATTTGATCATTTCCTAGTGTTTGATGTAGTATGGTACATAGTACACGAATATTGTGCACAGAGACGGACTTTTCGATAATTATATTACAGTAGTAGAGATCGTGGGACAATCACAGTCTTATTCCCGTTACTAATTACCAAAGTGGCCTGCAGCAGAATCGAAGGGACAGATGGCGAAGGATAAATCAAGATCGCTATCTGTCTAATCAAGGCCAGTGCTTAGCCTGGTTTCCCTTTCGGGATTATTTGATAATCCATTACCGATTACGTTATCCCACGAGAATACGCTACTAGATACGTTCCGTTGTCATTTATGGTGTTTCTGCTAGAACTTACGTATCATTTCTGCCAGCAAATAATCGTCTACCATTCTATATACGTGGAATACAGAATTACCGTGAACATTGCATGTTTAAATCTCACTGCCAATTAAATTCGATTCGCGTAAAATTATTTCCTGCCAAAATCCAAATTATTTGCTCGCTCCCTTTAAAATAACTTGGGGATGATTTTACAACAATTTTATAATAAAGATATAGAATATCTTTTAGGCGATGGTTCATTCTGGGTGATTGAAATTCCGAGTGGTGAAGATGCGTGAATAGATCGTGTGTTTGAGATTACACCTACGCGTGATTTTTAGTTTGAACCTTAAAGAAGGGAGAGAGGTTTGTCCGAGTTTTTCTCCTGCTACACTATCGAAAGATTAATACACTTATCTGGTACTCTTCCAAACATAGCATAAATAAAATTCCTACACTACTTATTATTAAAATTTTGGCAACAAAGAACATAATCAACGACATTTCGTCACATTTTGAACGACTCTTTCGCATAGAATACTAGAACGTTGGACACGAGAAAACTCGTCAGCAGGGACAGGCGGGCGTGCATTTCCGGCATTGTTGGATTTTCTCGCGCGATACTCGAAACGATAGGCGCGCGTTGATCGATTAACATACGGAACGCGGGAACGCATAAAATTGAACGGACGGAAAATCCGGCCGATTACAGGTCGATGAAAATTGCATACTCTTTTTCCAGAGGCTTCGCCTGCCGTTATTTTCATTTCCATCGATTTGCACCTGGCACGTGTCACGATGCGGGGGCATTCGCGTAACTTTCGGATGTATAATCGCGAAGGACGCTCGAACGAGTCGTTCTCGGTTCGTCGGCACACGAACGTTTTCGATTACACTCGATCTCGTTTTTGTTCCCTGCCTGTCACGAGATCGCTCGTGTTTTATTTTCCACCCGTATGCTATATCTATAGCGCATACCGTATACTGCAATATATACATATACAATATATATGTATATGTAGGTATCGATGTTGACGTTGAGTCGACTGGTTTTAAAAAAAAGTGCAACCATCCTTTTAGAAATCTCCACGCTGTACGCGCCAATAGCGAAACAAAAAACTAAAAAATAAAAAAACATTGAACAGCTAAACCGAAAATTCGATTACCGATCGTTTGAGTCTCGCTTCGACTCGGTGCCGGCTAAGATAATAGCGTTTAATCTTGTGCGACGAGTTATCGATAACACAGTTGAGTTAAAAACGAGATTGATCATACGTATCTTTTAAACATTTCATCATTTTAATTCTACGACACAATACATGTGTAATTAATATCTAATTTATCAGAAACTAAACGGTTAATCTTGATAGAATCGATCGATTTGTCTTTTGTATAACTTAATTATTTGTGAAATGAAATCGGTCGCAAGTTTAAATGTATGACGAATGATAAATGATAATAATATTGAACAATGTTTAACAGAGCCCTCGTTTCTCGATGTCTAGTAGATTTCACCTATCGCTTACACCTTAACTTTCCTTTAGGGGAACTACAACAGCATTCGTACGGTATCTTCCGTCTCACGTTCGTCTCCATTCGACGTATCGACCTCGAAAACCTAAAGTCTGATACAAACGAACGCGATGCCTGCGAATTTCAAGATCTTTTCCGCAGTGGATTTGTTTCGTCAGGATTGAATATTGCTTTTGCAGAAGAATGATCTATATTAAATAAATTATCAGTTTCGTTATTGTACATTGGACTTTTAAAATTAATTTAATCATATTATAATATAATAATAACCTACGTACCTCATACCTACGTACAATGGCTATAAAACGTATTTGCGAATACCTTTATCTCCTAATGAAGAGCTGTTCTACGAAATTCTACACTTCATTTTCCTAGTATGAAATTTTTCTAACCGTATGAAAATATGTATGACTAAATTATATGAAATTTAACTTATTAATTTTAATTTATTTAATTTTATGTAAATGTTGTAATAGATACCATAGATACCAATAGAAATAGATATATTTAAAATTTAATTAATTTTATGTAAATGTTATAATAGATACAATATAATAGGTACAATGCAAATACTTCTTGTGGCCACTATTGTAGCTATGATACTCATAAAAAATAAATAATTGTGTAATTAAAACACGTCTAGTTAAAAACAAACAAATATCCAATTGCTTTTGAGCGATCATGCGTTTAAATTAAATCCCATAAAATCGAAACTCACCCTCCTTACGCGACAGCCATGCACGATTGAATTTTTGTAAAAATCTTCGTCTCCTAGTTTCGGTGTTGGTGACGCCAACAGTAATCGACGCTTGCCCATCGCGCGATTCTTATAAAATCCGATAGTGATATTCCGGCGCACGTACAACGCACTCTATCAAGCCGCGTTGTCAGCACAGCTTAGCCCCGAAAGGAATCCCTTGGCCTTTGTCGAGGCTAAAAAGGGCCGCGAATCGCAGCCAGGAAATCGAACCCGTGCGAATTCAATCGCGAGAAGGGGTAAGGGCGAATCGAGCGAATCGAGAAGCAGCTTTTCATGCGTCCTCCAAACTAGACGCCTGCCGACAGGCCGTCCCGTAGAGGAAATTCGAGTAGCGCACGGCCCTCCGCTGCTGCAGGTGCAACAATATGCCCGTATACGCGTATACGCGAAACCAGCGAATCGACGCCAGCTGGGCAATGAAATTGAGATGGAAGAAACTAAACTTCACTCGTGTCTTCCCCGCCATAAACGTTTTTATTTGAAGATTCAATTTGGAAATTAATGCGAGACCTTTTTTCGTACGCGAAAGCTGAGTTTTGATAGCATTGTGTAGTAGAAATCCATCGTTGAACATTTTCTGTACTTGGAATAACAATCGAAAGTGTAAATTTCTTAATAGTTTAAAACTATCATCGAGCTGGAAAAACTGAATGCTGGCTCATCTAGCAAGATTTCCCTGACGTCTTTCTTGAACGTTTCTTCGCTAGTACCTCACGCTTCCTCTTGTTCCCCGTGTCGATCCTAGTCTAGGGATCGAGTTCGACGTTCAAAGGTCTCCACGGCGGCTGGCAATGTTTTAAGACGAACTCGACGTAATCGAGCGGCTCGGAGGAAGGGGGCGAGACGACGACGTCGCGCTTTCGCTCGATTGCTCGAAAATCGACGCTCCCTTCTATGCCACCGTGAACTCCGATGAAGTTTCCGCCGACGGGGTAATCGATCGACGCCAATTTTCCCGACGATTCGATATTCCGTTCGGTCGGAGGAACGCCATGCCGTGCCGCACCGCGAGCATTTCGTTGATTAAAGACGGAAACGCAACGGCACACAGGGACTACGATATCGAATCTTCGTATCGAGGCTTCGCGTCCCGTCTATTTGTTCTTTATTCAAACAATCGCTAAGTTTACACCTCGGAAATTGTCGGTATTCTACGACAAACGATCGAACCTCTCACGATCGAATTATTAGAGATCATTCAAATGAAATATTTGCAAATGTTTTAGACGGTGTTACAACTTTCCTAAATTTACCATGAAGACGAAATAACTGATATGTTTAAGGGCTTGTACATTTAGTCCATTTTGCACATACAGTACCTGTATAAAATATTGACACGCTAATTATTTATTACAGAATTATTTCATCTTTCGAGCAATCATCTTTACGAATTTCGTTGTAGACAACGATTTCTTGTTAACAAATAAATAATCGAGCCTACGAACTTTATGGAAACCAAGAACAAGTCTCGGTTAAAAATACCACCGATGCAGCATGAACAACAAAAGCGACTATTTAAAAACGTTAATGTTAACGACCTGGGAGATCTACATGCAGAGAAAAGGAGAGAAAAAAGGGTCAAACGACGGAAAGGAAGAGTAAAGAGCAATGGGAAGGGGTTTGTAGTGAAAGAAAAAATCGGGTCAGCCGAGAGCTTTTTACGAGAGAACGATCTATCGCGGGGACACGTTTCCATCGTGCACAACAAATGTCATAGCAACGATGCTCGCGGTTTTTACGAGGAGCCGGCCATTGTTTCGCTGGATTTACACGAAATCGATAAAAATATGGAACATCTAGCATTCGAGCCGAGGAGAACCGCACCAGCAATCGGGAGCATTGCCGACCCATTCTAGTTTCTTGGATGATGCACGCGGTCCCACGGTTATTCTCTCTCGTCTATAGGCTTATCAATGTTGGTTCGCCTGCATATAGGCGTCATGATTATTCGCTATGCGTGTAACGAGAGCCGACGCTACTATACTCGCTCACTGTTTCGCTCTTAAACACCTGCCCCACGAATATCGATTGTCTGGTCGATTAGTTTGCTTCTAGTTAATCTAATTAGTTAGTTAATCTAATTGAGAATATAATCTCGTATCGAATTTCATTAACGGTTATTACCATTTTCTCGATTTTCTATATTCTTTTCTTCACCTTTAACCAGTAGTTAATTTCATAATCAGTTAACTACTGGTGATAATATAGGAATGCGAGTAATCAATAATCATCTGCTTTCATTTAAAATTTCGTACACGGTGAAATGACACCAGAATGTGGAAAAATGGCGATTATGTATAATTACTGAGGGATTTTATTTTAATAGAATTCATAAATGAAAGTACGTCGTAATTTTTTAAAAAGTACAAATATTTACTACTTTGAACTTTCGTATGTAGAATAATTCAATAAAAATATAAGTGTTACCGAGCATCAAAGTGCTAAAACTAAGAGGATTAAAATAACGAAATAGGGACTAATAAAAACATTCAAGGTGACTCTTGGTCTTATTAGGTATAAAATATCCGTGTACAATTAGAAATATCAGGGGAGAGACAACAAGTACTTAAAATTTTTGTTACATTTATGCACTTTATATCTATCTGTAGAATTATAAAAGTTAAAAAAACGAAGAATGAAATCGATAAATAATGTAATAAAATTCATAAATACAACTGATATTCTACATGTCCAATTAATTAATCACCTATTTGCGAATTTTCAGTAAAGATTATTTAAACGCAACATGAAAATCGAATTTTTCGAGAGACGATAATTGATTAACGAATCATGCGTAAATAATCAACTGTTACACGCGTATAATCCACTCAAATGGTTGTTCCACTTCATGCTTGCGAAGATTAATCTCTTCGACGGCGACGCGTTAATTAGCATACGAAGTAAATTCACGGGCGGTCGAATAACTCACGGCACGTGATAATTAATCGTTCGGTGCGTGGACGAATTGCTGGCTTGGTCGCGACAAGGGTGTTCCGTGGCCGGGTAATTCTCGTTTAACGCAATAATTTGTCCTGCAATTTTCTTCGGCTCTCGCTGGTATACCTTGCAGAAACGCGACCGGCGTAACACCGGCAGCCAAGTAACGATCACCATAGAAAATAACGACTGCCCTAGATCAAACAAGAATCACGGAACACGACTGCTATATTACTGCATAGTTTTACGTGCTGTCTATTTACTTTCGCAAAGATATCCATATGGAAAAGAATACTTTCCTTATTCGCCGTAGTATTCTGTATTCACTGTATTACACTATTCACTGTAGTGTATGGTTAATAGACATTGCAATCTTATGACGCGTTGGGATATGTATAATTTTCTGTGCTGGACTGGGTTAAATGCGTAGTAGAGATACTTGTATGTGTGTATCGGTGTGTGGAGGTATGTGTGTGCGCGGCGTCTCGAAAACAGATGAATGTAAACTATTCAGTCGGTTAACAGTCGGGTATAGAAGAAAGTGCTGAGACGCGTGCAAGTGTGTATCGATGAATATATAAGATATCGTCCATAAAATAAATATATAACTATTCTAATACTAATTCCAAGTGTAAATTTAGTGTTCCTGTAACATTGTTTCGGCTTCAAAGATCCACAATTCTCAACACGATGTTACTTTATTTTGAGGTGGTAGGACGTGTAGGGTGCCAAAGAAATACTCGGCGATTTATTTAACAGTGCGTTTATTAACTCGACTTTTCACTTACGACTCTCGCTTACGACTGATCTCTTAATTTACTTTCTTCCCTTTTCTCATCTATCGATATCCCCGCTACGCGCGTGTTCGTTAGGCGTCCGCGATCCTGGTCACGTACGCCTTCTTCCGAGTATTTGGCGGAAGGATCGTAGGGATATCGATGGCCCATTAGGCCTATCGGCACTTACGCTTTATCGCGGCCTTGCTTATGTTTCGTCGGTCTCTTACAAGCAGTGTTTCAGCGATGGTATACTATGTAGCAGCGAAACTAGCGCCCTAGCGCTGCTATTTACGATTTCCTAGGTGGAGAAATAAAATTTTCATCGATAGACAAATAACACAAGTAATCGTTATTATTTGCAAAAGAAAATTATGTAACCGAATCTTTTAATAACAACATTTTAACTGAAAATCCCACGGAAAATTATGCTAAATGACATTTCCACTCTTTACAGGAAAACATTGCTAATCAATTACGAAATTGTATCTTTATCTGCTTTTACAATGTTTATCATTCTCTAAACATTAAAAAAATCCGAGATTTTGCTTTATGTATCAAACAAACAGATACAGCAATTGTTAGTGAAGTTTTTAATAGACAAATACATCTAGTAATTTCACTTGATTCGATAAGCAAACGAACGATGAAATATTCGTGCACACATAAACAGACACGGTAAATAATCGTTTGGAATCGAGATTCCACGGTATAAGGGCGATATATTAGATCGTCGATGGTTCTTGGACGTCGTTTCGATTCCATCGAATCGCTCCGGCGTGAAAATTGTTTTTCCCTACGAAGCCCGGAGGAATGTGCGGACAATAGAGGATGGAAAGTTAGGAAGATCATTCTCGTTACAGTTTGTGGAGCACGGGTAATAGCGGTTTGATTTTGTGGCTGTCACAGGGTATCGTTCGCGAGATACGAAGCGATGTCGAAGACACTATAACTATAACCGGCATGTTCACTGTACTTTACGTACATAGATATTCGGCAATTCGATGACAAACCATGCATGCCTAATGGCAGTTATCGGCACGATAGTTATTACCGTTTAATTATCTTAATTTATCGACCTACCAGTCTAATTAGTGTTTATACGTTCACGGGACCGCGTCCAATTTACTGACTCCACACATTCGATACGCGAGAATTAGGCGTATTTATTTTATCCTGACGAGCAACTGTTCCCGTTCGCAATAAAATTAGATGACCATGAATATTATCAACTTTCGAAATTTCCTCGAATCTCTTGTCCAAGCTAATAGAGGTCGATCAAATTTAGAGCCGTCTAAACGCACTAATCTTTAAATTAATATTTTTATTTATCCATTGATTAAAACAACTAGAGGATCGTTTCGTATAGCGAGGTACTGCTTTTGTTTTAAATTTTGGGGAAATTTTATTATCCTCATTTATGATTTTTAATATCGTCCAATATGGGAAGACCGAATAAAAAATTTGAACTTTTATATTTGAATTGGTTGTTATATTAATGTAATATCGTAAAGTAATTTGAATTAGAGATCGGTTGAAATTAGAAAAAACCGTGCACGTCGTCCTTCTGTGGTTCGTTTACATTTAAGAGCGCCTATGTGACTAAAGTCACCGAGTTCTTACATAGGTATGAGAAAAACAACAAACAACGTTAGAGCAGAAGGACGATTTCGTGTTTCAAGGAGAGACGACCGAGAGGTCAGAGTATGCGAGTCGAAAAGTGTGTGTGTTGCGAGAGTCAGAGTTGATCGAGACACCGAAGAGTAGAGTTGAGAGAATTGCTCGAGTTGTTAGAGAGAGAGAGAGAAAGAGAGAGAGAGTGTTAGATTCGTTGTGACGAGAGTTGCCAAATAACTGTAAAGTTATTTGATATAGATAAGAGTATCGCATTTAGTTTGCATTTAGTTTCAGTTAAACAACAAATCGTTTTCTGTCCAATTTATATTTGTATATTTAATTCAATATTAATAAATTGTAAGTAATCAATCAATTGTAAGTAAAGTAAAGTAAATAATTGTAAGTTTAATTTCCACGATACTACATTAATATAATTATATATTAGAATATACCAAAATATAATAACATAGTGATAAACGAGAAAAATTAATTTTTTTTAAATGAATATATCTACATATGTGTCACAGAAAGTTGACTAGAATAGTCACGTACAGTTACTTCTAGTTACATGGTTAACGAGCTTTGCTTCATTCGCAACGTCATTCATCAACCAAACTCCCACTCCTGCGCAATCCTCGATATATTATTTTTCCGCGTGACAGGCTAAGATAAAGGAACGAAAGGAGAACCGTAGGCGACGATACATCAACGTGTTGGCTGGAGCGGGAGCGAGTGTGGAAAACTCGTGTCTCCCGGCATTTACCTGATTGCTCGAATTGGCCAGTATTATATCCGCGGTGAATTCGGTATTACCCCGATACAGCGCAGTTCTCGTTCATCCGCAGCTACGTGGTTAGCGTATACGTGTACACGCGTATCGATATCAGCCAGGAACGGAAACGCGACGGGAATTTCGTATATTCTCGGTCAATTCCTTAAAAATTATATTCAGCCCAATTTGCCGGAATCGCCGTCTTCGTGGACGGTGCAGCAGATGGTGCTACGTATGTATCTGTGTATCGTTGAGATTCCAGTCATCCCGATCTTCCTCGTTGCCTCGAATGAATTCGATCGATAGCAAAATGATCCGATCGGCGCGTCCAATCACGTCTTCATCCAGGTTTTTCTTCTTCACGAACGAATAAACCACGTCGTATTAATTTATTTTTTTCAACGAGGTCGAATATTTTGATATTTTAAGGAAAAGTTTGCAAGAGCCTGAAAGATCGTTCACGAGTAACCATCTCCGGATGATGAGTACGGATATTACACGCGATTTTTCCTCCTCTAAGAGGAAATTGCTTAAGGTAGTTAGATCGAGTTCCTCTCATATTTTTCTTATCAACGCGACGTATCGTTATAAAGTTGAAGGATTCCTTTCAGTATCTCCAATTTTGACGGTCCTCCATTGACATAAGATCAACGAACATCGATTACCAACTACCCCTTGGCCATCTTGATTCTTTCATTCGCATTAACCTCGTAAATTTTTCAAAATTCCCTAACAAACTCTAAAAACAAACTTCGATCTTTTAAAAGATATGTTGAAAAATTGTTATCTTTTAACACTTCGCAGTCGGTATATTTTTCCATACACTACCATTGACACTACCAATTTGTCGAAGCAGAACGTTTACAGTTCGAAGAGAAATTTCGAGTGCCGCCACTGTGACGGCGTCTGGCCGCAAAAGGTTAAACTAATCTTCCTACATCTCCCGGATGTTGACGTCATTAATACATATCCTGTATAATTTGTTGGTCCAATTAGTCGGAACCCGGACCGATGAATTTATAATTGCGTCGATGAATGCCGCGACATGTAGCTGCGCAAATAATAGCCGATTACATCGATCGTTCTATCGTCCAGTATTCCCGTTCAATGAGGATCATAGGTTTAAAGACGCGTCTGCAGATCTCGAAGAGCAAAGGTAGCTAGTTAACCATCCCGTGGATCCTCGTAGACTCTGGTTCGAATCATGTGCCATGGCTTAAGGTTACATTATCACGCGGCCAGATGCTCTGGTGATATATATCCAACATGTATCCTGGACAGATCGTCGACGTCAATGCTCCTCGATGCTGCCGCGCGGTTGATTAACGCGAGAACATGCCTGTCGTCCGCAGGCTTCCATCTCGGATTAATATCAAATTCCCCTAGCCGAACCGCGGTCGCGCGACGACCAAAGCAGGGGAAGCAAAATCGATCGGGAGAGAGAGAGAGAGAGAGAGAGAGAGAGAGAAGTGAGAGAGAGACGTTTGTTCGATGTTTCGCCACCATGACGAGACTTTAAGCCGGATATGAGCCGCAAAGTGGCGCGTTTCTCTGTAAGAGCGTTTAATGCGCGCGGAATCGCGCAACGCCACGCCACCACGGAAATGCAACATCATCGAGGGGACGCGTCGTGGCAAGGTGGTCGCCGCAATTTTCGGTTCCGGGACCAAGAGGAATTTCAGCCGGCAAGATTAAGCCCTTTTTGGCATTACCGCCATGGAAAGGGGCAGAGGGATATGGTTTGCAGGATTTACGAGGTTGCAGTTATTTGACGGGGATTGTGACGGATGGGTTCAAATGGATTTCGTGTGTCGGTTCGCTCCGCTACTCTTGCTGCTTTTCTGATTACGTTCTTGGAAACGTTTGTGGGAGGCATGTGGGGTCAAATGGTCGATTTTATATGGTCGTTTCTGCTATTTGTAGTCATTAGGTGCTGTTAAAAATCGTTACAATTTATTGTGATATGTTTAATAATGATGTTTAGCAATTTTTGATACGTTTAATAATGTTTAAGATAATGCGGTTTGCAAACGTAAACATTATTATTTTTTTCTCTCTTTCTTTTTAATTTATTCAGTTAAAAATGCATAAAGTACTATATTTCCAGCCTTGTTTTTACCATTTGTAGATAACAGTAAGTTATAATAAAACGTATATCGATCAGGTTACTTCTGTCTGACGTAAAAATTGCACATATTTCCTGCAATAAATACGTCGAAAGATACTATAGGAAACTTAAACGTTTTTCTTCTCTATTTTATTCAATTACAAAGGAGTTCGATTTTAAATGCGATGTCAACAAATGCTTTGGAAGTCTAATACATGTTGCTATCCCAGCATTAACGTCACGAATTACCGTGAAATTAGTTACTGAAATTTCTTCGGGTGCCCGACCGGGAACAACGCGAGGTATTCGACGTCGTCGAGGCAGACGTCGTAAAAAGACAACTCGTGGAATTTCATCGAATGTGTCTAGCACGGGGTCTGTCGTTGCCCGTCCGAGATATCATTTGAAACGGTGCCAGCGATAATAAGATTTGCGGCGGTCGACGATTCCCCGCGATGACTTCTCGCGTTTTCATCGAGTTTAGAGGTGTTTCGGGACGGCTGCCATACAGCTTCGTGCGCGGCAACCATCGATAACGTGGTTAAAAATAAAAGTTCCGGCAGAGCAGTACGTACCACGACCTGAAAAATCAAAATAAATTCACGAAACCGAGCACGTTCCATACCGTGATCCCTTGACTTTCCTAGTTTTTAAATCCTTTTATAGGACATCGTGCCGATTAAAATTCAGGAACCACGGTAAAAAATTTACCGACCTTTAACATTACAAATTCTCTGGCACTTTCGTGTTCTGCGTAACCCATTCGTATCGTATCTTTTTCTTCCTAATTGGAACTTTATATATCATTTTTTAGTGCAAAGACTAAGCTCGAAAAGCATTAATTTTTTGTTGCATATGTAATTCGATTAGGATCAAAGCTATGACTGCTGTAACGACGAAAAGAATTGTAAAAAACAGTCAAGCATTTTTCTGACGATAAAACGCCTAATACTTTGAAATGGTCTGGATGATATACGTATGCAGTATTTTCAAACACACTTTACATTCATACCAGATATCGTTCTTGGCTGCTTGATTCCCGCTATATTTCTGTTCGTCTTCCGATTCGTCAAATCTTATATAACAATACATAACATGGATAGCTATTTCGTAACACAGAGCGTAAACTATTACAAAAAGATATGAATATCTCGGACCGTTTAAATGTTGGCTGCTTATAATCGAGTTACTCCCCTTACTCGGCTGTCATGCGGCTCCTGATGCGAATGGGTCAAAAATAATATATGTAGAAGTTGTTTCCACGCAATATAAGGGAACACTAATCCGTAACAATTGATAATCATTGAAGTGAAAATGAATGCTGCTTAGATCTTACAAAGTTGTATAAATATCGATCTTCGAGATTATCTAAATATTAACTTCAAACTGTGACTACCGATACAACATTCTTTACATGATGGATCTTTTCGGATGACGGAGCTTTTAATAATTAATAAATTCCATCCATGTAAGAAAAAATCGTGACGATTAACGTCTTTCAAGACCGTGTTAAGCAGAGTGTTAAGTGTTCAGCAGCATGGACGTTAATTCGAAAATACATTTCCCTTTCTTCTTTCTTCTTTTTGCTGTTTCGTTGTACATCATCAATTCCGAGGTTCGCTTCGAACGAGATCGCAAATTAATTAGACAGGTCCGAGGCACGTTTGCCGGCCCAACTACGAGTCCGCGAGCGCGGGTGTACGCGCGCGATCCAATTAAAAGTTAAAAACGACCGCGCGCGACCGGCTTCAATTTGTTGCCTTCCGTACGTAACGAACAAATGTTATTGTGCTTCACAGTCCCGTGCGCTGTCGGCATTTTAATAAGTTCGCCAACCTAGAAAACGAGTTGCGCATCCTGACGACCGTTCATACGCCCACGCGTGGACCACCATCGCACATAAAGAACGCAATTAGCCGATAGTTTACTGCTTTTCACTGTCACTGACCAGAGCAGATGTTGAATCGTCAAGTATGCCACATTCATGAAATCACGCGATCGTTCATGGCTTGAAAATATGAACGCTAGAAATAGCTAAATATTTTATTCCGGTAGTTTTCTTAAATACGTACTCGCGTTCGAAATATGTTATCTTGCAATGCACGATGCTACTAGGCATTTGGGCTTTCAGGCTTTTTAATGTAACAGACAGTTCATTCAATTCGTTCTTATTTTATTTATATTTTTTTACATATTTTTTACATATTTTAGGGTTAGTTGCCGAGAAGATCTTTTTGAAGTAAAAACCATGTCTAGTTTTATTAATACTTGATGCGATAGTAGGAAAGTTATATCGAAATAAAAATTTGTTACTATGTCATAATAACGAAGAAGAATAATAATACTGCTAACTGATTTGACAATTACAGCTATAGGATATCGATAGATAAAGTATAGTAAATAGAAACGATCTAGGAGAACGAAATATCTAACGATTGACGGAACTCGAGACGCATAATGGTGCAGAATGGCCACTGAACGGGAATTGAAATTGAATAATCCTTCCCTATCGATCGGATTAGCTGCAAATATGTAGTACACGTACATCCTCGTTGAACACCTCGTGCTGCGTTGGTACGCTCCCACTGACCGGTAAACTGATAAACACTGTTTGGTGTCTACGGTTTGAAGGAGATTGCCGATCGATACCAATAAGCCAAAGTACACAATGCCAATCGGTTTGCTGATCTCTCGATAATCTTTCCCTATTTTTCTGCTCCTTGAAACGCCGTATTACCAGCTCGTTACCTGCCTCTTGTTTTACATTACGATGGCTCTTTCGTCGGACCTCGTTTTCTTTGAGAATATCTTAAAACTTGTCCATATTTTCCCTTCTTACGATCATGTCTCTTGTATTTCTTCGTGTTATACCTCTTTCTGTCGTGCTTGCCTTATTTTTTATTTTACTATTATGACTCTTTTCTTAGAATTCTCGCGCTATATTTTTCCTTTTTTATTACAGAATCTCCTTTTTTGGCACCCTCGGATTTTTTTTTATGACTGAAATTCCCGTTTCAAAGTGTCTTTACATTTCAAAATAAAATTTAACATCTCCCGCATTATACTGCATGCACACGCAAAATTTTATTATATACGGTAAATTTAGTAAAACTTACTATCCAATAAAATTCTGGAGCATTGAATTATGCAAAAGTTACACAAAAACTTCAAAAATACATTAAGTACAAACTTTTAGCATTTTTGTCGCTTCTCTGGTATATTTTTTATTTTCCTTTTTACCGATCGACTATCTTCTCCTTTGGAAAATTGTAAATTCCGTACGATATAATTTGCCATTTGATCTTTCCCTTTTACCAAGATTTCGTTAAACAAAGAAGCCACAGGGTAATGCTGCGAAGATTCAAACATGAAAAACGTTTGAGGCCTGCTCGACTGTAAAATAAACAGCGGCGGTTGGAAAAAAGTTGGAACGCGGTACTTGTGTGGTTTCGCGGCGCGAACCACCTACGAAGAGAGAGGATCCCGCTGGCGAAGGTAAAGTCCGGAATTCTTGGAGATCGTTAAGACTTTCGACGAGGCAGCAGCATCGGCTTTTGGATCTTCGACCCTCTGTTCGAGGTCTTACGCGGAAACTTGCCGAACGAATGAAAAGGCGAAACTATCGTCGGTCGACGAGACTCGCGGGTGGCAAGGGGAAAAAAGGAACCGACAACGACCGACCGCAGCTGCGAAACTTCTCGAATCTTTTCTGCTGTCAAGTAGTCATTGTTACGTACGTACATAATACCTGTTCCCTTCCTACGATTTAGCTCCGCCAACCGGAAAGGCAAATATCAGGGTTTAACTGTTAAACGAAACGAATTTCGCGGGCGAAATTATATGGGAACGTTCCCCGATTTTTTGGTCACATTTTATACTCTTTGCATGTAGCTGTAGGAACGTTAAAAATGTGAGAATGTTTATTTAGGTTTGTTTCTATCGATGAAAAATGTCGCTGTGTCTCTCTTGCAAAAGATGCAAAGACTGCAAAAGATTGTTTGACTTGACGATTACTCATATCGTGAGAATCATAGAAGCGTAAAAGATTACTTTCACTGCTATGTCTCCTTTCCGATTTATTTTTTTTATTATTAAAGGGCGATGTTTTCTCTTGGAAATCAATTATTCTTCAGATAAAGCTAATTAGAAGCGAGACTGTCCTCCTAATTAGCATTTACCGTATAACGTATTCAGAGAATAAGCAGTATAACCGACAGAATCTTCAATTTAACAAAATTATAAATAAACCTCAACGCAGACTTATCGTTGACAAAATATCTAAAAAATATCGTATCTCCGTATGAAAATGTTGAACAGGTCTTCGATAAAATTAATTCGATTAAAAAATACTTGAATCTCATTGATTAATACGTTTCGATGATAACACACGAGTCGTTAGACGGTTATCGTGCCTTAAATGCTGAAAAACGATTCACCGTCGACTATTTGCTTTTAGAAACTTTCCTCTAGGATCTCGTGGTCGATATGCAATTAAAACTGCTCGTTAGCCTCGAGATTGCGGTGCAAAACCATCGCACAGATACAGAACGAGACAATGAAAAGGATGGTTTATTGGCCTCATGGCCAGAAACGATAGAGCGTTAATCTTTCGTAAATCGATCGTAACTCGCACGTTCATGCATTTTTCCCCCACGCATTAATTCCCCAATTACCTGAATTTCCCCTCAAATTTTTCCGAGTCTCACAGATTGTTGCTGTCACTTGCTTTCCCTTTTCATCAGTTATGCTCAATTACAATGTTGGCACGATAATTTACCAACTGATAATATTAATAAATTGACGAGTTAGAAGTTACAAATTATAAACCTGTTATTGCAGATTTTCCATTTATGGTGTCATCATTTTCCGTCCGATATTTGCATAGTCAAATACATAACTTGTAATCTGCAACGTTCACTCGTAAAATTTTACTTTTATTATAAAATAATTTTGTAATAGTGGTAATTTTGTTATAACTTATTTGTAAGATTAGTAAGATTCCAATGATAAGATTAGTAGCTCAGTTGTATTCACGCAACGTGCAACAAGTTTAGCTTTTCGTTGCAGTCGTACCAGCACAAAATACAAATCTCTACCGGCAGGGTGTGTATTCGAGATTCGGCTGCCACTCAATCGAACTATCGGTAATCTCGAGGCACGAGAAGCGCATTAGATTCATACGTTCATCCTTCTACAGGTGGTTTATCCGCGGCGTGTACTCTCGTGAACAGTGTCCATTTATATCGTGTCCACGTTCTTGTATATTTACCGGACCTTGGGGAGACGTTAATAGGATTCGTACGGTTTTATCTCTGCGTGAATACAGGGTAACAATATTTAGGAGGAATTAATGGAATTAGCCGTGTGTTGAGTCCTTGAGATAAGTCATCTTTCAGTCGGCAGTAATCAAACTAGAAAACCGAAAATTTCATTCTAAAATCCACTAATTCTCAATCGTGTCTTTGTGCTACTGTATAAAGATAATAGCAAGAATTAATGAAACTAGTTGTGAGCCGAGTTGTAAAATTATATCGTCCTCTAGGACGTCAATAACAATTTTCGCAGCAAAAATTTACTATTGTTAAGCTTCTAGGATTCTAATTTTCACAACTTCTTTATCGAATCTTCAAAATTAGAATACAATCCAAAATGCAGTCCCAAGTTTTATCAACTGTCAGTCTTGTCGTTATCGGGAACGATAGTAGCAAAAATTAATGAAATTAACAGAGTAACGCAAGCTACCCTTTGTCAAAGTAACAATTCGCATATCTTCTAAATCGAATTCCCATCTTCGAGAATTCTCGATCGGATCTTCAAAGACCATTAGAATTCAATCCCAAAATTTACGAACTCTGAATCGCGTCTTTGCTCTTCCGATATCATCGCGCCGATGTTCTACGGCCGACGTGAATTATTTCACTATCGGATCGGAGGAATCGCGTCGAATAGATCGTTACCTCCTATCATTTACACGAATTCTTCGAGTCTGGCCGGAGTCTAAGTTCGTGTAGGCCCGTCTAAATCACGCCAAGGGGAGGGTAAGGTTCGTCGAACCAGAAAATTCGCGGTGATAGCCTACTTCCAACGATGTAATACTCTGTCCCTCTCTTCCGTGAGTGATTGCCGACGAGTCGAGCCGATCGAGGGATCCATCAACCGTTTAATCGACCAACGCGATGAACCGAATCATAAAACCTAGTTAAAAGAAAGAAAAAAAGAAAAGAAAGGAAAAAAGGATAGGGAGAGAGGCAAAGAATGGAAGAGATAGAAAAACGAACAAGCCCCTAATAACGCGAGCCCTCGGAGTAGATGAATAGATGCGAGTATAGCAGAGGCGTGGATCGGTACTATCGTACATTCGAATCGGAAACCAATTTGAAAGCAATACCGTGCTCATCGTTCCACCTTATCTGATCACACCGATTCGAACAAAACGTTCTTGGATTTGGCCCTGATAGTTTCGACGAAAGCCTGATGACTTAAGCGCCTTAACGCCTCGTGGTATTTAAGTCGATTTCTCAGTTCTGCCTATCCTGATGGGATTTTTCTTCGTTGTTCCGACTAAGAGACATCGTTCGTATTTCCATAGCTCGTGCACGAGTATTCTAGGATGTCCAAGATAAACAAATGTTTCGGTCGCTCGTAAAATTACATGCAGTTATATTTGAGAATTTTCTAACAGCGTTAGGTCGTAGGCGTAAGTTTATGCTGGACTTTTTCCCAAATTCGAGGAAGAGCAGTTATTTCTCCACTTGTTATAAACTGTCAGTGTCGAGCATGGATCGTAAGAGGTTAAACGCTTTATTTGCAATTTTTTTCAGTCACTTGACATTGTATTGTATTTCATTCTTTATTATATTTTTATATTTATGCCGATGGAAGAGAGTTTCAAGGACCGGCTTAGCTTGTCGTCGTTGTTTCTTCTTCCATCCAAATCTTAAAATCTTATAAAGTTTGAAAAATTACCAGTACACTTATAACATAATTACATAATCATAAAATGCATTTTCTTTAAAATCATAAAAATTCTCTCACATATTCCATCAACGTGAGTATAACGAGCTTCCTTAAAGCATTTAATATTCTTTTGTATTTCTGTAAGTTAGTTTATTCGCGCTTTTCAACAATATTCTATTCATATAGCTTGCACGCATTATTTTACGATCCAAAATATCCATCCACGCGAACAATCTGAAGCGCATAACTTTCATAATAAAATATAAAGAAAGGACTGCGTGTACCCCTAACTAAAACATGAGCTTACATTCCTTAACAAGCGGTCGTTAAACAACACGAAGTTGTATTAGATGGACGCCTAGGGCGCGCGTGTAACGCATCCCTCAGACCCACCCCGTCGCTGGCAAACGTGACAAAAGGGCGGGTTATAAATTCGACCGCTTTTCTCTGCTCCTTCGTTCTTGTACTCGAAACGAGAGCCTCGCACCACGCCCTCTGTTTCCTCCCTGAAAATTGTAAACGGCCCACCTTGCGCCCACGCGGACCACGACCAGGCGTGAAGGGGCTCTAATAAATTTCTAATCCAAGTGGGAGATCCAAAGAACGCCGAAGGACGCTCCATGGACAACGAAAGGAAGAGAGATCGCCGGACAAACGCCTAATTGGCCGACAAGATTTGTTTCGATTCTCTCACGGCTTCCTTGAAAATAAAAAAGCTACCGCACGAGAATTTACGAGCGGACCACCAACGGGATCGGTCCTTGGAAAATTTACGGCGACACCGTGCAATCGACTCTTTTTCAAGGAAAAAAATTACTCGATCGGATCTACAGATTTGGGATCGATAATAGTGGAATCGAAGGGAGATCAATGTGGAGAAATGAGTGATTTTGTAATGTACAAACCAGTTCATAGAATAAGGTAGGATTATTCAAGTTGCCTAAAATTCAACATATTGAAATTCAGTTTTGAACTTTACACGGAATAATCACACTCGTTGATCTTTAATATAATAACGAAAGAACGAGTAAATATCGTGCACTTTAAAATATCAAAAAAAAAAAAACCAAGAAATTTAGTTACTGATTTTTTAGCTTTATTTCGTTTTCCTATGAACGAGGATAGATTTGCAATATTAAGGTATTTCGCGAAATTGGACTCGTCGTAAAGTCATTTGACGGCTTAATGAATAGTACTACAATATCGCGAAGTTCTATATTTCTAGTAGAATTCCTTCAGAAAATGGGTCATCCTACGGCGTTCTTGAACAGAAGAACGTTCATGCTGGAACAAGCCCCGCGAAATCAAACAGTGGAATAATTTCCAGCATATCTATTAACCTGGAAAGCTCTACCTGAGAAACTGCTTCAATTACACGCCCACGCAGGCAGACATCGTTCTCCTTTATCATCCGGCGAATTAATCTAACATTGGAACTAAATTAAACATTCTTTAAAAACTACCCCTATTTTGACCATCGAGACGCGAACACTTGTTCTTCGATGTTGAAAGTACATCGATCAGTAAGTACCTCGATCACGGGCAGAACACGAGGAGGACTGAGGAAAAAGGTGGAAGCGGCGCATATTTCATCGAAGATCGATTACGCTGCCCGAGACCTCGGCGCTGACTTCCGATTACCAGTGAATTAATTCCATGCCCGGCTGCTCCACTTAAATTCGTTCCATTTTCGAGGTTAACCAGTGGTACAGGCAGCTCCATTATAACCTATCATTAACGGATCTGTTCTATAAGGCCTCCTCGATAAACCCACACCCATCGGTTCGGTTCCTCGGCCACTTTTTCACCCTCCATCCCCCTTCTTCATTCTGCGTCTCCTGTCGGGATAATTCAATTTACCGGTGCCGGCGTGATTAAACGAAACGCTTTCCTTCGACGTCTCCTCGTTCGTTCACGTGTACACACAGGGACGGAACCAGGGAAGGGATAAATGGTACGTGTGGGCCGTCATCCTGCAGATATAATTCGTTGGTAGGTTGAAAAATATGGGTAGACGTGCGAAACAACGAAGGGGTGAAAAGAAACCGATGGAACGAGAGAGGAGGGCAAGGTGCGTGGAAATGAGTGAAATTGAGAAGGAAAATGGGGAAGGACGAGCAGGTTTATTAACATTATGACAAGTCTTGGACATAACTTTCGCGTCAAGAACGAACAAAATATAGTTGTTACTTTCGTAGCACAATCTAATATCGTACATTCGAAGAGTGAGAAGGTAAAATAAAGGTACAGTGAAATTTACAATACCGAGTACTTTATTAGATATTACGTATATTTTTGCATATTATGTCCATTTTATGCGTTTTCGTATCTTCAAATTTCCTATAAATGCATAAAAATCTGCGATTTAGCAATAAGCGTCTTCCTATCTACATATTACTCGTATATTGCGCAATGTGTATGTTGCAATTAATAATTAACGTTAATAATTACCATTCGCGTAAAACTAATGTAGTTTTAGTCATTGTGAGCAGTCATAGTATTATATAACGAAGAAAATGGATGTCGAGGAAACAGGATGAAAATGAGGAGAGGAGAAAGAGGGATAACGAAGGAGAATAAGGGCGATAGGACAAACTGGTACAAGAGTTGTGGAGAAAGAACAAAAGAGGAAGAAGTTAGGAATATTAAGTGAGATGAAGAGGTATGAGAAAGGACAAAGGTAGAGCTGTCTGTGCAGGGGAATGATACAAAAGACAGTGGAAGTTGGATATAAAGTTCAGTATCGTATATACAGGTAAGGCAGCGAGGAAAGGGAAACTCGAGAACTAAATTCCAGACGACTCAAGAACCGGAGAGAGGGAACCGTAAGAATAAAAGATACGAAAGAAAGGTATAAGCTGCATGATGAATTGCCAAGAAAAAATGACGAAGCTCGATGCAGATGTCTGAAATACGAAATTCGAAATTCGTCAAAACAATAATTAGAAAACAGCCATTTCTATAATGCTTGCACCTGTTTTTTCCAGAAATTAAAGTCACACTTATAGGCTACGCAAGGAAGTATCTATTGCCATATGAATTTCGCAAAGAAAATCTCTTTTCTTTAAAGAACAAATGATTTACGTCCATAATTTTATTTGTCGTAAGAAGATAGCATTTTAAAATGCGTTTTAAAAATAATATTTTTAACGTCATAGGGTTTCTCTCTTTAACCTTTAATCTACGAAGTCGATCAGATATATTTAAACAATAGACAATATATAGACAATATAGACAATATATAGAAAACAAAAAATTAAATTTTATCAAGTGTTGATCTAATAAAATATGTTTCCTATGGCTGAAGGAAACTGTAGCACCCACTGCCCTCATTCGTAAAGCCTGGTACAAAAGAACGTAAAATAATGATAAAATAATGATAAAATAAGTCATGAAAGTGGAAAGGTTAAAAGGTTTTCCCAATATTCACTTAAACTCACCTCTTAACCGTAGTTTACAAAGATCGCTATTCCGATCGACGGGCGCGCAAGACAGACTAAACTAAACTAAAATCAAACTCGAAGCAGTCGTGTTAGCTGGTATCGGGAACAGGATCATCGAGATCTTATCCACGCGAGACTAAAGCCCTTCGTTCTGGTCCGGGAACGCGACAAGCCGTGAAATTTATCACAGGTCCCAGTAGACACTTCCGTTCGCCGTTGAAATTTCCTCGTCCCTTTCGAGGAAACCACTTTTCGAAACCACGAGACGTTCGGTTGGAAGGAGACGATGGCGAAAGAGAGAGAAAGGAAGGGGATTTCTACTTAAGATGCACAGACTCGCAGCGGAGAGGACGAAACGTCTCGCATTCGCACGCGCTGAAACTTCCGCACGAAGTCCGACGGAACATAATGAAAACCGATACCGTTGCGGCAGTATCATAAATTAAACGAGTTTTCTTATCCCCGGCACGTCTTCTTTTCAATCTCTCCCACGCGGTCGCAAGGGTTTTCTCTTCCTATTGCTTGATTCCGCGTGTCTCGTGAATAAAGATTTTATCTCGCTTCGGAATTTTCCTCGCCGCTTAGACTGCTATGCAAAATTCGTCTAGGTAACCGAACAACAGAGAGAGAGAGAGAGAGAGTCTCGTCTTTTATTTCATTTGCCTCGGTGAAAAGCTTCGTCCGTATATAACATTATGCTCTTCCTAGCGAGGCAGTTTTGGTTTCTTCTGGACGACGTTTCGCTTTTGTATAATCTTTCGGTTGTGTAAATGCGGTATAGAGGAAACGTAGAATATCCCGTAGAAATACAAAATATTCTGTAACAGGTGGGAAAAAGAAGTAAAAGATGGAAACGAAGGAAGGAGAAGTTTCTTTCTTTGCGTGAAATCTCGTTCTCAGATTTGAGTTTCTTCAATTTAAATTGGTATATTGTGTATCTTGTATAAGATAAATTTGGTTACAATTTACAATTGACGTATTGTATATTTTGTATTGTAATAATGAATACATCGAATATTCAGTGAACTATTATTGAACTATGGCTTGAAAAGTGTAGTAATTCTTCGGATGCATGAATCATATTAAGATAGAGATTAGAGACAGTAGACTAAAAGACACTTCAAACTGCACTTTCTACGAGATAAACTGAACACTCAAGATTCCAATTACCTTGAATGTAATCTATTTTTGTAAATATCTGAATCTGTTAAATCAATGAATCAGCTAATTTTCAACATACTATAATCGTTCCCAGAAACGTAATGGAGCATGACTAAGACACTTCGCAAACATATTCCCATTGGTTTGCCCATGTAGATGTCATAAACGTTACTTCCAATATTGTACAAATCGGATTAACGCGTTTCTATAATTTTCTCTGCCCTCCCACGATACCAGAAATGACAACCTGTTTGATGTCGATTTTCCATTTTTCTAACATACAACAATCTTTAATATTTTTAAAACCCCACTTTGTTGATTAGTTGGTTGATTATTATTTACCGGACAGTATTTAATGTACGTAAATACGAGAATGAAATACACGCTTTCTGATTTAATTTCTTTAATTAAAAAAAGTAAGTTATCTGAGTAAAAAACAAACGAAGATTCTCCTGCTGTTAATTTTTACATTTGTATCTATCATTCATCGTTCGACCATCGTGAATTTCCAGTCTTTACCACACTTGTAGATTTAAAAGGAAAATAATTGATAAGAATAAATAGAATCTTTAACTAGTCATAATTATATCTTATAATACCTTTAAAAGCTAAAGTAAATTATTCTAGCAGTCATAACCTTCTTCGCTATATTTTAGATGAAATTTATATCCCCTGCCATCAAGAACATTTTTTCCACTTATATTATTTGTCATTTCAATTTCTTAATTAAAGATCGAATGATCGAAATCACATGATTCTGGTGAATCTTTCACTGTTCAAAGGAAATCTTTCGAAATCTCCAGAAGACGACGTTTCTGAATAATAATATTGTAGAGAGCGAACGTTTCTACATAGACAGACGTGGATCTGATTAAGCGACTTCTTAGCGAAAAGTAGACATCCAAGATTCTCTTGACGCGAGCGTCGCTCGTTTCCGATAATATCCGTGATTATTTTTGAACAATTGGCTCGCATAGCGCCGAGAGTATTAAGGACAGGATCGATCCCATAAAATCCAGGCGCTGGCATACCAAGAAGACTTTGACAGCGAATAGACAACGATCCTCTCACTTTGTATTATTAAGCGGGAACCAGCCCGATTGGCTGGAAAATTCACGGGCAACTTTAATTGGCTTAGTCTGAGCAGAGATAAGGGTAAACGAGGGAGATAAGGGTCGTGGGATAATCGGGATCGTTGCACGTCTCAAGCTGCCCGGTCCTCTTGTTTCCACGCACAGTACTAGAAAGTAAAGGTTCGCTGGAAGATTAGAATTGAGGGAATTACGTGATATTTTACGGAGAACGGCGAACGTTAGTTTCACGCTGATTACGATAAAGTTAGAGATAAAGTTTGATTTATGAGAAAGTTCGGGATTTTTGATTTCTAGAAGTTTCCTTGTATCTACTTTATAATATTCACTATAGATTTATATCGATTACACTTCACATATAGCGTTATTCAATTTATAGTAAATATTTAGTCCATAGTTTATTATAAGCTATATTTAATTAATTAATATTGAATTAATTATACAGATAATTAAGTATAGAATTCTTAACTAGAAGTCTATCTCACTGATAGAATATTTAAAAAATCTGATTGTATTAACTATCTTGGAGTATTTTAAAAACTTATTTATATTGACTACGGAGTATTTAAAAAGTATTTGAATAAATATATATTCGATTTAAAAGAAATTGGCTAACTACGAAATAATTAAAGACTATTTAGACAAACGACTCTTTGATCTATAAGAAACTTTAGAACTTTCGAAAGCTTTTTCACCTATATTGATTGTAATACTTAAAGAACTACGTATCTAGGGGAACTTTGAACCAGAAAATTCTCAACTACTCGGATAGAAAGTCGAAAGAGGGAAACTGAAAATCTATAAAAAGTCGCGGACGGATACGAAGACCGTCGAAGAACGTGTTCAATCTTATTTTATGGGATAGGGGTCGGCGAGGTGTTTAGGTTTATGGATGAACGGTGGACAGACGAAGCGGATTTAACCCCGTTTAAGCGTCACAAAAACACCTTTCGCCCTGGCAAGTTCAGAGAGATTTTATCACGTCACTTTTGCGCGGTTAATCGATGGAGTTTAGCATACACATGCCTAATGCGACCGCCACGATATCGAGCAAATGTCGCCGTTTCGTTTACGACTCGTTATTCGCCGTGGCCGAGAAAAACCCGTAGAAAATTCTTTCGTCGTGAAGTGTTTCGCTCGTCCCGAAAAATGTTTGGATAAAGTTTTGATGAACGTGTATTCAAAATTGTACGACGTCTTACCACCAAGTCGTTTAAAGAAAATTGTGAAAGTGAGAACAATTTACGAAAGGTACAGGGTTCTTTTTTACAGCTTATTGCCAGGCATATAAACGTTCGTTAATTAAAAGACACAGCGGTAGTTTCGTTACTTTGAGTTTACGCGTAAACGAAAGAGACACTCGAAGGGTTACGAAGAAACAAGTATGGATTAACTTTTGCTAATGACGTTTCGTTAGGGGATAGGAAATTGACGAAAGCCTGGCCGTTACTTTTGCGAATAAAGAAGTGGATCGAATCAAATAACAAGGGGAAGAATAATTCCCTTATCTTCTCTTCTCGTGCTTCTCCTCTCTTGTTTAGTAATTCGATAAATTTAATGTCATTCGAGGAAACTATTAACGATGGGTTTACCACACTAACGAAGAATAACGTGAAATAAAAATAATGTCCTTCCAACAAAATGTTAGAATATTCTCAACAAGTCAATCTTATCGCGAAAGTATATTCGATACTGAAAAGTCCAGTAACGATTCCCATGTCCATGGACTTCCGTTGACTTCCGATCTTTCGTCCGAGTATCAACGATTCTCCTAAAATTCCACTCTCCTATGCCGCTCGTTTATCCGATTCACCGATCGATTTTCCATTCAATTCTCCATAATTCCACGCTCCATCGTACAATTTTCTAACCAACTCTCCCTTCCAATCAACCCTTCGACTAGTTCCTCGCAAAGAAAAACAAACTGGCCAGTACTTTCGAATGGCACTGATCGATAACTGATGATCGATAACATAAATCTTTAGAGATATTTCAAACGCCAAGTCTTCTAAGACGGTTACTGGGAAAAAGTATCGCATAATTCAACGTCTGAGTCGCCGGTCCTAAATGGATTAAAGTAACTTTACACGGAAATCAAGATAATATGAAAATTACTTAAGTTAAAAATGACACTCATAGATCGATTGACACACTGTGACTGTAACTATCCCTCTTTCTGTGCTTCATTCTCTATTTGTTCCACGGACCAAAAAATGCGCGTATTCTGTAAAATATATATTCTTCTAAATTTTAAATTCTTAATTGGCGACCGATGCCATTTAAAAATATCATATCTCTTTATTTCCTTTTTGTAATTTCTACTTATGGATAAAAAAAGCACACAAAACGCGTTGCTGTAATTGTTATTACATAAGAAACTATTACATTGTCGATTTAACCATAATTACTATCACGAGATATCTCAGAGATTACAAAGAGAGACTCTTACTACAGAGATTACTACAGAGAGAAAAAATGAAAAACAGCCGCAGTCAACTTGTGATTAGATCTTTTGTATAGTTTGCTTCTGCCAAGTTAACCGGGTTGATTAAGGCGAGGAGTTAAAATATCCGAAAACTGACCCACATCGTTGACCCACATTGCCTAAATTTCTCTGCGAACTCGAAATTGTGACGACGTGACGGGCCGTTAATTAGTAACTGTCCAACAGGCGTTTCAGAATCGATGAAAACAATTACGGTGGAAACGAGAGAAGGGGGATGCTTAAGTAGCTCGCGGCCATTTATCAGCTGCGGCCCCCGCACGCTTTTATGCAATCACGCGTGGCGGCGCAACTTGGAAGGTGGTGGTTCGACACGAACGCCGGCAGCGCGATGCATTAAATCAATCTCGCTCCCCCGTTTGTTCGAGGATCCATCGTGCAAAAGCGGAGGGATCGTTTTTCATTAGCGTTCGAACGGGCGTGTTCGATTCATACACGGGAGAAAAGGAGATAGAGCCACGATAAAAAGCGTTGATTATCGCAGAGAGAACCTTTTCGGCTCGTACTACTTACCAGCATCCAGTGGAACGGGTGTGTCGTTGAGCGCGATCCAATGATAAGTGAGCTTCTTCGTTTACGCTTGCACGTCGCTGCGTGAATTTATGGCGATAAATTGTCCGCCGATTTACAGACCACGTGATATCAACTTCCAGGTGAATAACATCGGGTTAGTTTGCTCTCGAGATTCTGATAATAGCCTGTGCATTCGTAAGAAGCGTGCTGTTCGAAAAGGAATTTCTTCCTGAATGTTAGCGAATGTTAGAGTCAAGAAGACTCTTTAAGCTATTGTCTTATGACATTTAGTGGTTTTGTATCATGCGAACCGAGAAGGTTTTTAACATTTTCTTTTACGATGTTTTAGCGTGTCATACGAGTTATCGTCATATATGTAATACAGCATCAGCTGTAACGTATTGAAACATTGGGATTTAAACTAAACTTCGTCAGAAATTTTGTCAAGTCGTGACTTATGTTTAATTATAAACAAAGCAACGAATTAATTTATAAATTTTTAAAAGTTCATTGATCGCTATTAATCACTATTCATCATTATTAATTGTGTAAAAAGTTTTAACAGTATTATGGTGCTGATTTTTTTCATAAGAATACCGTTTGTTATATAGACGTAGTTAAATAGAAGAATCATGGCCGAATTCTTTATTTCCCACGACGCAAGTGCATCAAAAACTAGATATCATAAATCTCCAGCCCCACAGTTGCGCAACCGGTCTTATCCTGTTCGGATATCACCGCCACGTGAGAAATATTGCAGCCTTCAAACCTGATATCACCCTGCAACCGGCAGGTAAATACTGGGTGTCTCATACAGTAGGATTCACAAAAATCGCACAAAGTAAAATTGAGTTCATTCGTACTGTTGTATACATTTATAAAATTAGTACGTTCCAATTACTTATATATAATATACCCCTCTTTTTAATATACCGTTAATACAATTTGAATACTCCATAGAGAGACATAATTCTAACGAACGATTCCATGTTAAGGTCTATAAAGTAACATTTAATGTGATCAAATATATAAACCAATAGAAACAAGATATATGAAATTTCTATAACGAGATTTTTCTTTGCACGAAAAACTGCAATTGCGTTTTTTCCATTCTACTGAAGACGATAATAAAAGACACTAATAAAAGACAGTATAACAATAAGTACACAACGTAATTTTTGAATCATGTAAACAAATGAGTAGGTAACTTTCAAGTCACGTAACGTTAGAAAAGTGATTAATAACGACGTTAAAAATTGCAGCTTGACACTTATTTGAAACACCCTATAGAATTACTTGGGCGGCTACCACTAATACGCGAAGCCACCAACCAAGATCATAAATAAAGAAGTTATCTTAACCGATACAACGTGTATATCGAGCGGAACGCATTGTCCAAAGGGGTCCCGGAGGAAGATTAGGGCGATCCTCGAGGAGAATCTAATCTGTCTACACGGACCGCCTTTTAGCGAGGCCAAGCTATTCTCCTTCACCTCGATAGTAATTTCTCGCGTCGGGAAAATGAATCTTATTCGCGTGGGAACGCGAAGTAGCGTCCCGTGTTCTTCGTCCTCCGGCGGGTGGTGGTCCGTTTTGAAAACGGCACGGAACGAACCTCCTCAGACGGGGGCCATGTAATCGAATATCAATTTTTCTCCGACGATAAAGCGGCGTTTTGATTGACGAGATAAATCGCCACCGTATCCCCTCGGTCGGAGGCTGAAAAATGATTCTGTCCGTGAAACGTTTACGACCAACGGTGATCCGTGTGCCGCATCCTGAATGCATCATACTTCTCTTCCAGTTCACGCTGACGAGGATCACGGAATTCCTTCCAAGGTCCTTTATCAACGAGAAGTTGATTTGAGATGGTGTTTTACTAGTTTTTTTTTCTGTTAACTCACGACAAAATTTGAATTTGATCGAATTTGAATTTATTAAAAGCGAGAAGAAGATAGCAAAATTTTCTGCTAGTTCTTTACGAGTGAAGTTTCTTGCGTTAGGTGTAAGAAAACGGAAAGGGAAATAAAGAATTTTATCACAGTTTCGTTGGAGATTTAATCTCTAGATTGGAAATAGGACTTGAAAATCTTGTTATGGCTTCATACAAGTGTGGTAGAGAATTTGGACTTAAAAAAAATGTTATGCTAATTCTTCATTCGTAGATTTAGTTTTGTAAAAAGGAATTTAGAATTTTATCTCTAGATTAACTTTTACTAATCTTCTATGGATGGATTTAACCTCTTAAGTTTATCATAAGCGAGAAGAAGAATGGAAAATTTATTTATCTCGATTCCACAGAATTACGTATAAAAGAAACTAGGATATAAAAACTATTTACAAAAACGAAATCAGATTTGTATGCAGATTTATCGTCGATGCAAGTTTTCCCGGTTCAAGATATATGTATATTTTGTCCCAGCACGATGTTTCTGACACAGGAGGAGACAAACAAGGCACGGAAAGTGTCGGTGAAGAAGAAATTTGCATGTATCGAAGATGAGGCACTCCGAGCATCATCAACGGGCAGCATCAACACATGCCACGTTGGTGTTCCCCGACGAGTGCACTGACACCTGAAAGAGGCGCGTCATCGTCTGGAGAACGAAATTTTTTAATCGATGACGTTCATCTCGAATCTCTTTACGTTACGATGCAAATATTCCAAGCACGCTTCAGTCCCCAGCGAGGCACAACAATATTTCACGAACAAAAGCCTTTTTTAATTCTTCAACGAAATCTAAATATCTCACCATGCCATTTCTTTCGTAATCCTTCGACGATATGTAGTTCCTTCTGTGTATACATCATGGTGGGGAAAGTGTTGTAACAATTGGACGAACAACTACGTTCCAGTGTAGGATTTACATTATATAATTTAATATTTCAATACGATTTATGTAACATACCATTGCGTAGCAACATATAGAATTTACATAGGTATATAAACTTTGTAACTAATTTCAATGGCATCGCCCAAAGCAATATCTTACCTGTTAAATATCTATTAAACGGAATTATGATAAACACAATATTTAAACATTTCTGGTAAACATTTAATTTCTTCGGAGTTTTTACAAGCTTCGAACACCAATTGCAAGAAGACAGAAATAAATACCAAAAATAGAGTTTCTCGTTTTATAATAAATAATAAAATTAATGGCTTATGCATTTGTTCACACCAAAACGGAAAATTTCGGTAAAGATTGAAAATTCGTAGGCTTTCTTTTTGTGGTGCAATTATTTCACCCTTCGCGGCCTTTCATTCGCCACCACTACCTCCATGAATATTTTACGTTAGTCTTTTTCTTAACATTTCTGATGATTTGGTATACACGCGCAATTGCAAAAACATAATTTTACCATTTGAGTAGCGAGAACAGTAAATCGTGCAAAATTACCTCTGCAAAATCACAATGATTGCACACCAGCCGTTTACATCGAATCTTAAACCAACAAAGTAACCCACTTGGCCACACCATCGTTAAAATACCGACAAGAAGTAAGAGAGTTTCCTTAACCGGGCAGATCCGTTAAGGTGAAGTCGATAACAGGAGCGACGGGTCATTAATCGAGTCGCGATCGATTCAATTACCAAGGACGTTTTTGATCGTGTGCCACGTGAAGGAAGTTTCGAAAGTGAGTATCGGAGCGCGCCGCGGCGATTCAGGTCGTGTCGAGGCGGGAGACTAAGTTAATTACCAGAATTAATGTGGACCGTCGGCGTTAATCCAGGCACGGCACGCGAGCCAATCAAGAGAGGGGCCAGATAAGAATTAAACGGTATCGAACGTAGACGCCTCGTTAGTCCGACCGTGTTGAGCATAAATTTTCAATGGATAAACTGGTTCGTTTCGCGCCGATCTACGTACGATCGAATCCGTATCGTCAGCCTGTCCCTCGAACCACGCGTATTTCAATTGAAATCTCGGTTATTCATCGATATTATTGCGCGCTGAACGAGCGTGCGCGTGACACGCATACGTTGCGCTTTTCCATCGTCCTTCTGCCATTTCACCAAACCACGTGTGTGCACGATTTTATCTGTTCCTATGACTCCTAGTTGCCCGTGTAATATCAATATTCGACGTTTCTGTGAATATCTTGCTATATTTTCTGTTTACGTATGGCATTCATTGGTTGAATATTTAGCATTCGTATATCTTGTTATTTTCAGTAAGTTTTATCGATATCTTTCTTTATGTTGAAAGAGAAATTCTATATTTGAATATTTCAGGAAAGAATTTTCATTTTTATTGGAAATTATTCCATTTCAAATATTTGTCTTGGCGAACAATGATATGATATAGCGGAGTATCGCAGAATTATTTTACATTCGTTAAAAACCGTAAACGGTAAAACAATCCAATTTGAGATATGAAAAAATAGCTCATACTTCGAAGCAGCATGATTTATAAATTGTCAGTTATTAAAATTGCAGCATCGTGTATAATGTACAGATTAATCTAATTTGACCTAAGTATCCGAGGTAAATAACAAAACAATCTTTATGTTTCATCAGATTAAATTAAGTTTTGTACGAATTTGTTTCAAAGTCGATGGCAAGCATGTTTGGCGCGATTAAACGATAGTCAATAGTTAGGCGAACGTATTACCAGCAAGATAATAACGGTGATCGGTTAATCGATCGTTGGTCTCGAACACTATAATTTTCTGTTTTTTTTTTTTCTTCTTCAATGGCGAAGTCTACGCGTTCACCGTCGAACGCCCTAGGTGGTCGATTGGCTAATCATAATGATCGTAGGATGAATAATGACTTCCCAGTTTCAATCGGAAACCTCTACCAAGTATTACGACTTGATCAATTTCCACAGAGAATTATAGCCTCCGAATATTTTGAAACTTTCCCGTTCAATCTCTTTAATGATCGCTTGTATGATTGCGAGTAAACGCTCGACTTCATTTACGTAATCTTAATGATTTCTTTGTAGCCCAATAGTCGTCGAACTTTGAACGTTTGAATTTTACTATATCTCTTTTAGCTGTGCACAATTAGCTGTGCAGACATGGACATAATGGACATAATAATAGATTATCTATTATACATTCATTTACTATTATTATTTTCTTTAGACTCTAAATCTCAGAATTTTTCTAATTATCACTTTTCAAAAGGAAATAACATTTAACAGGAGCTTGTGATTTATTTGCATCATTTGGCTATGATTCTAATTTTGTTCTTTAAAGAATTTTCTATTTTATATGTTTAATAACTAAACAAAGTTCCTACATTTTTAAAAACTACATCTATTTATACAATTTACAGTGGCAGTACAGTTATTCATAGTATAGCAACTGTGAAATAATAACAGTAAAACATTGTTTCACCGTTCTCGAAAGAAATACTTTCCTATTTTCTAGAAAATTTGGAATAAACCGTCCTCCTTTTTCATTGGAAACGAAGTAAAAACGAAATTCTGAAAATACTATTCCACGAGTGATTTATTGGTTCAAACAACTATGAGCAGAATTTCTTTCGAAAACCTTAACGAACTCAAGGTTGAAGGCTATTCGAAATCTAATCGCGCCGACTAATAACAAGCCGGTAAACACAACGTCATGATCGTAAAATCAATGAGGCAAGGGTATCTTTGCCTCGCAGTGTACTAATCTCGAAGCGTACGAGTTCATTTTCTAGAGGCCTGAGGCGCCTATCGTTAACCTTTAATTACAGGGCGGTCTAGGCGTCTGAATTTATCGCTAATAACGCGCGCCAAGCATTACACTCGGTTCCACGTGACATTTCTGTTACAAACGCTCGTCTTCATCGTTCTTATCAAACGTCAAATCTAACAGCTTTTGGAACAATTTTATAATAATTAATTTTTTTTATAACGATATTAAGACAGTTTAAATTGTAAACAAAGTCGGCAGTTGAACAAACGTTGAGCATCTTCCCAAACGTTTTCAAAAGAAAGACTCCGACGTTTTTTCATCTCCGACAGATATAAATAAATGTAGCGACTCAGAGAGGCGACTCAATATACAATAATTACCGTTCGTCAATCGAATAATTACCATTGTCTATCGAAGAATCATCATTTTGTCAACCGAAGAATTTCATATCCGTCAGTCTGTCAGTCAATCGTCGATATCGAAATCGAGTAAGATTTGAATAAATCATTACATAGTGTTAATTTACTTCCGAACAACTTTAATTCTCTCCCATGCCAGTATTCCCGCACATAGCAGGTTAGCCGAAAGTGGAGCTTATTGCCAGTTGCATTAAACGTCGATTAACGCTACCTTCTCATCGGCAACTGAATAGAACGTAACAGTAACACTATGAGAGTGTCACGTAAACTTGAGGGTTGGGTGATAAAATAAAAATAGTCGAGTCGTAACACAACTATTAATTTTGTTTTAATTAAACTTTATTACAAATTCAGCAATCAAACTGGAATACACGCTGAATTAACATAAATCACAATTCACTCCAGCCACGTTATGTAAAACTTAGTTACACCGATACGTTAAGTACGCGACTGTTATAAGGGTAGAGACAGGTAAAGATATGTCGACTGTTCTAAGGATACGGAATAAGTGAGTTTTACTGGCGATACTGTGTCTGAGGAAAACTAGGGGTGAGTGTGTCTAAGGACACGGGACTATCGGATTTGTTGATGAAAATTTTGGTTAAGGAAGCGAGGGCAGTAGATACCGCCTCCGATTGGATAATAAGACGGTTGGTGGACTAGGAGGGGTTTTGGCCGCCCTTGTGAGAAAGTTGCTAACGGAACATACCAGACGTTAACCTATGTTAACAATAAACGTGAAAGGAAACCTAAGACAAGAGATACTCGCTTGGTCTGAAGGACCTTAACTATGAAAATTCCAAGACCCCCGGTGAGTACTTAGGACTATTGAGGGTACGCGCCAAGGATGTGCAGACATCTGGACGCCATCCTGCCCGCGGTGTCTGATATGAATTGACGTTACAAGAGCGAGGATCTGCATCAGCATAAACTTATACATTATGCTTATACTTATACTTTATTTATTTCAATATATTTTTCTATTACAAATTCATCCACTCGTTCTTCTATCAATCAACCTCGACACAACCGATCAACTTTAAATAATGTAATTTTACGTAAATAACATTTAATAGTCACAAACGAAATATAATGTATAATTTTATCTAAACAGCCAAATCGTATAAACCAAGACACTGGTTAACCAGTCCCAATTAATCTTCACATGTACGATTAATTGATTGAAATGAGTGAGGTAGATTTTTATTAGTTAGAGTTTACATGTTTTTCTTTGCTTTTTTTAAATTTTCACGACACTACGATATTATGCTGTTCTGAATCAATACTACTTTCTTTCCAATCACAATGCATTCTTGAAGCCTTCGCACGTCTAAATACATTCTTGTCACGTAAAACCAAATTTCCATATGGCATTACATACTCTCAAATTTCTACATGCAATACGGACTGCTCTTCATTATAAACACAGTAGAACTCCGTTTACATGAACCTGTCGGAGACACGTTGGTTCATGTAACCAGGTCGTTCGTATAATAGAGGTCCGCCTATTTCTCCCCACCACCTATAATTTTTCCTTCAGTTAACAGTTCATGTTCATGTAAGAGGATCCTAAGAAATATTTGCTCCTAAATACATAATAATGTTGCACACGTGTATTTCGTATCGACTGCGAAGCAGGAGGGTTTGTTACATAATGCGTATCAGTGCCTTACAGTTTTACATCTTATCGTTAGATGTTTGGCGGTAATTCGGATAATAGGAGCTTAGCTAAAGTTCAATTAATCAGGCACTCCTAAGATTTCGTTCGTAGAAACGGAATTCGTTTGCGTAACATACTCCGCCATACTTTAGCATAAAAATTATTACTTATTCTAACGCTGTCACGCTCATACATACAAATAGAAATGCACAATCATATACATGCAATAGAAAAAAAGGGGGGGGGGCATACGCTTGATCCATCATATATTTATACGACGACAGATCGTCGTATAGGACCATCGAAATGCATACAATGTAGCGACCAGCGTATAGTTCCAGAAACGTCGATTCGCCTTCGGTCCGTTTTTTTTCACATACACAAGGAAGGTGCATAGGCGATCATAGGCGCGAACGGTGGCGTGACCCGAGCGTAGTGGGGGGTCGTCTCCGAGAGAAGACAAAAAAGATCGAAGAGCGGGCAGTACCATTTTGAGGAGTCGGAGAGTGCAAATCAAGAAGCGACAGTGTTGCCAGTGTTGTCGTGAGAGTGTGGTCCGCGTGAGAGAGAGAGAGAGAGAGAGATAGAGGGAGTGAGTTGGATCCGTTGTGACGAGAGTTACAAATTGACTATTGCGTTGTCTAGACCATAATACGTTATTGTGATTAATCAATATCTGTACAATTCATTCATCGTAAATAAATCATCATTATAATATTATATTTACGATACTACATACATTATATAATTTTTCAACTACTAATTTCACAAAACAAAGCACCATCGATCTAAAGAAATACCAAATATGCAAACAAAACACAATCACAAACTCACGGTTGTTTCGATGAAAATATACCTGATAACGGTAACACGAGTGTCGCGAAATATAGATCATTCAGCTTCCTGGAAAAATCAGCGTAACGAAATTCAGAACGAGACCCTACGTGCGATGAAAAAGCGAACTCAAACTCGTTATAAAAGTTCCACCTTGCACGATAATCCCAGAAAGTGAGTGTCCGTTTTTAGGTGGTGGTACGATAACAATTAAATTGCGCTGCCCTCGTTCGCTGCGAAGAGACGGAATGTCTCTTTATTTCGACGAGGTGACATAGGAAACCATGCACTACTTTTTTCTTCTATTATCGCGCGATCGACGCGACGGTTTTTCACCGACCAAAACAAGCGACGGTATTTCAAAGAGTGTGAATAGTTTCAGATTACATACATTTCTCAGTGATTAATATCGGTTAAATATTATATTAAATCCTCCGAGTATCGTGAAAGTCAATTACCTTCTTTGAAAATACAGATATTGAAATTAACCCTTTTCTAACCAATGCTGCCAAATTCAAGACAATATTCTATTGAAACTAATAATACCGAACTGAGTTTTGCAAATATGACAATTTAGCGATATCAAGTCGTCGATTTGTTTCTTCGCGAATGAACAACAAGAATTTATTTTAAGGAATAAAAACTTTAACCGGAATTTTATATATTGTTTCAGATATGCCTGTTAGGCCTTGTGGTCAGCGACAACAGCACGATCGGCGACTCCATCATCGAGGACGTATCAGAGGTTTCAGAAGCTAACAGCAACCTCGACACAGACTCAGGAGACCAGGTAAGTCAATTACAAACACTATTCCCCAAAACCAATCTCCAAACCCTGTAACATTATCTCTTCGTCATCTAACTTCATCCCCTTACGAGAAAGTTTGAATCTTAATAAATTCAAGTACCTAATTTCCCTCGTCCCCCTTAACCTTAAACGTCCCCCTAAACATTGATACACGTGTATTTCCGAGTGCACATATACACATGTATATTTCAATCCTTTTCTATTCTTGTACTTGTGGATTCGCGAAAGAATACGAGAGGAAAGGGCGTCGCCGGGGCTGCTGGAAAAATAAAAGCCTTTATTCATGCCAGCCAGCCGGAAATAGGTCGCTGAGACCGTTACACCTATGCTGAATACCATCGTCAACCTTTCACCTGTCTCTTTGCTAACATTTTATATTTCCTGTATTTTTTCCTTCTCTCTTTTTCCTTCTGGCTTTCCCCCGACGCGAAACACTGTGCACATCGGTGTAAAGTCTTTTACGCCTGGCCTCCGCCTCCTCGTTGGCCTTTCGCGCTCTGTTTGGCCGACAGTTCGTCAACCAAGGCTTCCGGCGTCTTGCATGGCCTCGACTAATCTCAAGATGACGTTAGAGGACACACTCTTCTTGTGTCTACCCCTTTTTCCGGGACGCAGACGCCAAACGACACGGAAACCAGCCCCGTGATTCGCGCGCGAATTCCTCTTCGCATGCACGTTCACCCTTACCTTACCGGCTCTCTCATTCCCCTTTTCTCTGCTGTCTACTTTACATAATTTTGCCTTAAATCTCGCATATACAACGTGTTTCCTTGCAAGTCATGCAGACTGAAGAAGCGGATAAATTTACATGAAAAAATCAAAGTCGAAAGTGTAGAGTAACATTTTCTTATATAGATAGCGTTATTTCGAATAAACTGATGTTAAAAATTTGTGGTGTACATGTTCGCGTTCACTCGCATGTGATCTCTCTTACATCTACATCTAACAGACATTATTCTGATGTTCATTTTGCTGAAGAGACTTTTTTTATTAAGAATTATTGGAAATGGCTTCTGCCTCTTACTCTATTATACTCCAGTGAATGTTTCCTAGAGTACATATTTTCATTTTGCAAGTGTTCAACTAGAGACAAATTTTCTCCTTCAGCTATTTTATACTCGTATTTTTCTCACGATACGCCAGAGACTTGGCATGCTTGTATAAGTAAAAATCCACCATAGTAAAAATATCGTATAGCGATGATAGTGTGTATAAAAAATACAAATTCATAAACCTAATCTACGATCAAATATGTATACGCGTACTCCTTGAACCTATCTTTTTAAATCGATTTATTAAGAAATGAAACTTCCTACCAAACATATCGCTCTACATTTCCACATACACTGTTTACTGATTTATATTTAATAGATTGGACCCTCCTCTGATCATTCGACCATCTATTACATTTTTCGAATCTTTCCTTACTTTTCTGTTTTTTTCTTCTTAACCGATCTACCTTCCATTTTTCCAACAAATCGCATTAATCGCGACCTTTGTAGTTCCTTTCGATCGATGTCCTCGTTTCTCTCCTTCCTCCAACGAATGTGTATTTGTGTACAGAATTTGTACAATTACTGCTTTTTTAAAGAGAGTAGCGGAAGACGCTGTGGCGCGTTTTTGCTGGACCGATCGCGACACCCTCGCGACACGACGTTTCGCGGCAACCGCCGTCAGTCTTTTTGCCAACGGTTCACCTCCTCTTGGAATTTCCACTTTCCTTGAGAGCTTCGAGAATACAAGCAGGATAGAGAAGCAACGGTAGCCTAGTTTTCGGTTCGTGGCAAAGCGAGACACGAACTGGCACGATGCGCCGCAGTCGATACACGTGTAACGCTTCTTCATATTTCCCTCTTGGACGCGGAAACGCGGTTTGAATATCGGTCGAGTCGAACTTCCGTCCGATCGATGGTTTTCCATTGCCTCTCCGAATTCTACCGCAGGCTCCAGTTTCCAGATTCAAAACAATGGTATCTTATTTTGTTGTTCCGCTTTTTTTATTAAATTGTTTCATAAATTTTATCCTGTTGTCTCACTCTTTGAGCTACATTGTTTCTTAAGTTTAGTTTCTTCGTGTTTAATCTTTGATTACTCTTTCCTTTTGACAAGAAGATTGACAAGATGATCAATCAAAAGTCCAAATTAACATCACTCGAGACATTTTATGTTTTATTCGTTTCATAAAAAGATAGTATAACAGTATCTATTAAATGAAAAGTTAATTCGGACGATTATTGACAAGGTTCGAACGTAAGTTCATTTTTCATACTAAAGATACATTCGAGATTCTTGATCAAATTCAAAGTGATGGAAATTCTATATTTTATGAGCGGAAAATCTAGCATCCAACCAAAGAAAGTTAATAAAGAAGAAAGAAGTATACATTAATGATCGAACTCGTAATTTTACATCAAAATTGTTATAATAAAATTTATATAATAATCTAATATTATCTTTTTCTGTTTCCTGGTATATTTTTCTAAAGAACATTTTAACCGTGATCAACTTCCTCTTTGCGGTCTTGCTTTTCCACTTTATAAAAAACTTGATATCTTTCAAACTCTAAATCTGATCCTTAAACAAACGAGAAGAAAGGCGAACTTATTTTTTTAAGAAGATCTTGCCGTTTCATCTTTCATAATCTGCAAACCATACGAAAGGTTTCGAGGACTTGTGAACTCTATAATCCCGGAAAAAATGATCACGTCACATTTACCACGTGTTGCCACGAGCGTGGACGCATCAGCAAACATGAAAGTTAAACGTGCCAACGTTCAATCTCGCGTCGAATATACTTAAATTAAGAGAATCCCTTCGCTTCCTTTGCAGCTTCCTATCCTCTCGTCGTTGTCGAGAAATTCTAGAATTTCGAAAACGTTTTCACACGTAATTTCACATCTTCACCAGCGACGAAAAAATACAGGGAAAATTCGTAATGTTCAACTTCGCGATGCTTTCATCGCGTTAACTTTGCCGCGTTGTTCCCGCCGTGACGTCGGCGACGCAGATTTTTCTCCGGAAGCCACGTCGGTTACGACTTTTGCTGCGGCAAAATGGGGGGAGTGTGAAAACTTGCAACTGTAATCGCGACTTGCAAATGTAATCAATTTCTCGAAAGTTAAGATCACGCATAATGTAACGGATCTTAATTTATTTATTGCTAGTTAGGGAACAACTATTTGTGTAAGCTAAATATAGTATAGATAAGCCTATACGATCATCTACTAATATATGTTCACTTGTTGTTATTATCTTTTGATAAACTATTGACCAATTTTGAAAAGGAAATATTATTTGATAGAACGTTTATTCGAAACAACCACAGGATCGCTATTATCGATAATCCTATTACACAAACAAATGAAACAGAAGCGAAGAAATTCTCTAGGCTTAATAATGTATCATAAATTGACGCGTTATTCGTACAATTACACAAAATTATATTATACAAAAGATCTAGTGACAGTATGATATCTAAATCATCTAGTATATTCCTATAGTAATGTGTAAATAGAGTAAAAACATTGTTATCTCGCTAAACAAAGCCTACCCTCAGAGATATACATTTCCAACAACTGCATATCATTTAAAGGATTAATTTTACAACATTTCCAACCTGTTCGTGATGAAGATAATCGAGTCGTAAGATTAGAAATTTCCTTAAACGCGGGTAATTCTTGGGTCGACTACTGTATCATACACGGAACGCCACGCCGCCAGTTTCCATTTACACGGTAAACAACGTTTTTCAACGGCATTATCTTCACGCCATTAATTACGATTACCGGAGTCGTGCGTTAATTAAATACGCTCGTGTGAAACAATTGCAGAGAGAGAATGAAGTTATGCATAGTAAAAGTTTAGACGTACTAAAAACAGAGCGAGTGAGAGAGAAGGAGAGAGATTGTACTCTCGCCATCCGTATGTAGGTCGATCCAACAATTTTCATCCCTTGGCTGAGAAAGTTTCGACCCTTTAACCGGCCCGCCGCTCCACCAATTTTCGATTCGTTGGAAAAATGAATTAAAACTTCCTGGCCCACTCTTGTACATCCTCTCTTCTTTTTCTCTGCTTCTACGTAAAAAGAAAAAGAAAAAAAGATAAAATAAAAGAAATTCTCGTCAGAAAGTTCGAGTCGATCGAGTCGACTTAAACGTCGGGGCCATACATCAATTATAATATAGAGAAAAAGGAAGAAGAGGAAAAAAGCAGGGTAAAATGAAGAAAAAAAATTAAGAAGCTAAGCGATGAAAAAATGTAGAGAAGATAAATAACAGATTATAAACGATGTTATATGTACCGCAATTCCATTTATTCCATTTATTTAATTTATTATTAAGCCATACCAAAGAACATCTCCATATTTCCAGGATCAAACAATTCGCCCAACTTCAATGCTATTGAAAATACCTAAAGGTAGGGTACGTATTCGATGTGAGAACAAAAATTCAGAATATTTATCAAAATAAAGAGTACAAAGTGCACCGTAAAGAATACTCGTTTATACTACTATTTATTGTTATTATTTATTAGCACTGATAACTCATAAAGTTTCTCTAATAATATCAGCTTAATTATGCAAGAAGATCCTTAATCCTCGAACTCGAGTCCTTCTTTATTAACTAATTTTTTTTTTTCATTATTTTTACACAAACTTTTCCTTGTCACCGCCTATTTCACATCGCCTTCGACGATGTTTTTTTTTTAAGTTTATTCACGTCATAAACCGAAGAACGAACTAGTCTTTCATCTCAAAGACTTTGCGTCACCAATGTCCTCGACATCGATAAAAAACATACAACACAGGCCAACCATTCGCCGATAAAAAAAATCATCGTAAAACATCGTAGCAAAGGGGTTCTCGATCGAGCTATGAACCAGACGATCCGAAACATTTGTGAAAAAACGATCGAGGGCGAGTGGCAAGAGTGAGAGAAGCGAGAGAGGTAGTTGGAGAAATTTTACGCGAGACACGGAGGATTTCCGGTCGCGCTAGAAACGGTATAAAATCGCTGGTAAGTGGTGCAAGTTGCACGTCACGACGTAGCAACTCCATGGGTACCACCGCTATAAAACTGGTTGCATATTTTTCGACTGTCGCCAAGTTTTACGTATGCGACAAGAGCGTCGCGACGACGAGGACCATGACGACCCTCAGCGGCTTCCGGTCGGTCGGTAGATTTAATCGCGTCGACACTGGGAAACAACGTTGTAAAGTTTACAGATACGGTCCAGTATGATTTCTCCGTGATATCCAGATTCTTGTTGAATTAGGATAGATGAAACTGATGGGCGAGAAATATTTTTCACCTATCTTTCTCTACTCACAATCCTCGATAATCAAATTCGATCGTTTAAAATATTCGATATTGTTCGATCTTTTAAAATTGAAAGATGCGAGCGAATTTTAATAGCAAGGTTCAATTATTAGGATGTTCTACACACACACATGCTAATTATTTGTGTTTCCAGCATCTACCTTTCGTTAGAAACTACAAACCATTGTGAACACTCTTTGCGCAACAGTATTTTCACCTTATTACGAGTATTTACGAGCATCTGTTGAGGTTATTAGATATATAAACAGAGAAACGCGCGGATAAATTGTAAGGTAGAAAATATATTTTAATACAAAAGCGTAATTACAAGTAGGAATACAATTTCAGCTGGTCCATATCGGCACGCTAGCAGTGTTACCCTATAACTGAAAACCCCCAAGGCTAACGTCGCCTGTCTACCGTTTATGGTCTGCCTTCGTCCCAGTCTTTCGTCTATACGCTGTCGATGGCTTCAGTGATTAAGAAAACTAAAAACATCAGATGTAGAGTTTTCTGAGAAGCGGTGACCACTTCAACAGCGTCGCTACTTAAAATTAGTAAATTATTGTGCAGGAACGGCTGTTTAAAAAAATAGATTTAGATTTTCAATCGAAAATGAAATTCTCTTTTAAAGAATCTTGATTTAAAATCTGGCGACGGATATTTTTAAAGAAATCTTTCAGTTTCAAATCTGTCATTATTAACTTGCAGCGAGACCGTCAGATTATTTTAATTAATGAAATGCGTCGGAAAGATCGCCAGTCACGGAAAAGAGTAACAGCCCGAATGATGCATGGAAGCTGCGTTCCCCGCAACGGATCGGAACAACAGATTGAGAGAAATTTAGAATGCTCGGGCTTAACGTGCGTATATCACCGAACACAGAGTCAACGTTTATCGCATTTTGAATGCACAAATCAGAATTTATGAATTCGATGTCACAGTACGCGAAGCTTTCTGTATCTGGCAGTGCATCCTCGAAGATGACCGTTGCTATCGCATCCTGTATGTGTCACGTTCAAATCTAGTTTGTATAACAACGTTATAAACAGAAAGCAGAAATTCTCTATCGATTCTAAAATATCACTGAAACTGCGCTGATATTCGAGTGCATAAATATGAAAGTTTCGACCTAATTGCATCAATGTCGTTTTTATTAATAGTTTTAATAATTGAAGATTCAACGTGGAACGTTATTTGATTACTAGTGTACTAACTTTGATCCTGTAGATTTAATTTATAAAATGGTGGAAACACGCGCGCGCTTGTTTACGATATAAATTCCAATTAATTTGGCAAACTAAACCTTGTATCAACTTTATTCCTATATTTGACACGAATCGTTAATTTACTTCTAATGGCTAAAATTTGACAATTCTAAAATAACCGGCTGCAATAGGAATTCTCAAGTAAACGTAAAATAAACAGCTAAGAACCGAATTTGACAGTAGAATGAAACTTGGTTTGTTTGACGTCGTTTTAATTTATACAGTTAACGACAAAAATATATATTCTGCCCACCTTCTCATTGAAGAAGCAAAGATTCAAATATCCATGGTTTTAGTACAAATTGTTTAATTGTAATCCTCGAGTTCGATTTCGCATCTTCTTGCGTTATGACAGTCGAATCGCTTAATTTCATTTTTAACCATATTCTACTTTTACAATTGTCCTTATTTCTTTTTCGCCGCTCAAGATTACGTCGTAACAAAAATGAATGCACAATCCACCCTAATCGACTCAGCTGCTTATCTTTCTGTAACACATAAATCTCGCTATCGATCGTGAATTTCATAAATTTCCTACGCCCGATCAGATCTTCTGATAATCGAACGACGCGACGTGAAAGCAACAAGAAGCGAAATTCGGCGAGCAATAAGATAATCTCGTAAGACAACTGTGTAACTCGCCGTGTATCCGTACAACGTTTCGCATGCGCATATAAAAATACCTTTGATACGAGCATGGCGAACAGATAAGGCGAATAGGGTCATATCCCGTATAGGAAATCGTGCGCGTCCTACTGCATCCAACTTTGCGTACATTTTCCCTCAGATATCTTCTCGGTGTTTCTTCTGTCGGTGATTGCATTGGCTACGAGCGTAAAACTAAGTTCGCGAACAGCGTTGGCGCATCGTCGAATTAGGATGTCGCGACGGTATATCGAAATAACGTTTGTGCCGAACGTATTTTTGGGAATTCCTTTCGCGAATACCGAATCAGCGAACTTCCGGGGGTGGCTCCCAGAAATTTGGCAACTCGATTCGCCCCAGAAACCGCAGCGCTCTCGTAGAATACTGGTACGTAGCAGAGTTGCGAAGGAAAAAGAAGGAAAGAAGGAAAGATGTAATTGAAGTTGAAACAGTTCTTCCGTTAGTTGATTGTCGTTCTTCATATATAGTTATAGAGTTCCGGATATTCAGTGATTTGATTGCTTTCACGTATCGTTGAATTAATTTATTAACTTAATCCTGATTGACCCTTTGATCGTAAGATTCTATTTAAAATCGTTAAAATTCAATATTCCAATGATATCAATTGAAATCATTTAAAATCTTTCTTCGGTAATCTGTAATTGTTTTCGTAATAATTTTCTTTCTCGAGATCCTAGGAATAATTATAGGTGCATGCATTTTGTAGGAAAGGTTTATTTCATTTAGGAGAAATAATACATGTCAGGAGATAGTTGATAATATCCGACACCTATAACTATTTCATATAAGTAATATCATTCGCATTAAGTCCTAGGGAATAATGTTTACTTTTTCTCCTTTCACTAAACTACCAAAAGATATGCTGTCACAAAATATGCCAAACAGAAATACGATATACCTGTACGAATGGTGCGCGCATAAATTCAGACACGCATACATACACAACCTGTGATACGAGAAGTAGCAGGTTACAAAAAAGATGACAATGCGATTGAAACTGAAATTTAAAACCGTGCAATTTCCACCGAATGAGGAACGAAAGAATATCGAGAAGTGGAAAAGCAATTACCGATGGTTGATTATTCGATTGGCTGTAATTCTATTCGGGTTCATGGGTTGAAAGTTAGAAGTTGGCGGAAAGTCTTGATGAGCTTCATGTTAACAGGAATTATTTGGATAATTGCCAGAATGGTTATTAGTGGGAATAGTTGTCGGTAGCTGACGATTGTTTCGGTGCGCAAAGGTGTTCGCGCTGAAACTGTTCGTTGAACTTGTAATTACTTTATCACCGAACACCGTCGTTCAATTTAACAACGAACAAATTTTATTCCGCTGCTTGTGTTTATGCCTGTGTATTACGTTTATTCGTTTATTACGTTTATTCGCGATTTTAAAATTAGAATAACGTTTAAAACGAATCGTGATTGTGACCGTGCAGTGAATATTTGGGATGAATAAAACCTCACATTGATATCCTGTGTATATCGTCGTATTTTATATTGCATCATTTCGAAAGCGGTTCTTTGTCTTTTAAAGCACAGAGGCCTCATTATCTGTGATCTAAAAAAACAGAAATAGAAAAAAAAAACAAAATGAAATGGACGAACAGAATGGGAGCTTCCGGCGTATTCTGTCGTTAAAAAAAAAGAGAGAGAGAGAAAATACTAATCAACGAGATACACATATGTCGTGAGATCGAAATCGAAATAAAATGCGCGTGTGCATTTAACTAATTCCAAGGAACAAAGAAAATGGAAGCTTAATAAAAGATTAATTTCATGTCTAATGCTAAGTAGAGAACACAGGAACCGAAGAAGGAGCATGCAAAAGTGGACACGACGGATTCCCTGTGTAAAAATAAGAAAAAAGTGGAAAATTTGTCAAGTTGATTCTGGACAGAGTTGAATAATCGACAGAAAATAAAGTTTAAACATGGAGCCTACTACACGCGTATGATAAATTTTCAAATTTCTTTTCTCGAAAACAAAGGATCTTGTGAAAAAATTGTATTCCATGCTTTTCATTTATTTTCACATATAGAATGATTTCCTGACGACTATTTAATTCTGTTTAGTCCGAAACTAGCCGTGTTCAAGCATACTCGGTAAATCTTCAAACTCGATTTTCTCGAAAACTAAGCCGAAAATGAAAAAATGTTATCCCATATTCCTTTCTTATATGAACTATATATATATATATCTGTCATAAATTGTGGATTTCCGGTAAATTCCATAGAAAATAGCGGCACTGGGCGCGCTAGCGCTAGAAAGCGCCTCATTAAAACGTAAATAATCGATCGAAGAAAGACGATAATTACGCGAACCGCTCAATTAAATTTGCTACAGCGTGTTAACAATTCAGGGCTGGCACCCGTTTGATCGTCGAAGAATATCGCGGCCGCGCAATTAGCCGAATTAATGAATTATCGTTCACGTCGCGTCATAAATTATTCACTGTTATTCTGATATAAATATCATTCCTGTTCTAATTTTCATTGTTGGTTTATGCCTGTACAACAATTGTATAATTTGAAACGAGATCAATGTCGAAAATTGGAACTTGAGAGGTATTGATCAAAAGATTCTCACTGCCAGTGGAAATTTTACGTTTAATTCTGCTTCTCGGGATGATTATATGAACGAGTAATCGCGATTAATGGAATCAAATAACGACGAGTTCTATCGTATAAGAGAATGTTTTAAAGAACGAGGCAAAGCATTAATCTGTAAATATTGGTATATTCGGATGTCTAGTTTATTAAACAGATAGAATATCGATACTATTGTATCATAGACGATCGTAAAATGCCAGACTATTGTTCAAGTAAATATTTTTATAGAAAATACATCATTATGGTTATATACCTTTTTGTTCACCTTTCCGTCTCGCATAAAGATCGTCCAGATCGTGTCATTGCTGTATATATAAGGTTATTAGAATATCATTAGCTCATGGCCATTTGAAGCTCACTATGGAATCATCAAGATTCTTGAGAGATCAAGGCAACTTAGAAGACAAAAGAAATCGGTAACAGATTACTTAAAAGCCACGAAGAATTATCGAGGTTATGTCATTGGAGTCGAAGATCATCCGAAGGCCACAACAACAGATCACTGACATTCTATTACTCGGTGCCATTCATTGAGCTCAAATTCAGTGAGCTCAAAAGCTCACAGAACATTTCAAAAACACTTTATAAGTTTACTATCAATGAGGATAAATATATATAAATACCCTGGTATTTCATTTATTAAGAGAACATATGTTACAATGGTCGAATTACTAAAACTGTTAAAATAATTAAAAAAAGATTGAAACTTAAAATCAATCAAATACCGGAATCTTGTAATTTTGAGGGAATGTAAGGACAATCTCTTTATTCCGATACATCGAATTCTCCGATCCTCGCCATAAGAGACGAGAGCTTGCGCTAATTAACTGCAGCGAGCTGAAATTGCGCGCAAAAGCGAAAAGATGCGGCGGCGGGACGGTTTAAAAGGTTTTTGTCCCGGTGCATCGAGAATGAAAGAAGAAATCGGTCGACCACAAAGTACATGGAGAAGAGGGTCGCCGGTCGTCGAACATCCCTCGGACAGAGAAGCGTGCGTGCTATGACAATGAATGTTCCTATCTCATCGTCGTCTGCCGGAATACGTGGTTTTCGTTGACTGGCTCTAGTGGCGCTCTCAACGCGGCAGAAGGGTGAAAAGCGTCGACGAAGCACTCGCTGCTCCATCGTGTTCGCGGCTAATTGTCTAATTGCATTTAACGGGTGTTCGATTTGAAAGGTGACTGTTACTGAGTGCTGCATGTACGAAACATTCGTGCGTAATGGCGGTCGTTTGACGTCAGCGCTTTGAAATTATCGCTATTCATACTAATATCATTCTGTGAAATAATTATACATTTATACGTGAAGGAGATGTTTCATCATGTTGATGTATAAGAGCGACGCACCAGCGAAATAGTACATTTGGGGACACGTGCAAAATTTAAATTTGAAAGTTTTTCGGGTGAAAATATCGAACGAAGTTTTGGCCAATGTAGTTATATTATTTAACAGAGAATCGCATAATTTCACGGGAATTTCATAATTTAGAAATCGTTTGAACTCTTGCTTTAACAGTAAGCGATATACGTTACGTATATAAACAACATTCTATCAAAGACCTTTAAAATTGAATGACTGTAAAAGGAAAAAGAATTTTTCAGCGTCAAATGGTCGAATTATTAACGACTTTCTACTTCAAACTTTCCATTTCAAATTAATTTCTCGAAAAATGTACTTTGTCACTCTCGTATAAGATATATATGTACCTATATGTACATTTTGTCATATCGCATTATATTCAGACAAAAATCATATAATCACCATGCGTTCTGTTTTTATGCAGAGCCTTTATCCAGAAAATTATCCAGCTTTTACCGCTGGACCATAAAATATTAATCTGCCGCATTTTTGGTAAACACGAATGATCCAACGGGATGGGGAAAATAGCATATAAGAAACAAATGACACGAACTGTTTCCTATTGACATTCGGTTCATTGCTCGACAACTTTGAACCGAACTTAGTTTCAAACCAACTATCACGCAAAGACTACCATTTTTCTAAACGAATCCTTATCAAGATTCCAATATACTTTCCATTTTTTCGAAAAACAATAGAACGTCCAATTTATCGCCGATATCAACGTTTTCGTCGTGGTGCCACGCTGAAAACGTAGAATAAAGAGGTAAGAAATCACGAGTAGCAGGACGCACTGTTGGTAGTCTCGTCCAACGAAAGACGCCAAGAAACATTAAAGAAGATAAACGGCCGGCGAAGTCGGTCTCATTCATAATTCATGCCGCTAATTTCTCACGGGCGGCAGTGTGCGCGCTGCTACGTTATTGCATTATCTGGAAAATCCTTGAATAATTCTCATCCGACCGCGGCTCTTGCCACGAAACTTGGACACCGTTATATCGTCTCCTTTCCACCCCAATCCGTTATCTACCTATCTGTCGAAACCTCTTTGACCATCATACATCTTCGGAATGTGCATGATGTTGAATAAGTTATACCGATGATCAACAAAAAATACAATTTATTCAAACAGAAATGAAACAAAAACCATTAATACGATATTGAAAGATGATAAAAGGTACCGCAAATGAAAGCAAGTGAAAGCAAGTGAAAGCAAGTGAAACATCGACGATACTCTGACAATTTCTCCACTGGTTTTTCCGTGATCGTTCGAAGAGTTCTCCTTCGAGCAAATTGAACAGCAAACGAAACAGTTGATCTTTCATTTACAGGAAAATCGACCAAAATTTCTCGAATTGATCCTCTAGAAATGTTATAAAGAGAAAGCTCAATGTTCTGTGAACAATGGGTATAGAATTATATTCGATAGGTCGTAATTACTGGAGTATTCCGCAACTGGGACTCAATCACAGAAAATGTACACGTTCGTATCTAAACTTTAAAGCGAATTCTACATTTTGCAACATACGTAATTGTCAAATGATCATAGAGTACATTCCTTTGGAATGTTCCAAGTATGCAGATTCTCGATTGTACCGACTAATTGACTAACGACAAAATGAATAGAAACTTGAAAGAACAATTCAAGTAAAGTAAGTAACAGATTCACACGTGTAAAGTGGTTTCAGTTTACTTAAATACTTTGTATTGGAATTCATGTTAGATCTGTCTAAATTGATCAATTATATGGCAAGTACGATAACGACCAGTGGAAAAGCAGTAGAGTGAGATGTTATGGGAGTAGATTTGATGATTACATCTGCGTTTTAGTAATTTTGCAAATCACACGGCGACCGATCAACGGAATAACTGGAATTCAGCGAGATGCGCATCGGTAACGGCGTACATTTGTTAATTTAACAGCGACGAACACCAACCGGAATTTTCCTTGCGTTTTACGCAGTGGTAAAATGTTTTTTCGAACACGGTTCGTTTCAATTCGAATCGATCCGATGACACGAGTGGATCGAAACGATTCCGATTACTTACCAAAAGCTCTGAAAAATCGGTTTAGAATTTCTCTAAATGACGATCAAACCGTCGAGTGATTTGTTTTTGCACCAAATTTTTTAGCACTGTTCATTAATACTATTGTTTTTTAGTACTAGTTTGTTGTTGAAACATTTTTATTCATTTGTTGCCATATTATCTGTATATACATATATATTATATTATTATGTTTCATTTATTGAAACATATAAATTGAAAGTGTGACTTGATTAAAAAATTTCGAAACTATTTTTTATTTTCTGATTTATTTGACGAGTATTCCAGGATAAGCCAGGGTGAAAAGTAACTAGTAATGAAAGTAATAAATTAAATACTTAACAAAAGATTTGAATGCATTTTGAGAAACAATTTTGAGTACCGTATGTAGCACATCAACATTGTCAGAGAGTATACGATAAAAAGGCATTTCAAGAAAAATGATTTCGCCATATTCTCCTTCGTATTCTTTATTATATTTATTTAAAGATTCTTCCATTCAGAAGAAACTACATAATGGCAAAAGAAAATCGCTAAGTAGAATATTTTGCCGAGCTTTAAGATCGTTCCGCTCGAATACTGAAGGAAATCGAGATGTAGCAAAAAGTGGTCGCTCTATAGCGCTGCTATTGTTTAAATCGTATGCATATTCGAGGAGAACAGCCATATACAGAAATAGGAAAAGACATGAAAGATATCGCGAAGCATATGCCGGGAGAGGTTTATCGCTGATAGGTACTTCGTACACATGAAAAGAAGAAGCATTCGAAGATGAGAGAAAATCGACAAAATTGAAAGTAGCTCAGAACTGAAACTATTACGATGAGAACGATGAAAAATGATACGAACTCAGAGAAACGTCTAGCCGGTGCAATTTATGTAATTAACTAAAAACATATTTAGTTTAATCACGTTTCGTTTTTATTTGCTTAATCTTGATCGTAGTTAGAATCGATAAAGGTTACATTAAAACTTAAGAAAAATGGAAAAGACGTATTTGCCGAGGAAATGTATCGGAGTATTAGGAAAAAGAAACTTTATGTCATCGGAAAGTTATTTTATTCGCTAGAATTTTTCAAGCGAAACTCCGCCAAATATGTATCTCTGCTTTAATTGTAGAAACTTGTGGATTTTCTACTTTGTTACCACCATTACGTGATTAAATCTATGAAGAAAGTACTAACTCGCAGCCTTCCGTTTAATATTACACGACGATACGTCTTACGCAACAATCACCGGAAGCATCCCACGCAACAACGTCCATTCAAATCTCACCAACAAACCACAAACGAAAGAAGAATAACATAAAAAGCTAAAAGATAATACCATTTAACCAGATGGCAGGTTTGCAGAAAATAAAACAAATCCCCGGTTAAAGCAGAGTCCAAACAATTTTGTTTTTCGCGATGCAATATAAGACGAGACTACTCAGCGCAATAATAAAGGTGCCGGTCATAAGTCGCGTGGGACGTAATCGACCGAGGATCGTTGTGTCTTATAAAACTTTCGCAATTTTGAGAGAGGTGTGACTGACGTGTAATAACCCCTGTGCCACCGGCAAACTGTGTTTCGAGACAATTTCCCTCGTCTTTTCCCTTTTGCTATTTCACCCACCCTTCTGCAAACTGTTTTTCAACCGTCCGCGAATTCATGCCTCGCCATCGATTCCGGCTTGAACCGAACCAGCGCTTACAAATTAACCCCGGAGTGAGACGATTTTTTCCCTTGCTCCTCGAGGAACCGAGCGTGTCTCGATGGGAACAAGTTAAATTAACCCACGGGGTCCGTCTTTCCCTTGGCTCCTTTCTTTCGCCCTTTCTCTCTCTCTCTCTCTCTCCCTCTCTCTATGTTCCGCTCCAGGTTCCAGCCTTGTCTTCTCTGTTCTTTTTATTTCCTTTTTACCCACTCCTCTGTGTTTTACCCTCGTCCAGTGCTCGCTTTTTTACGATAAAACATCGAAAACCATTATTTAAAAGCCGACCGGTATAATATCGTCTCCCCCGTGTTTCGTTAAAACCACAGAACCCCGGCTTTTAATCACGTAATCTGAACAAATCGCGATACTCGATGGAAATTATTGTTTCGCATTCAGAGGCCGATCTCCTCGCTGCTTCGATTTCACGTTTGCGGATTATGAATTGCCGGATTGCATCGCGTGTAAATTATAATTGCGATTCGGGGATAAAATTGAGAGTGCAGGAATGAACGAATTATGGACGCCTGTAGGGTAATTTCGGAAGGGATGGATTTGTTTTTAGGAAGATGTCAAAGTTATTATTTTAAAAGTAAATTATGAATCGGATATTATATTTTACAGTATGTATAGCGAACTACTTTTCTTTTAAATGTTCTTTAATTTTAAATACTTTATAATGACATGATATTTTCGTAGACAGTTGGGGAGTTGAGTAAATAAAGTTTTAGATTATTTCATTGCATATTATATGTATATATGATATGATGTATATTAATCTATAAAATTGATTAGTGAAATTGACTGTCTAGTGTCTAGTATGAAGAAATTTTCAGAAAATTGCCAAGGTTTCAGCAGTTTGGAAACCTGATTTTATAAGAATACTATGAAAATCCCTTCAAACACCACTACCAAAAAGATAATTTATTTTTATCAAAAATTACAATTACAACAAAAATTTTTAGAAATATAATACAAAATTCATAGATACGTTCAACGACAATTACTATAACAAAACAGAACTGGCGCATAGAAGCCTATGTTGCACAAAAAATATCGATATATCCCAATTAAGAACTAATGATAAAATTAACGATAATGGTATCGAAAACAGAGTTTCATTCAACATAATGCACGATCATAATGCTAATTAAGGTACAGGCACTTGTATCAGCAAAACAAAGCCTCGTCAAATCGCTGCTTTGTATCCAACCAACACACGGCATTCGCGCCGTATGTAACACACGCGCAACGTTTTGATTATCCGTGCCACGAACTACGAACATTTCATCAATACTATACTCGTGCTGTCTGATGCTATAGAAACAATAGATTCGAATCGACGAAACAACAGAAACGCGAAAATGAAAAAATTCGTGGAAAAGTTCATTACCGCTAAATTGTTAGTACTGCCAGATTTTTTATTCATTATTCGCGATTTGAGACAGAACCAGAAATTATAGAAGCAATCAACACGAATGATGATAAAAATTAGCAGTAACCTCCCTTTCTGTGAAAAGTACCGTGTACTTTTCGCGCAAAACTTTCAGTTTTATTCGCCCGTAAAGCGCGCTTCGTTGAAAAATCGACCGATCCTTTTGCACAGCATTGTCCACTTTTAACAGCGAAATTTGTTTTTCATTGGACGAGAACTGCTGGACGTTCGATTGCTTGAAAAAATACGTTGACCAACGCGATATGCCTTTTAGTTTTCATCGAAACGTACACTCCAATCAATACTTCATTGAACAGTCAGTTATTAACAGGGTGATGAAATGACCAATTCATATAAAGATTACATCACTTTGTTATGGCAAAGCTACATAACGAATCGTATGTTCGAATCACAGAGTTGAGTGTCAAGGTACTAGAAAATTTATATAGGCAAATCTTGCAAATCTTGTTCACGAAATAAAGTAGACGAGACACAGTTCTTCAATATACAAGCAAAAGGCGTTCCACAAATGGATTCTCCGTGCCTAATCCAATTTCTCGGGGAACGATTAACAGTGACACGCGAGAATCCGGAGGGTTGCCGGAGGATGGTCGGTCGGTCTCGTAGCATTAGCGGGACAAAGCCGATCGCCAATCGAGGACACGGATCCCACTCGAAGCGTTTGCATCGATAATGAACGGACAGGTGGCACGGTCAAGTCGAAGAGCATCGACACGATGTTCACCGTCGGTGACACTCACGATTGACTTTCCCAAGCCCGAGGCAGCCAACCGAGGATGCGATTATATTGGAAACGGCTACGAAAATAGCCTCTAGTGGATTCGATCCTTAGGACCTCCATTAGCTATAGACCGACGTAGATGGAATCGCTAAGATGACGGAGAGACAAGCGTGCTTAAAGAGAAAAAAATAGAAAAGGAGTAGAGGGTACGAGAAAGAGAGGAAGAGAGGATCTCTTGGTCTCCTGCTGTTGCTTTCAATAATTTGGAAGTCTAATGTGCCCGTTCTGAAGGAAGAGCATTTCGGCAGATGGAGCGAACGAAGGAGACGAAGACAGTCGAAAGAAAAACAGAAGGACGAAGAAGGTGAGGGTGTGAAAGAGGTAGAAGGACAAATTGACACCTGCACGCGAGAATGGCGTCCCGACTGGATGTGGCGAGGGCAAAAGCATCGACGCGAAAGAGGAACCGTGTGAATAATGCAGACGCCGCGCCGCGAGGATTCTGCTTAAAAGTCCGATCATCCGTTCTATTCCCAGCGTTCGAGAACCTCGCTGTCGAATCACCGTGAAAAAGGTAACACTCGACGACATTTCGATTGGAAATCGACAATTCCTCGACTATGATTTAGTAATTATGTATGACTGCGACTCTAGGCTATGAGTGAAATGTAATAGCAATTTTGCAGATTGAGAATGGTCATGTGAAACGTTGATATTTTGTGAAATTGCACACAGAGAAAGAGAGAGACATTAACAATATGAGATAAAGTCAGAAATAAAGAGTAATGACAGATCTTTACAATTAACGTATTAAATGAATTTACGAAAGCCACAATAGGATTGTGGGAGTCTCTCTAAATGAAAATCCTCCATCAGAACATTTGACTGTAACGCTTTACTGTCAAAATAGTCAATCTACGATAAGCCTTGTGACCGATAAATCATTACTAAGAATCAATGAATAGAGAAGTCTTTTTGAATAAGAATCTTCAGATAATAACAACTCTTATCAGGAAACAAATTATGTATCTTTATCCTAACAAAAGACTCGAAAACAATTATAAATCGTCTGACGACACAAAGCGGAGGAGAATTATCTGTTATCATTGTCCGATAAACGTAAACTCATATGTTCATATCTACAGTCCCATTCTTATCCACGACTCAATATTCATACTCCCATTGTCATTAAAATCACCTCATTATCGTGATCAATTGAAATTCCTTGAAGGGTAACGACACCCTTTTATACGTTCCAGGAAACGACCCGTTAAATCTTATTGGAATTTCACTTTCGGACAACCAAACCTCATAAACGCTTCCGAATATCATTACACGGGTATAACCGATTCAGATCGAGGTCCTTAGCCAACACGTGATTCCAACAGATTTATTTTTTTATCCCGCTTAAGACGTCGGTCTTTCTAAGCCCGTCCCTTTCAACCTGACACCACAACGATGCTTCAATGAAGCTTTCGGTGAACTCGCGTCATATATAAACTTCTCTAATCTCTGGTTACCATCGACGTCGACTTGATAGTTTTGAAAATAATTCGCTATGTATTATTTGTATTATAAGTTGTCATGAATTTTTTAGAAATTTCTGTTTACGTGTTAGAAACAAAGGAAAATTCGCGTTCGAACGTTAGTTGTGTAGAAGGAAATGAAATTAAAAATTCGTATTCTGATCAGATCTTAACAATTTTAAACGGCCGTTGATGAGTTTTATTATTTAGTTTATAGAATTTGTTCCGTACGGAATACAACATTGGGAAGAAAGATTATTTTCAGTTTGAATTTTTGAATACTATAGAGAGTAATCAATTACATATTCTTTAAAATTTTCGTTTCTTTCATACTCGATAGCCAAGGTACGATAGATTTAAAAAATCCGTAAATGTCAGCTGAATTATTTAGATTTAAGTTAAATATAGTTGCGATCCACGATACAACAAAAATAATATTCATCGTTCTAACAAAAACTCGTGCGCGCTTTTATATGCGTTTATAAGAAATTTAAATGTACAAAAATGTACAAACTGCTGATATTGTATAACATACGCATATATAGTAAAACACTTGTCACTATATTTAGATAATAAAAGAGATCTTTAGATTTTGTTTCGTTAGTTGTGTTCGGGAAACTCTGAATTTGTATAAACATCCTCGATCTAGTTATAAACAATGCTATATATAAATCTATGAAGCTCGAGTTTCTTGGAAAAATGAGAGGGAAAAGAAATTGGAAGTTGTTGGAAAAATCGAAAAAGTTAAAGAAAGTTAGCAAAAAAACAGAGATGGAATGGTTAGCTGGATAGTCGACTGAAAGAAAGCATAACGTGGTTGGCAGACGCTTCACTGAAAATGTTTATACCAGCTTTTCTGCCACGGCTACGCCGTGCGTAAAGAAGCTTCAGAGAGGAGGGCGCGAAGAATGGAGAACGAGCAAAGTGAATGTGATTCGGATTCGGTAATTGTGAAATATTTATATTGCACAGAGCGAGGGGTTGTTTGTTCTTGCGCGGCGACAATCTGACGATGGCTGCCGTTGAAATTTCCGTAGGCGACCGAGCGGAGCGCGAATGCAAATATTTGGAGCGCGACGCGCTTTAAACTCGTAATTCGTGCGGCTGCTTTTCGCGAACATGCATCTGAAAGATTCAGGAACAACCGAAGGAAGCGAGATGAACGTTTCAGGCGACGCCTCCGTGCACTCGACTCGTTGGGTTCACGTGAAAAAACATTGCACAGTTATTAAATAAAACAGCGATCATCCGCTATAGCGAGAAACTCTCACAGGTTATCTTTTAAGAATACTTACTTACGATTTTTTGAAGTTTGTGAAATTGGTATAATTTTATACAGAAGGGGATATTAATATGACTATTAATTCGTTACCAATGTCTACATGTATACGATGATCAGGAGGAAAAATCATGATAAGTCTGTTACGACCGTTCGCGGAGAGGAAAACGCGTCAGCGAGAGGCGTAAATTCTCGCTACGATTATGTCAATCGACGCCGCGAAATAGTCGTTCCTCTGTTTCGGTTAAGACAACAGAGGTGGTTTAATGAATGCAACACTGTATTAACAGGTTAACATAGAATGATATATTTTACAATACTATGATGAATATGTTACAGAAAGTTGACTCGACTTTGCGATATCTCTAGATAAATTGGTTTGCTCGTCAGATTTGTCGAAGTGTCACGTTGGACTCGTCAGAAGGAACTGATCGCCCTTCGATTATTCCTTTGTCTCATTTGGAAGACGACCCCCGCTATGCTCGGGTCACGCCACCGCTCGCGCCTATGATCACGTATGCCTCTTCTTGTGTGAAAAACGTAACGATCAAAAATCGACGTTTCTAGAGCTCGCTGCTTGGCGACAACTATGCTCTCGTCGATACATTGTATATGATCCGGCGGCCAGATAAGACGGTCTGCCTGCGACGCTGTAGGACCGCGAGCGACGGCTAGAAAATACAGCCTGTGGTAAGCCTCGTGGCGTAACAAGTCAGATCTCCACTTTTTACAGGAACGATTTGTTAGATTCGCGGATAGAAGTTTTCCAAAAATAGATGACAAATGTATGAAATATTTAAGAATAAAGTAATTAAAGTAAAGACTTAATTAAATGAAATATTTATTCAAACATCCGGTGCAAGAGTACATGTTTAATGGCACAACTCAGTAAAAGGACAGCTTCAGTAACGTAAAATTGATTGCCAATCTTTAAATTGTTTGTCATGAATTTTAATTCTTTGAACACTCCCGAATCTCGAATCCTGCAATCCTTCCAATACTCGAAACAATGCTCTAGGGAACAGATAGGTTGAGAATTGCAGACCATTTATATAATAAATTCATTCTCCAAGTAAAAATACTAAAATTACGAAAGCGTTAACAAAGTGGGAATAACAATTAAAAACGCGCGGCCTCGCGCGTAAATGAAACGAAAATGGATAGAGAAGCAAGAGAAATCGGATGAAGCGGTGTAGAATAGAAAAAGATGGAGGGGGCAGGAAGGGGTTAGTCTCGTAGAGAAAGGCACAAGGGGGTTCTTTAGAGGGTGGCAGTGGAACTCTAGTTCGGTTGGCGGTGGAGTTTGAATAATGCAGACTTGCAAGCCTGCTTAAAAGTGATCGGTCGAACCTCACCCTCGTTTCATCCCCTCGCCGCTCCCTTTAGAATCCTACTTCCAGTTCGTCTAAGAGCACGAACTAAGATTGATTTTAGATTGGGTGGGAATTGGGAATAGCTGGCCCGTTACTCTCTGGCAACACGCTTTCCTTTCTCTACCCATCTCTGTCTTTCGATCCCTCTCTCGCAACCCTTCCATCCATGCTTTTATCTTCGTTCTGCTTGATTTTATTAAAGTCCCCGAGTCGACCTCGATATAGGCTTGTATGCATGTAAATTAGCGGAATGCTTTGAAGAGCGGCCGCGAATGCGTGAAGTCATTTCGTCGCGTGGAGATCAGCTCGGAGCAAAGCGGAGTTTAAACGGTCCTCGCTATCGCATTCGGTTCCGCTTGAAATTCACCGGAATTTGAATTACGTCTAACGGCAACATGGCGCGGCGTCTCGGACGAGACTGCTTCGGTCTAACCACCCCGAACCCGCTAAGGGAGTTTTAACGTTACATCGAATCCACGACACGGGGGAATGAAGAATTTAAATTCCAGAATTTCCGAGGATACGTGGACGACACGAAGATTACTTCGCTGAGACACTTTAACCCCTTGTGGTTTTGTCGATCGATTCTTCTCAATTTTAGTTTCCATATATCTATCTACATGTACGTAAGTATCCAAATTAAATTTGCTTAAACATTCTGTAAATTAAATTCATCTCTTTAAAATATATTCGTGCCTGCTAATTTTATGGAAATTTGAAAATGGACATTCTATAAGCTTTTACAATTAAAATGGTAGCACAGTCGTCAGAACCTTGGCAAATTTCGCAGGCAATTTTGCTAATTGGAGAAGACAAATATTTTGTTCACTCTTCCGGAGTTATTTCAGTCTCGGAATTCTCAAGCAAACGCGTCGAATACGTACGACTTATGTTTGAAAATACTGATTCGAAATAACCATTTTTTATCGACCCAGATGTATCGTCCAACAGCAACGAAAATTCAATAAACATATCCTAAACTTAGGCTTCGTTTGTCGAATTTTTCAGTTGTAACGAAGAGTTTTCAAGTTCCCTCGTATAAACTTTCTAATTATTCTCGTAAATTTCAATTTTATGACTTGAAAATTGAAGGAATAAGAATTTCCGTTATGAAATCGTTATCAGTGAGACACACGAAATAATAGAAACACAGAGAACCGCCTAACGAGTTCCCTATATAAATAACAACTGCACGTCGAAGCATATTTAACACGCAGAGTGGCGCGCGTTTACGCATGCATATGCAAAATTGTCGAACGACAGGCGCAAAACTAAGCGAGCGCGATTGCACGCGACCGCGAAGATTCGTATGCATAAATATTCGCGGAATCGCGACAAACAGACTCGAAACTGTGACCACATCCCCTACACAGGCGCAATATGCAAAGAAGACCAATATTTGCGCTTACTCGAAGTAACCACACTTCCTTCCAGCTTCAGAAAATTGCCCATTAATCGTTGAATTAACGCAGTCGTTACCACTAATTCATCGTCAGACATTTTCATTGAAATCGTCTGAAACTTAGCCAACAACTTAAACACACGTGTTTATAGAAGTAAATATCAAACGAACGTATTAACGATGAGGATCAGAGGGGAAAGTTAAATTTCAATTAGCAAATGGTATTATGATATTATGGAAGTTGAAGTAGTTTGAAATGCGGGAATAAGGGACGTTCTCTTTATTTATGCTAATGTTTCTTACTCGGAACTAACAAGCGGAAGTACAATTATGAATTTAGAAACATCGAAATGTTGTATTTGTGAGAAGAATCGCGAATTTTCACAAAGTAATTTCACAAAGTAGTTTCACAAAGCTGGTTAAGAACTTGCTTTGTACACAACATTACTATAAGCGGTTCTATTTCATAATGAAATAGAATTTTCAATGAAAATGTTCTTTATCAATATTATTATTTCACAAGGAAAGTATTCCGACGAAGGAGTTGAAACGACGAACGATGTATGTGTCAGAAGTGAAAATTTCCAGTAGAAATAAAAAACGCATTTCTCTAATCCAACACAATCCAAAAGGTAAAATAAATTATCTTAGCACACGACTTTCTGCCATATTTCTATTACATAGTGTCGACGATAAATATTCGACGACACACATTCATATTTAGTGTAAATTGAATGATTTTTATTTCTTTTATTTTCTAGTTATTCCATTTGCGTCATATGTGCCCTATAACGTAAAATACCGAGCAAAATAGCATTTGTTAGTCTTTCAATAAATGTAACCAACGGATATCCTTATATTTCTATGTGTCTGACAGTGTGTATCCCTTTTTACTGAACAAATATCGTTTCTTTATATTTCTCTCTACCAACATCGTTCGATTGTTTCAACTTCTCAATTTCGAAAGCAGACATCTCTGGTTAAATCAACGCAGAAAAAAGCAATGGCGCTTATCGTGGCTCGCCTATAAAGAATCTAGGAAAATCAGTTGACATTTACTGCGAGCCGGGCTTTCGTCGCCGTTAAATCTTCCGAGCGACGATCGAATCGTTCGATTTATGGGATCGAACGGGACTGGACCACGGGGCCCAGGGTGCAAAAGCGATTCTTATCTGACACGCACGCGTCGCTATCGCCTCCAGCTGTGAATCTCGTCGCAAATTGGCAACGAAAGAGGAGTGTTGAGTGGCAGACAGAGACGGATACAGGGTCGTACAACCGGATACCAACGGGAGAAACCGGAAAGGGTGGAGAGGGGAGGAAGATGGAAATAAACGAGCAGAGAGGACAAGCCAATAGGCCGATAGGCGATCTCTCATTCCGCAATGCGGGCTTTCGCACCGCCCTATACATATATGTACCGCACCATGCTAGCCACTTTCCTTCCCGCCATTGCACTCGCTTCCTATACCCCGTAGGACCGATGATCGGCCAGACAAATCTCACCGAAACGATCCAACTCCTGGACATTCGCCATGGATCTCTTCGGTCGAGAAACTCTACAACGTTCTTCTGGGAACCGGTACAATTCGAGAGGAAATCGACTTGTTGGTAGCTTGTTCGCACGAAGAGTCAATAAACATAATAGGATATGGCGATTATAAGTTATTTGTGAGTCGATTGAAAATCTAGAAGTTGCCTTTTGGTTTCAGAAGGGTAGGTCATTGGAAGGTTTCCGTTGTCGTTGATTCATTAGAAATTGTTACATCTTACCGTTTATTCATTTGGTTATTTCAATGCTACGTTTATTCATTTAGAGATCGATATAATGAAACATAGTATTCCAACGATTGAAAATGTAGAAGTATTATTCTGATTTTCCAAAGCTAAAAGTAATATTTCTTGTCGATGATCCGTTAAAATGGGCAATTGTTTATTTATTAATACTAGCCTTGGAAAAGCTCAATGGGTATATTTGGATCTAGCAAAGGTATAAAAGCGCAAAGTTTCGCAATAGGCTGTAAACGCTTGCTCGGACAAGTAAGAATACGCTCTTCACGATCAATGCACCGTGTAATAGCGAGGACAAGGATTAACGCATGCTGATTTACCGACGACAGTAACCTAGTAGACAATAATTGCTGTATTTAGGTAGCAAATAGGACGTTAGTAACTCATCTTTGGCTCATTCATCTTCAATAACCGTGAATTGCGCTCGATTGCTCAAAGGGGAGAAATTCCTACCTAAGATACCAGATTAGATTCACATTGCACGAATTAAATTACTTTGAAAAAGGAAGAAAAAATTCATATTTCCAAGCTACAACTCCCTAACAACAGACAGAACATCAAAATTCATCCGTTAAATATATATCGTTATCATCCTAAATTACTCTTCAAACTGTTCAAATGGTATAAGTTCTGTTAAAAAAAAAAAAAAAAAAAAGAAAAATAAAAGAATAAAGAAGGAAGGTAGGTAGAGGAAACGTACGAAAGTACGGGGAAAAGGGAAAACGCATAAAAAATGAGACGGGAGACCACCACTTCTTTAATCAACGATTCAAACAGCGAACAAGCCCGCGAACTTTTAACAAATGAGCGCGCCCTGGAGCTTGTTCCGCGCTTTTTTAATGAACCAACTCCGCGAATGTTAACGCGCCACGTACCCGCGACTGCTGTCACCGCGTCGCCTCGTTGCACCCGCACAAACTTTGCGTCCTCTCGCGAAATAACGCGGCACCGACCAACCCGAGAGGGAAGATAAACGAGGCGACCGTTTTCGAGAGCCGGCGTATCGTCCTGTTGCGACGTCCAGATCGATGCTTCAATTATTTTCTACGAAAAGCGATCTCGTGTCGCGAAAATTCGACGATGAAGCAAACGAGAGCGAAACAAAAAAAAAAAAAAGCGAAAATACCGTTAAAAAATATCCGCCGTATTTTTTCCGAGATATTCCACGTTTCTCGTCAATTGCGCGCGTGTCCTTCGGAGATAAATCGAGATGGGATTGCTTCCACGCTTGTTTCTTTCGCTATAATTGACACGGTTATGCCGTGAGCAAATAAAGAGCATTTTGAAGAGAATAAAGAGCATTTTTCATGTAAAGAGTCGTCGGAATTCCTCCTTTTTAATGTTTTTACTCCAAATGATATCCGAGGAAAAATATTGTCAACTTTAGAGGAATTGCAAATACCTAGATCATTGTCAAAGTGATTAAACAGTAAATGAATATAGTTGAAGCCTGTAGGCAAGAAAGAATCCAACGTGGATGTTTCGAGTATTATTATAAATAAGCGTGAAAAAAGATGATTTCATCCTTGTGTTATCTAGTTTATTTATGATCAATAAATTAATTGCGTATAATTAGTTATACAAAGGAATCATAAAATAGAGTAGGAAACAGTGACTCGACTAGCAGAAAAATAAACGTGAACGTGAACCAAGCTCAGCCACTCAAATTTGCGCCATTATAATTTACTCGAGCGTGAAATTATCGCCCATTACACTTGATCGCCGTATTCGCGTCAGGATTAAACGTGTCGGGAAACAGGCAATGTAATCAACCTACATATACTAGCAAACAAAAGAAACAAAATGATATAATAAAGATAAACACAGAGGAAGAGAGTAACAGACTCTCTAAAAATAAATTGCAATAAATTTCAGCGTTTGACGTTACACAGGGGCATCTATATATAATACTTTCAGCCCCTCCATTACTTTTGTTCTCCCGTCTATCACTCTTTTAACTTCCTTTTTCCATAACTTCCCTTTCTCGTTGAATTATTTTTTATAGAGTTTCAGCTCTTCGATCTTTCCCTTATTCTCTTTCATCCCTCCGTTCTCTATTCCTCTTTTTCTTCACGATGTCCTCCTTTTCGTTGATCCACTGTTGCCCGCTCGCGCTCAGGGCGGTAGTCGGATAAAAAGGATTAATTGTCGGTCCCCTACTGCTCTTTCTCTCGGCCGAAAGCCGATACAACAGCTCATTATCGGGTAGCTCAGCTAAAGAGAGCGAACGATCGAGGGAAAATCATCGGCAAGATATTCTATATTTTATTCGAGCAACGTTCGTGCCTCGAACCACGAAAATTTTAATAATTGTGTCCGTGATACGCTACAATGCGGTTGATTAACGACAGATTTCTTCGATCGAGATCGATTAATATAATATAATTCAACGGGATAGTACGCATAATCCTGTTCGATAATTGTAATCGCGATAACCTGAATAATAACTGTGACAGGTGAAGGTTATCGGCACAGTATTTGATATCATCTACGATATCTCTACTCTCGAATTGATACCCCACGGTTACGTTAATAATCTTCTTTATCAAATTTAGTACGGAAAATTGTAATAGAGTTTTTATTTGTTTCTTTGTAATCGTGTAGATATCTGAGGGCCGTGTATATGGTTTCGAATTTCTTGTTGGAAATAGGGGGAGAGATGGGGGGGGGAAGGTAGAAATTACAGGACGATACGATGTACAGGAGGTGCACAAGCATTTCTCAAAAATTGAAAACCGTCCGCCCCGAAACAATTGAGGGCAATAACTAAACGAACTTCGTTACGAAAGGAAAAGGATGAACGGGCTCGTATTTGTTAAGCCCTCCGCGATCGAGAAACGTGACACGCGTATGTTCTACTTCGAAATGGGAAACAAGTGGAAAAGCTAACAATACGTTCCACAGAATTTCTATGTAACGCAACATAAAGCGGACGATGACACGGCTCGCTACGATATTGAATCACCGATATTTTTCCCAACGATTCTTTCAATTTTAATATGAAAAAATTGCGACTTTGCGCAAAGTTGGTTATTTTTAGAAAAAAAAAAGAATCGAATCAGGTGTCGTTTAACACGTTAGAATGCTTCGCCGACCTTCCCGATTTATTTTCTGCAGATTCTGAAGCGATGATCGCAGCAACTGCTCGCCATCGCGAAATATCCAGCCTGGAATTCAGCTCGACGAGCCTCGAGCCGACTGGTAAAAGTGAATTTTCGAAATCCGCTCGGTTCGGCTACGAACGTGCCGAGCATTACGATATAGAAGCGCCGAAATTTTTATCACGTCTCACGGTGAACTTATTGCTCCAAGAGGGATATCGATGTGCAAGCCAGCTCCTGTCCGCCTCGCAGACGAGATTTTTCTGTTTCCACGCTGTAGAGAAACGCTAAATACTTTGATATATCGCCGTTCTTACGGTGCCACTTTTATCGGCAAGCATTGCTCTATACGCGATTCTCGACACACATTCTCCAATTCTTGATACGACGAATCGGATGTACGCCATTTTTTGCGCTATGTTCTCTTTGAACGAGGTAAATCTAGAAGGAAGTTTATTAACACTACAAAGATCTCGGATCATCTACGTTACTGGTCTTATTATTACAATAAGATATATTTCTATAGAAATTCTAGAAATCCTATACACATATTGTTACATGAAAATGAATTTTAGGATTCGATACTGTACGACCTGTACGATATTGTTCGTTTATGATTCTCCCTAATTTTGAAAATGTTAAGATAAATGGAGGTTCATTTACGTATTATATGTTACGTGCTTGTTGCAAATATCTTGCTTATGTAACGATATATAATATGTACTTGTTTTGCATTTTAATGCATTATGCCTTCTTTAGGAGTTTTGTCAGTAATTCGTTGGAAAATATAGTAATTGGGGAATGGTAAGGGTCAAAAGGGACAATCGTAAAATCTTCTTAAAATGGAAACTATTTTATTCATGTAACCTCATAAAACATTTGATTATCGATATTTTAAAATCCTATCGTATTCACGATTTCAGTGTCTCTAATTTAAGACTCTACAAAAACCTTTCATCCGTCATGTCATCCACGTACGATTCATCCTGTCCCACGCGAGCTAAAAGCAGCAATTTCTTGGATTAAACATAGCCTTCGTGCTTGACTGGAATAAAATTCATACTTCGAAAGGTTTTTGTTCGTAAATCTCGAGCATAGACAAGAAATATTTGACAAACGGGAGCAGCTGGCGGAATGGGGGGATTTGTCGTTGTACGGATTAATTGTCCAACAATTTCATGAGGGCTGATTTAATTACCTATCGAATATTGCTGTGCATCGAGCGGTATTTTAACGAATTCATTCGCTCGCGACGGATCCTCCAATTTCGTTAAAAGTAACGCATGGGCGCGAGAAACGGGACAGTTTTAGAAAATACAGCCTCCGATTAATTCGCTACGCCGAATAATTGAACGTCGAATTTTTCTCGTGATAAATGATAAATGATAAATGATAAATGATAAACATGCGTGCACGCGTGCCCATCCGTTTTATCGAATGTATTCCGCGGAAATGGGCGTTTCATTTGTACAATTTAGTCCCAAATTTAACAAATTGCTTCGCGAAGGAAACAAATACTGACAAATTGTTTTCTATTTTCAGAGCGTCGTGTGGGGCGAATGGTCACCTTGGTCCAAATGGTCCAGCTGTACAAGGTAAGCATTTTACGCTTTAGATTTGACTGGATATATTAATTGATTGATACGATAGGATACACTTTCGTTCGTAACTATTTGTATACTCATTCTTTATAGCTGAGTTTTGCAGACATTTAAACATTTGTTATAAAATATAATTTCATTAAAAAGTTGCGAATAAATGACAGTTCATTTTTGGAAATCAACAATAATAAAGAAATCTATAATTTGTAATTATCAAGCCTTGTAGAACTATTGTATTTTGTTATTTGAGAGATTAATTGTAAGCAAGTACACAGGTCAACGTACTTCTAAACTGATAGAAACATTTCCGGCGCTAATGCAAGTCAATACAAGTTACATGTAGTAAATAGACAAACATATCGTCGTCGAGTCTTTTTAATAGATAAAAAAAACTACCAATTATTAACTTGTTATTAATCTCGACGTTTTGGTAAAATTCGCATAATATTACTACAAATTGATCAAAATATCCGGATTCTTCTGAACGATAGTGTAAACCATATTAGAAAATACGCAAAATATTTTACACAACTGTCGGGAATTTTATTACGGTTCACTGCAGGCAAAACACATTTGATTCATCTCACAGAAATCCTCGTCTCTGACGACAATCACTTCTGACCCTACAGCTTATTCATTAATAACGGATTGTGAAATTATTCTGAGTGACGTAAGAAACGATAAATCATGATTTGCCTATCACGACTACCGTTCGATTATACTTTCTTACAAATCACTCTCTTATCTGCGTTATGTCGCATTTACATTGATTTTTAACCGTCATAGCTTTATCACATGTTTATTATACTAAATGAAAAGCCAAATCACGTTTTTGCGTCATTTTTGTAACTCTTTCCATCGCTTCCTATAACGTAAACCAGTAATAAATGTTAGAAGGTTATCACGAGACTGCGGATGTCTATGCATTTATAAGAAATTAACTTAGCAAACATCCTCCATTTTGTAACAAAAATGTAAGATTGACGTTGTTTGGTATCATAAAGCGGCTGTTCTATCGCAAGATAGAACCGATCGAAGGGCTAAGTATCGCGTCGCGGCGCCATTACGTCGCTGGAATGTTAAACGTTTCAGAACTCATTTCGACAACGGTAGAGTTCCGGTGGCGGACGTCGGAACGGCTAGCTCGTTTTTCAGCCGACCAGAAACGGCCCAGACTGCGCCAGCAAATAATTTATGACGCTTACGACTGGTGAACTGCATTCGCCCTCCTGGAGAAGCTTATTGTATGATGTACGGTGCCGTACATTCGACGCGGCCAGCCACGGCCCTCTAAATCTTTGTTCGCGTTCCCCGATACATTTATTAAAATTTTTTCCCTTCATCAACGCATTACCATCTGATTTGTACCACTCTCTTTTGCCAAATCCACGACATATAGTGTATATCGCAGAAGTTTAGTATTTAGTACCTCTCCCAATTGTCGATAGTGGATAAATTGATATTTTCTTATAATGCAAATTTTCATTATTCCGATACATTCTTCAAAATTTTTGGGAAAAAATATCAATCGTCCGAAATTGGGAATTGAAGGTGCGAATATTTCTACGATTCTCCACTGTAAATTATAGATAGATAATGTTTCATGTCTTAAACTTTTCTCATTTTTAGTTACCATAGATTGTGATTGCCACTTTTGTATACATAGACTATTGTGTACTTTTAATTATTGTTGTTAGTTCTGTGCTAGATTATTCTCCACTTTTAGATGTTATTGCTACCATTTTCTTACATTTCTCCCTATTACCGATCTTCAAAATTCTGTAAGTAATATGTATGTATATTAAGGGTGAATGCATTTACAAAATTTCACAAAAGTAATATTTTTCAGGACAAATATATTACATCAGTAAAGATTCTTTAACCCCTTAACCTACAATTACGGGCATAGCCCGTAGTACGATGATTTGGAATTCTACAATAAATTTTATTATCGGAATATCAAATTGTTTGAACAAAATTGTGAATAGTTTTGCTTGTCTACTAGTAAAAGAAGAATTAGCTTGTCTAAGATATTTCATTAATTCGACAAATTTATTTATGAAAGATTTTATTAAGCAACCGTCTCTCTCCGTTAATTAGTAAGTAAATAAGGAATGAAAAATTAAGAAACAGAGGGAACGTTTGGAAAACGGGATACTTGTAGAAGTAGTTGCCCGAAACGTTTCGTTGTCGCGAAATTAAAGATCCTTTATTCGTTTAATTGACGTCATCGTTTATGCGTATACTCTGTTATACATATACCGTTCATTCATCTTTTAAACCACAGCTACGTTTGAAACAAATTTTAAGTAATGACGTCAGAATTGCGAACTACCGACCCGTGTGTACCGCAAGCACAAGTGCTACTTAAATTCTCGAACCGAGTAATTCATGATCAAAGAAACCGTATGATTTTTCCAGGTGCTTTGAATTTTCCGCTTACGTGTCCTAATTCCGGCCAGTTCTCTCGTAACTGTTGAGATACGCGAAGTAAAAGAAACGAAATACTAATAATAATAATATATATATGATATAAATATACATGGACAACGTATGTATATTTCACGTTCAATACATTTTTCTTTAAATTAGAATATAATATTGTTACATCTTAATAGCAATAGTACAATTATACTTTGTATCATTAGCAAATCTTCGCGACAACGAGGAATACAGAATACAGGGTTTCTGAATTCTTTGCTTGTTTACATAAAGTGATATTTTTGCGACGAAAAGAACCAGCGTCGAAAATTACACCTATGCTCCTTGTTAGTCTCTTCGTACGTTGTTTTTTTAATCATGCCCGTCCTACTTCGCAGGAGCTGCGGCGGTGGGATTTCACGACAGCAGAGGCGCTGTAGGAGGAAACCGTGCAAAGGCAGGTCGTGGAGCACGAAATACAAGATCTGCAACCCTGAGGTGAGTCATTCAACGAAAGCATCTTTTTCATTACTTTTCTAAACGGGAACACTTACATTTGTCACAAATTTTCATCATCTATAAACGATTGTCTTTCCATTTCGCGATTCCTTCGTCTTTGTTTCAAAATCGCCACCAACGAACAAACACCGATGAAAAATTAAATACCAGATAAATCACGAATGGAAAAACCACCTCGTAAAATTATCGCATCTAACAGATGAAAAAGGGAGAATATTGTAAATGTAAAAATTCCTCGTCACCTCTAAACAATTTCCTTATCAATTCAAAATTTCTTCGTGCAATTTTCTCCAACGAAAAAACAAAAATCGATCAAAAGTTAAATCACGAACCAAAAGGAAAGAATAATCACATGAAATAGTAGCGTAGATTCAATTATTCCACAACCGATATAATTCCATTCTATCAGCAAATACTTCTCTTAATAATATTCCAAACGAGAAACGTTTACAACCATGAAGAATTCTTATCATCTGTAGACAATTTGTCTAATAACGTGACAATTTCTTTATACCCGAGGAAGGAAAATTCGATTAGAAATTAAACCACGAAACAAAAGGAAAGAATAATCACATAAAATAGTAGCGTAGATTCAATTATTCCACAACCGATATAATTCCATTCTATCAGCAAATACTTCTCTTAATAATATTCCAAACGAGAAACGTTTACAACCATGAAGAATTCTTATCATCTGTAGACAATTTGTCTAATCACGTGACAATTTCTTTACACCCGAGGAAGGAAAATTCGATTAGAAATTAAACCACGAAACAAAAGGAAAGAATAATCACATAAAATAGTAGCGTAGATTCAATTATTCCACAACCGATATAATTCCATTCTATCAGCAAATACTTCTCTTAATAATATTCCAAACGAGAAATGTTTACAACTATGAAGAATTCTTATCATCTGTAGACAATTTGTCTAATCACGTGACAATTTCTTTACACCCGAGGAAGGAAAATTCGATCAGAAATTAAACCACGAAGGAAAAGGAAAGAATAATCACATAAAATAGTAGCGTAGATTCAATTATTCCACAACCGATATAATTCCATTCTATCAGCAAATACTTCTCTTAATAATATTCCAAACGAGAAACGTTTACAACCATGAAGAATTCTTATCATCTGTAGACAATTTGTCTAATCACGTGACAATTTCTTTACACCCGAGGAAGGAAAATTCGATCAGAAATTAAACCACGAAACAAACCGATATCTATTGGAAGAACAACCACGTAAAGCAGTTGCACCAAACAGATAGCAGTATCCGTCGAACATTCAGTGTACTAGCCTAAATTCAATTATTCCCGAAAGCGGCTGTCTTATCAATATAATTCTATTCAAGCGACTTGCCGCCGTAAGACTGTAAGACAGAGAGTGTAACGTATAGGAAACAGGCAAGGTGAGATAGAAGCTCCGAGCCGTGGAACTGGTTGCACCGTGTTTCCTCTCTGTCCTTTATCGCGAATGAAGCGCAAGGCGAGGAGTAAGTTGTCACACGAGTAGAAACGGGACAAACGAGAACGACCGAGTGACTCTCTCGTCTCTCTGTCTGCTGTTCGAGCCCCGGTAACACGTACATCCACGTGATTATAACGGCACCAGGGCTCCGGGTCTGAGTAACTGGAGGAAATTTGCGGTTCGCGCAAACAACGAAACGAAGTTAACTCCGTCGTTTAACTGGCAACTTTTGAAGCTGCCTCGCAGTATTCCACCGCGATACGCCGTCCTCGATTCCCTCTCGCTCTCTTATACCGCCCACCAACCCTTCGCCACGGTTCCGTTTATGTAGGCGCTGGAAAACGGGATTTGCTTCGCCAACCGTGTCTTGCTTAACCCTTTTCACAAACTTTTCCCCAAACCATCGTCAATTTAACGATTACAAGTGGATTTTATTTTGTCCGTGAATTATATCCTCCATGGTTAACGATAGACGTATATAGAGTGCTCCGGGCATTGTCACATATATAGTCGAATCGAAAAAGGTTTTGCGCATCCTATAAGTAGGGAAATTTTATTCGAATAAGTAAGTGTTTAAAAATTCGTAGTCCTACTTGGCTACAGAATTCGTAGTATCAACTTGGTTGCACATTACATCTGAACAATTAGAAAAATGTCTATTCCAGCTATATCGTATGTATAATCATACCGTATCTTCTATTTTTCATTGCTGTTTTAAACTTTTGTTTTCATAATTCAGACATTAGAAATATTCTTCTAAAATTTCAAGTATTTTATAACAGAGAAAAGGGTAAACTGAGCAGATAAAGTTGATAGAATCATTGTAAATGTTTTGTTCAGAAAACTGATTAGCATCGAATCAAGCCAGTGACACCAATTGTGATTCCTTTTGATCGAAGACAGGTTGGATAAAGTTTCATTTTTACTTTGTCCACAACTTCGATTCTTCAATAGCGGTTCTTCGATAGATCATTAAATACAAATTACGTATAACGTTTCGATACAACATTACGGTAATCTTCGTTTAACTAGCTGATAAACGAATTTAGCATTAAACAAAATCGAAAAAGAGTATTACTTCCTGAAAATATCAAGGCAAAACGGGACAAAAGGAGAATATCTTTCTTCTCGTTGCAAAAATCGGCGAACAAAAGGAATCTTCCGAACGAGACACATCTTGACAATCAATAGCGGCACTCTCGATCTGCACGATAAACAATTTCCACCGGTGTCACAAACACGCGTGTATACCACGTATACTCGCACGCACACACGTCATCCGTGAAAGCTCAAAACGGTCAACCCATCATCGTCAAGCGAACAGACAAGCGGTTTATACGTCAAAGAACGGCTCAGGCCGCGACTCCGTAATTAATTGTTCGTCCCGTTATTACAGCCTTATGCCAACAGGGCTCGGTCAGAAATTACGCGAATTATCAATTCAAATTCGACGCGTGACGGTCAGCTGCGGCTGTCACGTATGACCGTGCCCCGAGCCTGCAAGTGCATCGAATACGTGCTGCGCTTTGCAGCACCCGGCCATACCCCGGGGGATGCACGGATGCAGCTGACCCGACCCACATTCCGAATCTGGGCCGAGTTTCGACCCCGTCCACGGACACACGTGGCCGTCCTTCCCATTGATATCTGCCAACTCGATATTCCGTCGAATTTACCCGGGCCATTTTTCCTTTCTTCCCTTCCTTTCTATCCTCTTCTATTCTATCCTTTTCTCTTTTTTTATCTGTCTCTTTTCTTCGACATATGCCGAAGGGTTGCGTATTGTCTTGGTCTCGCGTGTATCCATCCTGCCACTTTGTGTGTGTCCACGTCGGGCAACACGATTCCCCGAAGAAAAAAAAAAATGAGAGAATAGGAAAAACAACGGAGTGAAAGAGAACGGAAGGGTGGGTGACGAACGAACCGCAGAAAAGTAGCGCCGTTGCGGATCGTAAATTCAAGGCTGAAAATCGATGTCCTCCACCCTCCTGCTGCCCCTTTGTGGAACTTGTAAACGTATACGGTTCTTGTCCCGGCGATATTTTCCCTTTTAACGTAACCTCCCCTGTTAGTCGATACTTCTGATTAATTTAATGTTTGATTTTATGTCTCTCTTTTTTTCATTTTTTTTTTTTTTTTTTTTATTTGCTGATTCTATTTTATGAAGAAGGAGAATCGTTGGGGACGGTGTTCTTGGTCGGTGGAAACTGCGGTCTCGTTCACCGCAAAAGTGTTTCGGTAAAACGTGAATTGGTAGTTTGTACCGAGAACTTGTTAATTTGTTGGGGGTTGATTGTTTAAGAATAAATACGGCACGAGGGTGGAATTTCTTATTGGAGAACGAAAGAAGAAATTGCCGTTCATTATTGGCGAATCGATGGTTCGGTTATTTGTATTTCATTGCGGAATTTCTTCCCGCGGGTCGATGAGCTTTATGAATATTGCAGAACAAAACAAAGCACTCCTGCCTGTGGAGTATTGCGCAATGGTAATTACCACAGTTGATGGGTAATCGGTCATTTCCGATGCGCATCACGACTCGATATTCCTTCCTTCGAATATCTGTGTATTCGCCGTGGCAATTTACTTTTCAGCCTGAAGTATCTTTAAGCAGTAAAAATTCACCACTCCACGATATTGCCTCGTCCGTTACGAAAGGGGTGAAATAATTATTCGCTAGTCTGAAGAATATCTCGAACCATTACCAGTTACAATTGAATACAATTGAAAAAAAAGAAAGAAAGAATGTATAACGCCCCATTTGTGAGATAATTCAATTAATATCTAGGAGGCTCAAGATTCTTGTACAGCCCTTTCTAATTATCAGCAGTATTAAATTCCCATATTGGATGAACCGTGTTTGATAATCGAATGTCTTTGAGTTCATTTTACAAATTACAAGCCTACTGAATATCCTGTTTTGCAAAAAATAATAAAATTATAAAATATTTTCCAACTTGTTAATTCATTAATATTATAAGTCGATCGATTATTTGTCAAGATCAGGAAAAATCTTTCAAATTCGATCAACACCATTCACATCCGTTTTCCTTAAACTCAATTATCCTCTTACCTTCGCAACACGTAACAACAAAAGATTAGCAAGAAAGAATAGTATTTATAGCAAAGAAAGCTCATAATTGTCATCCAATTCGGTTAAACACGTTCGGAATTATCTTCAATTCGACTTTCCAGGGCAATCCTGGCTTCCGTTTCACGTATGGGTCTCGCGTCGTTCAGCCATAAAATTGCATCGGGAATTTTCGCGAAACGGTCTCTCTCTCTCTCTCTCTCTTTCTTTCGGACCTAAGGCGAGAAGTAAGCGAGCGAAGCTTGGTAGTCGTCGACGTCGTGTGACCGACGTGACATTTCGCCCAAGGGTCGACGTCGCGGCGCCCGCCGTTGCTGCAAGGCGAGAGAACCTGCACTCGACGTTCGTAAATGCACCGCCAACAAAGCTATCGATAGGCACCGTCCACAAAGGCAACGTCGATCTTGCCCACCCCTTTTTCCACCGCTACGGCCGCCGCATACGTAACGCGTAATATCTCTTTCATTTAACCGGCCCGAAACCGGCTTTATTGGGGCTTTGTCGCAACGAACGATTCTCTTTCACACGCTCGACCTAACCGAGAGACCTGTAAACGTGCTGTCCATTACGTTCACAGAATAGAGAAGCCGAATAGAGAAATAAGTGGAACAAAAGTTTGCACGTAGAAAAGAGAGAGAACTCTGATCTGCAGGAATTCCGGTGAGCGTGAAATTTGCCTCGAGGGAACAGCGCGGAGAGCACTGGAACGACGCAGGGATTAATTTGAAGAAATCACTGCCGGATGGGATTTCTGGAAGCCGCGATCTTTACGTCGAAATTGAGCCGATTGGAATGTTATTTAAAGTTGTTTGAAAAGATGATGATTGTACAGATTGGAGAAATTCGAAATTAGGTTCTTGTCTTGGCAATCTTCGCGCGATTAACGATCTGGTTGGTACGTTGTTTCAAATCATCCGAATATACTCGGTATAAAGATGGTACAGATGGAAGATTTTTCGAATGACGAAATGACGAACGAGGTCATCTAGGGTTAATAGGTTCTCGAAATTAACCGTTCGGAAGTATCGGAAGTATGCACAAAGTCTATCTTATAAATTCATTTACTTCGTTGCTGGGTTGATTGCATCGTAAATTAGATTCTCGCGGCCTTTGCACTGTCTACGGAGTAAATATCAAATCAGGACGTTTACTTGTCGTGAAAAGCTGACACGAAAATTGCTCGACGTTCGAGGTATCCTATTGATACAATTTTCAACCCTTATCGCGCGAATTTCTTATGGGTACAGCTCGTTCCTCTTTCGATTTATAAACTATTCGTATACACGAAGCATTCAATATGTGCGAAAGTCACGCCCAGAGAACGTCCAGAATCTACCGTATTCCATCGAAAAATTACGTATTGGCAACTTGGACGATTCATCACCCGTTGCAACGGGGATACATGGCGACGGCCGACGTCTCGTTCAACTTTCTCGACTCTCCGTGTAGATCGGTCATCGTATTGACTATTCATTTCATACTACTATCGAGAACGTTCGTCGTCAGATCGTTTAAGAGTTCCGTCACGTTTTTCATGGGGCAAAATGACACGGATTCCGCGCGACATCTCTCATTCTGCCTGATGGACAATTTTCTCGGGCTCGTAAGTGCTCGTTCGCTACTGAGCTTTTTATGATGTCACATCCAATCTGCCCCACACGATTGACCCACGCACGTTGACGCGAAAATACTTGGCCAAAGTATGAACGAAGCGTTAAGCTCGACGACAAATCCGGCTATGACGACCAGTGTCACCCCTATATCACACGAACCATATCCTCGTAAGACGGAAAACATAGATTCCATGACGCTTTTTATCGATACATCAAGGATCAACTGTGGTATATCCTTTTACGACGATCTTAGAAAGGATTTCGATGATAGGATTTAGATCTGGACGATTTAGACGATCGTTTTGATGGCGAAGGAGATCAAGTGTAAAATCATAGAAAAATCGTTTAACCTTTTATCGCCCTATTTATTTTTGTTCGTGAAGGAAACAGTTACGATTAATTAGAATTTTCGATTTCTTAAGTGGAACATTAGGAATTCAAGGCTGTTATAAATATGAGGATATTGGTGTAACGTCATATTTTTATGAATATGATTAAAAGAATGAAACTCGGGTAAGAATTTGTTTTATTTACACAATTAGCGTCTACTATACTTTGCATATTTTCTGTGAAAATTATTGCTGCGAAAAGAGAAAGGAAGGAAAGGAGAAAGACATGATAATACAACAACATGATGCAGTAAGGACACAAAACGATATCTAAAAAATGTAGATGAACGAGCGGGTAACTTTCAGGTCACGTATCATAAAAGTTAACTACCAGGGAAGAAGAAAAAGAATTGCCTTGAAAGTTAGGCATAAATTTCTGACAGTCTCAAGATTTATTGGTTTGAAGGTTACTTATAAATTTCTCACAAAGAGAAAGCTAGAGGGTTCCATAAAAAATTTTTCTTCAGATTATTGGTACATTTATAACCTTTTATAAATTCATAAATATTATTTATATAACATAGATATAATTTTTAGCAGAAAAATAGTTCAACATGATAGATAACTTTAAACGAGTGAATATTCATACTTTATATAACGGAAGAATTTACTAACGCTTTTCTACATGGAATTTCGTCCGTATCGGGCGAAGAGATTTGTTTTTCCGGAAAACGCAGCTACGATGCCAAACAATGGCGCGTTGATCAATTTGCCTGGCGTGGAATAAGATACGATTGTCAGGTGGATCGAATTAAGCGTAATTGATACATCCCTCGACCAACGTGCAATCCCGACAGTCTACACTTGCTGCAGTTTGCGCACCGTTGCGCTCCGCTGAAATTCCGCCAAATAAATTTATTTTCCGTTTATAATCGTGTCATTTCTCAGGAATTCGCCTGCATGGCCAAACAACGCTACTACAGGTGAAAACTACAGGTGACGGTGCAACGGGTCGCAACGACACGAACGGGCCAATATTACGTTCTTTTTATTTAAAAAGAGAAGAATTTCTCGACCCCAATTACAAAGTAATGAAAGCCGTAAGTGGGAAACCTGATAAATCATATTTCCCGTCTTTTATGAAAGAATAATTTTAAGATTCAATATGCTCGATATTTGATATTTAGATATTTCATTTTAATATTTAAGCTTCGATATTTAGAAAATATTACCTACATGTTTGATAACACATTTTGAAATTTCATTGTCGTTGCAATCAAATATGTCGCAATTATGTTGCTAAAATTGACAATCAGTCTGAAAATGTATGACAACAAAGATAGAATATTATGAAAAACTGACTTATCATATCTTGGCTTCGTGATCTTCAAATGGATACAAAGGAGGGCTAATGACAGTCAACAATGAAAATCGAAGAGGATTGCGTGAACCTTTTATCAGTGAGCAAACAACGAGCGAAAGGAAACGTGGAAGAAAAAAATCTAGAAATATTTGAACGCGAGTTAAGCTCGAGATCAAAGCGATAAGGAAATAAATTTATCGTCCAGGCGGAAAATAAAACGCGAGATTACGCCGGGCTTTATCGCCGACTTTGGAGATCGAAAGATTTACGGAGCTCGTTAGCAAAACATAAAACAAACATAGAGAAATAGAAATACCTACGTAGAAAAACGAGAAGGGTGGAAAACTAGGTAACGGCGAGACAAAGAGGATGATGGTAAAGGTAAAATGTGGAAAGAGAGACTTCGAAGCTTTCGTGCACGTAGAAAAAGAGAATATAGAAAGGTCGTGGAAAGAAATGAAGAAGAAAGAGAAAAGAAAAAAAATATTAATGCGTGGCTGATGATCCTGTGCAGCGATACATTTCAGAGGACTCATCAGTCTCCGAATGTAAATTTGGCTCGCGGACCTGATATCCAACCGCGGTTAATACAAAACCAAGGATTATACTGAAAGGACGGATTACGTGGACCGGCAACCGCGAAATTGGAAAATTTATGAAAACGTCGCTGGTACGTTGCGCTCCAACCACACGTACAGATATAGAAACATCTACAGGTGTATCGATATATCTCCCTGGGTATTTATAAAGTAATCGAAGGCACATTAGCCTTGTGAAATATTAATAGCGTGCACGCCCTCGATCGCGAGCCTCTCCGCCATTAGAAGATTCCCGGTTCCTCCGGGATACCATGACGGACAATAATTTACCAGCACTACGATAAATTTCACGTTAAAATCCAGCCAGAAGGGATTTACGTTCGCGGGCTACCGAAGAGGACCCTACCTTTCGCGTCTTTCCCCCTCGATCCCTCTCTTTCAACTGAAATTGTATCTCTCTTTTTTCTCTCGTTTACTTTCCCATCTCTCTCAGCGATCGTCATTCCGTTTGTCTTTCTCTATTTTTTATAATTATATATACCTATAATATTGATGATATATTGATTTATACGATTCCTATATGGAATTGTTTGCGCGAGTTTGTAACAGAAAATACTAGGAAATATTCAGTTTCATTTATTTGGAATATCGTAGGGAATCAACGTTATGTAATTAATTAATAGGATTAGCATAGTGCCTCTAATTAAAGGTGACAACTGTGATATTAACATTCTTTCCTTTCTAGGCGAAAATACTAAAATAATATGACACCCTTTGCGCAATCATAAAGCTTCTGTAAGAAACAATTTTTTAAAAACTTATTTGTTGTTACTTTCTATATGCTGAATTATATGTCTTTTGCGTGGGATTAATAATGTGAATTTATATCTGAAAGCTAGAAAATATCCACAGTGTATTTAATCTCTTTATGGATTGTGGTGTTTTGTTTATTTGAAATATTTTAGAGGATTCTGATTAAAAGTTACCGTTGTAAACAAGGATATTAACATACAAACATGATATAGACATTCTATCCTTTTTAGTTATCCTTTGTCCTCTTTTATCCTGATTATATTTAGCATGGGATTTTTAATATAAATTTGTAAACATCGAAGCTAATTTCTTATTACATTTCATGCATTTAAAATGAAGAAAGATATAATAAGTCATACTTTTATTTTTCATATGAGAAAAATTTTAGAAACCAATATCATAGCAATCGCTCGATCACCTATTATGAAAACGGTGTTTTCAATGGGATTGTCTTGAAAGATATTTACATCAAAAATATTGATTCCTCAAAAATATTGGTTATCATATTTCAGATGTTAGATTGATTTTGTTAACTATGTTATATTGAACATGAAAGGTAACAACAACGTAACATCAAAATTTCAAACATTATAAAGAATCAAAGTTATTCAACCAGTTAATGAAACAAGCACTAAAGATTCGTCTATCCGTTTCAGATTGAAACTTACAAAAGTGATAATATTATTCATTTCACTCTAAACGAGGATATTCAAATCGCACGACTTTCCTTACTTGAAACCATAAAGCTCTTACAGAGAGGGATTCTTTGAAATTTTGAAGACGGTTAAATCGAGCGGGACAGGGCCCTGTGCCTGGGTACTTTTTCATTCTCTATGTCCGCGTGTGCTCCTTTCGCAGTGGACAAAAAACTTATATGCATTCAGATACGGGAACGTTAAATAATTCCCGCACTTTCCGTATCAATTTCGTTCTTTGTGCTTGAGCACGGGCCGACTGCTGGTTATATTAAATCCACGCGACGGCATAACGGCGAGAGTGAATTTTTAAATTCCAATATCCAGATCCGTGCGTGTCCCCCTCGTCTCAAAAAGAAGGAAAGAGATAAAAAGAGGGAGCTGAGAACGTTGCGAATGTCGATATGATTTCATTCGTTTCATTTTCAAAGGTAATGCGCCATGTGATAATCGACTGGCATTGAAAGTGTTCCAATGTAATTGGTAAACGGGTTTGCGAGTTAAAGTTTCACGAATTTTCGAACTCTCTCTCTCTCTCTCTCTCTCTCTCTCTCTCGTCGACACAATTGCACGAAAATGTTTTGACGCTTAGTAATGGGACCCTTTTATTATCAAGCTTCTTGAAAAATGAATTTTCTACAAATTGTATCTTTGAAATGAATGATGATGTTGATATGAAAATTTAAGAATATATTGAAGTGGCTTTTGTCATCTTTTATTTCTACATTCTGGGTATGTCTTTACAGATGTAATACGTTTATAGTGTATGATACCACGTTACATTGATTATTTTCTAATCTGTGATAGAAACCATAGTATGCTGATTGGTTAGCAGTTGAGGAAATAAAAGTTCAAGATAGATGATGGAATATATATATATATATATGTCGGGTTCGCATTATGATTAGGGTTAGGCGCGTGAAACGAACCTTCATTTGGATTACACATTGTTGTTATGCAATAGAGAAGACATTGACTAGTGCAAATATGATTATTAGTACAAGTGTGGATATTCCAGAATTGACAAGTAACCGCGGTGATTAGACACTAATGACAATGGTCTTAGGGTCGAAAACGAATCCGTGGTCAACGGGATAATAGGTAAATGTACTTTCTTCCAAAGTCCAAGTTGGACTCGATTTACTTGTCTACGATACAAGTATTACTAAACTAGCTCTTTGTTAAAACGTAAAATATTCACCGAGCGTAAAGACGCTATGTAACTCGCTAATGAGACCTCACGAGAGAATGACTTTCCGTCGCGATGTCGCTGCAGAGGAAGACTATGATGGGGTGTGTCTAAGGACACGAGATCATCGGATTCGTGGAGAGATGCCTTCGTTCGGAAAGTGAAGGAAATTGACGTTGCTGTTAATTGGTCAATTTCCATGTTGGTGATTAGAGAAGGATGCTAGCCACCCTCGAGGGGAAGTTGCTAGCGGGAAGCGTCGTTCGTGAGAAAAATAAAGTTCCCTGTAGTTGGAACAAAGACTGTTTGTCTGTTTGAAGGACTTTAGTTAACTAAACCTTAAAGATTTATAACGGGCTCTCGGGCTAGCCGAACATGTACTGCGGAGACGCATCGACATCTGGCAATCATCTTACTCGAAGAATAGGGTCTGCACGTGGCGAGCCACGGGACAGAAACCGTTGGAATGTTTACTGTCGCGTGTCGCCACGAATATTTCTTTTAAGGAGAGCTATAGAATTACTCCATACCTATGTTAGGCAAAACGTTCATCCCGTGACCGCGGCTACGTTCGGCGACTGACTGTCGCCTCGAGCCCAAGCTCATTATCACAATTCTCGAATAATTACAATCGGGTTGAATAACTACAATTGTTCAATTACAGCTATAGTAGACTCTAGGTTACAATGTTGCATGATTATCCAAAATTCCAAAGGCTCCGGTGTTCTTTTCATCTCCGACACGGCCATCCTGACTATCACACGTCCTCGTGTGTAACTAAAATATCGTATTTCTTACATTAGATTCGCTACAACCGACATTGTTTAAGATTTAACTAAATGTCTAAGTAAGTCAGGGGTCCAGTGCATTAACAAAGTTTCGTTCGGAGGTTTGACAACAGAAAAATAAAAGAGAATAGGAATTTGTAATGTTATAATTTGTACTCAAAGTGTTAGGTGCGATATGGCCTTCCGCATGACACCTGTAGCAAACCGCCTTGGACGGTGCGGCCGGTCGGTTTCCTTCCTGGCGTCGTGCATCCCTCTGCTGTTCCTCCTGCATCCTCTTGCGGCAGTCCTTTATTCTGTGTCCGAGAGTACCACAGTAATGACACCTCGTCTGGTGGCCCGATAACTTGCGTCGCTTAGCTTCGGGTTCCGCCGGTGCATATCTCAGCGAAGGTGTCGACTCTTCTTCGTAACAAAAGGGTCGCATTTCGCTCAGGAATTGGTCCTCCGTTCTGATATCGCTCGTGAGGGCCAATCGTTTAAGACGTTGGTCGTGTGGAATTAATATGTAGAGAGTGACAGCGTTAAGTATTTCGTCTAGCGTAGAATGTTGCCACCGCGTCTGCAGGAGGGAACGGATACGGCCGGCAAACGCCCCCGTGGATTCGCCCGCTCCCCGCGGTTCCCTGGATACCTTGATTAACGATGAGGACGTCGTCTCTCGGCCACCGAACTGTGTAAGGAATCGTTCCTTAACTCTAGGCCAAGTAATTTCTCCGTTTCCCGTCGTTCGCGCCAGCCAATGTGCTGCAGAACCCTGTAGAGAGTCACTTAAAGCAGAGTATAGCGCGCCACCTCGCAGGGGGTTGTCCTCCATGGCCCTACTAACAGACGCGCACCACGCGGCTGGGTCGGCGCCTGCGACTTCTGGGTTAAAATGTGGGAATTTGGTGATTCCCGTATTTGGTCGTTGCATTAGCGTATGAATTAGGTTGTTCATGACAGCGACCTGCCCTTCCAGCGTTCGCAACCGTTCTGATCCCACTTCTGATGTCGGATCGTCGCTGGGAATGGGGTTGTGGGCGTCAAATGAATCTTCTCGAGGATTAGCCATTGATACAGTACACACAGGCGTAGTTTATTGCAATGATAGAATTATTACAGTCTTAACAATTGATCACGGCGGTTCGGCACTCGCGACACTAGTGACGATGCTCTCGGGCTCAATAACGAATCCGCGGCCAACGGGATGACAACAGAACGTACACACAAAGTCTAAGTCTGAAAATAATCACTGATCGCGAAGGCGTTACTCCTTGATCGATGAGATCGCGAGCGAGAATGCCTTTCCTGTCCCGATGATGCCACAGAGGAAAACTATAATGGGGTGTGTCTAAGGACACGAGATCATCGGATTCGTCGAGAAAAGCCTTCGTTCAGAAAGTAAGGGAAATTGACGTTGCTGCTAATTGGTCAATCTCCATATCGGTGGTTAGAAAAGGATGCTAGCCGCCCTCGAGGGAAAGTTGCTAGTGGGAGACGCCACTCGTTGAAAAATATGTCTCCCCTATCTTCCCGTAGTTGGGACAAAGACTGTTTGTCTGTTTGAAGGACTTTAGTTAACTAAACCTTAAGATTTATAACGGGCTCTCGGGCTAGCCGAACATGTACTGCGGAGACGCATCGACATCTGGCAATCATCTTACTCGAAGAATAGGGTCTGCACGTGGCGAGCCACGGGACAGAAACCGTTGGAATGTTTACTGTCGCGTGTCGCCACGAATATTTCTTTTAAGGAGAGCTATAGAATTACTCCATACCTATGTTAGGCAAAACGTTCATCCCGTGACCGCGGCTACGTTCGGCGCTGACTGTCGCCTCGAGCCCAAGCTCATTATCACAATTCTCGAATAATTACAATCGGGTTGAATAACTACAATTGTTCAATTACAGCTATAGTAGACTCTAGGTTACAATGTTGCGGGATTATCCAAAATTCCAAAGGCTCCGGTGTTCTTTTCATCTCCGACATATATATACAGATGTTCAATGAAATTTTAAAATTAATTACAAAATAAATAAAATAAAAATTATTTACAAAACTAACAAGCTGCAGGAAAAGCCTAAGAATGAAGAGTAAAGTGGTGGAACTGAACTAGAGGCAGATTGTTACTTATTATTACTTATCTACTACAGTTTATTAGTATGATTAATCTGTAAAGGCTTTTATGACTTCGAGTTTACGTTGATCTATGGTTTCACAATTATTCTGTGTTCGGTTTAACTTCCAGCAGAATTTTTATTTGTGCTTCGACATTTATTAATGACTCATTTCCGTGACCGCTTGACCATCGACAAAGGTCGACGAGTTTAACGTGGGGAAAATTGAACTGAAAGTTAAACGCGAACGTTTCGCGTGGAAAATTCTACATTGAAGGGAAACAATTGACGAAGCATCGTCTTCTTCAGTTCCTGTAAAAACTTGAAGCACACGAATCACGTTAAAAAGTGGATTTTCTATCCTGGAGTTGAAGAAACACGAGAGAAGAATGCGAGTGAAGAGGAGAGAATACAAAGTGCCTTCCATTTTCCAGCCTTTCACGGTCCGGCCGCAAATTGCTCCAAATTCTTTATTCTCACCTCACTCAAAGCGTCTTTCGTCCATTATTTTTATCTTCTTTCATCCATGCGCTCGAGCTGTTCGAAAAAGAAAAGGGAGACAATGCCTGTGTACCGGAACCTTTCAGTGAACTGTGTTCTTGGAAAATTGAATCGGTTCGGGAGAAACTTATATTGTAATATTTTATTTCAAGTTCAAAAGTTCCTTACATTAAAACATATATACACAAAATATGCACCAAACTCTTAATATAACAAAAATATCGGCAATAACGTACACCTTTAAACGTTAACTTCGTACAAAACCTTCGAATCCTTTATTATACGTGTTGAGATACGTATAATTTTCTGTGCTGGACTAGGTTAAATGCGTAGTAGAGATACTTGTATGTGAATATCAGTGTGTGGAAGAATGTGTGTTCGAAGCGTCTCGAAAACAAATGAATGTAAACTCCTCCGAAGAGTCGGTTAAGAGTCGTCGAAGAGTCGGTTTACAGTCGGGTATAGAAGAAAATGCTGAGACGCGTGCAAGTGTGTATCGATGAATATATAAGAAATCGTCCATGAAATAAATATTTCATTATTTTAATATTAATCCTCAGTATAAATTTAGTGTTCCTATAACATTATTTCGGCCTCAAAGATCCACAATTCTCAACAATACGAAATATTCTTCATGTAATTATTTTATTTATCTACGTTTAATACACACCATAAATCACACAACATACCGGAACATACTTATCCTGCTCGACAAGGCAACAAGAGAAACATAAACGGAGATTCGGAAAATCTCTTCGAAGAGCTAGCGCAACATCTCATAAAATAAAAGATAGAACAGGATCATCCCCCCTAGGAAGAATCCTTTGACCTGTGAGTACTGCCCTAAATATTTCGATTCCAGTGCACGTGGTGCAATAAAACGCGGATTTTTATTCCTGTGTCTAGGATACTTAAAAAATATAAAATCAATCGGTCCCACGTGCATGTCGCAACCAACCAAGTCCCAGCGCAACCAACTGCCACATAGTTGTAAATGATTCGCGGATATCCGTAGTGACCTCACTCTTGTCCCACGTAGAAGGAAAGTGGATAACTCGGTGATTGATTCTCGATTCACTTCCTACTGACAGTGACTATATATTCTGAATGCAGATTACGTTGGTCGTGCGCAGTAGTACAACATAGGCATCCTTTCGAACTATAAAACTTTAATTCAAAATGAATTCTTCATTTTGCGAGTGAATTGCCTGATGTTTGCACCGGTGTGGATTATTCAGGTTTCGGTAGAAATGATTTTTTCATTGAAACGATATCGCATGAATTTGTAATTTACTTCGCGACAAAGGACCACGATTTTTTTAATGGAATTGGAATAATAAAAAATCGTAGGGAAAGCGGTACGATAGGTTTTATTGGAGTAATTGGAATTTTATGAAAACGTTAATATCGCATTTAGGTGTGTCGCGGAGTGACGATGTATGTGTGTACGTATTTGTTACGCAGTGTCGTAAAGTCACGGGAGTGTTACGAATGCGACGCTTTATACGTCTGCTAATTGTCGTCTGTCGACGATGGTACATGTTCCGTGTGAAAATTGTGACGCGTATTTTCAACAATGAAATGGAAAATACTTCTGCGAGGTATGCTAGAACGAATAGCGTTACAGGAAAATGTTGCAACGGCGAATCATTATCAATGAAACGAAGACATTGCAACGAGAATAGGTACTACAGCGATCATGGTTTGTATCTGCTATAAATATTAAATTGTTTACGCATCTGATTACGGAAAGTTTGTTCATAGCTTAATATATACAGTACATAATTAAACACACATATTATTATAATAATTATTACTTATACAATAATGTATAAAGTATAATAATTATATATTTATTGCTGTTCATACAAACAACATGTAATACACATATCGTTTTAGCCTGTAATGAATTTTCCCCAAATACATACACATATTTTAGAATACGCTAGAACAAACAGGTACTATAACGAATGAGGTTGCAGAACCAATTACGTTAGAATATTTCATTGTATTAATTATAACAGTACTAAATAATAATAAAAGGAATGATAATAACGAGGTATAAAAACTTACAAATACAAATTAATATCTATTAGAATATAAAAACTTCCGCGTTGACGTTATGAAAGGGTTAATTTGCGTCGTGTCAATGTTCGTTTACTTTTAAGTTGAAGCCAGCGCAATTATAACTGCATTGAGGTATTAATATCGCATACAGCGGGAGTGGAGCATTTGTTGGTCTCCGTTGCGCCGGCGCAATTATAAATAATAGAACTTGCTCACCACGTGAAGTACATTTAACTCACATGTAATGCATTCCTTCCGGTTCCGTGATGTCGACATAATTACTAGCTGCGGAAATTATCGTTGCGTTTGTATTAAAGCTGTTCGCGAAGCGCTCTTCGTTGTCATGGATTTCGAAAAACAAAGCAAACTCGAAAAATTGGAAGGGAAGACTTTGACTACTCTGCACGCTCCGTATACATTTCCTATTATTATAATAAAAATTCAATTTGCCTTTGATACTATTGGGTCGCGATTCTCACTGAGAATTACGGGGCGATTATAAAGAGAACACTCGATAAAATCGAAAATTTAATATCACAACCTACTCTGCCGCTCTCGGAAAAGCATTTCGACCAACCTATTTTATCTTGCAAATACGGTCGCAGTATTTCACGTTTTAAGGAATTCTCGAGTGTTCTCCGCGCCAAACAATCCTATAAACAATACGAAAACGATCGGATCGAGCGAGCATCGAGAAGCACGAAACGCGTAGTTATGCTAAGCGAAAAAGCAAAGAACGAGAGAGAAGGAGAGAGTACGACGAAACGACCTGACCGCATTTTTGCCCATTAATATTCGGCCTAGAACCCACACACTTGCCGCATTTACAATAAATTATTCACACTCAGACGCGGAAAGGCGATCGTTGGATGGAGAAGAAAGACGGCGCAGCGCGGACAGGAAGGGCCGAATGGCTGAAAGAATCACGAGGGATGAAACGAGTGGGAAGAAAAAGGGCCACAACATCATTAGCATAACGAAACGGAGATACGTGCTGCGAATCCAGATTTCCAGCCCTCTGGTTTCCCTCTGTCTTCGTATCCTCGGCCGTACTCTGTTAACACTGGTAATGGGCTAGTGTGTATTTCATGGCGGTGGTTCCCCTCTATTTTGCTCGCGGAGAAAAAAGGGAAATTCACTAGACGACGGAAATGTAAGAAAGCCGCCAGAGACGTTGTGCTTTCAACGGTAACTGGACGAGAGAAGTTTAAGATTTTAATGAAACGGTCTCTGTGAAACGTGGATGTAAACATGTGAACGAGGATACATAGATGAAAATGGTAGAATAATAAAAACATATTGGCTAAAGATATGTTCTATTTTATGCTTGAATATTTACATATAGCTAGTTAGCATGATGTGAAATTGTCTTTCTTGGTGTACACTAGTGGTGTATTTTGGACCAAATACAGATGATTGATAACCAAATTGATTACAGTGAAATTCCATTTATCTGAATGCATTGTGAAGGACATTCATATACATATATACCATAAATTATTCATACATAAAATCAAATAATATCGTACAATGATATTCATATATATAATATAATATAATATAATATAATAATAAAATTGATAATAATTGATTGATTCTCCCTTCTGCTTATGATTTTCTAATAAATAGATTCAGTCGGCAGTTCGTCTAATCAGACAATGATTTTTTCGTAATAAATGTTCCTGTTATCCTATCAAAGGTAGCTATTTGCTTTCTCAAGGAATTCACTAACCATATACTACAATATAATATCGATAATGATATTAAGAAATTTTCAAAAAAATGCATCTGATCATTTTGACTTCTGAGACTTCTTTCTGCGATTATATTTTTTGATTTGTATATGAAAATTTCTTTAAATATACGATTATATTACTAAAAATTCTCAACGCGAGAATTGATTGTAATTTTAATAAATAAATAAATAAATAAATAAATAAATAAAAATATATACGATTATATTTTCCATGTGATTGCATAAGGGTTTTTTAATATTTCTACCTATATTTGAAATTGTATCCTATATATCGTAGTATAATCTGTAATTAGCCTCATTTGCATTGAACATTCCGGCGGGGAAAACGGGGAAAAGAAAGAAAGGCAGGGATTTTCCAGGCGGAATTAAAGATTGTCGGAGAACATTGTGTGTAACTCGTAATTAGTAGCGGGAAATTTAGTGTATGAATTTTAGAGAAAAATTAAAGCGGTTCCTAGAGTACTGTCGCGGCGTATAAATGGAATTTTTACGAAGCTTTCGAGCGAACCGGGTAAAATCGACTTACTTTATTACTCAGAAAATGAGGGTCACAGGCTCGCTTCGTTCCGAAAATGGAAAGAGTTGAAACAATGAATCAAGTTCGTCCGGGTACATTTACGTCTATTAGAGCTTAAATTAAACTTAAAAAAATCACATTCATGGATCGAGCATCGAAATCTAACAAATGTTATTTCTTTATATCAGCAACTGAGATTTTTCCAGTCCTATCTAACTATAGATAGAAATTAAACTGCTTAGATAGAAGTTTCATCGCGTTTTAATGTTATAACTTAGTGTACACAATAATCCAAATGTGTTTTTGCTTAGAGCACGGTGATATCTGGCGATTAAAGTTGATCGAACGCTGGAAATTACTCGGTCCGCTAAGCGAATTACGCGAGATCTCAAAATGTCGTAACTACGAAGTTAAAGCTATATTTACGTGGAATAATGGCGTATGGAGTATACTATATTATACTTAGATTCTCCGCTTTAAACCTCGTTGAATCTCGTCGGACTAATAGTGCTTAAAACTTCTCTCAAAGTGCGGTCAACCTTAAATTACAACAAGCTTGTGCGTTCCGTATAGGTTCGAGTTTAGTTAGTAAAATCACTGACATTCTTTCACCAACATTTTTCTACTTGCAATATAAATTCACGAAACCGTTCGTAATTTTGTGTTTTAAACAAACCGTAATTTTCATAAAAACAGGAAAGAAAAATAAAGGAACGGCAGACAGAATAACAATGTAATGGCGCCGGTATGTTAATATTATTTCGTTTGCAACGTTGCTTTCACGTCGCACTTCTCGTTACCAAAAAACAATGCCACGACAATTGCTCCATCGAAAATCGTTCGACGGTCGGAAATTAATTGAACGCAACGCGATTAACGCAACGAAACAACGAAAATACATGCTTTTTGAGAGGCGTTCAAGTCACCGGCGCCGTCGATCTCAAGTGCGCTATGAAAAAGCACAAGCGTGTTTAACGAGGGCATTATGCAAATACTGGAATTATGATGACCAGAAATTACGAGCAAAAATTACGACTAAATTTATGATGGTGAAAAAAGAACGATAGAGAAAGGATGAAAAAAAAAGAAAGAAAAAAGGAATAGAAATAAAGGACAAACCAATCATAGTACGAGTTTCACGATATTCCGAGAATTACGATATTCCTCTTGAATTGAACAAATGGCGAGACTGGTTTTGTCGCGTAACTCTCTTTGTTCGCGCAGTCGTTCTTTACACCACCGCAAAAATAGGAATAAACCGATCGTATAAAGGCAGACGATGATGCAGTGGACATTAATTAATTAGTGCCGCGTATAACGCGTACGCGCAACGCCTCGGGATCGGACATTATCGCGTTAGTAATTCAGTTACCACTGATTTTATAGCGACAACGTTCAACGGGCTTTACAATAATGAGCCACGACCAACTCGTTCTCTTGATAATAATAATATATCGAAATATCGGTTTCCATCGGTCGGCCGGGGATAGTACAGTCGAAACTTTATACAGACACGGCTCGCGTACGTCTGTCCGTGATTTACATAAATATCGTTTTATTAGGACAATTAGAACGTTGGTAATCGGCGAATCTTTATTGGCATTCGCGAACCGCAATCGCAACAACGTTCGAACCATTCGTTTAAAATTGGTAAAGCAGTGATCTTCGATCGATGCGTTTAAATCGATATTTGATATATGTGTTTTCGCAGATGTTTCAGAGAGAAAGAGAGGAAGACTAATTTGTTTAGTTAAAGTAATCCCGTGCGATGCAATTAAGTGTTAACTACTATTCCAACCATGTCACTGGTACGGTCGTTATTATTTTATGAAATGAAATCCATATTCGGGCTACGGTGTTATTATCGCTATAACAATGTAGCCTCGAACGGGGTTTAAACGAAAGCAAAGCATTATTATTAATGCTCGAAACGAACATCCATAGTGCCTTAGAGAGGTAAATACATTCGATGGATACCGGATACGAAAGAAGGAAATTAAAGAAATATACAGAGAAATTGGTGTCCGTTTTTCACAGTATTTTCACGACAAAGTATACGATTCATTTGGATAACACGAGAACATTACCTAAAGTTATTTCCAAGTGCAACCGCCGTCGAACTTTGCACAGTGCAACAACCTCGATAATGCATCGATGACGTCGCGTATAACCGTCCACGAGAACAGACTACTGCCGACACACTTGCGCTTTCCGGGCGATTAATTTTTTACGATCCAGTTTGATACGTCTAGAGGCTAGGGACGAGGAACTTTTGACCCGTTTACATGGAAAATTTGCTTCCCTATTCCTTGCCTTCCTCTTCTTTTCTCCCTACGTAAAGTCGAGGGGATTCCTCGGCTTCGCGAGCCATAACCTCGCAAAAAATCCTCCTTTCATCGTGTCAGCGTTAGAAGCTCATCTTTTTGCTCTTTCTTATCTTTAATAAAACTAAAAACATATTCACACTGACTGAATACTTAAAAAGTTGTCATGTTCGTTTTTATATATGCATAAAAATGAAATTGTAAGCAAGAGTATAAGTGCAAGTTCAAGTGCAAGTTGAGCAAGGAAAGATTAAATAAGAGAATTAGGTAAATCGACAGTTTCGAAGAGATTCGAGATTAACGTTTCATCGTTTCATTAAAGCCGATCAGAATAGCCGTCAGAGTGATCATTTTATTACATTGCCTGAATATTACATTCTAACGAATTGTTTAGGAAACCAAAGGAACGTAACGTGAATTTAACAGGTCACGTTTTACTCGCAGCTAGAAATAAAACGGAATATATCGGGCTTCGGTAGTCTCTACTTTTCTGACGATTAATAAAATGTCTGCTTACCTAATTAGATTTTTAATGTATTAACAGGTATAATTCACGATACCTTTCCCATTTTTCAGACTTTGAAAAAACTCACTGCCAGTAAGAGAAATTTCATTAATGTTATTATGTATAAAATTTCACCTCACCATTTCCTTTTGCCAATTTAGAAACAATTAAGTATTTTATTATTATTCTGCACTAAATGAATACTAAAAAAAGTAACTGCAGCAGTTACTGCAATCACGATTCTTCGAGGTTTTATTATTTAGAAATTTCTAAACATAGCAGTTTTCAGTTAAAGGCGATATGTTAGGAGAAATTATGCGGACAAGGCATGAACGTTTCAACGATTTCGCGACTCCTAAATTGCCTGAAGCGTGGTTCTCGCGCATCGACAGGACATTGAAGCATCGACATCGACGAGAACGTTGCTCTGCCGTATTTTTCATCGATGTCTCGATAATCGACAGCCTTTGTCTTCCTTAACGCGTACAAGCGCCATCACGAATGGGTTACTGGCCGGTCGTATGCATGCAGCGAAACCGCAATCTCGGTTACGACAGAGGGTTGCGGTTTGGCTCGATTAGGTTTCAAGGCCACTGCGGTGTCACATCGAAATCGTTTGCGTGCCGTCTCGAAAAATTTATATACTTTAACGTAATTCGCGATAATTGTCGCTTAATCGGATGAAAAATGAACGTGGCTTAAATACGAACAGTGAGTTCATACTTTTGACATTTTGCACCAAGAACGAGTAATCTGCACGAGATAGAGCTTATACAAGAGAAAAAATATAATATAATGGAGGGTTAATTGTATCGGTGAATATATCTGATTGAAAAGTACAGGTCTTAAATACGACGTGAATTGCGTTTTAAAATAGTATACTTGGAAGTGAGCTGGCTGATTTACATGAGAAAATGGTGTGACTGTGTCGATTTATCAAGTTAAAGTCTGAACAATGGTCTCGCGTGGAACAACGTGTTTCAAGGTGACTTGTTATATCCTCGAGTAAAGACGAAGGAACACAAGCAGAACGTAAATCTCGATTTCGTTTCTCTCTCGCTTAAAACGCTTATTAAAGTTTCATGGTAGCGCGAAAAACACAGGGGAAAATTCCTCGACGATCACCACATCGCTGCACTTTGTCAAAAGAAAAATTTTCTCCATCGCGTTAATACGGAACTTTTTCGCTGGGCACGACGCACGGAAACTTTGTTCAAAAGGAATCCATTGGTGCCCCACAAGCATCCTGGCGCCTCAAAATATTACGCACGTCGCGGAAAAATATTTTAGAATATTCACCATGTTTCACCTGGCCCCGACAAAAACAAATATTTTACCGGCGACGTAATCTCGTGTACAAACAACGAATTCCATTTTATTTTTCGCTTCCACGAAGCGAGCGTCACGCGTGGTCGAACGTTTCTCGGTCCACGAATCGATAAACAACCGTTTTTAGTGGCTCTGTGACCCGGTGAATCGGGAATTCTGAAAAACGAACGCGACAAGTCCACCGTTTGCTCACCTTGATGCGAGATCTCGCGAAGAACAGAGAACGAAAAGAAGCAAAAAGAAAGAAAGAAAAGAGAGGAGAACTCGAAGGACATATAGAACGTGGAGAGATAGGTTCGGGATCGAGATTCACGAATCCACGTTCCATTCTCACGAGCAACGCTCCCGTATCTGATAGCAATCACAGAAATGCTTTCCATGCATCGTGCAGAGTGCTGTATTTCCGTCCACCGAACGTTCTACCATCTGGATATCCCTTTGTGCGTGCATGCGTACGTGGTCGATTACATACGAGTCCTCGGTGTGTGACTGTATGCAGTTGTGCGTGTCTGCAGCCGGAACCTAGATCATCGGTGATCGCCAAAGGACTGCAAGTACGAATTAAACGAGGATTTCAAAGGTATGGACACTGATAGGAAAGGTGGATCGATTACACTTTCAATAGATACTGTATCAATGATAGATTTCCTGATTATTAGTTTACCAATGTAATCGTAGGAATATCGTAGAAATAGTATGAAAATTTCTAATCTGATAACTTGGACCACCGATATATTTATATATTTTCACAAATTTTCACAAATGCGTTAAAAATCGCAGTCTACTAACCGTGTCAGTGAGAACAGAAGAGTGCCTTATCCTTGATTCATTAGCACCCTAATCGTTATCCTAAAGTGAAAAAAAGAAAAAAAAAAATAACAAATTACAGATTTTCTATTTTTATGATCGTTAAAGACACCTAACTACTCTAGACTACTCTAGTGTTAACTTTTATCGAGGTAAGTACACGATTAGACATACATATCCGTTTCCGTCAAAACATTTTCATTATAATCATCCACGTGTACTACATTTCGACACACAAATACACACGTACATCGTGCGACGATAGTTGTAGCGTTAAAGCAGCGAGGTCGATTCAAAAGTTCAATTCTCGAGTGAACTGTCACATCATGCCAAACACTCTGTTATATTAATAGCTTAGAGCTTAATGAGAAGCATCCTGCGGACACAGGAGAGAGATTAAAGCAGTGTTAATTTCATGGTCGATTCGAGAAGGATGATCTGACGTCACTGGTCCACGGGCTAGCAGCCGAGCAAAACCGGGTCAAATTTAGTGGAGCCGCGAGTTATTACAATATGGTCTAAAACGAGATTCAAGTTATTTATCGAACTCTCACACGTCGAAACGTGTTGTTGCTTAAAGGTTGAAGTTTCCAGATTAATTTCACCGGTTTAAAATTGAGTCCGTTGCAGAATTATTCTTAACCTTCATTTACGTTATCCTTCAACGCTGTCTCATCCACGCGTTCTTTTATTAATTAAAAACGAAAGGAAAGAACGCGTATCGATCGAAGAAAATTAGCTATGCATCCACGACGTATAAACGTGTATTAAAGCATCCGTGTGATGCAACGTGTACCGGGCAGAACGTGAAAGGTCATTTGACGTCAATATCTAACGAACAACGCGATGGAAAATCAGGTCAGTTTCCATGAAACCAAGGGCAGCCGCCGGCCGGTCAATAATAAAGTTGCATTTGCCCCTAATGCGTGTATCCTTCGATCGATGTCCTCGTGCTTTAATTAGTTACTCATTCAGCTGATTGACGTTTTTCCTGCATGAATACAAAATTCTAACCTATTAGTCTCCTCGATACTTTAAATCACATTTCGTACGAAACTGGCAAGTGTCTCGATACGTATGGCCAGAAGCGTATAAACACATCCGTATGAAATTTATCTAAGATTTCTTTCTAAAATTGCTTCTGCTAGGAATCTAGATAAAATTGAAAAACTTGGAAGGATGTAACGAGTGAAATGAAAAAGCTACGAAGTTAGGAGGATTAAGTGCCGGTGATGCAGTTTCCTCGGAAGGATAGGAGCGCGTGTTTTTAATATCTTCGGTTTGATTTATCACGGAGGTCGGTGTTATTTAACGGAACGAGGAAAGGAATTACCTTCGAAGTAACTGCATGGGATAATAAAAAGTACACGCGCAATTACGTACAATTGCAGTTTCCTTATCGCCGATCTGAATCCAGATCGCATCGACCTTTCACGTTTCGGTTGTTAGGTATCGAGAAATTTCCCATGTGTTGTAGCAATATCCGAAAACGACACTTATTGTCGACGATTGAGGATCGGGACGTGCAGACTCTCTGCTCGCTATTAAAGCTGCTGGATTGGAAAAGGAATGAAGCTGCAAGAGAGGCTGATCCTGCAATCGACGCAATAAAGCCAGTTCGATTAAGAAAGCTTAAGACTCGCAATTCCGTCGGTACGGAATTATTACACATTTTTCAGAATTTTCCAGTCTATGAAAATAGTCTTTTCATTTGGTCGAATGCGTCTACGATTTTCCTTTTCTAAATATTTTATCCATGCGTCAGAGATATGCACGATATATATTGTTTTATGTGCGATATATACAAATTTCATTATACCGCGTAATAGCTACCCTTTGTGCTCGTTTAAAAATACGCGTAAAAAGGTCCGCATGTATTTGACAGATCAACCGTACTGTTTCAAGTTTTTCGACATTGTTCATTTAATTGGTTAAAATTTAATATGTTTTAAAAATAGCAAGCTATTTATGGTTGATAGTTTTTCTACATCTCCGTGTCTCTTCTTTTATGTATATATCGCTCTTTCTATTGGTATTTAATAATATAGAAAATATGTCTCTTTTCACATTTGCAACGAACCAACCGAAGGAATATATTTCGTTATACCTTCGTTTAAAGTCGGTTTATGAAATTTTTGCAATTTTGCATCGCTTAACCGAAAACGTACTACATACGTAGATACGCGTTATAATTCAACGGTTGCGAACAAACAGCTGTTTTAAAAGGTTCACAATAACTAGTCGGTGGCAACGAGAAGAGAAAGGTATCTCTATCACAGTGCAAACAAGAAACGGAATGAAGATGCATCTGGTGAGCATTGCCAAGTTTACACTGCGAAACGGTCGCGTTAATTCCAAGGACAGATCCCTCGGATAACAAGAATCGTCGATGCAACGGTACAACCAACCACCAGTTCTTCCAGACGCCCGGGGATTTCGACGATTTTAATCCTGAGAGCCCGGATTCAGCTTGATCCACCAATTCCCACCAGCAGCGTGCTACTGCAAACAGAATCAATCCAGTTCTCCACCACATTGTAACTGTGCCGCAATTCTCTTTGCTTCGACCTGATTTCGCTTCCCCATTCTTCCTTAATAATTTACTTTTAACTTACAAAAGATTTTCCCATTATTTCCAGTAGTTATATTTATCCAAGTAAAACTACAAGTTTCGCGGGTTTTACAATCTCAAAGAATTTTAAGACATCAGCAATATTAACGAAGTTCCAGAATGAAGTTCTCAAAAAGTAACGTGGAGCTTCCATGTCTGATGCGTTTATCAGTGGGTAATAGTCTTTAAGAAAATCTGACAAAAATCATATTACATCTTCAAACGCTCTACATTGGGATCGTCATAAGGCTTTCGACAGTTCGTTTAACGCATTCAACGAGGCACATAAAAACAAAAGGTGTCTTAACGATGGAAATCAATTTTTCTATGGTAACGTGTATCCATCTATCCACGCGTCATCCGTAAGAAACTATGAAATCCTGATGACGCGTACGTTCGTGTCTTCCGCATCGAATGTGTTGAATAAATCATACAATAAATAGTGAAAAATAGAACATATCAAGTTTTGCGTGATGTTCGAACTAGCCTGTACACGAAAAATATTTATACGACACAGGCACACCTATATAGCATGCTTTTATCAATGATCAATCAATGATCGATGAAAACAGACATTTATGGAATTCTTTAAACGTTTTGATCGATGGATCACACGTTTTACCGTATATACAAACAACGTTCTTGCAAACAAGTTCAACTTCATGTTAGGTGACGATTTCATTGTCATTGGTTTCATCGAATCTGATCTAACTCAAATGTTTCTTCCTTAATCATTGACGTCACGGATTTAGTACGTTTCGTATCCAATCTGTTGCTGTTTCTATTAAACATTTATTGATCTAAAAATTTGATATCTCTCATTTTAACAATCTTTTATCCCGTATTTCGATATCGATATCTCCGATAGAAAAACGTTTAAGAAACAAATTAATCTTAATCTGATTCTCTTAAAAAAAAAAAAAAAGAGATACTCGTGCGGAACGAGTACACGCTTCTTCTCACATCTAACTTTCATGGAAACGATGGCAAACGAGTTCGATTTCAATCGATTCGAAGTCGCTTCTTGGGATTTATTTGTTGCGAGATCAAATGAATTTCCATTTGGCTCATCCTTTCATTTAGATACTGCATTGGAAGTTATTTGTTTCTGCGTATCTATCGCCCCTCATTTAGAAAAGAATTCTTTCTTCCTCTAATCATGGAAGGTTATAATTTTCCTGCGCTATTTCAAAACGATTTCGATCTTCTGATTATTTCTTTTTTTTCTCTCTCTCACCATGCTTAGCATAGAAAACGTATATAGATATATTATGTGCATTGCGAAATTTCGTTACCACCGTAATAAGACACGGATATATGACTATGTCGGTAAAAGATGAAATCTATCCGAAAATGTATGTAGAAATTACAGCATATTTATCGCAAATATACACCTAGTTAAGTAATGAGTATGCAGCATGAATACCAGTCTTAAACATACGTATATATGTAGAATTTTGATATTTCTTATAAATATATTATATCTTCATTTTCAGACTCCTTTGAATCGATATAATAATGGTTCATCGATATGATAATGATTGTCGTTTCTTACTACAATGTTACTGAAACTTCAAAGCGTTTTTTATACACGCATAATGTATTCACAAAAAGTTTCTATAAATGCTCCTTTTAAAATTTAACTATAAATTCCGACTACGATAAAGGACGGAAGGAAAAATAGTATGGAAAAAGGTAGTCGGAACATCGTACTGTGTTCCATAATCGAGATTGGAGTCGCGTATTCACCGAGAAAAACATCGTAAAAGGTCGGTCAACGTGCTCGTGTAGTCCTATCCAGCGAAGAAGAGGGATGGTCGTGTAAACTACTCGGAGGCGAGTCACTGAGAAATTCCGTAGAATGAAAATTTCCGAGGACAGACACGTTTTCATCCTTTTGAGCCGATGGCAGCCCTCCGGGTCCATTTGACTGCATTGACGATTCGTTCGGTGTAGTTTATCGGGCCGAGTTCTCTCTACCCCTTTCTCTTTCTCTCTTTCCCTCTCCATCTTGCTTGAAGAAACTTTCAACGAGTAATCCGTTACGAAAGTTATCGGGTGTAACGTGCACGGAATTTCCGTAAATACGGATAATCGAGAAACGTGCCGACCTCTTCTGTTTCTCTTTCTTCTCTATATTTCTCTCTCTCTCTCTCTCTCTCTCTTCCTTGCACTGCACCTTAATGGTCCCACTTCGCCAACTATCGATCCACGCTACAAAATATCGCGCTAAAATCGAGGTTGCACGAAGAAGAATTCGCAGCGATCTTTTTTTGGCTAGCTCGATTTTGGATTTTTTGAACAAAGTACAATAAAAATTGGTAAATCATCTTCAAATTTTCATTATTCTTGAAATATAAAGGATCCTTCAAGTAGGAGTCGGAGTATTCTTTAATATTAAAAGTGTCTAATCCTTAGAAATATCGAGCTATAGATTTCTTATTTTTAACAAATTTGATATTCGCTTCTGTCGATAGAGACATTGTTTTCCATTAAATTGCTTTAATTATAATCTTCTACGTATAGAATGTTCATGATAATATATTATACGTCAATAACTTTATTGTGAAATTTGCAATTTAAATATTCTCTGGAGCTTCTTTGTCGTCTATGTATACGAAAAGATATCAGAAACGATAAGAATTACTCAAAGCAATCGTCACATTCGATACTTTGAAATTCTTTAATCAAGATTTTCCCTTCCCCGATACGTCCATTTCAAAATCTTCATTCTCGCCCTAATGAAACGAAGCTGGAAATTGCCGCGAAGAAAAGAGTGCTCAGAGGGAAAGAATGTTTCTACAAATTCTCCAAATGATCCAGCGTAAGTAACAGGATTGCTTATAGCCAGTTGTTCCGGACACGTTTTAGAAACGTTATTTTCGCAAGCGTTTTCGAGGGAGCTGTATCTCGGGTGGCCCTCGATCGCCCGTTTCTTCTTTTCGCTGTGAGCGTCGTGAAAAAGAGCAGCATTCTGTTATCGTAGAAGCGAACAACAACCACGAGCATGTGTTTTTCTTTATATCGTCGATGTAGGGACGTCACTTGGTCGCCGGATGGGGAAAATGGCCTTCCAAGACAGGTTTCCATCTTCTCGAGAGATACGAGGTCCGATTCTTGGAAGACATCGATGACCACAGCGACCAAAACAACGAAGACATGGCCATTATCCTCGACTTCCTCCTTTATTTCTGCAGCACCTCGATGAACGTCGCTATTCGTGTGCTATTTCGCCAAAGCGCATACTCTCTGCGCGACTTTGACATCGTCGAAGGTGCATCATATTCTTTTCTCTTCGTCTCCTAACCTCGCCATCAACCTCGTAATCGTGCTCGTCTACGAAGACGATGTTTTTCGTAGCATGGTTCTCTTCTTCCATTGCGTTCCTTTGCTTTGAAGCTGCACGGGTAATTTACATCGCGATTGTGTTTCTCTTTTGGCGCGATACTTTCAAACGAATTCCTGATAGCGAAGCAAAAATGAATCCTGTCCCCGCGGAGCACGCCTTTTTAATTATAATTCCATTGTTGCACGCGATATCTTTGACGTCAAGGTTTCACGATCGCGTATTGCGTTCACAAGGAGAATACACAATACAGTGCCAAGTTTAGAAGAAGGTTTAATTATTTTAACTGCTTACGCTAAAGAGTAATGAAAGAGCACCGGTTATCAATTCAAAATAATCCTCAATAAGTTCAATTAAATCTCGAATTATTTCGTTCTGCTTTCATATAACCATAAAAATTTGGTACTACGAAAATGAAGTGTAGATTCTAATTAAAAAAAAAAAAAAGTTTCCTTAAAAAATAAGAGTATATAACCACCGTATATATATATATATATATATATATATATATATATATATAGTCACATGTTAGGAACCACTTCTAAACAGTAAAATAAGACACACATACTATTCACAAAATTTTCAATACAATTTGAACATTTAAAACAATGAACCATCAACACGCGTACCATTATACATTACCTTTACGATACAACAAACATTTATGAAATAAATTAAAATCTTACACACTCCGCAAAATCTGCACCAAAAAAAAAAACAGCGTATCCTTAAACATTAAACGTGAGCCACCTTTTCGTCGATCCTCTTAGCCTTTCCTTATCCTTTCGACGATTTCTACCGTACCCGAGGAAACTCTCCCGGTCTCCTTCCTTTCAATTTTTAATCCAGCCTCAAAATTATTCAAGCATGAATGTTTTCGGCCACAATATACGTACGTGCATATGTATTCTGTATAACCAAGGCCAGAAACAGAATGCATGATATATGGCGGACAGATACACGGCCGTTGGTCGCCTGAACGAGTATAGTGTAGCGAAGACTACATGGTAACCTTGCAATAGCGAGACTGAGGATGGATAGCGGGCAGTTGCTCAGGGCGAAACATAGAAGAGGAAGAAACTATGCGAAACGGTGAAACCGGGTTTGGAACCGCGAAAGCCGCACTACAGAGTTGAGACGCTCCTTAACAAGGAATCTCAACTACTCATTACGCGAGAACGTTTCTACATCCATCGTTTCCTCAAAACGCCGCCAGGCATTTGCCAGACGTTTTAGCCGATTACGGTGGCTGCGCCGGAAACAATGGCTAATACATTCCCGGCGACGTCGTCGTCGGTTGTCTTGTACAAAAAAAAGCCTCGACTCTCGAGTGTTTATCCTCTAATCTTGTGACTCCCGCTAATAAAGTTCATACGGAGAGTGTAAGTACCGAAAGTGTAAGCGGTAGAGTATATTATGATACGTGGAAAAAATCCGTTCAATCCTTACTGGCTATAAATAAATAAATAGTTGCATATAAATAATCACTTTTTTACCTGTCATCTAATATCGAATATAATACTGACAAGAATTATGTTTGTAAGACAATCGAAAGGCAACAGGTTAATCCATTAAGGAACGATATTTTGTTTACAGTTTCCTTATAGTCTATTCACGTTGTAAAATTTATTTATTACATTCATTCATTACAATAGATTGTCAAATAAATTTATAATAATTTCTCGCTACTGTTAAGTCTCCCACCTCCTATTCTGCATGTTTATGAACCTTGAAGAACTTAAAATATTCACAACATTATGATAAATTATTTCTCTTTTTAACATTCTAATGTCTAATATACTCATTATAGCGCGATAAGATAGTATTGAGGGTTATTCGGAAAGGCAAAAATGTCACACTACCAGCAAACAAGATTATGCGCCGTTTTCGGCGCTATAGCTGAAAGAACTGTGCGGAAGTGGTTTTCTAGTTTGGATTAAAGCTGGTGATTTCAAGCTTGAAGGTCAAGAACGAATTAAAAAACGTTCAGAACTAGCGAATCGGAAGAGCGTCGTGTTTCATCAGGCGCGGCCTCGTGCATCTTTGACTACTCGACAAAAGCTGCTGGAGCTTGGTTGGGATATGCTACCTCACTCACCGTATTCACCAGACATTGCACCCTCAGATTTTCACCTATTTATATTTATATTTATATTTAAAAGTTTTCGCTGAGAAACCTAAGAGGCTTTGAAAGGCTGGAATATTCGTGGAATATTGTGTGAAAGATGAAGAAGGGTCTTGGAACAAAACGATACAAATATAATTCAATAAATGTATATCGAAATTTTAATGTGCTACATTTGAATTTTCCTTAAAAATCGGAACGAACTTTCCGAGCAACCCAATATATAAGATACATTTACGCAACTTTTACGAATCATTTCACTGATTTGTCCTTAATAAAATAAATAAAGCACGTGACAGGATTAACAGTAAAGGACTGATTTTAAGATCAAGATAAATTAGTTGTATGTAAATTTGATCAATGTTAACGTGCAAGAGAAGTCAATATTTTGATTTTGAATCGCGTCCCGCGAGTCTAAAACTCTATCTCGTCAAGACTTGCTTGTATTTAATAATTATCACGACGACGATGATAATAGTGTGTTAACATGGGTTAACAGCGAAGGAATCCCATTGCCATAATTGTGATATAATCCTGAGAGGATTAAGAATTTGAAGCGTCGCGAGGGATTGAGGGATGAAATGGTGTTAGTGTGTCTGCGTAAACGCAGGAAAAATGATGGACTGGAAGAAGAAGACTTTGTCATCCTCTTTTCACCTAGTGAAAATTACTTTCACTGACGCGGCTTAATAACAATGCCCCCCGAGGTCGGAAATTCTTTGAAATAACAGATGAAAGATAACGTGTACAGTATTCATGGATAACGTTCGTGTACTAAATTTAATTCGCGAGTAGTATACTCGGCCGTCTGTTTCACAGATAAAGAGATCTCCTTTGTAATACAAAAACGATTTCCGTTTGTTTCCTGTGAATGCAAAACTGCCTGGAAATAAAATTCGTCCGGCAAAGTACGTATAATATAACCGTGACAGTATCCTAAAGACTGTTGAGATAAGCAGGCAAATTACCTTTCCTGTATAGTAAACACGATAGAGATATAATCAGAAGAATATTAAAATAAATGGAGAATATAAAGAATTAGATAGAACGTTTTTGGCACAGAACGTCACAATATATGATGGGATATATTTATAGGATCATCTAGGGTTTTAGGCATCAAAACGACGAAAAAAGTTCTTGTACAGAAGTGCTTATTTTTCAAATTAGGAACAATTTTACTTTATTTATAAATTATCTTTCTCTATAGGAAACAAAATATCAATATGATCAGAAGAATGTCGAAATAAATAAAGAATATAGGCAGTTAGATAAAACATTCCTCATATAATAATTTCGCTAATAACTCTTTAATCCATGAATAGATTTTACTACGCAGGTGTGCTGGAAAAGCAATTATCTTGCACTTTGTTTTCAATTATTTGCACAAAAAATTGCCTGTTTACGCTTCATACCGCGATCATCGAACGTACGCTGCATAATTTAGTATCAGCAATCTTTTTTCTCAACGTTGCATCGAACTTTTTATCGGTAGATGGTAGTCGGCCAGTAACAGGTGTCCCGTAAGTAGTGTTTTGCATTCCGGATACGGAAAATGATGGATCGTCGAATAATTCGACCATGTTCCGCGAGGAAGCTGTAGGCGGAAACGAGACGCGACGCGGATGGGTGAAAGTGAGGTGGCGAGAGACAAATGTAAAGGGTGAAATAAAACGAGCGGGATTTCCACGGGAAACTAAACTAGCAAAAAATACAGAAGCCAGTGGTGCGCCTGTACGACACAGATTCCGGTGTATTCGAAGAAAAAATACTTCCCATCCCATGACAACCTATGTACTGATGATAACGTTCCAATGACATTTTCCATTCATGCTATTCAACAATCGGATATCATTGTTCGTTGAATAAATTCCAAATCGACCCATAAATGACATCATTGGGAAAGCTTATTTCACAAAATTCACCGTGTTTAATTAAACTTGTTAATATAATATAATGATAGGAGGATTTAATAGAGATTATTAAGGTTTTGTCTTTTTCCCTTTTTCATCGAAACAGAGGATTAGATCGAATGCGGATTAAATGGTTGGTAACTGGATGAAGTGATTAAATAAAATAAAAAACAAATGACATGGATATCTCGCTCGTAAAATATTCAATTCCACCAGGGAAGAATTGTGCTAGTCTTTCAATCTGTCGTTCTAATGATTTCTCACGCTTATTGAACTTTTCGTAAATGTCTTAATATTTATTAGCGACGGTGGAGTTTTCAACTATCGCATCGTCTGTACTCGTTTCGTCTTGACCATAGATGATAAAAGGAATTAAAAGGCTAAGAGGACCAAACGATATGGAACGTAATTTTCGTACTTGCTAGATGAATGATCAATTAATCGAATGTAATCTCTCTGACACTGTCAGGAATCGAATTTTAATAGCCAGAAATCTGTTATCTTTTTTAAATTCCAGATTTAGAAATTTTTAAAAACAGAATTATAACTAAGCTGGAGGCACAGTTTGTAATTTATTCGGTATATTGAAAGAAAGGAGCAACTACGTAATCACGACAGAAATAACTGGAAGCTGTTCTAACTAAATTACAGTTGGCGTGGTGCGTTAATTAATTACCATTGGCACCGTTGTTAATCAGCTTCGTTAGAACACGGAAAGTAATACGGAACTTTGATGTCCCCGTTGTTCGAAATCGACCGGTGCTCCGTCAACAGCAAAACATAGTGCCAGCACACGAGTCGCCAGCAGGCCAATGCTCCACGTTCTGCACTTCACTGCCCATATGGTGCATTTTTGTCGAATCTAATAAGCGATTGAAACCGAATTTAATATCATTTTTCCTCGTAAACGATCGTCTCGTTCATGAATCGTCCCATCCAACGAAAATTAATAACTGTTTCCTCCTGTCAGGTGAAAATATTTGGGCACTTACCATAGAAAATTTTTATGTCTATATTATATATGTTATATAAAATATCTTGGAATTTCATTAGCACTAACGAGATACGACTGTTATAACTATGTTAGTAAAATGTAAAACCAATCTGAAAATGTATACAGGAATTGCGAAATATTTATTGCGAAAATATATAGCTAGCAAAAAATACAACGTGAGCGCCTATCCTGAAAATATAATAAAAATGATCTCGCTGGATATTTAAGCTGATTAATATCTATAATGAACAGTCTGTGTATGATTGTTCAAAAGTTACGGGAACAACGCGTAATATTCGTTATTATATATTCTTATATTCGTTATTTTATTCCAAATTGATATTTGAATCACAAAACCTAGTGTTAACTTTGTTTGTAGTTTGTAATTCGAGATGCATGAAATGCAACTTGGTTCCGTATTTACATCGAATCTGAAACTCCTCATTGCGTTAGGGTCTATCGATGAATAACTTGATTACGTCTTGGGAATATATCCGATAGTTTATAATAGTGTATCATGTTATCAATGTTACCATGTTTCTTTTAAGGTGTGGATATAGAAGACAATTTCTTTGATCTACTATCCGCAATTAGCGTGGGAAGCACGCTAAAACATACATAAGAGAAAGAAATGATTTTGATGAATAAAATGACTTCAAAAATGACAAATTATTTTATTGATCAAACTTGATAGCTCTGGTAGCTCTTGGTAGCTTTGTGTTTACGCATATGCATCTATATCGATTCACGCAATTACTAAAATAATATCAAGTTGTTTAAGTCATTATTACAGCCTTGTTTATTGTATCAGATAAGATTTATTTATTTTTTGCGTCGTAGACCAATACGATAAAATATTCTGTTGTAAAGAGAGCCAATGGCACTCGATAGCTTTTCGAAAAGGCAGTCAACCAACAAACGATTAATTATTGACCACCCGGATTTTTCTCTAGTTGAATGGCTAGCAAAATGGAGACAGCGAATAGAACGGTAACAGTAATAAACCCTTTGCTTTGGTCAATTTACATCGCGGCTCGTTCGCTCGTCGTAGATCGAGGTGAACTCGACACGCCGGCAAAAACGTGCATACAATCGGAACGCCCTCGAGTCATAGCCGATCTGATTACCAGGCCGTTAATTACGACGATAATTAGCGATCGGTGCCGTGAAATTTGTTGACTTACTCATCGTTGAATCAGAATGATCGAGCATCGCAAAACGCGAACGAAACACCTATTGCTTTTAATCTTGTTTTCCGCTACAAATACCTGCCGTCTCGTTTACGATCGCACGTTTTTATAAATTAATTTTTCATCCGACTGCCGCACACCGGTCCATCTTGCTCTCTTTCTGCTATTATTAATTTCTTTGAAAGAGAAGAAATGATAACGCGGTTAATTGAACGTAAAACGATTAAATGGTGCAGAACAGAATAACGTTTACAATGGGAGGAAAATCAATGAGAAACTGGCTGGCAGCGTTATAAAAGCGTATATGATCAACGATTAAATAATTTCAAATGGAATGTTGGTAATTCGCGAGTTACATGAGAAACGGAGTTCCAATCGTTTTGTCGAGAATATTCGATCGTTGAGTTGACTTAAAGAGGACATCAGCGTGCCTTGATTGCGTTGCAAAGTGGACATCGTGAAACACCGATAACCGTCCGACCTAATTGGTTAATGACGTGTTCCGTCGAAATCTGCGCCTTTGCCTTCAGTCGTGTGAAAATTCTGAACGATTTCTAGGCCGGCTGACACGCTTCGTTTAACGGCTTTACGAACAACCAAAGTAGGATAACACTGTTACCAAAACGGTAAAACACTGGATGGCACATTGTAGCTAAATAATTCGCGAATTATTTAATTCCGACGCAAATTTAACAGCAATGCTTCCTTGGCAAAGTAATTTACGTCTAAACCAAGCAATTGCGCGATAGCGCCATTGTTTATCTTCTTCTTTCGGACAATTAAATATTTTTAATGATATTACATTAAATAGTTTGAACAATTATTTTAATTTCATGAAATTATAGAATCTAAGTGAAAGAAATAGCGACGAAAATGTGTAATGTAAATGAAAATGTAAAAACCTAATATCCTACACCACTTCTTTTATAATATCATGCATATCGTGATCCACGAAACATTAAAATCCTTAAAAATCATATTAACGGCTCTATCCACGTGAACAGAATGTGGGATTTGAAAAGAAAATCTGGCCCTTTGATTGCAGCCCTGCGAGAACCCGAACGATTTCCGGGCGGAGCAATGTGCCGTGTTTGACGACGTGCCATATAGTGGACAACTGCTGAAATGGTATCCACATTACGACCCAAGCAGACCGTGTGCTTTGATCTGCCGTGGCGAACAATCGCTGGAGAACACTGGGAGCCGGCTAAGACAGGAAATGTCCGTCGAAAAGACTCTGCCGCGTGATGCCACCGACGCCTTGCAGTTCGATAGCGAAGAAACAATCGTGGTCCAGCTGGCGGACAAGGTAGAGGATGGCACCAAGTGCTACGCTGACAGCATGGATGTTTGCATCAGTGGTGAATGCATGGTGAGTCGGAAATCCTTTTTTATATTTCATTTGAAGATTACAGGAGTAAAGTGATAAGTCACATTTCCCATGTCACATTTTACAGAGGAAGAATATGCTGTTAATTAATTTTATATTGCCGACCTCTCTTTTTTATTTCATGTCGCTGTTACATGTTAAATATACATAGGTATATGTATATGTTCGGAATTTTCCTAGAGATTTGAATATTTGAATATCGTGTTATTGGTTTGTTGTGAAAATTCATAGATTTATCGGTTATTTCTAGAAGATTTTCATCTTCGCCTTTACGCCAATACGCCTTTTTCCAAATTTTGTAAATACGTTAAGGTATCTTTTCTGGCTGTGAGGTAACATTGAAATTAGACGATCAACAAACATGGATTTATGATCGATTTCTCGTGTATTGCTTATTTGTAATGTGTACACGTACTTTATCTTACCAGAAACGATAATTATTGCAGTATTGCAGTGTGAGTGACAGCTATATAAGTAATTGTCTATAAAATATCTTAAATTAATATTCGTAATGTAGTTCGAACCAAACGTTGTCGAATAAAGTTAACGAAATATTTGTTTCTTTTAAGTCATAATTAGATTTGTTTCAAAGAAATATGTTGTCCGGTACAGCTTGTTAATTTCACTCTGCAAAACAGACAGAGCAAAACAGAGTTTCGTTTAGTTAGAATCCAATTTGATAAGTGAGTCGTGGTTCATTCGATTCGAAGGAAGTTGGCGCCAGCGTAACCGGAAACGTTTATCTCCCGGGAGAGAGCAATTTTTGCGCCGTGTCAGTATCCCTTCCGGTGCGCCATATTTTGTACTTTGCACGGAAGTTTGCGAGTTCAGCCTGCCAAACCGCACTCCATCCAATCTTGTGTTTTACGCACGCCCGAGTGCGATTTCTGGCTCGCGTTTAATCGAGCATAGTGCAACGCGGCATGAAAGTGTAGCGGTAGAAATTCAATTACACGAATTAATTGAAAAATATCTGGAAGAAGGGTTGAGGAACGGCGGAAACGGCTACGTAAAAAAGAAGCAAGAAAACAATCAGCATTTTGACGCCAACTTGGGAAATTCTCGAAATTAATTGGTTTACTCGGTTTGTCAAAATAAGTCTATGTAAATAATTCGGAATAATCTTGCGATGAATATTTAAGAAGAAAGTTGCCGGGTGAGTTGGACTGCTTGTAGAAATGCCTGTGGTTAAATTGCAGTATATAAATTATTCTCAGAATTAGTTTAGAAATAATCTTGCACGATAAAAGTATGCACTTTGTACTGTGTAATTTGTAGCATCGGCCGCCAATAAATATCAATCGCGCAGCATCATTTTTAATTTAAACAAGATGAAGATCGTAATTTATAATTTATTAAAATAACATTATAAATTTCCATTACGCCGCTTTTTCTTTTTTTTTTTTCTTAATTTTACATGAAACAGAACAATTAAATAGCTTATAATTTAGAAAATTGGTATGTAGAACTTTACTTGTTTTCTTGTTAAGCCTGTTACTTTGTTACTGTAGCGCAAGGTAATTTATTAGCGTTAGTAATATCTGACTGATAAAGTTTAGCTAACGATATCAGTGGAAATGTGCAAGAGGGTGGTGTCTAAGATCATTGAGATTCGTCCGAAGGGTGCGATGAACTCTAACCATCCGAATGACGTGCACACTAGAAATTTCTGTTATCGATCGTTTTATTCTCTGTCAATATTTGACGCAATTCGTTCGGACCAAACGAAACTTCGTTTTGTTACTAAATGAATGCGCGTTACAATCTTTAAATTAATTAACAATAATGGACAACCCCGGCACGCTTATTACATTTTATTAAATTTATCGCAAACAAATTATCCTCCCGTGTCGTGTAATTTCGTAACAGATGAACTACGCTGAAAATAATCACGGACTCGTCCGGATACGTTTATATTGCATCAATAACGTGGTTGACTTTTTAAGCATTACATTCGTTCGATGAAAATACCTCTGTATACGCGTTTTGGGAATTAAACAATCGGTAACGAGGGTTTGTTTATCATATTTCGTTACAATAATCTCACGATACCAATGACGTTCTCGCTTCGAATATTATTTAGGCTATGCGGAACATTAGCGAATGCTATATCAATATTTAACATAAATACGATGCATTTGTATACATATTGAAACAGCTTATTTACTCATGGATACTCAGTGTAGCCAATGAATAATGCTATTCCCATTGTTAATTAAAGATTCCTCCGGCATTGATAATTAGTGTATATAGAGTAACATTAAAAATAGTTTCACCTCTTAAAAAACTCTGTCTGCATGCTGGCTTATATTCTATGTTTAATCCTATATAAATTAAATTAACCGATAAGGAAATGATGGTAGGCCCGATATATATTCTCTATATGTGACTCGATCAATAATATATTAATGATATATACGTATATAATAACAATGATTGATTTAACAAACAGCGTATCGTGTATACAATTTATTAATGGAAATCAGTTGATTTTATCATTGGTCAGTCCTCTCAAAATACGTGAATAGAGACGTAAATAGAGATCAGTGATATAGGCCTATCACTGGTCAGACATATAAAGTCGCGGTCTACAATATGCATCGTCCGATTCGACGAATAACCAATTCAATTTCCAAGGGAATTTCAGCGCGATAATTTCCAAAATACCGCAACGAATCGTGACACTGATAGCTCTTATAAATAAAATACCGATCTTTTTCTCGGAAGCGGCGAGAACACAGGGAAAAAAGCGTTTTTGCTGGCCGTTTAATGTTGCATACGCTCGCAGCGAAACTCGATAAAATTTTGAAGGTTTCATTTGCAAGTTTTATCATGCCATTAATATGCGTTTAAAATACTCGTGTGCATGCACGCGAATGCGCGGACAAACAATACTTATTACGTTCAAAGCTGACTTCGTTTATACGCGAGATACCGATGTCTTTGAAATTCGTACAGAGAGATTTTAGATTTCGTTCCACGAAACCGTACATTTTCTGAAGCACTTTGGAAACGCGATACAACAAAGAGAACGAAAGATCGAGGTACATTTATCAAAAAAACGAACGATCCAAATTCCGGTTGTAATACTATGTAAAGCAAAAAACACATACGCCATTTTTCAAGTATTTCCATATTTAAATAGATATTTGCATTTTTTAACGAGCTCCACATTTTCACGAAAGAAAGTAGAAAAATAGTCGCTTTTATTCGACCAAACAGCCATTATCTGTACGTTCAACCGCGTCTCGTCTTTCCTTTCAAAATGATTTCCACTTCCTAATTTATATTCGCAGGCTAGAAATTTCAGAAGCGAGCCGACTAACGCATAATTAATTAAAAGCAGAGATCAGACTTTTAAATATGCGATCGTAGTCCCGGCCCTTGGCTCGAGATTACGCTGAAAACGTCGGTTAAGAATTAAGTCGCAATTGCTGCATCCCTTGTCGAAACTTGGCAAGGAAGAAGAAAGTTCCGGCGGAAACTCGTGACCGGAGAAATTTACTTAGGTAGAGCATACAGTGTGCCCTTTATTCGCCTAAACCTCCCTCCCTCTTCCTCCCTCTCTTCTCTGCTGTATTTTCCTCCGTACTGGGCTCGCCCGAAACATGTTTATAACTTTTGGTTTTAAATCCATGTGATTGTACACGACCACGTTTTTCCTCGGCGGACGGAAACGCGAGCTAACGAGGCGTCGTTGTCTGCCCGTCTTCGACCAATATTTACCATGGGTGCGTCGAGATGCCCGCACTTCTCGTCCATTAAGTTAATTCGATCTTACTTTACACCGTTGACGACTTTGTGTACCGAGAGGCAAGCCGACGTCGACAGAGGGCTACTTTCGTCGATTAACCCCTTAAGTAGTCGCTGCCTGTCTTAAGTCTGAGAACGCTAACACCAGGTGACGTACACTAATATTGATGTTGTTTATCGTTTCATCTAGCAAATTAAACACCATCGACCTGCTTCGTCTAAAGACATCGCCGTGTTACGAAATTCATTCTTGAAGAACTTTCATTGATTAAAAAGTCGAAAATTTTGAATAAGAATTTCTTAAACGTAACGTGTTCGACAAAAAGGAGATTAAATGTGACTTCAAGCCGCTGAAACATCTTTCATCGATCTCTACATTTTCTGATAGCATTCGATGAGTAGTATCATTCTCTACGTCTAAATTCTACGTCTAAGTTCTAACGTCTAAATTCATATGGAAAGATTCCTAACTTCAAAACTGATATATTTTTAACTGTTTGCGAACCTAGGCTGCGTTGGCATTGACATTGTGTTTCGTTCCGATTTCGTTCAAATTTTTTAAAGCTTAATCCAACAAGACTACATCAACGTAGATATATTATTATGATTATGGTACATATACATATATGTTAGGTTTGTATTATTACATACAGCCTTCGAATTTAACCTATTAAGTATGAACCAATAAGCACTGAAATACTGAATGTGGCTCAGACATAATTAAGTGTATTCACCACGTATATACCAAAAGTAGAACATTGCTACGGTTTTGATTCAGTTAGATTAAGATGTCCATATAAGTACATCATCAAATATCATATCAGGAAATTGAAGATGAGGAAATTGAAATAATAAAAGCTAGTGACGTTATATTGGAATTGTCTTTAACGTTAGTTGTTTTCTATAATATCATAACCGTGTAGTATTAAGATATATTTCCAATATTAATAAAAGTGGGGGATATGATATAGAATAGACATGGTATGGAATAGACATATATGATGAACCATTACCAATGCACCAAAACCAGTAAAATGTGTGTGTATTTAAGACGTGCAAATAAAGATGCACGAACACGAGTACGATAATGTAGCGGACGATTTGCGTTACAAGTTATCCAAGCGTAGACGTGGAGAAACACGCGAGACGAAACAATTGGAGGAATTTCCGTGGATAGAAGACAAACTCTAATGAGTCGTGATAGCACAAAAGCGTCGCGCACTTATCGAGCGTGTCCAACGCGAGAAAAGGGAACTGTCCGCCACTTTAATAATGCAAAACCAGTTTGCGTTTACAGAAGCTCGGTTAGTGCTTAATTACGTGGACCCGTCTGCTGATTAGATATTGTCCTTCCAACTTCGTCGCCACTGTCGTCGCCATGAAATCCCGTTAATTATTTCTCGACACCCTCTTAGACTTACTCTCGAATCGTCTCTACTTGCCTAGTTTCTTCATCTACTCTCCGATAGTTTTTATCTAATTAGTGTTTGTAGGGTTTCCCTCGATCAAATAGTAAAATAAAATTCGATAATCTTATAAAAAGGAAGAATATCTATCGAAAGTAAAGTCTCTTTTGGTTAAATTTTGTTTTAAGACAATAGAAAGATTATTCGAGCGCAGTACAAAGCTCATCATACCCGTTCTGTTTTGTTCAAGGTACACGGAGAAAGGTACACGGAGAAATTAGCGATATATAAGCGGTTCAGTGGTTCCGCGATAAATTCCATCGTTTCAATGAAACCGGCTAGAATAAGGCGGACAAAGTGATCGAGTCCGTCTGCAGCCGGAAAATCCCATTCTCCGGGAAACTATGTTAAAAGGCAGAAACGAGTGTAGAGAAAAGAAGGTCTGGGATGGGGTTGGATGGGATAGTGGAGCGACGAGGGTGGAAACTCGCGGCGGGGAAAAGGGAAAGGGTGTATTGAGCGTAATGGGCTAACTCCGGTGGATGGTGTACCGACTGCCGAATGGAACCTTGAAAGCCGGTTTGAATAATTGAACGCCAGTCAAATTTACGTAACGAAATAGCCGAGAGACGGAAAGTCGCGGAAATCGCCGATTTACCTTTCGACCAGGATCTTGTTATCTAACGATAGGGTAAAAGAAGAATTGTGAGCGATTTTATTTTGTTTTATAAGAGTAATAGATAAATATTAAAAAATCTATATTCTCTTTTGCAAAGTACCTCTAGATATTTCCTTATTTTTGACAATATGTTTGTTCAATTATAGAATGACGATTTTATTCTTTACAATCATCATAACTACGTACGACGGTATATTATGATTCGATTAAACTTTTTGATTTTTAAACATCGATATGCAGTAATAAACCTCGCGGTTATAACTTTATTCTTCATCTTCAAATCGATCAATTCTTCAATAATAACTCAAATTAATAGACACCTTCTAAACCAATGTTTCTTTTAGTAGATATTTTAGTAGATATTTTAGATTTACAGATTTACAGTATGATAGTTCCATAAGTAGTAAATATTGCCTCTAATTGTTAATTTATCATTAATTTATATCCTTTGCTAAATTTCACATCCTTTTACCACAATTCGACCAAAATGTCCGATTACGTTTATGAATGTTAGTAACGTATATTAAAGTCTATAACGATACCGGAAGATAATCGCCTCTCCTTTCTTTACTAACGTTTATCAAACGAATTCCATCAAAAGAAGCACCATTACAGTTAATTTATTCGCGAGTTCGTCCATGGAACGCAAAGAATCCACTAGTGCTTCGAAACGAGTACTCATATTCTCGCAGCTCATAAACGGCCATTGGCGAGATATTTACCGGATTTAAAGGTATTATTTGCACGGATCGAGCAAGGATAGTCAGCACTACGAGAAAAAAAGAGAGGGGGAGATGAAGATCGGCGCCGTTAAGTTCCACGATATTTCATTTCGCACACCCGGCGCGACTGGCTAGCCGTTTCTCTTGGCTTGTTTACCTAGAGAAATAACCGGTTGCTTCGATGGTCCTATCCTTCAATTACGGGGCTCCGCTGCAGGTTTCCACTTCTCGAGCAAAGTAAACCTAATCCTGAGCGCCCGTATTGTGTGTCTCTTCCGTTCTGTTTGCGCGCGCGCGCGCCCATGTACTGTGGACACAGTGGCGTGCTCACGGGCGCACAAGTATATGTGAATATGGCACGTGTGCGCATGTGACCTGTCCCTTTCACATTTGTCGCTGACAGGGTCTAAAAATCGTCGTACATCGTTTGAAATTCAGCAACTAAAAGAGAATCTCTATGAATCTTTTAAACGCTCTAAATGGCTTTCGAAATAAGAGTTATTTTCAATTTACTAACTTTGTTTTTATCTAGCTTTTCTCTTCTTCGAGCCACTTGAAAATCATATTAACACCTTCTTAAATGCTAATAAAGTATTAACGAATGTGCAGCAAATTAGCAAGTAGTGCGAGTAAGAAGCCATAATTGGCGATACACATTTTTAGCACACGTAACAGTAATAAACAGTTGCACGAAATTTTTCTTCCTCCCAGATATGTTGCGTCCAATGTGAAAGTGGCATTCGTTGAAATCTTTTCATTAAAATGATAACAAGTATGCGATACTTGCTTCCATTTGAAGCTTCCGTTAGAAAAATAGAAAATTACAAGTCTTGGTATTGTGGCATGCGTTCGCTCGATTAAAAAACCGCTCTTTGAATAACGAGTCCCGAGATCCTATTTCGTAAGCGGGGTTAACAGCCAAGCCGTCAGAATGGGAAAAATAAAGGGAACAAAAATAGAGGGGAAAAACGAGGAACGTTGTTTCGACGTGTTGCTAAAATCGTGTATCCCAGATTTAAACTCTATTCGAACTCCCAGCGGTGTACTCGAGGCTGACCTCCTATACAAGTATATAATGGATGCACATGTGCATCGGTGTATCGGTGCATAGAGCGAAGAAAGGTCGCGGAACGAATCCGACCTCGTGTAAAATTAAATCTCAATTCGTCCTAGCGGTATCGCGAACGCGGTCTATTCGATTTCTCCAGACTGTTCCATGTTTTTTCTTCTTTCACTTTTTTTAAACACAAGTTGTAATGCTATTCAGTGGCTCCGTTAAATCGTAGTTCGCGCGAGCGAATAAATTCCACTGACTTTAAGTTCTCCCCTTTACTCTTTTATTCCTTTCTTTCCTTATTTCTCTCCTTTAAATTTTGTTTTCTCTCCTTGTTTCACTTTGCTCTCTTCTACCTTTTATCTCTTTTTCCCCGTCGAGAAACATGATTCACCAAAGTTACTTTCTACGCGAATTCCGCGAACGGAACGGCGCCTTCCAACTGTCGAAGAATTCCCGCTGAAGTGGAAATGCTGTTTCTAAATGCTGGCGAACGGCGAACGTGTTTCCGATGAAAAGACGCGAGCAACGTTGCACGAGCTCTCACTTAAGCAAGACAGCGGATTGACAGAATTTTTTGAAAAATTCTACCGCATCGCTGTTGCGATTGAATATTAGCCAATATTAGACAATCATTAAGAAGGAATACACAAACGCATGGAGAAAGCATGAAGATTAGAATAACACAGAAAACGATCCACTGCACATATCCGCAGTAGTAATATATGGGTATCCGTGTGTTACTATTTAAAATTCGATCGATACCAACAAGAAGACAAATAGTCGAAGAAAATGTTTTGATAATTATCGTATACATACATATATTCAAATAGATATGGCTTGACAAAATCTTTGATCTTTGGTCGTCAAAATCGTCTCACCGTGGCAGTCGATCGTTCTTAGGATCTCGTTAGGCTCGTGCCTCTCCTTTTTACGCACTATTCCATTTACATATATCCTTCCTCGTCTCGACTCTCTTTCACCTGACATCTTTGCCACCAGTTTGGTTCGCTCTTCTCGCCCGGATAAGGGATGAATAATGTACTTGCCGACCTCGGAGCAAACCTCCATGCTGCCTGAATGACAAATCAGTTTGCCGTCCGAGCCAGGTCACGAATCGATGTCAGCTTCTTCTCTCGTTCGCATCTTCTTTTCTTCTTTCTTCTTCTTCTTCTTCGTTCTCTTCCTTCTTCCTTCTTCTCCTCTTTCTTCTTCCTCCTCTTCCTTCTTCCTTCTTCTCCTTCTTCTTCTTCTTCTTCTTCCTCTTCCTTCTTCCTTCTTCCTTCTTCCTTCTTCCTTCTTCCCTCTTCCTTCTTCCCTCTTCCTTCTTCCCTCTTCCTGAAAGGTGCTACTGCATTTGTACTGGACGCTCGAACTGTTCGAACTGTGCAACCACATTCAGATTATGCAGAGTGACACCCACCGCTCTTCTTTTCGTTTCATTGATTAATCTTTTACGGTTTAGCGCTCGATGCTCGAGTTCCATGACACCTTCTATCGTTCCGTTCCGCCTTCTATTTACGTTTGACAGCATAAGAGAGCTAGCTCGTTGAGCGACGTATACGTGTCTTGTTTCCTTTTTCAAGGGGAAAGAAAGAATTTTGGATCAAAACGCGTTATGGATCACCGAGTCGAAATTTGTTTCGCGTTACAACCAACCTGGTATCAGGAGACTGAGTTAAAGTTCTAGTTTATTGCAAATCGAAGTTGCTCCCAGGGGTGCGTGACATAGCGCGGGATCGTCTTTAGATTATACGCCCACCAGGACCAATGCTTCTACTTGGTATAAAACGGGGACTTAGCATGAACCCTTAGAGTTTAAGTACTGATTTACTATCTATTTGTCGTTACCCACTTGATTACACGTTAAATCTCGAAATCTAAATGCAGACGAAATTTATCCACGTTCAAATTTATTCATTTATTTGCATAATATTTATCGGAAAATAATTAAAAGAAAATATTGTGAGGCTTGATCATATAACGCGAGATGTTTTGTATGTTTCATGTTGCAGAAAGTGTTACATGAACGACGTGAATTATGTTAGTTCAAGTAGAAGAAATAGATCTTTATATTTGTTATATCTAGATCGCGGATATTTTTGGAAATCTACATTCTTACGAACATAAGTAAAAAACTGAAAACACGTACTAAATCTTATAACAACTACTTTACCTTGAACGCTTTATATATTTTTGCATATTCTCTACGTTTTGCTAAGTTTAAATATCTGCAATTTACTTATGATTATTAGCTTCTATAAACAAGAAACAAGTATCGCATTCCCAGAAAAGATGAAAAAACTCTGTTAAATTTTTCTCGCGCGTTATATGGGTGTTTTTATTGTACTCTATAAACACTGCTACAACATTTTATTAACGCTAACTTCAGCATTAGACAGAGTAATTTCTTTATTAACCTTTAGTATTTATTAACCCCACATAAAAATAAAAGAAAGAACCCCGTCGCCAATAATATTAACAAATTCGATAAAGACGATAAGAATCACAATAATCTAGACAAAGGTCTATGACAACATGATTTTATCAACAGTATAAACCTATAAATTAATTTTTTCAGCCAATTCCACACAGCGCAAATAACATTAAGCAACTTTCTAGACGCAAATCGAAAGAGAAACATTTGGTAAAAGAACGACGAACAGTTCTGTTAACGAAGGCGGTGTGATCTGTGTTTCAGAAAGTCGGCTGCGACCTGCGAGTCGGCAGCAACAAGAACACGGACCCGTGCGGCGTGTGCGGCGGAAACGGGTCGAGCTGCCAATCGCGATACTCCTGGAGTTTGGAATCGATATCCGCCTGCTCGAAATCATGCGGCGGAGGTGAGTGGTTGGTTACGAAGTTCATTCAGTTGAAGCACTTACAATTAGTTCACCGGGAGGTAGTCCATTTACATCGACGCTGGGAGCAATGAATTCTAATGAACTTTGAACCCGCGAATCGTCCAACGTTCCTCGGTACTTTTGCCGAAATTAATAACGGCTACTTACACCGGTTGATTTCTCCCTGCTATCGTAACGTTACGCTTTGCATTCTAATCGCTGCCCTCCTTGAACGTTGGACACTCGAAGAGTTTCCTTCCTCGTTGTTTCGTCAAAGAACAGGAGAAATGTACAATAGTTGGCGAAAATCTTGAAATACTTGTCGTAGAAAACTTTATTTTCAACCATATGTGTGCTGTCTATGTATTACGTAAAATATTCTGAGATAGCTAAACTTGTAGAACAAAGATCATCGAAACGATACCCGTTCAATGAAACCTCATCTTTCATGGACGCTTGAAAAGTCTCTTTATGAAAATATACGAGACCAAATTTAGTCGAATGCAGAGCAAAATTTTGTCACGAACGATAAATCTCTATTTCAGAAACGTAGTGGAATCCTCTTTAAATCTTTATACTATTTTCCACTTTACGAAAACGGTACCGTCGATGTAATTTAAAATGATCGTTTTAAACGTCCCATCTCGCAAACGAAAAAATTCATGGAAGAGCAAGAAAAAATGAAACATACAAATGCAATCCTCTAAGCTATCCTCGTCTGCAGGAATCTCTAAAACATTTTAATAATTAATTACCCAGTATATCAATAAATATTAACGTTCAGTGATATTATATATTTAGAATGGCTATTCACGTTGTATGCTAACTTTTTACTAAGTATATCGTTTGCGATGAATATCTTGTAATTTCTATATTCAGATTCGTCTCAAATTTTATAGTACTTATAACATTTCAAAATTACACATGTTTCACAGAACATAGAAGTTATCAGTGTTGAAATATTTTCGTGAACCAACGTATAACCCTCTATAATTCTCAGCCTTGCAATTGCTGCTCAACATTCTTACTCCAGTTTTATTTCCAAAGATAACTGCGAACAAGACTATCACGAAGCAGATAAGATCACGATATTTTCGAAAAACGTTCCTTCTGCAAGTTATCATTCTTCAGTCACAAGTTGAAATACGATTTCCGTTTTCCGTCAGGTTTCAAGATCGCAATGGCGGTGTGCAAGACGATCGGCCCGGACGAAAACGTGGTAGACGACAGCTATTGCGATCCGGACAACAAGCCAGAGAAGACCCTGATGCCGTGCAACACGCACCCCTGCACTGCAAAGTGAGTACCTTTCCCGACGTCTGGTGTACGTGTCCGTGTCAAAGAACGTTAAACCGATGCCGCGGATTTTCGTATCGAGGCGAAGCGTGTGGCTTCAAATGCGCATACGCGGACAAGTACAAGGAGTATTTGACAGATTGTTCGCGGATTTTTCCACGAGTCATGGATGGAGTGCTTGTACGCGCTCGCGGTAGAAAAACCAGTTCCATCGGGGGCGATGTCAATCCTCCACATCTAGATTTCTATTCATTTCTCTTCTACCAATGTCGCCGAGAAAAGAAACTCGATCTGATATTTCTATTCCAGAAATCAATGACTTTAGCTGAGGGCTGAGGTATTTGAGACGTTGGTGACTCAACTTTTTCCGTTCATTCTCTTCGGAATATAGGATTTAGGACGCAGAATTTGTAATATAAGACGTTCCAGGTTTTCTCAAACTTTGTCCGAATGTTCTATGGGGATAAGAAAAAGATGTTATACGAACATAGAGGGTTTGAGGATTTGTTAAAAGGTTACAACGAAAATAGAAAATAGAACGATATCGAAGGCAGCAATTTTTACGTGTGAATAACTTTGAGAAAAATTGCATCAGACGAATATTATCACATATAGTGAATTACTACTTTATAAAATATAATAATAAATTCAATTTTCTATATAATTGTTTTCGGTGGAAACAAGGAACGTTTTAAAGTGGACTCTGCTTTATATATATATTTCTTATCTCTATTATAACACTAAAATAAAGCTTGAAATAAAATGAAATCTTATAATAAATTTATATTGCAAAATCGCAAGTGTGCCAATACTTTACGACTGTTTTAAAAATTCATGATTCATATTTGGTATATTTAAACTTTAGAGTGGACAGTTATGTTCTACAAAAAAAAAAAATTAAATAGAGAATCATATTTTTTACAGATTTAGAAAGAATTTTATATGAAAATCGAGGCCGTACCGATACTTCCATTTGGCGCTATATATTGCGTTTTGTGACGGATTTAATATATTATACATTGGTGAGAACTTACGTCCAACAGATGAAAAATAGAAATTCGCGATTTTTCGAATCGCTGCTAGTCCAAGTAACCTGTACGTTGGACTGAAACCTAGGATCAGAAACTTCATTAAAGCTTTTCTAATCGGCGGGACCCCGGGGTTCGAGATTGAGCGTTTCGGTTTTACGAGCAGACCAGGGAATGTTTGACTCGGGGAGCACGTTCGCGCAGCTGCTCGAAATTCTCGTATTTTCCACGTGCTATTCGTGAAATCGGAACTCCCACTTTTGGGATTAACGCCGGCCAATCTTCCTCTCTGACCAATTTCCTCGCCGTAGCCGCGGACAAAGCAAGCAAGCAGTCCCGATTATTGTTAGACAAGCCGTATCGGTGGTGGTTCTGTACGTGTGCAACGCGTGCACCGAGCAACCAACGCGCAGAAATGGATATGGTAGCCGTGTAGACTTGCAATACCCGGGCTTGGAAACGATGGGCCGGAGCTTTCAGGCGGACTGAACGGCCATTAGTCGACGAACGTAGCGGGAAAGAGCAAAAGCCCGGCGGGCCTCTTTCTGAAAGAGACTTGGAAAAACAAGCCCCCAGTACCTTTCACCGACGGAGACAAACCCCTTGTTCTACCTCCGCGTCGAAAACACCGATTGCGAACACTTTGGCTAGAATCGCTCGTTGAATATCGAAACGGTTACATATACATATGTATAGCTACCTTCTTGCAAGCCACGTTGTACAAGTGTTCAGAATAAAGCCTTTCTCGAATATCGTCGAATATTCCGCTGTTTACGGTGTTTCACGTTTTATATTTACGTCAAGGTAGTTTTTTGAAAGTTATTCCTTCTACGTTGCCTGTATATCGTACTATGTACATTATCCTGTATATGTGCAACATAATGAAAACATCGGGTTTGGCAAATATACAGAATGTACAGAATATAAAATGTATTCGTATGAATTCGCGTACATAAGATTTAGTCAGAGATAACAATTGGATAAAAATAAGATAGATGAGAACACAATCTTATCTATTCTTTAATATAGAACATTTCGTTTTAGAGAATACGTCTGGAATAAATATTCAGCTTTCAAGTTGCTCCATCGAAGTTTCAATAAAAAGACTGATAGTTCTAGAAAATATGTTCATTTACTTACTAGACAATTGATACGTGCATACATTGGTTAGTGAATTACTATAGTATAGTGAATCGATATATTCGCTATAACAATATAATCATAAAGAATGTCTATGCATCGTTAGAATCTTATAAGTTTGGTCCATCTTCATCAACCAATATAAAAAATAACTTGGAAGAAGTACATCTCGACTATCTTTCCGTTTATACTATCTTTCCGTGCAATATATTCTCCATTTTAGAACACACATTTATATGATATCCGATATCTGCCCATATCCTTCATTTTACATTGCACGCATTTTTCACGTCTTTTTTTTCCGTTTTTTAACGTAACGTCGATTCGCATATCGTGGTCGAAGAAACACAGACGAACAGCCTGGAGGAAGTAGAATACTCCGACTGTCGAACAAACAATTCGTCCGGCGATATGGCTGTTTTTCCTGCGAGCCAACGGCTCGCGTCGACATAAAGCGCGCTTCTTCCTCCGGAGATCGCGATCAAAACCGTCGTAAGAGTAACTCCGCGAAACGATCTGCCAGCTATAAAGTACCAACTAGTCGGGACCATCGTCGGATCTGGGGTTAGGTTCCATGCTCCTGAAAAAGTTATTTAAAGGAATTGCTCGACTTTTATGCGAATCTCCCCACGGTTGTACAAACGACTCCCCGTTCCACTCGATGATGGTTGTTGTATCGCGTTCTCTTCTACGATACGACCCGACACAAGGAAGAAACGAGACAATTTATTTTCTAGAACCCTGGTATTTACCTGTTCCAGTGTGTGCTTTTCCTCTTACCTTGCTGTCGTAATTCAGAAATTCGTTGCGATTTATTGATAACTGTAGAAGTTTCTACAATCCGAAATTCAAAAAATTACGAGACATAGAAAACTCCTTTGGAGAAATTTTCGTTGAGACGTATTTGACTGATACTAAACGACTTTGGATTTTTACGCGAATTTAAGGTTTTATGGGCACAATTAAATAAAAGAATAGAACATAGAGATTCGTTTTACCTATTACAAATTATAACTTTGTTCTTTAGTACTTTACTTCGGATATTTTAAACACTTTTGTATATCATATATGTATCCTGTGCATCTTTGCATCTTTTTTCTCATAAATGCATAAAGAGGATAGACATTATATATTAATGAAAAATTATGGAAAAAGAATTGTTACAGTTTAGGTCATATTTCGGAATGAATTTCACCAGGGAAAGTATAACGATTGCAATGTCCGAATTCGGTACCCTTTAAACGACGCATGGAACAAAAGAGAAATTTATTTCTCTGATTCATAACACGGACGTCCAGGGGGAAGCTGAAACTGTTCGCGATAAAGCGTAACGATCAGACGGGATAACGAGAAGAGAAAGGGAAGGCGAACGTCCCGAGGATATTTTTTCGAAGACACAATCTTAGTTCTTGGAACGATACGGCCTGTTCTTTGTCTGGATAAAGGAAACGGAGGATAAAAAGGAGGCGCTTTAAAGCTTGTTCCCGATGAGAATCATTCTCCAGACTGGCAGACACTACTTCGGCTATCAAGTACAAAAAACTCGCCGCGAACCATTTTTACCGGATATAAAATATAGCATGTAGTTGAAACGTGCACAGTTTTTCCCTTTGTGATCGAAAGTATAACTCGACGTGCAACTTAAGTTTGTTACCTTGTTGCCGATCGACGTCCATCTCACTCTCTCTCTCTCTCTCTCTCTCTCTCTCTCTCTCTTTCCATTTCGTTAGCCAGGTAGACAATTAATATTAAACATCTGAAAAATTCAATTCAAGAAATAACGATGGTATTTGTAAAATACAAAGTATCTTTTTTTTTATAAAAAGTAAAACATCCTCGTATAGTCGACGGTTTAAGACTTTTCTATTCTATCTATCTACGTACATCGGCATGAAAGAGAATCAATTATTACGTCCGTTAGATTTATCCCAATTTTAGTGTGAAATTCATTGCACTTGAATAAAAAATATCGCCGTAATACGACGCCTATTTTCATTGAAATTTCAAGAACAGAATATAACAAAGCTGACTGTAGCACAGTATCTGAAGAAAAATACGTTGTCATCCCATAAATGGAAACGAATTTTTTCGCCTCTGACGCCACAATATTTCTCGTTTCAAGCGTGAATTCGCACTCGCGCGTTTCAAAACGGCCAACTCGTCTCAGAGGGAAACGGAAAGGGTGCTTTTTACTCGCTTCAGTCGTGCGTGGCGAAGCGTCGCGAAACGAACCTTTCCCTAATGCTCCAGAAATTTGTCCGGATTTAGCCTTGTACCACGGTCGTTTCGTTTTATTTCGCCTCGATTTCCAGAGCAAAGACACGCAAAGTGTCAAGAACACAGAACGTTCGCTGAAGCTAAATTATGAAAATTTTCGTCAAGTCGTCCCCGGGTCGCTGTTTAACGTTATTATATGCAGCCAGACCAGAGCAAACTTCGCCACTTGGATGATGCACGTAGCCAAGAACTACGGTTAATGCTGCACCAACCAGAATCTCGAGTGGCTCGGGTTACTTGAACTACCGTTTAACTTTCCACAAGAGGCGAATCACGCAACTGATTCGCGCCACATTTTCCTCTTTAACGTTGTTCGACCTTATGAAGATGCTTCTCGAACACCAGCAAATACCAGCTAAGATAATTGATCGATTTAGTACGGTGTTTTGTTCGTACGCAATACATGCACTAGCTGACAAAAGCGTTTGTACAATTACGACAGAAAATTTATGTTGGTAAGATTTGAAACCAATCTGAAAATGTATAGAAGAGTTACATAATACTTATTGCAAATACATATATTTGGTGTAAAATTAGTATTATAGCCTGACTGTTTCATTGCTAACAATGACAATTGACTGTTTAAATAGCTATATGGCCTTTGTAAAGTGTATTAGTTGTAATTTGTAATTGATGCATAAAAATTTGTACAATCGTAAAGATCTCGCTTAAATCAACCAACTCAAGTATAAACCTTTGAAATGTTTCATAATCGCTTCAAAGCAAAAAATAACTTACAGTTACCGTCTTAGGATTCCATCGAACGTCTCTCGAGTAGAGTAAAATGCGTTCGATAAAGTGGTTCATGAAATAATGTCACGATCCGTCGTAATTGGACCATGAATAATTTAACGAACGTCGTTGTTCGTTAATCGTTGCGATATTTGTGTTGCGAAAACGAAGGAACGTAACGATTGATCGTGAATTCGAGGGTGAAAAATCAAAACGGGGAGGGCCGATAGCAACGTTAACGGCCACAACGGTTAATAAATCACTGAGTGGAGTGGGCCTCGTCAACATTAAATTGGTGCTAATTGGCCAGGCCGAGAATTTAGTTTAATTCGATTCAGCCAGGCCGGGCAAGTGGTCGACGTTTCAGCTATCCCCCAGGAGAACCGGGATTTCTAAACCGCTGCCTACCCGCAACTGTGTATTAAGCCACTGAATACTTCAGCGGCTATTATTCTATGTCGTGCTAGGGATACAGGCCCAATTAAATTCCATTAAGCGTTTTCCGGAACATTTGACGATTAATCTCACGATCCGGCTACTAACATCGATCGACCAGAATCGTGTACAGAGTCTGGCTATATAATCTGTGCAGGCTAAGAGAGGGGTAATTAAACATGGTGGTTGATGGTTTCGTGTTATAGGCACAGGGAATACGTGAACACGTATTGTGTTTTGGTTTAGAGAAAATTATCAAGATGTTCAATTAAAGAGATAGTTTAAATTAAAAAAAAAAGATAAGTTTCTACCACCGAGCAGAAATAAGGAAGAAAGATCTATAATTAGGATTAAAAAATTTGTGAAATTTTGTTGTTCAATGTTGCTGGTATATTGTATCTGTGGCAGAAAGTTCTAAAAGATAAATATGACCTGATGAAAGCAAAATAGGAATAAATAATTATGTTTCGGTCTTAAGAAAAATAAACGCTAATGCTCTCAAAGGCACTTACGTAGTTTTAGTGATCGTAACAGAAAGATAGTCCTAGTGTTAGTGCAATACATTCAAGATCAAGGGATCCATAAGATAGAGTATGTCACGCCTCGTTCCATTAGCTAATAACTCATCGTGAAAACTCGTCAACAGATCTGGTATTATCAGTAAACTGCGCATGTTTATGCATTTATTGGGAATTCGAAGGTATAAAAATCTACAAACAAGATTTACTTAACTTTCGTTTCATTTGGTATATTTATGAAACTATGAATTTGCATAAACACGCACAAATCTAATTATCAATTAGTCTTTCAGTTGCATTTAAAAAAGTTATTCGAATAGAAAAATAAACCATAAAATAAGGATTATAAAGAGTAAAATAATCTATGATTTTAGGGATAAATAAAAAGTAAATAAAATCTACCAAAACAATCAACATGTTAAAATGCAAGATTTATTAAATGTAAAAACGTTATCGATCACTGGGGACGATCTTGTCAAGATAGAGTCGCGAACGTGTTAATATGTTTCATTTAGCCCTTGTAATAAATAGAAGCTAAAAAACTTGGAAAGGAATTGGAACATTTTTATCAGATGGTACACGTACTATGGAACATTTACTTTCTTGGAATTACAGTGGCTTTTATGCTCAAACAACGACAGAGAAAATAACCGCCAAGCTAGGTGGACGTATCGGGACCAGCTTACACGTATTACAACGAGAGCAACGCAGCTCGTCGCGTATCGAGCAAAACTTTCATGTTAGCGACGATCGATGGATTCGTCTGGCGACTCGCGAACACTTTTGCCTCGAAAACACGCGATGTAGCGGAAATTGAAAAAGTCCACGGCGATTAGCGTTCCTTCAGTTACATTTTTCCGGCTTCTATCGACTATCATTTCTCGAATCAAGTAATGCTTCCTTTCGTCAAAAGTTTATTAAATCGTATCTTGAACGATTCACTAAAATGAAGCTATTTATAGTAAACTACAATAAAAATAACTTTGCAGATTCAAAAGTATTTACTTGTTATTGTTTACTGTTTGTTAATCAGTCAGTTTGTTAATTCCAAATTACAGCATGTTCGATATCGATCGGTTATTCTCTGAAAATATCTACCTCCAATCGGCAAATTCACCGAACGTGTCGAAAGTAACTTCGACGAGGAAAAAGCTTTCATCGCAGACGTAGCCAGCAATTAACTTGGTGTTGTAAATATCGATCTTCGATCGATGGTGCTCTCATCTCGGATTTGCACGCAAGCTGTTTCAACGATGAGCATCGCGGGATCTGATTGCGGTATCGAAGATGACTTCCGGTTGAACGAAAACCTCGTCGAAGGGAAAGCTCTCCATTTTAATTCAGCTATTGAATCTTTTTTCAAGCGGTTTCGAAGCGCTCGCGGAAACTATGCAATTCGAATCGCGAATTTTTTCTATCAACGATACTTTGAAGAAACCTCTTTCCATAAAATCGATATTCTTAATATTCTTAATATTCGTCAGAAGAAACAGCAATATGATGCTTTGATCTTACATATGAACGTGGAACGTTATGCATGTAACAGGCCTACATTTCTACTATACAGTTACTAGACTGGCGTTTCAATTGATTCTTTTTACGTTTCTAGATGGGTAGCCGGCGAGTGGAGCGTGTGCAGCGCCAGTTGCGGAGGCGGATCGAGGACCAGAACCATTTTCTGTACCGAGGAAAACGGCAATGAGACTACGAAGGTAAAAAAGAACTGGGATAAAGATAATTTAAATACGCGGAATTCTTTTATATTAAATCCCCGGGGGTTTTCGCTTGGATATCCCCCGTTTCTTTCCACGGGAAACACACTATGGCGAACGTTCTCCAGACTAACGTCAGAAGAAGCGAAACGGAACGAAAACGTCGCCAAGCGAAAGAAAGATCGATCAGATTTTATTTTCATTGTATTATACGTAACCGCGTAACCGGAATTCTATTCGGTTTCTCGGGAAAGTCGAACGTTTTCCGGATTTAGTCGCGTCTAGTCCACGGGATTTATGTTTACGAAATATACTTCGCAAGTACGATCGGAGCCGTGCCAACGATAACGATAATCTAATCGAAATTTCGCTCCACTTTATCGTTGGAATTTCCCGTTGCTGCATCGACTCCTTTTACGGCTCGTAATTCCTCGTTTCGCGCCGATCTCGCTAATATAAATCTCAGGCTTGACACCCGACACAAATATAATTGATAATTTCATTCGTCTTTGAGACTTTACGACAGTGTTCGCAACACGATCTCTGCTAGAACTGTCACAGAGATACATGCCTATCCATCCATCCGTCTGTCCATTCTGGTGCCTATGACAACCTGGCAAAACCCACGAACCCTAACCTAGTTCGGTTCGTTTAAACTGCAAGGGCCGTTCGCGGTTCTCTGTCAACCACCGTAAAATCCTCTCATCCGAGGCTCGACAAGAGCAGCCGGGGAGCACACGTACACGTTGAAAATACGTATGGTTAGACACGACGTATCGTGCACCACGAGGATTTGCATCTTCTTCTATGCTGATCCCACTGTGTCATACCTGAGCAATGAGTAGATGATTCTCTTAGCGGTAATATGGAACATAATAGGTGCGATAAGAGCACGTAGAATATCCAATTATTCAGATAATATAGTTTGATAAACATTAGAATTACTGAAGAATCATGACGGTCGTGTCTTGTTATAATGTTAATGAAATTCCAAAGTGCCTTTTTTTTTAACACACACGATACATTCATAATAGATTTCTAGAAGCGTTTAAATACTTTCGTATTCGCGAGATATTGTATATTTGCAAATCTACAAAGTTTCTATAACAAGTTACAAATTTTGTCCACAAAATAATTTCGTATCAAATATTTGATATAAAAGAATGTTGCCAGAAAAATTATATCTTTTTTTACACATTGAATGGGATAAAAGATTTAAGTCATTATTGTTGCAGCTGCCTGACCACAAGTGTAGCAGCACGCACAAGCCCCGTAACCAAGAAACTTGCAATACCATCTCTTGTCCCATGTGGGAGACGAATAAATGGAGCGAGGTGAGTACAAGACAATCTCAGGTACCGGAACGGCGACCCTCGCGCGCGTACATGCCGTGAACATGCAAAACGAGTAGGAGGAGTGATATCGGTGCAGACAGACCAAAGTCATTCGCATGATGGTGGAATTTAGGGCTCGACGAGATGCCACGAGGAAAGCAGTATTTATTACCACCTAGTGTGACGGTCTTTCGACCTACAGGGGGTTGCGCCACAGCAGTATTTATTACCAACGTCAAGATGACTCCTCTACTAGAGAACGGTTTCTAAATCGGCCGAGTTATAAACTCATTTCTCATCTTTGTTTCCTATACAACGAACGATCTTTTTTCCTCTCCTTATCGGAATTCTAAATTGTTTCGCGCAAAACTCCGTTCTCGACGAAAGACGAGTTTGGAAACGTGTCAAGTAGCGAATTGATTAATTCTGCTTTGATGCGAGTGCAAAAATTTGATATACGAAAATTAATTATTATTTAATAGGAAAGTCAATTTTCTGCAAAATATAGTTTCGAATGAAAAAGATTTCTCTTTACACCATCGACTTGTTTTTGCATATAGAATAATCATGCGTCTTGTCACGCTATACATATCTATATTCAAAGATCATTCAAAGATCATTGTTACATCAGGAGCATAACAGGATTTTAATCGAAGCTATAAAACGCGTGCAATTTCGCGTCGAATAAACACGGGGGAATAATTTCTATCTGGCAGAGTTAACGTCGTTATGCGAGTTAGACGGACCTTTTGTCTCTTAAAAGGACGTTAACGGGCTTCGTGGATGAGGCAGACGAACGTGTAACCTTTCTCTATCTGGTTATATCTGTCTATTCGTATCAGGAAATCCGATTTCCTCCGGGAACAGTAAACAGGTCGGGCTGATTGTTGCAAAGGGAAATGAAACTCGTTCTGCAATTTGCTTTGTGCGAGCCAGATGTTTTGTTATCGCGTTTCACTGCGAGTTAACGTTAGCCCAAGCAGCCGCGGGAATGCAATTTTATCTTTCTTCCCTTTGATTGGTTCAAAATTTTGAACCATGTCAGTCGAATCTTTTAAACAAAAAAGAAACGTTTGCTATCCTTTATCCTGTATATAAGGAATACTTTGTACTGTATGTACATATATGTAAGAACATATATGATGAACTTTTAAGATCGATTATACTGATATGAATCGTAATTACATGACTGTGTAAATACATTTAGTGTCGCTAAGGGAAATTTAACTGAGCCAAGAGAACCCTTTTACCAGTCGTATGTCTATTCTTAGCCATCAAAACCATTCTGATCGTATCCTGATCAATACAATATGCATATCTGAGTCGCACAATGCAGTCGCAAAAGATTAATCAAAACATCTATATGGAGGCTTTCGCAAACATCCGTGACACGACTTCTCTGGTGAAAAAATTGTAGCACTCAAACCGAAAACATCGTGGACGACAATAGCGAGAAAAGGCAACGCAACGAAATTAGCGGATCGAGGGGCCATCGTTCAAAGTTATTTAGAACTTTCTCTTGTCCGTCTAGAATGAATGACGAAATGAGCCACGAAACAGTTTTCTTCCTCCCAGTAATTTTATATCCGGTTCTGCCCTTCTGTGGTCGGAAAACACTTAATTTGCTCAAACATTTTTGCCTCTTTCCCCATTCCCTTTCTGTTCTAACGACATTAACGCCTCGGTAAAGCGTTTCGGCGTCACAGCCAGCCAAGTCCAAAGAACTTCTTGTCTGATCTCACGCGCGCCAGAAATTCGCTGAAATCGGATTTTCTCGAAACCGAAGGAACTCGACCGAGCATAACAGCTACCGTGGATCCACCAATAACCCACGGGAAAGGCGACAGGTTTGAACGCGTAGAAATGGAAGCAAACGAGGGTAAATTTTCACCTTCACGACGCAACCATTCGAAGCGTCTGAGCTTCCCTTCGCGAGAAATGCGTAGCCTGGTTGCACTTACTTCGTCCTCCGTCCCTTCTTCCAAGTGTATCTACACGAATTTCTCCCTTTACCTCGCGATTCACCCTCTTTCCTGTCGTATCTACCTCCCTGATGCTCTTTCGGCACTCTTTGAGGATGTTCCAGACCACATCATCCACCGACATCAAACAGAACGATTTAGTCGTCAAATAACCTTCTTCTTGTCCCCTCGATTCGCTCCTCTCTGGGTTATCTGCAGCCCCACTTCGCTCACACTCGCGTATCGCCCTTTCGAGTATTCGAGCAAAAAGACGGACACGCCTTTTTCCTACGATGCTCGTGGCTGGTCCGTGTCGTAAGAACAAAAAATGCGTAGTCGTGGAGCACCGTTTCCAGATCCAATAGAAAAACGAAGGGATGAAACATGAATATAGGAGGCAAAAAACAAGGGCGAAGAAGAGGGTAGAAAGTGTTTTCAATAAAATGAAATGCTCTATCTGTTGCGATCGCGGGAAACGAAACGAAACACGATATAAATGAAACACACAGGGATTCCGCGTGTGCATCCCTGACAAAATATTTCAAGTCATACCGTGAGCTACGAGTAATTCAATTTCACTACGTACCTCTATATACCATGTGGGAGAACATGGAATTTTAATAAAAGTAAATAGAAAAGGGAACAACTGTACGAGAAACAAAAAAGAAAAAAGAAGAAATATTCGGCAGCGATTTTGCGGAACATTTAACGAGACATTTCACATGGGTTGAAAGGCAAGAAGCCAGGAACGAACAGAAGACAAACGGAGGGGAAGAAAAAAAATAGCGGCGCGATAAGAGGTTCGAGAGGAGAGGCGGAAGAAAGTGGGAAAGGCGCGTGAAGAAGAGGGTAGGAGGGTGCATTCTCGTGGAAAATGCCTCGCGTTGCTCCACGAATTCATCGCTGCCGATTGCATTCGTGGTGGACTCATACGTGCACGTGCTGTGTCACACGCATACGATGACACGCCTATACATGCATACAAGCGCAAGTACAAATCGATTCGAGACACAGCATCAAGAGGCTCGCCGCCAAGTGCGTCGCCGTTGCAGCTTTGCTGCAAAGCATGCACCACGGGTCCATGACTTTGCTAGAAGGTTTCCACGGAATTCGTACGCGCTTACCGCGTAATAAATGCGATTCAGATACAGAGAGTATACATTGTAGAAGGTTCGAACGACGACCCAGTGGCGCCTAAGGGAGTTTCAGGACTCGTTTTGGCACGATACTCGATGACCGACTCTCTTCCCTCCCATTCCTTTCATGCTGTACCCTGTTCTATAGTCACAACCATTTCTTGCGTTGGTCGAACAACTGTGTGTCCTGAAAAGCGCGATATCTGCTGGAAGCATTCCAGGCATTTGGTTTCGAGGACATCCGATTTCATGCGTTTATGGAAATTTAAGTCCCGCTTTCCCGACCTCTTGGATTTCATTCCGATTTCTGTTTCAGCTCGATGCATTGAAAACTTTTCCTACATTGTCGCTGTTATATACGAGCATACGATAATTGTGAAACTTGGAATTCAACTTCGTAGCTCGTCTAGCAATTTCCCTAGTTGGCTACGATCGCCATGGAGATCGTCGTTCCATATCTAGAGAAATGTGCAGCGAATTAATACAAGCCGATGCCATTTATCGTTAGTAAAGCCCAGATGTTCGTGCATTTAAAATTTTTAAGGGAAAACCGCGGAATATAGTTATGTTGTAGTACAGAGAAACACGCAAGTATAGCACTCAAAATATAGCGCTCGTTATGATATTTAGTAAGTGAAACGGGTTTCTGAGCAGGTGTTCATGCATAAATATCCGCAGTCCATTTACTAAGCACAACTTTCAATCACAATTACAACTCCTCTGTTTTTGATAGGACAACCTGGTTAAAGAGAAATATCATCGGAAATGTGAACGGTATAAGATCGTTCCGGTGGAGAAGAAATTAAAGTAACTTCGCTATGTAACTTCACGCGGGAGACCGTTTCGTTTATATTCAGAAACAAACTGGAAACGCTGAAGAAAGTTCTGGGAACAATAAAATTTTACAACATCGTATCTCAGACTGCCAGGCGCGAAACAAGGGAAGCAACCGTTCTCGAATGGAACGGCCTGAGCAGAAAAGTGACTCACTTCGCGTGCTCCCAGTGTTGGCTGATGCAACCTCGAGCAGCAAGAATAAAACTGCAATAAGAGGTGCAAAGAGACGCAACAATAAGGGACAACTTGTACGAGAGAAGGTCGCGTTGCCTGCTTTCTGCTCTCTATCTTTCTCTATTTCCTCTCCTTGCTCGCAGAGAACGAGCAAAACTTTTCATCTGGTACACGCGAAGTGGGAAAAATCAACGGAATTCCCAGCGGAATCCGCCAAGCGAAGTTATGCTTTATTCATGAGGGCCGCTAAATGCACTCGCGCATCCCAGATACGTATTTATTACTGTTACTCCTCGATACGTAAAAAGCACGTCGGTATTTCGCGAATCGTGCGGACTCATAATGGCGGCGGGTGGTGACAACGAAACGTTTTCACTTCGGAATATTTCAAGATCCGCGTCTCCTATAGAAATGAAGGAGCGCAATGGGAACGGCACAAAGAAAGGAAAAAATTCTCGGCTGCAAATTGAAAGTTAAATTTCGTTTCCTCTCCTCGTTTCTTCAACTCGGAGATTACCGATTCGTGTCTCTTCTAGTCCCTATCCTTCGTCAATAGAGCACATATATATTCACGTATATGAAAATAACAATGAGAAGAACGTTTTTATATACATTTTTATGGACTTTTTGATTTCTGACACTCTTTTATCACCCTATTATCGAAAATTAAAACAACATGTTAGGTACGAAGATGTAATCGTTATGTGAAGTTTTGTAGAATCCAAAGATACAATTGTTAGGACAAACGATATTTTAATACCTTCGATAGAGTGATATTATTATTAATGAGCAATATTTAACAATTTTGAAGAGAATGAAGACATTGACAACTAACTACTATTTGAAAACAACTTCTCTGTGAAAAATAGAAAATATAATTTGTCGCGTTCTTCCCCTGTAATTTCATATAAAAGCGCTGTTAATTTAATACCTACTCGTTCCCAAAGTGACGAATGTGAATGGAAATTTACGACGCTCAGAAGATGATGGAGGATTTGCCGATTTATTCGAAGACCACGATGCTTTCCGAAAAATTCTTTCGGCAGGGAGAAAGCGGTATTAAAGCATTCTGCGCATTGATCTTCGCGATGAAATCGTTGAGTGAATGTGGGACTGGTTTATTACGCACAATACAATTCACGAGGGCGAAGAATCTAGTCACGTAGGTACATGACGAAAGGGATCCATATGATTTATGACTCTTCGTTCTTCGATCAATACGAACAACGATCACCTTTTCGCTACGCACACTTGCAAGATACCGTAAGGCGAGTATATTCAATGGAACGATATTTACCAAAGCTACGATTCCATCTATTCATGGTATCCCGTCTAGCTAATTCAGATAATTTTAAACTATCATACGTCATATACGCACATAATATTGTACACAAATGGTAAATTATCGTCGATTACCTAAATAATTACTTAATTACTTAATAATTAATAATTACTTGATAATTAATTCTGCATTCTCATAATCAGCCAACTGGCCCGAATTAAATGCCAGTGAAAATGTCTGGAACCTGGTCAAATCATCCGAGTATTCATTCTTGACCATTACATTACAAAAATTAGAAATGTTTAACAAAATAATGAAAATATAGAGGCAATGCGTACGGAACAACGCTCGGAAGGATACAAACTATAACGAAGACAAAGAGAATACGTATAACATCTCGATAAATGATAAACGTTGCTATTAGAATTAGCTGACGGCTCTCGTTAAACAAATGAGACTAAAGTTTCCTAAGAAAGTGAAAAATATTGAAAGTTCCGAGTGATCTTAATTAAATAAATACAGGCTCTGTAGACTGAAACTCATAATAAATTCAACTAGGGAGAAAATTGACAATGTTCTACCGGAACTTGGAATCATCAATAACTGTGTTTTGTCGCCGATTATAAAAATAGGAAAGTAGAGGACGTTGTACGATACAATATCTGGTGCTTATCAGTGTCGATAACAAAGGCGGCAAACAGCGTGCTTTCGAGAACGATACGAAAATATCCCTAGTCACGTGTAAGCAAAAGTGTGTGCAGCATGATTTACGGCTCATCTCATGCTTGATCGATACACAATGGCCTCACTCCAGCTGACGAAGGAAACGTTGCAGCCTGCCAGGAGCAAGGAGATGGCGTCGGTATCCTTTTGCCAGCAATACATAAAGGCAGCCCTCTTATACCCGTCAGCACGGTAATGATTTCATCCGAGGCTACAGAGGAGGAAAAAGAGTGAACGGACGGGAGAGAGGTAGAGGAAGAGAGGGTGAAAGAGCCACCACCGGAAGACAGGAATTGATAGATTTCTCTCTTTTGTGAGCTCAGGAGCCATGCAAATATTGAACTGAAAGCACAGGGCTCCTTAAAGCACTTCCACGATATCGGACCTCCTTCTTGATGCTTTTGAGACGAGAGGTAGGGATGAAGGAATGAGGAACACGGGAAATATATGCTGAGATCGGATGGAAGTTAAAAAACGGAGAAAGGAAATGAGAGAGAGAGAGAGAGAGAGAAAGAGAGAAAGAGAGAGAAAAGAAAAGGAAAATCGGAGTGCACTAAATGAAAGCAAAGTGGAACAAAAAAGAACAAAAAAAAAAAAGAAAAGGAAGAGAGGAAAACGAAAATAGCGATTCAAAGAAAGAAGGGTAGATCGGTTGACGAGACGAAGATATACTAGCGAAAGAAACAGAAATAATGGGGCTGAAATAAAGTAAATGATGAACGGATAAAGCAATGGAAAGCGAAAGGAGAAAAAAGCTTAGAAGTAAGTAGATAAAAAAGGAAAGGTAAATGTGACGAACGATAGAATAAGGACAGAAGCAAACAGCAGGAGTAAAGGAGAAGGCAGAGTGGCTAAGTCGAGTGGGTTTCCGCTTTTCTCGTTCATGTCACCTTTCCACCTTCGACGTCTTGAATGATAGCTCTGGTATCCGGATTTTTGCTCACTCTCCTTCTCGCTCGCGCTTTTAAACCGCTCAGACCATTCCTCGTTCTTACCTCCCCGATCAACAGACTTTATTCTGGTTGAGAGAAGTTTGAGATCACCACCGTGGCGCCTTCAACGAGACATTCTGCTTTCTTACTCCTTACGACTCTTTCGCAGCGAGAGGCTGAAAATGGTACCTACCGGTTGAGATTCGGCTGCGATTTGATCCGACGTAAAAGCGAATCTGATCGATCCTGAAAGAAAGATTCCAATTGTCTCGTCTTCGCGTTAATCAATTCGATTAAACTTCTACATATTCTCCATAATCAAAATACAGACACGATACAGACAAACACTGAATTTGTCGTAAGTAGAGTGTAAATTTTCATATACTTCTAGAAAATTGAAAGTTGTAGAAATTCACAAAATACAGATATAAATTCACAATATGCCAAGATACATAAAATATGCAAAATATAATATCTATTATTCTATTACTTAGCTGATGAAACAAACTTCTGATTCAGTTTAGTTTGGATCTATAAAAATGTAAATTTGCATAAATTCGCGCAGTCTAATTATGGGGATAAATATAGCTTGACAAATTTCATATTAATTAAAGTGAAGAAGCAATCAATGATTCTTAATTGTATTATCTCAATGTTGCCGTGTTTCTTAGAGGTTTGCTTCGCGAAGAGCGAAAAGGCCGAAAAGAAGAGTTTCTACGTCACGAGTGATCAACGGAAGCAATTACTTCATATCTTCCGTGACAGGAAGCAAAGAGGTCGAGCACTGTGCTTTGTTTCCGGATTTACAACACGCTGAGAGGAAATTTGTTCGATATTTCTGCATGTCACGTCGCGTGTACGCGAGACCCACACATTCAGCCTATAATGAAGCAAGAAATTCGTTTCTCGAAAGTTGAAAAATGTTTTGCAGCGTATCGTCGATGCTTAATATCTTCTTTGAAAATTTATCTCTAAAAAAGTGGAATGAAATAAATCTGTACTTGAAAGATGAACTAATTTAAATCCATGTTTTTAAGTCAAGTTATATAGACATTTTATTATCTATTTTCATTATGTCACAAATGAAGGAACATTATATAACGATATGAAGAATATATATGTATTATACATCTTATTTCTCAATAACAATTTTATTCTAAGCAAATTGTTTCAAATATTAAATATTATTTAGTTACAAATTCGAGGAGATAGTTTCGGGAAATTGTCTTCTGAAAGGTTATACTTCCAGTGAAAAGCAGATCAGTTACAGAAACAGTAAATATATCGTGACAAAGATTGCCATCCATCATAGGCCATCATATAGAAAGATATTCTTGAAAAGTATCTTAACTCGTTTTTTCTTCTGCCCCTTAACATTCTGTGGCAGACCTCACCCCGATAACGATCTTCGAGGAGTCGTTCCAGAAGAACCTTTTAAATTGTTTGAACGTTAAAATGGAACTTTGCAAATACCAGTTAGTATACGAAATTAGATTCCACAGTGGCGTCACGAAACTTTATTGTTCCTTCGCCCTGCCTTTCCTTCGTATTCTCCCCTATTTCTATGGACTTTATCCTGCCCCGACTTCGGTATTATCTCGCTTCGTATCCTCTTCTTGTTGTGAAAACCGTGTTCCAACTAAAGCTGCTCACAGTTGCCAAAATAAAAAGTTAAAAACGAAACGGTGTGTAAAACGGGACTTGGTGGTTGCATAAACTTTTCCAAATACTTCATATTCACGATCCTCCAATCTCATCGATCCAACCAGATTCATAATTTCCTATACTTTCATCTGTTATTCAAGTGTACATTCCGTTCATGAGAATAAATGATCAGATTATTAATCTATTATTAATCTAAACTAATAGCCACTGGCCTCGTTTCGGAACGATTCGCTGGCAACGTGAAAACTTATTTTTCCTCGATGTGATCGATAGTGTTCGACGACATGCGGTACCGGTGTCAGGACAAGGACAATCGAGTGCAGAGATGCCGTTGGTTCGATCTCAAAGGACTGCGACCCTACCGAGCGACCGCACACTGAGCAAGAGTGTAAAACAAATATCCCCTGCCCGATATGTAAGTTTTATAAGTTACATTCCTATGCACCGCTACAATCGTTCTTCGTGTCATTTGGAATGTGTTTATCGGTAGAATCCTTTCTGATTTCTCGCTTGCACGATTCGAAACGATTCTCTACGACCTCGAATCTCGTCGATGGTCGTCGATTCGGATGAATTGGTAAAAAAATATTTTATGATCGGTGAATTTTCATTTCAGATGGCGAAGAAATGACGCAGCCACTGATGCAACCGTACCCGCCTCCGCCAGTGTCAGAAAAATTGATCGATCAGCCGATACCCTCAGAATCAACGTAAGTAACTTCTCTGAAAATTGATAAAGATATACGCGCGGATATATATAAATCGATATGGTAATATGTATTCAGCCGGCCGAGGCGGACTCGGAGCTAGATATTTACAATATTACTACACACGTCGTGCAATCGTAGAGCTTCTCGTTGCGCTGTTCCTTCCCCCTTTTGATCAAAATAACAAAACTCGTATATAGAAAGTCTTAGATAGAAAGTCTTCCTTCTTAAAAGCATTCATTTCTTGACGTCAATTGATCTGTCCTGACAGATATACGATCTACTTTGCCTGTGGCTGGTTGTATCTGAGGTATCCCATTACTGTGTCTCTTTCTATTCTCTATCACTTTAACTCTTTCACTTCTGTGTTCTCTTCCTTTACTTTCTCTTTTTCTTCTAACTTCGTCGATTCCCTTCTCTCTAGCATCCACCCACCCACTTTCTTTTCTATTTGTTTCCTTGGTTTCTCTTTCTTTGTTCTTCTTAAGTTTTTCTTAACTCCTTCCCTTTCGCTATCCCATCCCAATAGCTTGCCTCTTGCCTTTTGCTTCTTGTCTCTTGCTTCTTGCTTCTTGCTCCTTGCTTCTTGCTTCTTGCTCCCGAGAAAGAGCAAGGCAAACCGACGTTCTCCTGTTTCTGCTTAATGTTTCTCTGTTCCTCCTTGTTAATCACCATCGCCACCGTCAGTACCCTCTTCTCCTTCCCCGCGTGCTCTACAATCTCTCGTAGATTCTTCGCACGCTTTTGTAACTCACCGCAAAGCTGCAAAATCTAAAAACGCTTCTCCTTTTTCAACGAAATCAGGGTTAAGCGAGTTTTAGAAGCATTTGACATTCTCACCCTCTTACCAGCCTCCACGATGACTTACCACCGAACGCTTCACATCCTTTCTCCACCCTCTTCCCCGTTTCGTTTATTAACCATTTCCCTCAACCAACTTTAGGCTAGACGAATCCTCTTCCAGATTCGTTTCTTCTTCTTCTTCTTCTTCTTCTTCTTCTTCTTCTTCCTCTTCTTCTTCTTCTTCTTCCTCTTCTTCTTTTAGCGTATAGTGTTTTCTTTTTTTTGTTTATCTTAGCATTGCGTAGGCGCGTCAGCGAGAATATCGCTTTACGGCAAATGCAAACAGGAAAAACGACACCTGTCGCGTTCGTGTAACGTAATACACTTTCAGCGTTTCTTTATTTTATTATATTTTTTTCACCCTGTTTCCACGGTAAAATAAAAATCTCCGTTGCTCGTGGAAAATAATAGTAACCAACGCAACGCGACAGGCCTGTTTTCCGCTGACGCGCAACAGTTTTCCAACTTAAATATCTCTTCTTTGCTTGAAATTCCGGAAGCTTAATCTCCCTGTTTCTTAGCTAACTTTTTCCTGGCTGTTGCTCCTAATGCATTTATGCAGATTACGAGATTTACCGTGATTTAATTAGCGCATAACGCGAATGCCGTAGAACAAGCATTAGCATAGACTAACGACGATGATATTACGTAGATTGTTACGTTTGTTCCTTTGCCCCCTACAACGATGTCTTTTTCTCGTTTTTCAGCCCACGTTATACCACTGTAACTTTGTAGGCTTAGCATGCATTATTTAGATCGTAGAGCTGCCCTCCTTCTCTCATTTTCTGGCTCGGTACTTGTCGGACGAATTTTACACGAGCTTTCGCCGGATTCCATCCTCAGAACAAAAATCGCATCTCCCGTCAGAGAGAAATACATTAGTCGATTCATTTTTAATGGAATTTATTAAAAACAAGCTTTAATTTGTAATTCGTTAAAAAACAATTATATAAGGATTACTAGAGTAGGAGCACACTTTGATTTGTAATTAGTCGCTGTTTGCAAAAGATAACAGGATATTGCCACCTTCTATGATATTATTCTTCGATATTATTCCTAGTTTTTCGTAACGCTGTATTTGTTCCGCGAACTGATATCGCCGATACACGAAAGCAAATTGAAAACGTTGTCAGCTAGAAGTCATTGATTGATGGACAAAAGTAGGTACTCGCGGATAAGTTCGAATGGGTGGCTCGATTCAATAGCGTTGAATAGAGAGGAGGGAAATGGAAGGCGCGGTTTTAAACGTAATCCTGGAATAACCGGCAGTTATTTATCTGACCTAATCGATGACAGGACAGATGTATGGGTCGCTCTATGTACTACGAATACATAGTCGGGAAACCAATAAATTCTACAGGAATAAAGAAGGGAACCAAAATATCCGAACGTGCACAAAGACACCACTTTTAATATATTCGAAATTCCTTCGAAGTTTGCCTGTTTGACCACTAAAATTAGGAATCGACGTTTTTCTTCTATCGTTCTTATAAAAGATATCGAATATATTCCTTCCACCATGTCAAATCGTACACTGATTTAAATCAGGAATCTTTACGAAATTTAATATGTCAAATTGCCCGATTCGAAAATAGAATTTCGTTTAGAAGTTACGAGCTTCATTTCGAAAACCTCGAACGGACTGTAAAAAGAAGGATACCTCTTCGGACACCATATCGAACTTATATCGTTAAACGAATGATCCTCCAGATTCATCGCGAAAGAATGGTCACCGTGTTCCGTCACATGTGGCGAAGGAGTCAGGCATCGAGAGGTCCGTTGCAAGATATACCTCGAGTTCAGTCGAACGGTGGCCGATCTTCCGGATCGACAGTGTTCAGGACCGAAGCCGCTCGAGAAGGAGAAATGCATAATGGGACCATGTAACCTGATCGAGAACAGCCTAACCTATGGCATCGATACTGTCGGTGATAGCGGATATGCCGAGCCAAGCCTAACTGACACCTATAGATCATCTGCAGGAAGTTCCAGCGGAAGTGGTTACGACGCTGGGATCAAGGTCGCTCCAGGAAGCGACGTGCAGACTACTTACTCGTGGAAGGAAGCTGGTTACACTCCTTGCAGCGCCACTTGTCTCGGAGGTAAAGGATATTCCGTTCTATAACTTGTTTCGTAACAGTGAAAATTAAACGCGTGCAAACGCTAAGGCGTGTGGTAGATGTTGTAAAGGAATTTTGCGAATTGTACCAAGCAAAACTGGGACGAGTCTCAGCGAGGCTTGAAATTTAACGGAGCAACAGAATGGAAATGGAATGCAAATTCACAGAGGAAACAAGAAACTTCAAAAGCGGCGTGACGAGTACGTTTCTTGATCGTCACGCATTGCACTCGCAAAGAGACTGTATTCGAAAACTCTGATGTTCCTTCGTCGAAGAGAATGTATGAAGTAACGTTTAAATGTTGTTGCTAATTCAAGCATAGCATTTCCACGCAGCTTATACCGATGCTTGGAAAATCCTTTTAATCGAATTATCTATCTTTCGTTCTATAAATACTATATTTAAGCGACTCTAATCAGCCGCAAACGTAAGTCAAGGAATTATCGGAGATCAGATCAGTAAGGATTAACGGTATGAATCTAGGTTCGTTCCGCATAGAGCGCTTAATTAGCCGGGATAATTCGACGCGATTGTACAATCAGCGGTGCTCGACGACGAGTTAGCCGATTGAATCGCATCGAACCGATAGATTAAAGTCGACTCGTTCCACGCCGGAACACAAATGTTTTCTCTCTCTCTCTCTCTCTCCTTCTCTTTCTACTGACCATCAGTTCTGCTAATTTTACCTTACTTTTTCATCGTGCAATAATATTTCAGGTTCTCAAGAACTGATAGTGAATTGCGTGCGAGACGACACTGGGAAGACCGTCATGCCATTTCTCTGCACCGCCGACACCAAACCGGAAGTTAGGATAAGGGTTTGCAACGATCATCCTTGTCCTCCCAGGTAACACGTCAAAAAACAAGTTCATAATCAAAAGTAACTTTTTCGCACTAGAAAGCCATTCCTTAATTTTTATATTATTTATAAATATTGCTGTATTAAACATGAAAATGAATGAAATCTTAATTCTACAGTTCTGATCTATTAGGTCGTCCAATAAGTTTGTGCTGTTCATTTTTCCGTCATGTAGATGCTTTAAAGCATCAGTCAGTTCCACTGTTATTTCTTTTATTTTTAATATCAATGTACATTTGACTTTGGAATATTCAAGATTTTAGACATCCGATGTACGAATAAACTTTCGGTTTTATCTGATCATAATCATAGTCATTTTGTCCTTGTCTATTTAAAAAATGTAACTGATCTTCAAAATTAAAATCGTTTTTAAATATTATATAATATTATATAGTATTTCCTTTTTAAAAAGGTCGCCTCACATTTCACTTATAATTCTTTAATACGTAAGGATCAAAACGCTCGCTATTCATAAGTGTTTTTCTCTCAGATATCTTTTGTAGACTGACTGCGATCTTAGAAGATTGATATGTTATCGCTTATCGTTCTCTATAAATCATTACATCATCAACGTTCTTCTATATGAAATAAAACACAGTATAAAGAATATGTGGACACATTGCGTCACAAATTCATTGGACGATTTAATAAGAACAACTTAATTTAGGTATTATTCTATTCGCAATTAGCCGGTCATTACGATCGATCTTTGTCCACAGATGGAACTTCAGCGAATTTTCACCGTGCATGAGCCCGTGCGGGATCGGTATACAAACACGTGACGTCACATGTATACACGAGGTGATACGCGGCACAGGTAAGATGGTCCCTGTGCCAAGCCACATGTGCCCGCAGCCACCACCAGCGGATAGACAATACTGTAACGTATGGGATTGCCCAGTTAAATGGAGTACAGGCAAATGGAGCAAGGTACTTTACCTCTGTTCAGTGAATTAAATGATATGATCACCTCGATCGGGACCCGAATTCACGGAGCTCCTCGATTGAATCATTTAAATGTTAATTCTATTAAAATTCAGCTCCACGAATTTAGCCGAAAATGCTATTATAACCGTTTGAACTGACCGATTACAATTACTACATTGTGGATATTTATGTATCCATAAGACATTTGAAAATACAAAAATACACAGGATACACAAAATATACGATACTATAAAATATCTAAAGTTTAGTACTCTGTATAATATTCAGTATACGTTCCATCGTTTTAATTACATTTATAGTTTAACTACTTGCTCGTGATTAAGTGAAATTTAATTCGATATCAGAGACAGTAATAAGAATTAGAATAAGAATTATTCTTGAAAAAAGGATTAAAGATAGTGAATGGTGATTTCAGTGCTCGAAAACCTGTGGAGGAGGTGTAAAGAAACGCAAAGTGACCTGCGAGCAAATAATGGCCCAGGGGCGTAAACAGAGTCGAGAGGACCGCGAATGCCCGTCTCAAAAACCATCCACGGAAAAACCTTGCAACACTAGAGCTTGTCATGATATGGATGCAGGCTCCCTGCCTATAATTACCAGTCAAAATACGACATACAATCAAACGGATTTGAACGCGAAGGTAGATTTGAAAATCGGCGGTGTCGCGAAGGTTTTCCAAGGCACATCTTCCATCAAGATTCGTTGTCCGGTTAGAAAATTTGATAAGTGAGTTTCTACCGTAATTCAATAAAAAGATAACATAGTCTAATAAAGACGCACCTACATAACATTGATATCAAAATTGAAACATTTTTAGAGCACAGATCGCATGGACCAAAGATAATAAAGAGCTGAGAAAATCGAGGAAATACAAGATTAGTAGGAAGGGCGCATTGAAAATTAATGATATAACATCCTCTGACGCTGGCGTTTATGCGTGTATAGGTAAATAGCTGAATCAATAAAATTGTAAAAAGCAAAGCATAACGTTGATTCTTGTGTTACAGCGGGAAATTCTCACGCGGAAACGCACCTGATTGTAAAATTTCGTTCGAAAGAACAGATTAGCAGCGAAGAATATTTACGATTGAGCAATTCCGTCCATCGACAACGAAACGCTAATTTGGACTCGGCACCAGCTAATTCAGGAGAAAGTCTCTACACTGATCGAGCAGGTACGAATCATTTATTTATAACGATTTGCATCTTGATTTGTTAATTAACAGTTCCATCCTGTACATTGTATCCTGAAGATTTTGAATAATTTAAATCGATCTTCTAATAGCTGCGTATGGAAACCGATTTGTTCCCATCGACAGTGAAGATCTAAGTCATGAACGAGCGGTACCTAGCAAACCGACAAGAAAGCCACATCAAAAAAAACAAAAAACTAGCCCAACACCACCAGACTCCACGATGATACACAAGGAACACACTGTAACTTCGTTGAACCAGGTAAAGACTTCGAAGAGGAGATTTAAATTAAACTTCTCTTCTATTACCTATTATATTATATTACTTTCTTAATTTATAAATAACCGCATGATAAATTAATTTCTCGTCGATGATTCTTTATCCTTATGCTTCCTATACATGGGAATAACTTTATATGGTGGTGGATATTTATGGTCTAATATATCAGCCAGGATACCACGAATCCGTGGAATCGACTGCACCCTCCAGTTCAAGTGCCTCTACTCTCGTGCCGCACTTAACTTACTTTATATCGACATTAAAGGTGAGACGATGTGGGCGACTGTAAAATCAGGATTAGTATACTTTCTGGAACCATCTTCTTTGGTTTTACCTAACAAAATTATATTTTTCGTTTAAAATCACACCGTTATGTTCTCAACGGTTTTCTAGATACATTAATGTGTCACATAAAATCTGTAATGAATATTCCAATAGGAATATTGGCCGTTTCAAAGTGAGAGCTCTGTGGAAAGAGCTCACAGAACAGCTCCAGTGACGTTCATCGATGACGTAAGAAAAGAAGTAGTTGCAACAAAGCGTACTATGCCTGAGAGGAATCCTGGTTTGAGATACCAAGATGTGGAAGACAACTTGGACACCCTATACCGTAATACCGCTATCCCAGACGAGACTTTTGGGCCAGATGAAGAAAGGATATTCATCGACGTTGATCCATATGATTTAGACGAGTCTATGTTTGGATTGCGGCACAGCGATCCAGTGAAAATCACTCCTGTTGTGAGCAAAGGTGACTCACAACAGTCAGTTGTCGCACCTACGAAGTCTGGTATAGATTATATCGAAGAATCTCTAAAAAACGTCAAAAGACAATGGCACGATACATCTGAAGTTAAGAATCATTGGAGTTCTACACCTAAAAATCAAAATAAAGAATCTGTAAACTTGGTGACTCGCTCGGACAACATTGGTTTGGAGGTATACTATATTCCAGACTCAAAGCACAGCACACATAAGTTCGGGGAATCTCATGATAAAGAGATCGATCGAAAAAATGATGACAGTTCTGAAGATGAAAGTTTTTCTCCTACGATGTCGCTTAAAGAAACAGACTTAGTTTCAAAAAAGCCAAACACTGACGACGAGAAGACAGAAATTTTGAATAAGACAACAGATTACGGGGACATTTTTGAGGAAGAAATGAAGAAACGGAAAGTCTACGTTGAGAATGACACGGTTAACGATGGTATTCAAGCAGCAACAACGAGAGATTTGGAAGATGATTTGATTGAGCTGGCATTAACGGAAGATCGGGGATCTGAGGAAATGGAAAAGAATATCAAAAACTTGTCACGGAATCGAGAAGATAGTAACAATTCGTCGGAGGATACGACGGATTTTCAAGAACATTCGACTAGTGAAGAAATACAGAAAACGAACAAATCTTTGGATATTGCAACTAGCACCTTTGCTGGACCAAATGCCACCGTCGATTCTACGATCACGTCTCTTGGTATTTTAGGTAAATAAAATTTATTTCTCTAAAATGATAAAATAACGGTATACAAATTGTACTGTTTTTATTTCAAATATATAAAATGTACAGATACTACAGAGGATCTGGTTTTCGAATGGGTAACGACAGATTGGTCGAAGTGCTCCCAAACCTGTGGAGGAAGTGGATTTCAGGTAACTTGGAAAAGCCGATTCTTAACCAGGAAATAAATTATAAACATTAAATTGCAATTTTTTTTTTTGCACCAAGATGCGAGGAGCCCAGTGTACAGTTCGCGCAGCGAAACCGATTGGGAACACAACTCGTACACCACCTCGAACAGTCATAGGGGCGACATTATGCGAAGACGCTGGACATCCGGTGCCTCAAAAAGTCAGACCATGCGGGTTTGGTAAATGTCCACAATGGCACATGACCGAGTGGACTCCGTGTGAAACATCTAGGTGCTTTAATTGGAAAACTGCGATGCAGAGACGCGATGTCACTTGTCGTTTGGTCGACGATATTGAAAATGGACAACAAAATATTACATTACTTGATCCTAACAAATGTGACGATACTACTAGACCTCTTCAGAGACAAGAGTGTTATAATGACGCCTGCAAAGGTGTCTGGAGAGTTGGAGAGTGGTCTGAGGTATTAAATATTAATTATCATTCATTTGTTTAATATATAATAATAGTATAATAACCTATATATATATGTCGGAGATGAAAGAACACCGGAGTCTGTAATTGAACAATTGTAGTTATTCAATCCGATTGTAATTGTTCGAGAGTTGTGATAATGAGCTTGGGCTCGAGGCGACAGTCAGTCGCCGAACGTAGCCGCGGTTACGGGATGAACGCTTTGTTTAACAAAGGTATGGAGTAATTCTATAGCTCTCCTTAAAAGAAATATTCGTGGCGACACGCGACAGTAAACATTCCAACGGTTTCTGTCCCGTGGCTCGCCACACGCAGACCCTATTCTTCGAGTAAGATGATTGCCAGATGTCGATGCGTCTCCGCAGTACATGTTCGGCTAGCTCGAGGGCCCGTTATAAATCTTAAGGTTTAGTTAACTAAAGTCCTTCAAACAGACAAACAGTCTTTGTCCCAACTACGGGAAGATAGGGGAGACATATTTTTCAACGAGCGGCGTCTCCCACTAGCAACTTTCCCTCGAGGGCGGCTAGCATCTTTTTCTAACCACCGATATGGAGATTGACCAATTAGCAGCAACGTCAATTTCCCTTACTTCCTAAACGAAGGCTTTCCTCGACGAATCCGATGATCTCGTGTCCTTAGACACACCCCATTATAGTTTTCCTCTGTGGCATCATCGGGATGGGAAAGGCATTCTCGTTCGCGATCTCACTGATGAAAGGAGTAACCCTTTACGACCAGTGAATATCACGCATCCGACTTAGATTTTGTGAGTACGTTCATCTATCATCCCGTCGACCGCGGATTCGTTATTGAACCTAGGATCATTGTCATTAGTTTCTCGAGTGCCTAACTACCACGGTTACTTGTCCGGCTCTATAATAATCGTATTTGCACTAGTCAATGTCTTCTCTATTGCATAACGACAACGTGTAACCGAAACGAAGATTCGTTTCACGCCCCTAACCCTAATTCTAATGTCCGCTCCGACATATATATATATATATATATAGGTTATATATATATAGGTTATATATATATATATATATATATATATATATGTATATAATATTGATGGTTTAGAATTGATGATTTCATTATTCATAGTGTACAGCGTCATGCGAAGAAGATGGTATCAAGTACAGAATCTTACAGTGTGTTTGGTATGGCACAAAGAAACCAGCCGGTAATGCATGCAGAGACATTCCACGGCCTCCTGTCATGAAAACCTGTAGAGGTCCACCATGTCCTCAAACACCTGGTAAAATATACTTAAAAACCTAGGATTCGCCTATGGATAAATCGTATAATAATAAATATAAATAACTACTGTTTTCTTTTTTTTTTCAGATGACTGCAAAGACCATTCACAACTATGTAGCAGAGTGAAGACAATGAATATGTGCAGGGTGCCCCTTTATCAGAAGCAGTGCTGTCAATCATGTCGCTAGACTCAAATAATCGATAGCAATTGTTGATATGAAAAGAAATGCTCTAGGTAAAAATTGATGTAATGAGAGGTGCGCGCGAGGAGAATGTCAGTCGTGGCAACAAATCGAAGGTTAATCTTCGCAAACGTTTGTCAAAACGCTCCCTGAAACGCTTGTCTGCTGAAAGAATGTAAGAATAAAAGATTACATTTGAATCTACGAACATAGACAGACAGCTGCAAAATATGTAAGACATATTGAAGAAACGGTATCGACCAAATTTACTTCCGCTGATAAATGTTCCCCATCCTTTCTCCGTGCCCTAGGGCAAATCGTGTTCGCGTCTGAACACCAGATTCTTGTTGCGCCCACTAAGAATCTAATTCCTAATTGTGTGCTAATTAAAGCTATAATTTTCGGACGTGTATCACGTGTAGTTTGGCACGACTCCTAATTGCGCACGCTCATACCCCTCGGAAGAACGAAGGAATCTCGGCATTCGTCCAAAAAGTTAAGAAATTATATTGTTAAAGTTCAATAAAAGCGGAGTACTAGGGAAGATAATAGTATCCTGGAAAGAGCTACTACGACGTGACGTGTCGTTGTCGTGAAACGGTACGTCGTCAAAAAATTCGTCTATCATTGATGTTACGAAAGACGAGCTTTATAAAGCTGTTCAAATTTTAGATGGAAATGTTACATATGGGTGGGGAGGGGTGAACGGAAATAGTAATCTCGATTGCACTGTAAAGGGTAGCACAAAAAGATTAATTCTTCGAGGCTTTATTTTTTTACATGTACTCGTATTTCTTCGATAACGCACGATCGATCTCTGTCTCGGTTCAACGTTTCGAAAACGCGCGCGGTTCTCGTCATCATCATTTTTATCGAAGACTGAGAAAATGCTACATATTTCTTCTATATTAATTTCGTAAAGTTCACCATTCTCATCGGACGTTAGCGAGAATCGAGGAATTCATTTCCATTTCTTACACCCCAAAGAGTCTTCACACACATTCCGCTGTACCCTTCCGAATAGAGGTGTGTTACACGCGTTTTGTTAATGTTTTAACACAGGAGTATATTTATTACAACGTTACTTCTAGGTTCGACGATACACGATATAAATTATTAAATGGGAGATGTTAAGTTAACGAATGATGAAGTATAAAAGTTACTAACGACATAAGTTATAAATGAATTATTATGCGCCTATAAGCGCCTCGCGAGGCGTACATAAGCCAATAGATTCTAAGCAATAAAATATATAGGTACTGTAATATACTATTTTGTTAATAACCTCTGGCGAAAATTCGTTAACATGACGTTCCACTGTTACATCCAAACGGCTCAAAAGAAACTTACATTTATGTCTCCGATCGCTCGATTGTAAAGATGGTCGCATTTACTTGTGTAATTAGATCACGATAATCTGGTTTTTGCAATTTCTTTAATTCTTTTTTATTCGATACGTATAAATTCTTAACGAAGATATGATTCAATTCGTTCCTCGTATCAAACAATTCGATACTATCCCTTTTTTAAAATAATTTTGTGTTTACTTTAACTTTGATTCCTACGATATTGTGAACAGATTTTCGCTATCAACGAATTTGCCTCAACACAGCTAGACAGTTTGCCAAAACGAACTGATGTTAATGAAATGAGATATAAATAAATTAGTATATTATTGAAATCGAGATAAAAAATATAATATATATATATGTGTGTGTGTAATATATAATATAATATATATATTACATAATATATATATAATTATATAATATATATATAATATATATAATATTTATATTATATATATATATTACAAGCTACATAAGTAATATGAAAGCACACGTGAATAAAAATGATTTCACCACCTTAAGCGCAGATATAAGTGTATTATGCAAAATAGAAATATATTGTCCTGCAGTATATTTATAAATAAATTCTGTACATTGCCGATATATTTCGATGGATATTCAGTTAGGATTTAAGTCCACGGTAATTGCTATTCGATCCAATTAATCACGAGAAGTATGCGTTTCTTTAATATTATCTACCAATAACACTCGATTTCGCATAAATTGATTTCTAATACCTGAATTTTTGTATATACCACGATCTAGTTATGTAAAGTGATTCCACGCTATTATACGAAGAGCATTATTATTCATTATATCTATGTAAATATGTAACTGCCTAAATACGAATAAAACCAGAGGATATATCACTGCACAATATCTTACTTCATTTCTTAATGAATTCAATATTCTATTGTGATATAAAGTTATGTTTATTGCTTATTCTATAATTGACAATAGATTTAAAAGAACACAGTAATTATGGCCAACAAATTGACAGTCACAGTAGATTAAACAATAGAATTCAGTTCATCAGGCCCCAGTTTCGAAGAACTTCGTCCTCTGGAAGAGGCCAAAGTTTCTTCAACAAAGCCCATCCCGATTTCTGCGTGGTAAGCAGATATTCGTTTTGCGGATCGTGAAGATGACTGTAAGCGCCCATAACCAAACTCTGACAAATTCTCGCGCAAACAGTAACTTTCAAAATTTTCTTCTCGATATCTGTCAGCTTCCTAAATTCCTGGTAACCTTCGATGACGTGTTTACCCATCGCCACGTCGCCAGCTTGCAAAATCATGTAACACAGCGCGATAGCTAACTCGAAAATGAGACATGTCCAGTGCGCATCACCAAAATCGATCACGGCAGCTATTTCTCTGCCATTGCAATCCATTATGAAATTCTGTTCGTTCAAGTCGCCATGAATTATACCATGCTGGAGCTCCGATTTGACCAGAAGCACATCCTTCTCGAAGACTCGTATCACCTGATGCGCCAACTCCCTTTCAAATACATTCTTCAGAGCATAAGTAAATTGACGTAACTCTGGCACAGAATTCAACATCCACAAAGTCTTGTGGCCGACGAAAGCTGGATGGACGAAGTTTATCAGAGCATTAGTAAGTTTAGCCGTGAAATTGCCTACGTTTCGGAACAATTCTTCAGTAATTGGAATACGGTACAACAGTTCACCAGGCTGATAAACCAACAGCCTCACGGCATACTTGTCAGTGCATTCATCGACATTCAACGTGACCACAGCATAATATAGTCCATTTATATTTTTTACCGGCAAAGGGCAGTTAATACCTTGTTGGTTTAGAAATATCAACATTTCAGTTTGTGCGTCAATCACATGTGTTTTCTGTGAATCCAAAGAGTTGATAATTTTCAAAGTATAGCCATGATGACTGATAGTCGTAATATGAGAATTCGTATACGATTCTTCACAAATTACATGATAGTTTCTGTCATCATACCCATTTAATTCGATTATACTCGATGTTTTCAAACCGTAAAGTTCTTCCAAGAGCCGCACCGCTATTTGATTGTTGCTTGGTGGACGAATCCGTTGACCCGGCATTAGTATGTCAGCACTGTTCTCCATTATCACTTTAAATCCTAAAAACTTTTTAAACAGAATATATATTAAAAACTTTACCTTCCATGAATTATGTACAGAATGAAAAATGAAGACGAAATAAGTTTCTTATAGACAGCCGTTGAAAATATTATTCTAAATTTATGAATAGTGATTGTTACTTTCTATTTAATTGCCGCGTTTGCTTGAACGTGACAATACGAAACGGATAACGTTAACTAGCGTTTAAAGCAACTGGCAATAAGTTCCACTTTCGGCTAACCTGCTATGTGCGGGAATACTGGCACGGGAGAGGATTAAAGTTGTTCGAAAATAAATTAACAATATGTAACGATTTATTCAAGTCTTGCTCGATTTCGATATTGACAATTGACTGACAGACTGACGAATGTAAAACTTTTCGGTTAACAAAATGGAAATTCTTCGATTGACAAAATGATGATTCTTCGATTGACAAAAATGATGATTCTTCGGTTGACAAAATGATGATTACTAACTGACAGACTGACGGATGTAACCTCTTCGGTTAACAGATGGTAATTAACTCTTCGATAGAAAAAAATGATAACTAACCCTCCGGTAGACGAATGGTAATTATTCGGTTGAAGAACGGTAATTAATTATTATTGACTTCTATGAGTCGCTACATTTATTTATATTTATCGGAGATGAAAAAACGTCGGGATCGTTCTTTTGAAAATGTTTGGGAAGATCCTGAACGTTTGTTCAAACTGCCGACTTTGTTTACAGCTTTAAACTGTCTTGACATTGTTATAAAAACATAGTTAGGTAAATATAAAAACAGTTAGATAAATTTTTCGCAAAATATAGCTTTTAGCGGCGTTAACTGCCTTTCACCTCAAATACTGTAAACACGGTTTCAAATAAACGTTTTGAATTACCTTGATTTGAAAGAAATTACAATTTTACTTTCGCGCTACGGATCGTGCGGGCCGCGGGACGTGACAGTGATATCTATATTTTACATTTCTTTACGTTTCATTTTGTTAGTAATTTTCATTTCAATTAGTTGTATAATTAAAATATATTATAAAGAAGAAATGTTTCGTTCTTTAGACGTTGTCCACTAATTTAGCAAATATAAATTCGAAAAAAGCAAACAAACAATAGTTGTAACTATATTTTTCAAATGTGGAAATCATTAAATAATGGAACTCTCAAATAAATCACTAAAAATAAATTATTTTCCTCGAGAATGTCGGTCCTTCTCCAAATATGAAGACACGCAATTCACTATGTGTTGGCGAATGAAGCAGCTCGCAAAGTGAATTGTATGTAGGATGGTATACGCAATAAGTATGGTGGGGATAAATGTATGATGATTGATATTTATCGTTGCTCGTTAGGTTGCGCGTTATCCAGCATAAGAAATGTGAAGTATCTTTTATGTACATATTCGGATAATACGAGGCAATAAACGATATTATCAGAATCAAAGCTTTTTTAAGTTTTTTTTTTATATTACGATTACTCATTAAACTAATTGTTCTTTGCCGGTTATCAAGTTATTCGCTATAATTTTTTTCTATGGCACTATCAAATGCTAATAAAATACTACATAAAACTTTAATAAATTCTTAACTTTTATTTACAAAACCAGATGATTATTCAAGGTAATTTTTTATTGCAAATTATACAATGTTAGTTTATGAAGTAATTTAATAATTTCGATATACATGTATGCGAGTTAATATTATTTTTTTAAAAAGTACGTATAAAATGATATTTTTGACAAATATTAAATTTAATTGTTTCAAAAATCAAATGAATAATATGCTTGTACATTGATGAAAAGAACAGTCAATAAGATTTATAGAATCATAATCTGCTTTTAGCATTCATCAAGAATTTAAGGATTTAAATTTAAAATACTCGACATATGTATATTTTTCATGTAGATGTGTGTGTGTGTGTGTGTGCGCGCGCGCGCGCGTGTGTGTGTGTATACATATATATTATATATATAATTATAACTTACCAAATAATTAAAGTAGAATATTGAGTAATATATAACTATATATGTACTTGATTTAATAATTACTCTGTTGATTTTATGTAAAATAAATACAAAACGAAAAATTCAATTAACAATTTGTATAGTTAATTTTTCATTATACATTGCACAACTTTTACACTATTACAAAATTAATGATTTATCACTCAGGACATATTGCATTAGCTGTATAACCATAAAGATGGGATGTACATACAAATCTTCAAGCATTGGTAGATTTAGTTGACCAATAAAATTAGAGAGCAATGATAACTGAATAATCTACAGTGTGCAATCTATAGGTTGGTAGTATATGGTGTTACTCATTTTTGCGGGAATACGTTAAAATATAGATGTTTAGTGAGTATTTTACTAAAATCTTTTCCAAAATATTTTCACGAAATCCTACAGTATTTATTTTATATTATTAGCTATTTCTTACTTAAACCGTAAATACTAATAACTTGCTCTATATAAAACCATGGCTGTCCAACCAAATCAACAATTTAATATGGGTTAGTGTAACAGTATAATTTCTTAAATTATTTTTTCATTAATTTGTAAATAATCATGTATAAAATATATTGTAGATCCACCAAGTCAACAGAGTTTTGTTAGATTTTTTAAAAATCTACCAGAAGTAAGTAAACATAATACATTGCATCTGCATTAGTACTTATCTTTATATTATTAAAAATAACAGTTTTACGATAATTATAAAAGCAATAAAAAATAGAATTTAAAAAATAGATTCATTTATTTAAATAACAATATAGAATATATATAATAACCTTATAACAGTGAATTTTTTATAATACTACATCAGCTTCTTGAAATTATTAAATTAACAATTCCAATAATAATAGTACATTATAACACTGATAAATAAATTTTATTTAGTAAATCTTACATATATTAAAAGCTTATATCAAGAACCTATATTACTAAAAATTATATATAAATAAATGTTAATTAAACAAATTGAAAGTTATGTTCATCCAAAAATATTTCTAGCCTTTTCTTTAGCTTTATCAAAAGTAGTTGTAATTTTGTGGCCAATTCTTGTCCAAAGAGACGATGGACGTGGTGGTTCATTAGTATCATTTGTATTTAAAGGTTCTACAGGTAATGGTGGCATTGTCAATTCTGTTGTTGTTACCATTATTTCTGGTTTTTCTCGAATATCCCATGGATCCGTATTACTTGTAGATGGTAGTGTAGCACTAGGGTTTATTGTCACTCCAGAATATATATCTCCGCTATGTGTCGGATCATATTGTCCACCCCCATAAACTTCCAAAATTCTTGGCTGCAGCTTAGGTTCAGATGAAGCAGTTTCTACATGCTTCTGTAAATTTTCATTTTCTCTTTTTTGTTGATCAGACATCAATTTATTTTCAAGCTGAATATAACGAAATGGTTTTCTCACAGATTTAATTCCTTGTTCATTTGCATAGTTTTGAGGTTGCCAATGTGATTCCTGCTGATCTGAATTATCAACTATATATTTAATTTGTTCTTCTTGCTTTGGATTTTGTTGTAAATTAGAAAATTGTGTTTGTATTGATCGCTGCTGCAAATCTTCCTTATTCTTCTGATCTGTTTGTTGTACGAATTGTCTTTGATCGCTTGGATGATATGTATAATGCCATTGCAAGCCTACAGTTGCATCATTCGATTTGTGTAACCAATTTACTTGGTCTACATTTCCTCCTTCAACATCATATCCACTACTTCCAGCTTGTTGACTTAACTTCTTAGAAACATCTTTATCTTGTCCTTGATCCCCTCTGGTACTTTGTCTCCTAATATTATCTTTATCACCTTCTACATTCACTTGTGGAGGTAATTCATAAATATTTGGCGCATCTGTATCTCCAGCATTAAGGTTCAAATTATTCTGATTATTAATATTATACATATCTTGATTTGATACCTGTGTATTAACTGTTGACCAACGCCTTGAATATCTCGATCTTGGTTTAGGTTTTTCTGCAGGCTTCGGCAAATCATCTTCTGGTTGTGCGCTAGTTTGTTGAGTCAAATGACCCCACTTCTGATCCCTCACATTAGGATGCCAGGTTGGAAAGGATTGCTCTGATTCCTGACCAAACTCAAGATTTCCAGATGTCTGTTGAGTGAGATCATCAAATTCCCCCGTTTTCTGTGTAAAATCTCCTAATTGTTGATCGGCAGCCTGTGGTTTCCAAGGTTGATAAGATTGTTGCGAATCCTGACCAAACTCAAGTTTTCCAGAGGTTTGTTGAGTGAAATCATCGGATTCTCCTGTTTTCTGTGTAAAATCTCCTAATTGTTGATCGGCACCCTGTGGTTTCCAGGGTTGATAAGATTGTTGCGAATCCGGACCAAACTCAAGTTTTCCAGAAGTCTGTTGAGCGAGATTATCAAATTCCCCCGTTTTCTGCGTAAAATCTCCTAATTGTTGATCGGCACCCTGTGGTTTCCAGGGTTGATAAGATTGTTGCGAATCCTGACCAAACTCAAGTTTTCCAGAAGTCTGTTGAGTGAGATCATCAGATTCCCCTGTCTTCTGTGTAAAATCCTCTAATTGTTGATCGGCACCCTGTGGTTTCCAAGGTAGATAAGATTGTTGCGAATCCTGATCAAACTCAAGTTTTCCAGAAGTCTGTTGAGTAAGATCATCGGATTCTCCTGTTTTCTGTGTAAAATCTCCTAATTGTTGATCGGCACCCTGTGGTTTCCAAGGTTGATAAGATTGTTGCGAATCCTGACCAAACTCAAGTTTTCCAGAGGTTTGTTGAGTAAAATCATCGGATTCTCCTGTTTTCTGTGTAAAATCTCCTAATTGTTGATCGGCAACCTGTGGTTTCCAAGATTGATGAGATTGCTGTGAGTTTTGGCCAAATTCGACTTTTCCAGATGATTGTTGAATAAGATCATCAGATTCCCCTCTTTTCTGTGTAAAATCTCCTAATTGTTGGCTTGTGCTCTCTGGCTTCCAAGGTTGAAAATATTGTTGAGAATCCTGACCAAACTCAAGTTTTCCTGAGGTTTGATGAATGAGATCATCAGATTCCCCTGTTTTCTGTGCAAAATCTCCTAATTGTTGACTTGCTCTCTCTGGCTTCCAAGGTTGAAAAGATTGTTGCGAATCCTGACCAAACTCAAGTTTTCCAGAAGTTTGTTGAGTGAGATCATCAGATTCCCCTGTCTTCTGTGTAAAATCTCCTAATTGTTGGCTTGCGCTTTCTGGCTTCCAAGATTGAAAAGATTGTTGTGAATCCTGTCCAAACTCAAGTTGTCCAGAAGTTTGTTGAGTAAAAACATCAAATTTCCCTGTTTTCTGTGTAAAATCTTCTAATTGTTGACTTGCACTCTGTGGTTTCCAAGAATCATGAGGTTGCTGTGAGTTTTGGTCAAATTCGACTTTTTCAGATGATTGTAAGGTAGGGTCATTAGATTCCCTTGTTTTTTTAATAAGATCTTCCAATTGTTGAATAGTATCATGTAGGTTCCACGTTTTTTGAGACTGTTGTGATTCTTGACTAAATTCAAGTTTTCCAGATGTTTGTTGAGTGAAATCATCAGATTCCGTGGTTTTTTGTATAAGGTCTTCTAACTGGTGGATTGTACTGTATATATTCAATGATTTGTCTGATTTTTGTGTTTCCTGGCCAAATTCCACATTTCCAAATGTTTGTTGAATGAAGTCATTAGATTCCCTAGTTTTTTGAATAAAGTCTTCTAATTGTTGGATTGTACTGTATATATTCCATGGTTTATCTGATTTTTGTAATTCTTGATCAAATTCTGTATTTCCAGGAGTTTGCTGTGTAAGGTCATCAGATTCCTTTGTTTTTTGAATAAGATCTTCTAATTGTTGAATTGTATTGTGTAGATTCCAAGGTTTATTTGATTGTTGTGATTCCTGGTCTAATTTAAGTTTTCCAGAAGTTTGTTGAGTAAAGTCATCAGATCTTCCTGCTTTTTGTGTAAGATTTTCTGTGTGATGATTGACACTGTATCGTTTCCAGGGTTGATAAGATTGGTGCGAATCCTGACCAAACTCAAGTTTTCCAGAAGTCTGTTGAGTAAGATCATCAGATTCTCCTGTTTTCTGTGTAAAATCTCCTAATTGTTGATCGGCAGCCTGTGGTTTCCAAGGTTGATAAGATTGTTGCGAATCCTGACCAAACTCAAGTTTTCCAGAAGTCTGTTGAGTGAGATCATCAGATTCCCCTGTCTTCTGTGTAAAATCTCCTAATTGTTGATCGGCACCCTGTGGTTTCCAAGGTTGATAAGATTGTTGCGAATCCTGACCAAACTCAAGTTTTCCAGAAGTCTGTTGAGTGAGATCATCAGATTCCCCTGTCTTCTGTGTAAAATCCTCTAATTGTTGATCAGCACCCTGTGGTTTCCAAGGTTGATAAGATTGTTGCGAATCCTGACCAAACTCAAGTTTTCCTGAGGTTTGTTGAGTGAGATAATCAGATTCCCCTGTCTTCTGTGTAAAATCCTGTAATTGTTGATTGTCACTCTGAGGTTTCCAAGGTTGATAAGATTGTTGCGAATCTTGACCAAACTCAAGCTTTCCAGAAGTTTGTTGAGTAAGATCATCATTGATGTATTTATTTTGTGTTTGTTGCACTTCATCTTGTTTACCATACTTTGCATGGCGCTTATATTTTCTTGAATATTGAGAGGTACTTTGTGTATATTGTGAATTGTAATCGCAGTCCACAGTATCTACACCAGATATTAATTTGTCTAACATTTTTTTACCACGGGTAAAGCCACCTTCTTTAAATTGATGTAAATAACTATCTTGTTGTTGTATTCCTTGATGTAAATTATGTCTGTTGTCATACTGATTATTATTATATTGGAGACTGTGCTGGTTCATATGTGAAATGTCTGTGGTATGCTGTGGTATGGATACTTCTTTTGTATGACTAGCATTCCAATGTTCTTTGTAGTGAGATACACCTTGCATGCCTGATTGGATCCCGCTACTTTGACTTTGTGCATTGTTTCTCAAATTGTCAAGAAACGTTTGGGTCTGTGCGATTTGTCTAGATTGATGTGCATCTAACATTTCTGCCTGCTGATAATTATCTGTTTGCTGTTGTGAAGTTGATCCACTATATATATTCCTATTATAACCACTGTTTCCAGTATTGAGTACACTAGTATATCCTGATGTTGGATTAATAAGTTGACTAGTTGGTTGAAGTTTTTGTGCATATTCTTCGTGCCTTTCATATGTACTGTAGCTGTTTGTACCATAAGTATTTTGGTAAGGATTCCTATAAGGTAAATGTTCATTTCTAATGTCTGAGGAATGCTGTTCTTCATTATGTGTCATAGGTAAACTATTCCTGTGGTTATGTTGTCTTCTATAATTATTATTGTTTATATTATGCATGTTATCAATAGACAAATCATGAGAACTAATATGTGCCTGTCCAATGTTGGTGGATCCCACAGCCTCTGCTGTAGAAATATGTTTGAATTCTTGCCCTATTTCTTTTTCGATTTTCTCTAGTTTCTGGTGTATATCGTGCATTCCAATTTTTGTGATTTTAGGAATAGGAATCCCATCAGATGAACTGTAACTAGAAGTATAATTCCTTTTATAGTAACGAACCTTTTGAGGTCCTGATACATATTGACCTTCTTCTTCAAATACATGACCACGTCCTCCATCAGTTTTATAAGAATCTACTGTACTCCAATTTCCATGCTGTCCATTAAAATGATAAGGTTCTTGTAAACTTTGTGTATGCAAGTTAGATGTACTTTGCGGAATCACTTGTGATCTTCCACTGTATTCTCCAAGATCTTCAAGTCTTTCACCTTTAGTGTATGATGATCGAGTGTGTTGTTGACTCTGTATTTTATTATACTTATGTTGTGCAACTGATTCAGAATTACCCATTTGATTGTAAGTGTTGTGAGAATTAAAAACTTCTTGAGTATTGGGTAAATGTATACCATGTCTATTATTCTGATATTCAAAATCTGATAATATTTCACCATTAGGATATCCTGTACTGTAAGAAGAAGAAGAATTTTTCCTGTAATATCTTACTGTTTTGGGACCTGTGACATATTGACCACGTTCTTCATGCACTTTTCCATGTCCATTGTCTATATCATAGTCATTATGTTCAGACCATGTGCCAGGTTTTGAATAGTCAAGGCCTTGTAAATGTGACGCGGTTTGTGACAAACCACCAGAAGTTTGTGTTTGATATTGTTTAACATAAGAAATACAAGATTCTATGCATCCAGTTGGTGCACATAATGCGTATGTTATTAATAAAGATAAAATGACAATACTTTGTGCCACCATGTTACTAATTTGATCTCTGAAAATATAAAATTGTTTTAGCTATTTTTTATGAAAAACGCATGTAAATAAATTTTTATATTATTATAAAATATATTTTACATATTATTCGTTAAGGAACAAAAATAACACTTAAAGAAATATTATATGTACGATAAAATTAGTATTCTGTATCTGTTATTAAGTTAAAATTATAAATTTAATTACCATGTGGTGAAAGATCAAAATCCACTTAAGAATTGACGATTGAGATGATCTCAGTGGCAGTATATGTTGATATGTACTATATGCAAGTTGGAGCAATTCCATTTATGTTAGCTCCCCCTTCTTCATCACTTCTTTGAAAACATTCTCTTTCATTCTTACATGGTGATAATATTTTCTGTGCATTTATCCCAGTTATATACATACATTCTTATCACAACTAATAATTCACAGTAACAGAAGAGAAAAGCAGACAAACAGTTTCTAATATATGTTTTGTATTAGCTAGAAAGATCCATTTAATTTTTATTCAAGATACCATACATACGTATTTTAATTCAAATGTTTAATATGAAATAATTTTGAGAAGCTTGTATTATATACTTTATTATATTTATGAAAATTTATAATAAACTACTTCATGAATTGTAATTAAAGGAAAAAGAAGCTGTTGCTATATTAATAATTTTATAAATATATAATATTTTATTTCATTATATTTACTTATGTTTCTCATAGATATATAAATATATTTCTTTAATTTCCTGATAATAATTACATAAATAGTTTCCACTAACAGCTGCAAATTTGATTTGATGTATCATCAATGATGTCATCCTCAATGTATAACATCCTTGTTGCAATATGGTAATTTATTCCTATTTCATAATAGGTAGAACTTCAAGGTGACAGATTAAAATGATTAGTGAGATACATCAATGAGACAAATGTTCTATTTTTAATTCTAAGATAGGTGTATCTTTCATTGTATTTATATGTTGTAGCATTATTTGAAAGAAATACAATTCCCTTTATTTTATACTACATATTTAGTATAAAAGTTTCTTATACTCATATAATAATGTATTTAACAAGATATTGCTTAAACAATTGAATATAAGGAATTGAAATAGTTCATAATGTTTTTAATGGCCTACTTACATACGCCATATATTACTGACCTTCCTGGAACATGAACTTTGATCTTTTATCACAATAAAAATAATGCTTCCAAGATAATGCCATTAGCAAATTTTCTTAATTTTTTTATTCACAAATTATTTTTAAATTTCATATTATACTAACATATTTGTATATGATATTTTGATCTTCTGTATGAACTATTAGTGATATCTATATTATTTTCATATTATTCGTTATTAAATTAGTATATAATTTTATATTAATATTTTATTAAACTAATATTTTCAAAACTTTTAAATATATTTTAAAGATAATAAAAAATTAAATGTATATATAATTATTCAATGATGTCATATTAATGTAATACGTTAAATTGATACATCTTTTCCACAATATATCAGATTTCCTTGAACTCATACGTATTACATTAATATCAATTCATGACATTTTGACCCTAGATAGACATTGACCTACAGATATGTAACGAGATTCTTCATTTTCTTGAAAACAAGTGTAATAATTATGATTTGGTAATAATTACAATTTTCATGTTAAACGTTCATATGCGCAACAATTTCCAAAAATTAACTTTATTTTTTAATTTTGTGTCTCTGCAGAGTTATAATATTTACAAATTTGTGTTACTTTAGGAACGTATATCAGTCATGAAAATGAGTAAGTTATAAAAATAGGTCAAGAATATATCTAAAGATAATATCATATGATATAATTCTGGATAGGTAGTCTCATTATAATATATTATATACCATTATATTATTAATCCTCAGATTTTAAATTTAAAATATATGTATGTAATCAAATACTGATTGATTTCAGAAACTTAATACCACTATACGATTTTTTAATAGATCAGATTATTACACATTACATGGTAATGATGCTTTATTTGCTGCACAAGAAGTTTTTAAAACTACGTCAGTTTGTAAGATGATAGGAGCTGGTAAGTTCTGAAATTCAACTTTAAAATATTTATTTAACTGTATTACTATTAAGAATTATTAATAAACCTTTATTCTGTTTATTCTATACTTTTACTAATTTATTATGTACTTATCTAAAAAAATTTCTGTACAATACAGATCCATATAAAACCGAGGGTGTTATTCTTAACAAAAATCATTTTGAATCTTTTATACGTGATCTACTGTTAGTAAAACAATACAGAGTAGAAGTTTATGTTAATCAAGGATCAGCAAAAAATCAAAATTGGGTATTAGAATATAAAGGTTCTCCTGGAAATTTAACACAATTTGAAGATACACTGTTTGGCAATAACGATGTTGCTGTTAGTGTACATGTCATAGCAGTGAAATTAGGAATGGAGGCAAAATCTAGAGTGAGTAGTAGTAAATAACCATGCGATAAACTTTTTGTTGAAAAGTTTTTATAAGTAGTTTTATTATATATATTGTTATATTATATTATATTATATCATAATATTGTGTGTATATATATATATATATATATATATATATATATATACTTTATCATTTTTTTAGATTGTTGGCTTAAGCTGTGTAGATACTACAGCAACTTCATTTTCTGTTTGTGAATTTCAAGACAATGAATCATTTTCCAATTTGGAATCAATGGTTGTCACACTCGCTCCCAAAGAATGTTTATTAATTCAAGGTGAAGGCAGCTATGAATTCCAAACTCTTAAACAAGTAAACAGATAAGACATCTCTTTCGTATAAAACGGTTGAACTAAAAATCTTAATGATATGAATGGAACATTTATTTGTTTTTTTCCTTTCTTCCATCTTTTAGGTCATGGAACGAAATAATGTAATGGTTACTACAAGAAAAAGAAGTGAATTTTCTAGTGAATCAGTTATACAAGATTTAAATACTTTAATAAAATTCAAGAAAGGTCAACAACAAAATGTACAGTCTTTACCTGAAATCAATTTAAGCTTTGCTATGTCAGCTACTTCTGCGCTTATTAAATATTTAGATGTAAGTATATTATATTAATAAAGACAAAATATTTTAATTTAATTTGATAATTTTCTACTAGTTAACATCAGATGAAGGAAATTTAAATCAATTTGCTATAGACCAAATAAAGGAGTCACGTTATTTAAAGCTAGATTCAGCTGCTATAAAAGCACTTAATATCGAATCACGTGTTGATACCTCCTCTATTTTAAATGGAAACGCACCTACAAGTATTTTGGGCATTTTGGATAAATGTAGGACTTCACAAGGTCATAGATTGCTTGCACAATGGATTAGACAACCTTTAAAAGATTTATGTCTTATAAAAGAAAGACATGATATTGTTGAAACACTAGTGAATGATAATGAATTACGGACTAATCTTAGTGAAGATCATTTAAGACGCATACCAGATTTGCAAGTGCTTGCAAAAAAATTGGCCAGAAAAAAATCAACTTTACAAGACCTTTATAAGTAAATAATGTATTTACAGTATATAATATAACTATATATATTTATATTGGTTTTATTTTAGGATTTACATGTGTATATCACATTTGCCTAGATTATTAGAACAGCTTTCTAATATAAACGTAATAGCCTTAAAAACAATGTTCAGTGATCCTTTGAGTGAACTTATTACAGACATGGACAAATTTCAACAAATGGTTGAACAAACAATTGATTTAGATTCCGCCGAAAAAGGAGATTTCTTAGTACGAGCCGAATTTGATGATGAATTGAAAGGTACTTATACAATCTTTCATTTCATTGTGCTATACATGTAAATATGTTTTTTACGTATAAATTTATACATATTGATATTAGAATTAAAAAATACTATGGATGAAGTGGAAGCGAAATTACAATCTCAATTGGGTAAAGTTGCTAATGATCTTTCAATCGAAGCTGGAAAAACTCTAAAACTAGAATCAAATCAACAGCTTGGATATTATTTTCGTGTAACATTGAAAGAAGAAAAAGTACTAAGAAATAAGAAACAGTATATTATTCTGGATTCTAATAAAAGCGGTGTACGATTTCGAAGCAATAAATTAAATGATTTAAATGATGAATACATTGTTGCTAGAGATAAATATACAGTGGAACAAAAAAAGGTTGTTACAGAAATAATTGAAATTGCAGGTATTTTATATATTATATATTATATATATATATATATATATATATATATATATATATACACGCGTATATAACTAAAACTTTGCAAAAAATTAACTAAAATGCAATTAGACAATAAAACAAATACACTTTTATATCATTGTATTACTATCTCTTGGACAGCCGGTTACAGTAGTACAATAAAAGCTATTGGAAATGTATTGGCATCTCTTGATGTACTTACTGCTTTTGCTTCTGTTGCTGTAAGTGCTAATAAACCATATGTACGTCCTGAAATGCTACCTACAGAAGCTGGTGAGTTTAATCTTACTCAAGTTCGACATCCATGTTTGGAAATTCAAGAAGGAGTAGATTTTATAGCTAATGATATCAGTTTTAAAAGAGGTAATTTTTAAAAATATTGTCTCATATATTATTTTGATAAATGTAGAATATAATAATTACTAAAATTATAGGCGAATGTCATTTTCGCATCATAACTGGTCCAAATATGGGAGGTAAAAGCACCTATATAAGATCTGCTGGTGTCAGTGCTTTAATGGCACATATTGGAAGCTTTGTTCCTTGCGATCAAGCAAGAATATCATTATTGGATTGTATATTAGCCCGTGTAGGAGCTGATGATTCTCAATTAAAAGGGCTTTCTACATTTATGATGGAAATGATAGAAACTGCTGCTATATTAAAAGTAAATTGATGATATTTATAGCATTAAATATTGAATAATATGTATACATTTATATTTTATACGATTTCGATAGACAGCAACTTGTAATTCCCTCGTGTTAATTGACGAATTAGGCAGAGGAACTTCTACTTATGAAGGTTGCGGTATAGCATGGTCAATCGCCGAGTAATATATGAACAATCTTCTGATTTTATCACAAATTTTTATTTTTCTGTATAATTTATAACAATAACATTTTTTGCAGATATTTAGCAAAAGAAATCAAATGCTACTGTCTTTTTGCGACACATTTTCATGAAATAACTAAATTAGAAGAAGAAGTATCTGCCGTTAAAAATCAACACGTTACAGCCCTTGTAGACGATAATAAATTAACTTTATTATATAAAGTAAAACCTGGTATATGTGATCAAAGTTTTGGCATACATGTCGCTAAAATGGCTAATTTCCCACAAGATGTTATAGAGGTAAAACATGTCTTGATTTATATTTCTAAATTTTAATTTTGCCATATTAATGATAAGAAAACGAATATTTCATTTAGTTTGCTAAGCGTAAACAAGCAGAGCTTGAAGATTACCAAGACTCAGTTTTTGAAGGTTCTGATAATCCACAAAAAAAACAAGATATTATAAAGGTAATCATATTTTTGTTAGAAACATATAAAAATCTTAAATATTGCTGATATAATCTAATCTTTAATAACGTTACAGGAAGCTGAAGTTCTTATTGCAGAATTTATTAGTAAATGCAGGAATTTAGACAAATCATTATCTGATGCGGAACTGGAAGATAAAATTTCAACATTTAAAAGAGAAGTTCTATCTCACGAAAATCCCTACATAAAGACACTCCTATCAGCTTCTTAACTTCATGTAAAACAATTACTTTATAAAAGTACTATCCAGTATTAATCACACGAGTATTACTAATTTAGGTATAAAAAAGGTACACTGTTGTTTTACAAATCCTGTATTGAATCGTAATTTTTGATACTATTGTATATATAATGCTTGTTATATATATACATATATATATATATATATGTATGTATATATAACAGGTTTTTTATAATAAAAATATCTTTCGAATAAATATAGCTGTACCACTGATCTCAGATATTTAACAAAATCACAATACAAATTATCTCCAAAAATATGATACCTTTACCACAGATGAAGTGCTTTATATATGGGATTGGAAATAAAATACCCTTATGTCCTATATATAGCTATTGCTATTTTTATATAATTACAAAGTTATAAACAGAGTATCATGTATATTCAGACATTTTAAAAGTCTTGCTTTTCATTCTACTCCATTTTTCTATGCTAAGATAGCGAACAGCAGCAAACTTATAGATCATGAGATTAAAAATTCATTAAATATGAAATCTCCCTTGTAAATATTTGTGATAACATCTTTAATAAGTAATGTTTATTGCTGGCTTTATTATTATCATTGTAGTAATTCTTATTGAAGTATCATCCGTCGATAACATATTGATTCACTATTTTCACCATTGTAACCTTGAACTTGACTCACGTATTCACTGTTTGTGGGGAGTGTCTGCAATCTTGTATTAGTAACTATTAATTATTATATCTTTTGTATAACTTTTATTAACAATTATGGATCCTTCGATCTTCCCTGAAGAAATTTGGGTAAAAATCTTATTATATTGTGATGTACCTGATATTATTGCTATCGGTAATACGTGCAAATATTTGAGGAAAGCTTCAGATACTGATTACTTGTGGTAAGTTTGAGATTAAGTTTATGTGAAAAATACATTGAAGTTTAATAACTCACATGCAAAGTGAATAAAAGTTTGTGCTATTATGAATTTGCAATGTAAGACTGTAAATAAGATGACACTTCCGCAAAGTTCATAATTATCACATAAAATTTCTTTGTATAAAAGGAATTTATCATCAATTGACTCTATTAAAATATACACAATTTTAAAAATGAATGTATATTTAAAAAACTATTGCTATCAACTATTTATAGAATTCACTCATGTCTTTCCAGGAAAATGAAGTGGCTACAATTGATTTCAAAAGTACATTTTAGATTTCCAGATATAAAGTGTTTACAATTACTTAGTGTCAGCTTTAAAGCAATGTGCTATAGATTATATATGGTAATTACATTGGGAGAAAATGTTCATTTCCCAAAATGTCGTCACTGCAGTGGTTATACATGTCAAAGAAATTGCGTTGAAGGTTCTAGCGCAAAAGTAGTAATTGAAATTGGAAATAAGTATACATGGGTTATTGAGCCACATTTTGAATTAAGAAGACATTTTTCAATGTTTGGTGTACCTAAATATAATAATGAAACATATTTGGAACAAACACAAAATGTCCCAAGTAGTAGTACACGTCCAAAATGTGATGGCAAATCACTAGCTAAAAAGTTAAAACTATTGAAATTATCTGAATTAGCAACTGCTAAAATCCCTAGACCTAGTGGTCCATTTTGTGTTTTTTGTAATTCTGTTAAATTATATAGAGAAAAAAAGAGATTAATTACTCATCAAAATGATCCAACATGTTATGCAAGGCCAAATCCAATTTATGAGAAACTTATAAATGGATATTGCACTGATACCGTTGAAGTACTTGGAATTCCAAATGTTGATCTTGTTAGTCCAGCAGAAGCATTATTAAGTGATGGAACATTTCCTGTTCTTAAAACATTTGTTGGTCATTTGTTTCATCAAATGAGATTAACTTCAACATTAAGGAAACCCAATGCAGTGCTCATGTTCTGTGAACCATTAGCTATGCATCCAATGCTAAGAAAACAATTGTTGCATTACTTGTTCCAAGAAGTCAAGGTATCAAGGTAAGATAGAAAAATTATATTGTAAGAAGGTATTCTTTTATAAAGTAAATAAATTTCTAGAGTATGTCTGGTTCCTAAACCTTTAGCAGCATGTGCAATGCTGGATGTGGAAACTTGTGTCGTAGTTGATAGTGGTGCTTTAAGTACAACGGTAGCTGTTGTAATTGGTGGACGTGTTATACCACAACGTTGGAGATTATTACCTGTTGGTGGTTGGCATGTAGCATACCATCTAAAACAAGCTATGCATTGGTATCTAAAAGGATGTTATCATATTCCTATATCATATCTGGATACATTACCTATTAAAGAAAGGTGTAGACTAAGTTACAATATCAAAAATGAAGAGAGAAGAGTAGGACAAAAGAATGAAGAATGTATTAAAGTTAGAGTTCGAAGTTATACTGATAATAAGCAATTTCTGGTTAGTGAATTTACACATGTATTCATACAGTTCTTTACAATGTTTATTGTTATAATAATTATTTACATTTTTTAGAAAGTTTTCTTGGGTTCAGAATTATATATTGCTCCCGAAATGATGTATATCGACCTTGGTTTACCACAAGTGATAAAAGATGTAACGTCTGGTTTATCGGAAGAAATATTGCATGATTGTCTCTCACACATTTTGCTCACTGGAGGCAATACACACCTTTCAGGTTTTGGGCTAAGATTGACTAAAGATTTACGAGAATTATTACCAGAGCACAGCAAGATATTAGAAGTAAGAAGTTGTCCTGGTACTCATAGTTGGAATGTTGCAATGGGTTCCACATACGTGCCTTTAGCTGTACATCCTGGTAAATATATAATAATCTTTATGTAAAAGACATTTACTTGTTTAAAACAATATGTGCATGTATATAATTCATTTGCTGTAATCACTATTTTAGACAAGACACCACCAGAATATATAGAAGGTAATCCATTTTGGTTGTCAAGAGAAGAATATGTTTTATTTGGGTGTGAATCGTTAGAGCAGTAAATCCGTAATAAGTGATTTTTTACAATGTCAATACCTCACTTATTATATAAATGCAAATCTTTGCATGTGTAAAACTGTTGAAAAAGTAAAGGAAAAACTGTCATGAAGAAAATCTTCTCATGAATTGCCTTTAAATTAGATGCAAAATATAATCGTAGATAATTGGAGGAGCATTCCAAGATAAAGTGCTTGGACAAAAATAGATATTGGTTGGTATTAGCGATTGTTTTCGAAAATATTTCCTTGTATAAGAGATTTCATACATTTATTCAATGTTTTGGAAGGCTCAAAATCATATTAGTAACATACATGCTATGTTGTAGATACTTTTGGGGCCCATCTTACAAGGAAACGGAAGGTGTAAGCTCTACTAATATGTATCCAATGAATACTGGGATAGACACACGTTTCCGCACCTATTTTGCAATGTTATGCCCATTAAGCACTTTTTGTCACCACATTATCATTGATCTCTATCAGTTTAACAACATTTTAAATCCATTCGATATCATGTATCAAATCACGTCACTTCCAAATTCTCTTTTACGTTTTCTTGACATTCTAAAACGTCACTAGTAATTAAATCCTCAACTGATCTCATAATGTAGCTAAGATTTCTTAATTCAAATCGTAGTAAGTTAAATAAAATTGTTTCTACATCGTAGAACTTAATCAATATCTGGATTTTCTACTCTTATTGAATAGCACCTAAATCCAATATATGGATTCCGTCCATCCTAAGTTTTCATCAATATAACGTTACATTATTGATCGCTTTTATAAACTTTAGAGAAATGATCAGTAAATGAGGTACTAAATTGGAGAACATTTATATTGTAATATGTATTCTACATCCTTTATTTTACATTAAATTTTAATACTTTTATTGCACATCAGGTTTTCCTGGTAACTCACTCCCATTAGCATTGAGAATTAATCATTCCATACTCATGGCGAACTGCCATTTATGGTCCATATTCCCAAAATTGTATCTTCTCCTATCCCTTATAAGATGATTTTTATGTATATAGCCCAAACAATAATTTGTTTTGTACATACATACATACATACATACATACATATATGTTTCATTGCTTAATGTACAGGTAAATAATTTTAGAAAGTATTATTTAAAAATAAGTATTATAAATTTTTAAAAACTTGTTCATGATTTCCCAAATTTACAATACATCATTCTTGCCAAAATAAGAAATATCTATTAATAGCCCCCCCCCCAAAAAAAATAGCAACATTTCTAGTCACTTTGAATATAATTAAACTATTTAGACTTCTCTTCCAAGATAGTAGATACTATTAAAAAAAAGAATTTATAATGAGATTTTAGAACCATGAATCTTTAAATATTAATATTATGCAGTATACGATTATTGTTACCATAATTTTCTTCAATTCTACATATGATTTTGTGAACAATTTAATATGCAATTGTTGTTTTTGAAATGTACATTAAATTATTCTATTAATTCTATTAATTAATTAGATAATTCTATTAATTGTTAAGCTGTAAGTAAAAACTTATATAATATTTAAGAAGTTATACAACATTTTAATACTAATTTAAGGAATATTCTATAATAATAGTATATAAACTAATTTAAAAACACATACGTATATTATAAATATCATAGTAAACTATGTTTTTGTTATTGAAAAAGAATCTATGCAAGTTATTACATTATTGAAACACATTTTAATTTATGATCTTATGATTATTGCGATATATATATAGGTGCTTATATAACATAAGTCTACGTAATGTAAGCATGTATATAATTTAATAATTTTAAGCTATAAAATGATATGAATATTTATAATACAGTTTTTACAAATTACATACATTTAAGATCTAATTTATGTTCTCTTATCTTAAAATGATATGTATATAATTTATATAATTGTATGTATATAATTTAATAATTGTATACATACAACATGTATATAATTTAATAATTTTAAGCTATAAAATGATATGAATATTTACAATACAGTTTTTACAAATCACATATATTTAAGATCTAATTTATGTTCTCTTATCTTAAAATGATTTGAATAATTCGTAATACTATATAACGTAATACATTATAACGTGATATAATATAAGGTAATACAATATAACGTAATATAATATAAAGTAATACCAAATACCGTAACGTAACAGTATAACGTAGTATAATATAACGTAATTCTAAACAGCGCAATACTATAAAACTTAATATATCATAACGTATTACTATTTAACGTAATATTGTGTTGGCAACTAAGTGACTGGGGGTTTTGTCATTACCACTTAATGAAAAATCCGCTATCACTTAGTTGTCTACCTAATACATTTTAACCTAATACATTATAACGTAATACTATATAAAATAACTCATTATAACGTAATATAATATAACATAATATAATGTAACGTAATACAATATAACGTAATACAATATAACGAAATACTATATAACGTAATATAATATGACGTAATTCTATATAACGTAATATATTATAACGCAATATAATATACCGTAATACTATATAACGTAATACATTATAACGTTATATAATATAGCATAATACAGTATAACGCAATATAATATAACGCAATACAATATAATATAATACTATATAACGTAATTCTATCTGACGTATTACATTATAACGTAATATAATATACCGTAATATTATATCATGTAATTGTATATAACGTAATACATTATAACGTAATACCGTAATACTAGAAAACGTAATACGATATAACGTAATACTATATAGCGTAATACTACATAACGTAATACGTTATAACGTAATATATAGCATAATACTATATAACGTAATTCTATCTGACGTAATACATTATAACGTAATATAGTATACCGTAATACTACATAACGTAATACGATATAACGTAATACTATACAGCGTAATACTATGTAACGTAATACTGGGTTGGCAACTAAGTGATTGCGGATTTTGTCATTACCACCTAATGTATGTAGTATATATTATATAGTGAAGTATATAGTATATATATATTATATAGTATTTTATATATAATATATTAAATTTATTCGAAAAGATTAGAATAGTTTATTGGACATCGATCCGAACTCTACGTAGTTCATGACGGTGTCTCGGCAGTCTGAGGAGCGCATGTTCCACGGTTGCAGAGTTTTTCGTTAATCTGAGCTGTGTGAGATATTTTGTGCATCTGAAAATTTAGAGCAAATGTACGTTGATCGCAAATGGTGGTAAACACAACGCGAAGGATAATTTTAATTATCTCTTATGTAGTTATAGCTTATCGTATCTGTTTGTTTTCTTTTGTATAAATTGCCCTGCGAGCATGGATGGACGATGCATCTGGAGAAGTGGATTGTGACAAATAACAACGAACAGCAAGAGGATTAACAAGAGTGTGACGGATGAAAAGAGAGTCGGAGAGTTGTGCGTTTCGTCCCGGGACTACCGGTGGACTCGTCAGTAAGGCTATGCCCGGTAGTCCCTGCCTTAGACGTAGAGGGAGTCTCGCTAGGTGCGGTATTTGTATCAATCGTTCGTATATTCGACCGCTAGCGAGTTAGACAGACAGACTCGTTGTCGTCGTAGCCCTCTAGTGTTGGCGGTTGGTACCCGCGGCTCGACCTGTCGGCGTCCTATTGATACCGATCCGCCACAAGAGGAAGAAGGAAATGAGCGTTTAATCGCTGATAATGAGAAATTGTATTATCTCGTTGGTTATGTGCGAGCTTGGGGGGAAAAATGTGTAACGAAGGGAGGGCAGGAAGAAGTAACTCGTAAATGTGTAAATAAGATGTGTAAAAGAAAAAGCGTTTGGAAATGTGAAACCTTTTTCTTGAAGCAGGTAATAATAAGAGCGTAAAAATATAGGGTGAAAAGACGAGGTGTGTAAAAAAGATGCGTAAATAAAATAAACGCGTTTTTAGCTTGGGTGTGTGAAAGGTGGAGCAGGGAAGGTAATAGCGATGTTGATTCAGCATGGGGATTTGTCAAAACATGGGTTAATTTTGTTAGAAAATTGTAAAATATTGTTAGGGAAGTGATACATTTACACTGTACATGAGAGTGTGTGTGTAAGGGTTAGAGGGCGTCAAGGACTCAGTGGAGACAAAAGACTGTTGCCAGATGTTAGAAGAATCTAGGCTAGTCGGTTGGCAACCAGCGTGCGTGCAAGACGTTCTTACAGAGGAATATAGATGTATAACTGTTGTATGGGAAATATAACCAATAATTTGTATTCCCAAATCCTCGAATTTCCTTAACAAATATGTAAAAAGATTGTAGACGTTAGATGGGTGAAAGTTGAAAGAAGTAAGAAAAGAAGGAAAAGAGAGTATAAAATGATAATAAGTAATACGTAAGGCAATATAATTTTTTGGATGGCAAAAGAATGGATTTGTTTGGATTCTAGGAGACTAAAGAATAAATAAAGATACATTTAGGAGATATGTGTGCCTTGTTTATTCGACCATCGACCATAAATTGTGAAAGTAGGCTTTAAAAAGATAAATGACAGATAGAATAGCTTTTAAGGGGGGGGCACGAGGCGGCTACGGGTTCTCAGGGCGTAGGACCAAGCCCTGGGAAACCCCGATGAATCTGAAATTCTCCAATAGCCGGATGATGACTGGTTGGCGTTTTCGGCCACCGCCAGTTTACCGATCCGGTGCGGAGAACCTCGGAGAAGTTGGTGGGCCCGTATCTGCCAAGACCACTCACCTCACCTTTTTGTGGGGCTCCCCGTCACCCTGCACCAGCCTTGACCGGCACAGGGTGTAAAAGAGTGAGTGGCACCAGGATGGAAATCCTTGTTGACGACCTCGGCGACTTCAGAATCACAATGGACAGAAAAACGAATCAAAAAATCGTTTACGGTGCAGGGGATGGACACCCCAGTACCGGCGCAGCCGCGGGTTGTAAAGCGGGCCCCGCTGCGTCGTCATGGAGCAACCGTGGCCGCCCGGGGCTGGGACGCCAGGCCCCCGGACACGCTCATGCGTCTGGCGAAGTGGACACTCGAACTGCGGGGTCTCAGAGAGGGTTGGAGGAACCCGACGTTATGACCGTCGGCCTGGAACCCTCGCGGGATGGGATGCGGCGACGCCGCGGTCGCGAAGGGGGGAGGTGAGATCCGACGACGAAATGTCGTCATGCTCTTCCTATTCGACCGTTGCGGGCACGCTTGGCAAGCGGTCGTACCGCAGGATTACTGAGTTCATAGAAAGCATCGCCTCCGCCACAACGGTTGCAGAGGCGCGGGACGTCGCACACGGTGGGGGGACGCGCCCGCGGGGGATCCGGACTCCGTGCTACTGCCGGCTCCCGGTAAAAGAAAGAAGAGGGGCGCGAGGTACGGTACGGATACCGACACCGACACCGACGCCGAGGCAGCCACCGTGGCCGCCGCCGCCTCTACCATCCACGGCGGTGCCGACGGCAGCGACGACATACGGAGGGACGAGATAAGGATCGGACCGGTCGACAAGCAAGCGTCCGCGAAGGACGCGGATCCGACCCACGATCAGGAAGAGGAGGATGTCGCATATCTGCGATCGAGGATGCGCTTTCTGGAGAGAGATGTCAGTCGTCCCCTAGAGACGGTGGAACGGCTGACGAAGGAACGCATGGAGAAGGCAGCCAAAGTTGATAACAACGACGGCGAAGGACAAGAGGTGGGGATCACCTCTAAGAGGGAAACGAAAGAAAATGCTCCCCGGGCCCTAACGGGAACGGTTATGGGTCCCTCCCCGCCCCTGGTCAGCGGCACGCCGTCTCCGCTGTCCCAACGGATCGGAGAGTAATACACAGACCAAGGGAACGGATAGATTCGGTGGTCCAGGACCTCGAGATCCACTAGAGGATCTCAAGATCCTGTTCCTCCGCAAGTTCGAACTGTACATGTATCCCGAAAGACAGCGGAGATTCGTTGAATTGAATTTTTAGCCTCTAGCATTGAAAAAAATTAAAATTTCACGAGATTTGAGAGGAACCAGTGTTGTCACAGTGCAAACCTTCTGATGTGCGCTGTATAAAGCATCAAATGTCGAGTACAACGCGCTTCGAATTGTCCATCTATCCCGAAAAACAGCGGAGATACGTTGATTTGAATTTTTACCCTTGAGCATTAAAGAAATTTAAAATTGCATCGCATTTGACAGGGACCAGTGTTGGACCAGGGACCAGTAATACGTTATAATGTAATGTATTGTAACGTAATACTATATGTCATAACCGTAATAGCAGTCGCCTACCCCGTCCGAGAACTTCTCGGATGCTGTTCATTCGCTGGTGGGCAACACATGCACGGCCACTGCCTCCATTCCTGCCCATTCGACCGCTGCGTATCCGTTGCCGTGGTCCAGTGGATCCCCGTTGGCGGACGACGCCGGCGCTGATGTCCAGGTGACAGCCGTCCATATCTCCGGCCCAGCCCGCAGCGACCAGGAGTCTTCATGGCTCGGCCAGCACCGCTAGGTCGACCGTGCTCTTCAGGATGGTTTGGAAGAGCAGGCCTTATGCCTGTCTTGACCGTCCCTGATTGGTTTGGAGGATGCGCAAATGTTTTTCAATAGCTTTTCTACCCTTCTAACTTCATTTTTGCCGATTAAAAGTATAAAATCGTACACGAACGTACCATTTCTCCCTTCTTATTAAAATATTATAGTATTGCATCATTAAAATATTTGTCGGGTTTACATTAGAATTAGGGTTAGGGGCGTGAAACGAATCTTCGTTTGGGTTACACGTTGTCGTTATGCAATAGAGAAGACATTGACTAGTGCAAATACGATTATTATAGAGCCGGACAAGTAACCGTGGTAGTTAGGCACTCGAGAAACTAATGACAATGATCCTAGGTTCAATAACGAATCCGCGGTCGACGGGATGATAGATGAACGTACTCACAAAATCTAAGTCGGATGCGTGATATTCACTGGTCGTAAAGGGTTACTCCTTTCATCAGTGAGATCGCGAACGAGAATGCCTTTCCCGTCCCGATGATGCCACAGAGGAAAACTATAATGGGGTGTGTCTAAGGATACGAGATCATCGGATTCGTCGAGAAAAGCCTTCGTTCAGAAAGTAACGGAAATTGACGTTGCTGCTAATTGGTCAATCTCCATATCGGTGGTTAGAAAAAGATGCTAGCCGCCCTCGAGGGAAAGTTGCTAGTGGGAGACGCCGCTCGTTGAAAAATATGTCTCCCCTATCTTCCCGTAGTTGGGACAAAGACTGTTTGTCTGTTTGAAGGACTTTAGTTAACTAAACCTTAAGATTTATAACGGGCCCTCGAGCTAGCCGAACATGTACTGCGGAGACGCATCGACATCTGGCAATCATCTTACTCGAAGAATAGGGTCTGCGTGTGGCGAGCCACGGGACAGAAACCGTTGGAATGTTTACTGTCGCGTGTCGTCACGAATATTTCTTTTAAGGAGAGCTATAGAATTACTCCATACCTTTGCTAGGCAAAGCGTTCATCCCGTGACCGCGGCTACGTTCGGCGACTGACTGTCGCCTCGAGCCCAAGCTCATTATCACGACTCTCGAACAATTACAATCGGGTTGAATAACTACAATTGTTCAATTACAGCTATAGTAGACTCTAGGTTACAATGTTGCGGGATTATCCAAAATTCCAAAGGCTCCGGCGTTCTTTCATCTCCGACATATTGAAACGTTAAAATATAAAATTTCTTTCAAAGTGCAAACTGTTATCGTTCTTTTGTTAAGATCTCTTCGATTGAGAAAGAGATCTATCCAAGCACCTGTAACTTAATATTACAAAAATAGAAGCGAAAATCTGGCATATCAAGTCTAAGCGTGCAAAAACCTAACGATGTGTTTCCTTTTTAGCGATAAACTGTTTCAAACGAGTTCTCGCTATTATAGTTGGTACTATAGAAATCCTCCGTCAAGGCACTCGTTAAATAAGAAGAAAATTTTGAAAGAACGAAAGTCTCCGTAGAGATTGGAAAAATGAAAATTGAATAAAATTTGACTTTCCAACGAAAAATTATTTTTCGAACCCCTCTGCGATACTCGTCTTAGAATGAGAATGGAAACTAGTCAATTTGAGATGAAGATGAAGATCCGTCAGGCTTTCGCCAGATTCGAGAATGATCGTTACTCTTTCTCCGTTTTTCGTTAATTTTTCGATGATCTAGTCGCAGCAACCTCGGGTCCATATCATATTTATTTGCCAGGAATAACATGAAATAAATTTTTATTAAAAAAAAGACCAGTTACAATAGATCGAATCATTTTATACCTTCCTACGAAAATTCACACCCATGAAATCCGCGACAAGTTCACTCCTGTAATGTTTAATTACCGAATGATTTTAAAAACAGTACGAGTTTACGGTTGCACTAACTATTTTACGAAAAAGATAGTTATCCGACGATGTTAAAAATCTGAGCATAATGGAGATATACGTACAACAAATACTCATGTGAAAAACCAACGGGACTAATAATAAAATCAGTGAATTAGAAAAATAGAGCTGTAGGCAAATATCTTATAATATACAGTGGCATAATCTGCAATTTATTATAAAATAATTGATCCGAGTAGAATCTATTATAAAAGAAGGTTGCTGAATATGACAGACATTGTCGAATACTAATTGAATAAAATCATTTAGTTAATTTTCATAGAATTTCATATTTCTTCGAGGAATCAATAAGTCTCTCGCTAATAGCCTAATAGATCCTTTGATAGATCTAACGAAGTATCTAACCGGGATTATAGTCAATTAGTTCATATTATTCGCTACATAATTAATAATTGTATCACGTACTGCGATGCAGGTGGTATTGAAGAAAAAAAGCCATTTTATGTTACAACTATAGCGAGTAAATTTACTCGTTTAACTTGGGAGGCATTAGAAAAGAACCTGACTTTTAAGTAAGCATTAAGTAAGAATTTTAAATATCGCAAACAGTGATGTAGGTGTTATTCAAGGAAAAAGTACATTTTATTTTGTAATTAGCACGAGTAAATGAACGAATATCGATAATATAATATAACGCTTAATATGAATGTTATCAGTCTGATTATTTAATACCTTGACTAATTTCATAGTAACGTCATCGACCGCTGTTAGGCTCTTTTCCCTTTTAGTTCAAACTAATTGATAGTCGAAAACTAGTATGAAGGAGGTGTGAATTTAGTCTTAGTTTGTAGAAACCATTAAAATGATAAAAATGGATATCGTATTAAATCGTTAAAGATGCCAATTTACGATAAAAGTTAAGAAATCGTTTAATTTGATTTTGTTATAATGGAAAAACCGTCTCCTGCTAAGTCAAAAAATCGTTACCGTTTGATTAACAAACCGACACCTTGTCAAGGTATATAAGGAACACGGAAGTGGCGCGCGAGCTCTTTTGTGCCTGAAATTCCGGAGAGTGAACATCGAAGAAGAATTTAAATATAAGGTAAATAAAAAAAGAATCAAATAACAACATTGCAACCAGTAATTTATAACGTCTAAACCATTAATTTACAACACTTAAGCTATTAATTTATAACATTTATGCTATTAATTTATAACATTTAAACTATTAATTTATAACATTTAAGCAATTATTTATAACATTTATGCTATTAATTTATAACATTTAAGTTATTAATTTACAACATCTAAACCATTAATTTACAACATTTAAACTGTTATTCTATATATTTAAGCCATTAATTTATAACATTTAAGGAATTAATTTATAACGTCAAAACTATTAATTTATTACATTTATGCTATTGATTTATAACATTTAACCTATTAATTTATAACATTTATGCTATTGATTTATAACATTTAAGCTATTAATTTACAACATTTAAGCTATTAATTTACAACATTTAAACTATTAATTTATAACATTTAAGCTATTAATTTACAACGTCTAGGCCATTAATTTACAACATTTAAACTGTTATTGTATACATTTATGCTATTAATTTATAACATTTAAGCTATTAATTTTTAACGTCTAGGCCATTAATATGTAACTTTTAAACTGTTATTTTATACATTTAGCCATTCATTTATAACATTTAAACCATTAATTTATATCACCTGAGCCATTAATTTATAACATTTAAGCCATTAATCTAAAACAATTACTCCATTAATTCTTAACAGTTATACCAATAATTTATAACCATATTCTGCCATTAATTCAAAGTAATTACGCTCTTAATTTATAGCAGTTGTACCGTTAATCGGTTGTAACTCTACATTCATTGATTTAAATCAATACCATCAATTCGTAGTGAGTGAATTAATGATTTATTTTGTTTCATTTCATTAACGAAATCTATCAAGTCTTTGATGTACTATTTTATTTCTATATAGCATTATTTTTTAATTTTAAATACAGTATTTAATTTCTCATTTCACTATTTCGTATAAAACCTGTCTTAACACAAAGTGTAATCTTAAGATGTAATTTTCCATGTCTGCTCCAAAGTAAGGAAGCAACCACCATATTCATGGAATCAAGGAAGCGAGTGCAATTTAACCGAAGGCAACCACATCTTATCTGTAGCTGGACATGAGTCAGAGGACATTTCAAATCATGTTGTTGTTTTGCCTCGGAGTATCAAGACCGTTAGATTACAAGTAATGTAAGAACAAATAAACTCCGGGCAAAACAATATCGCCGCTACAATGTCGCTTTATTATAAAATAATTTTACATCTCTGCTTCCAATGTTTAAAAACTGTTTATGTAAATGGGACCCGAGCGTAGTTACCTCCTCGTGGTGGGTCCCGGTAATTGGTATCGTTTCCCAAATAATAATACACCAAGTACTATTTTGAATATTAGTATTAGTATTTGAGAAACGATATCAAGCTAAAAACTACTTCAATATAGTCTGGTCTTGATCATCCAAAATAGTTTTGGTGATCTAGACCGGACTAAGACCCCCCCGCGGGGGCGCCGTGGGACATCGTGGGTCACCGTGGGACATCGCGGGACACCGTGGGATGCGAGCGTTTTAGCCTTAATTAATCATAAGGTAGATACCTATGTTAAGTGCATTGTGAGCTCACTCTGTACAAAGATACTTATCTATCTTGGAACGAAAAATAAAAATCTCGTCTCTCGTGATCCCCTCGCTTGCCACACTGGAAAAATTGTTCCCGCGATTTATCGGTTCACGGTCGCTCAGTTCTTTCAAACCGTAGCGTGACGTACTCGCTCGCGCGTATTCCGGGTACGTGCGGGTCAACGTGCACTGGACAACTCTTTGGATTCGTAAGTCGCCCCAAGGACACCTCTGTCTTGGTGACTGCTCGACGACTGCTCGACGTTCGCATCGGATCGCGGGAGTTGTCGTCGCGCCGGTGATGCTAGCGAATCTGTTGGGGATTCAGTCGTGGATCTGCAGTCCTGTCCGATTGGTACTTTGGTACTCGGTCAGGGACCTGCAATTTCACGTCCTCCGTAATTCTGTTCGGGCCCGCGGGAGTGGACCCCACTGTTCAGTTGAGGTCAATGCCTTTGTAATCCTGATCAGCGGTCCCTCCCCGTGAGTGGACCCCACTGTTCAGTTGGGGCCTCTTGCCTTCGTAATCCTGTTCAGCGGTCCATCCCCGGGTTCCACATGTTCAGTTGGAGTGTGTTAAGTTGCTGGCCTATGTGCTGGATCCACGGCTGAATTACCCGTGGATCACTAGCATCATCGGTCGGCGCCATCGACCGCGACTCGTGTAAGTTTCGAACGGCGAAACAGGAATCGAGTTACGGTCAATTCTTGGGCTTTCCGCTGAACCTCGGGGTTATCTCGTGTACGGGGGTACGTCGCGTAGGTTTGTTAGTTCTTTCGAGAGATCGCGATCTCGTTCGTTTCGGGCGCGCCGCGATTTTTTCCCTTATCATCTGATTCATCGGGCATTTTCTTGTTTTCCCATTTTTAAGGGATACGTATTGAGATCACGTTAGAGTTTATAACTTTTCTGTATCTTCAATATCTTACAGTGTCGCAAAAATTGAACGATAACTAGTTTAGTACAGCGACTCGTATGTCCCTTCTGCGAGACGCGAAATCGTATATACAGTGTCAGTAGCTACATTTTCTTCTTTTCATTCCAAGTTAGATAAATGTGTGTTTGATACAGAATGATGCCAGTAGGGATGCGAATTATTGTACGATATTTGTACTGATCGATGTAATCGTTGTGTGGGAGATAGATGGTGTGTTATGTATGATGTTTTACGTTTGTAAAGATCTATGTAAGCGCTGCGTTCGAGATATGTGTTTCGCAGTTAGGCTACGAAACAACTATCTCTTTACGCAGGCCCATGGTTAAGTAGAGTCAGAACTCGACATTCTTGCCAATAGGTTGAATGTCGAGATCGAAGTGTAGTGTTATATAACCCATGGGCGGGTCTCGTGCGTAGTCACCTCCTCGTGGTGAGACCTGGTAATTGGCATCATTTTCCAAAAATTAATCAGTTGATTAATCTTTGGAAAACGATGCCAAGCTAAGAACTACGCACCAGTCCAGTTTGGATCTCCAAATGCCGCCAAAAGAATTTTGGATGATCTAGACTGGACTGCACCGTGGGATACCGTCGGTCCAGTTTGGGTCTCCAAAAGCCTCCAACAGAATTTTGGATGATCTAGACTGGACTGCAACGTGGGACATCGTTGGACAGCGTTGGACATCGTTGGACACCGTTGGACAGCGTTGGACACCGTTGGACAACGTTGGACAACGTTGGACAACGTTGGACAGCGTTGGACAGCGTTGGACACCGTTGGACACCGTTGGACACCGTTGGACACCGTTGGACACCGTTGGACACCGTTGGACATCGTGGGACACCGTGAGACACCGTGGGACACCGTGGGACACCGTGGGACACCGTGGGATATGTTTTGGCTATGTCGAATCCATTCTGAGCCCATTCTGTACAGTGATACTTATCTGACTTGGAACGAGATATAAAAATCTATTCTTTTTTTCCACTTGCGGTTATTTTGTGCACAGGAGTGCGTCGCGCGAGTCCATTGATTCTTCTGAAAGATCCCGATGTATGAAATCATTCTCTTATTTCAAGCCAATTTTTAACGAATTATCTTATTGTTTCAAATTGAGTTATAACGTCATAAACTTGCAACTTAGTAACAGTTGGATTCAAATACCTCGAAACAAGATTTCGCGCGCGTTTGTGCAGTATTCTTTAAGTATATTTAAGTGGCGAACTTTTGAATCCTTGCAAATATTTTCCAATATTTATAACACGCGACTATAGTGTATTAGTGGAATGTATATTTCGTATTCTAATAACGAAAATTCATAGTATATATTCTAATTGCGAACAGTATAATTCTTGCAAACGATTGCATTGCATTCGCGGTATTCGTAAGCATTTGTTCGCTATCGTGAAATATCTTACAATTTTCAACTAAATAATATTTTTCAAACTTGTTCCAATTACTTAATAATAAATTTTAAGTGTAAAAAAATAGCAGTATTTTCTAAATAAACGTTCGATAGGAAAAAAAAGAAAATTGTCGAAACGATGTTTGGCTTTTTTCTCACCCCCCTCCCCCCACCCGCCCAAAAACAACCACCATTTCCACCACTGGACTTTCAACGGCCCCTGCCTGATGTTAGTCTTCCTGATCATATTCGCTGGGTTATCGCAGCATCTACGGTAACGTCCTTTGTTCCTCTGCTTCAAACGGTGAGTCGCATGCATTTCTGTTCCTCCGGTCACTCAATCATGTCGTAGGATGAAAGGTCCGAATCGGCACGGGTGACTGGTTGTATTACGTAGAATTTTTTGCGAGCATAGTGACCGCGGGTATTTCTTATACCCGTGAGTAGTAACATTCTTTTTTTAAATTTATTAGTTTAGGATAGATCTTCTTGCGCAGCGCGATTATAATAATTAGACTTTTAATAATTAGTTTAAACTTTAGACTACACTTTAGAATATATTCGTGTTATTTATAAGCATGCATGTTAATATTCCGTATGAATATTTGCAAATGGCAAATATATACACAAATATACTTGTTTGACATAAATATACTTGTTCTTAAGCAATGAATTAATCGTGACAATATTAAGTCACGTTCGTTTATTTCTCTTTAGCTAGAATTTAAATACGAGTTAAAATTCATTTTTTCCCGTACAAGAATATGTGAAATTTTACGTGCAAGAAGACACTTCGCGACAGGCAGATTTTTGAATCAAAGCAATAATTTTGAACACTGCTTCTGCACTTTCGAGTATATGCTTTGATAAAGAGATCGCCTGAGATTATTTCTTTCTTAGTAATATATTTGAAGTCAATTATTCCATTTGATCGAGTCACAGTCTTTTTCAATTAACGCTACCTTTATGCAATATTAAAATTTTGTTCTGATTTATTAAATTAATAAAGTAGAGTTACTTGATTACTATTAAATTAATAAAGTAAATTTAATCAGATACAAAGTAGTAAAATATAAAATCAAAGAACGTTAGTCCGTTAAATAAAAATTACACAAACTATTCATCTTTTTAGATCAGGATTTTCAGGTTTAACCCTTTCCGTGCCCATTGTCAGGATCTCATTCACGTGCCCAGGTGCTACTTGAATGGGAGAGAGACATTGGGCACGATGATCTAGAATTAAGTAATGTAATAATTTGTCAGCGACTAACGATGTGTTAGTGTATCGTGCACGACGTATTTTCCACATTATGTGTGTGTGTTGTTAGGCCGTGGAACTGCGTCGCTTTTTCTCATTCGTTAAAACTTCAAATATTAAAAATGTCGAGACATATATCGATTCAATTTACGTCTCAATAGAATCACAATTTGTGGTAATACCGTCTACGAGATTAAGTGTAACCACGCTTTTAATATTGCCGTCAATTACAATTATAATTCCAAGTTTACTTACATTTATTTTAACGATATCATTTCCTCAGACGTGTTTTATCACGTTTTACGCAATGGTCACTAGCCTTCGTCAGTCGATTTCAGGAAAACGGTACGTACCTTAGAGTGTGCATGCTGTGTGTTAAGCTCGGGTGTCGGAGGCGTCCCGGGACGTCCTCTCTAGTGTAGGACCTTTGCGCCCGAGCGTTTGTGTGAGAACCGTGGAGCGAGTGTGTTGGTGTGCCTGTGTTGCCATTTTTAAATATAGCGCTAGGTAGGATAGGTAGTATACTTTCTGGTATGTCTGTTAATTATAAGTAGGTAGGGCCGGGCAGGTTGGCACAGTCTCTGGTCGGGTAGGCGCGTTTTCGTGTAGCCAACCTGTTTCTGGACATATTTGGAAAATCGACGGTGAAACTGGCACGAGTAGAGCATGCACTCGTCTCTGGTTTTGCCTTTCGATTTTTCGAATTTCGCGGTCGCGGTCGCGAGTGGGCTCGAAACGAACGTATATTGCTCGAGCACGCACATGCGAGTGGGCAACGATCACTGCTGTGATCGTTGGTCAGTCCATGTACACTTCAATCAGCTTCCGCGGTTTATATTTTTATTTTACCTTGGTAAGTTTTTTTTTTGTTTGCGATTTAGAAGTCTCGAGCTTAGATTTAAGTTTCAGCGGGCATTGCGCCCGAAGAAAGAAGAGGCTATAAGCCGAAGAGGCCCGGCAAACTGCCACTCAAGAGGGCAACTACTAATGGCTCCCCATCCTCTGGGTCATCCAGAGCATGAGAAGTCATTATTGTTACTACTTTGTCACTATGCTCGATTTTAGTACTTGTAGTAGTAGTAGTAGCAGTAGTAGTAGTAGTAGTTTGCTTTTTTGACCGATGTATATATCGGTCCATCGTCCCATTGGGCAAATCGCGATTTTTCTTATTAGTGTTGCGACAAATTAATTACGGATTGTATTAGAGTTGCGAAATAACATCGCGGCTTTCCATTAGTGCGGCGAGAAAATGATTACGGTTTGAATTAGAGTTGCGATAAAATGATAATCGCGTTTGCTTTAGAGTTGCGAATTACGATATCGCGATTTTCTTTTGTAAATTTTATTATGAATATTTAGAATTTATCCTATTTTCTATTGCTTAAAATTAGATTATAGAAATGTTAGTTTTCAATTAATTTTATAGTATTGCAAGTAGCAATATCAGAATATTTAAAGTAGTTTTTTCATATAGTAAATAGTAATTTTTATTTGAATTCACTATAAGAATTAGAGTTGCGATAATGAATGATCGCGTTTTGTTAAGTAGAGTTGCGTTTACAAAATGCCAAAACCACCCGACTGCATTGGTCGGACACTGTTCCTGGATCACACGATACAACTGCAAGAGTTGTACAAGTGTGATCGTTCATCAGCAACGTCTTAAATGGTTGCACTTCGATCTCTTGCTATTAGTGTTGCGTATTGCTTAAATACGAGTGCGTAGATTTATACTTATTAGCGTTGCGTATCAAATTTCGGGAATTTTCAGACTTTCCTTTTCTTTTTTTTTAATGGTAGATTAATTGGTATTGCAGATATAACAAAGCACTCGTCGTGTTTGATTTTGAGAATTTTCTGCTTCATAAATATTGGTAGTAATTTAGCGTTGCGAAACAAGAATATTCAGTTCCACTCTCGGCGTGTTGATCGGGTTTATATAGAGTGGAAGACGATTGAATTTTAGTAGCCCTTCTGGCTACTACTTCGTTTCTTTTTCAGCGCCCCTTATTAATGCACCCCTTATTACTACGTTTATTACTGAAAATACTGCTATAAGACATTTCTTAAAAGTTAAAAGTTAAAAGACAAGGCAGTTGATTTTATAATAATCGGGGTTTCTCTCATCTTAGTTATTCCAAATGAACTTTTCAATTTTTAAATCAGTTTAAATTCAATTACTTAAAATTCTTGTTCTCATCGTAACCCTTCGTTTCGATTAAAAAGATACAAATGATTCTCTATATTTGCTAAAATTTAATCAATAGTAATTTGATCTATAATTGACCATTATTAGTAGTTTATTTTTCACTTTTGAAATTGTTCTTGTTTGAAAGATGACTGTTTCTTTCATATACCAAAACCAGAAAATGAATTTGTTCCAGAGTTATCAATTTACAGAAAGTACATTTCAATTACATATATGAACATTTCACAGCATATTAAATATGTATGCTAGATACCTACATGATTTTTCTTCCATTGCCTGATTGTTCAGGCTTCTTCCCGTTTCCCCATTTTTAAAAGAAGCATATTGCCGTAATGTTGAAGTATATAACTTTTCGGTAACTTCATAAGTTTAGTACAATGAGTCGTATGTCTCGTTTGCAAGACTCTAAATTGTATATGCAGTGTTAATAGTTTCATTTCCATTCTTTCGTTCCAAGATAGACAAATGTATCATTGTTACCGAATGTTGCCAGTACGATTGCGAATTATAGTACAATGTTTGTACTGATGGATCTAATCGTTTTCGCAGATTAACCAGTTGATTAACTTTTGGAAAACCACTATATCGATAAGTACAAACATTGCACAATAATTCGATACCAAGCTAAGAACCACGCTATTACAGTCCAGTTTGGATTACGAAAAGCCACGAAGAGAATTTTGGATAATCTAAACTGGACTGCAACGTGGGACGCCGTTGAACACCGTGGGACGCCGTTGGACACCGTGGGACGCCGTTGGACACCGCAGGACACCGTGGGACGCCGTTGGACACCGTAGGACACCGTGGGACGCCGTGGGACATCGTTGGACACAGTTGGACACCGTGGGACGCCGTGGGACATCGTTGGACACCATTAGACACCGCTGGACACCGTTGGACAACGTTGGACGCCGCTGGACACCGATGGACGACGTTGGACACCGTTGGACGACGTTGGACACCGTTGGACACCGTTGGACGACGTTGGACACCGTTGGACACCGTTGGACACCGTTGGACGACGTTGGACGACGTTGGACACCGTTGGACGACGTTGGACACCGTTGTACGACGTTGGACACCGTTGGACATCGTGGGACGCCGTGGGACATCGTGGGACACCGTGGGATGCGTACGTTTTAGTCTTGATTAATCGGAAGGTAGATACCTATGTTAAGTGCATTGTGAGCTCATTCTGTACAACGACATTTATCCACCGTAGAACGAAAAAAAGAAAAATCTCGTCTCCCTTCACTCGCTTATCACACAGCACTTATTGTACTCGCGATTTATCGGTTCGCGATCACTCAGTTCTTTCAAACCGTAGCGTGACGTACTCGCTCGCGCGTATTCCGCGAACGTGCGGGTCAACGTGCACTGGACAACTCTTTGGATTCGTAAGTCGCCCCAAGGACACCTCTGTCTTGGTGACTGCTCGACGGCTGCACGAAGGTCGCATCGGATCGCGGGAGTTGTCGTCGTGCCGGTGATGTTAGCGAATCTGTTGGGCTTCAGTCGTGGATCTGCAGTCCTGTCCAATTGGTACTTTGGTACTCGGTCAGGGACCTGCAATTTCACGTCCTCCGTAATTCTGACCGGGCCCGCGGGAGTGGACCCCACTGTTCAGATGAGGTCAATGCCTTTGTAATCCAGTTCAGCGGTCCCTCCCCGTGAGTGGACCCCACTGTTCAGTTGAGGCCTCTTGCCTTCGTAATCCTGTTCAGCGGACCATCCCCGGGTTCCACATGTTCAGTTGGAGTGTGTTAAGCTGCTGGCCTATGTGCTGGATCCACGACTGAATTACCCGTGGATCACTAGCATCATCGGTCGGCGCCATCGACCGCGACTCGTGTAAGTTTCGAACGGCGAAACAGGAATCGAGTTACGGTCAATTCTTGGGCTTTCCGCTGAACCTCGGGGATATCTCGTGTACGGGGGTACGTCGCGTAGGTTTGTTAATTCTTTCGAAGGATCGCGATCTCGTTCGTTTCGGGCGCGCCGCGATTTTTTCCTTTATCATCTGATTCATCGGGCATTTTCTCGTTTTCCCATTGTTAAGATTACGTATTGAGATCACGTTAGAGTTTATAACTTTTCAGTATCTTCAATATCTTACACTGTCGCAAAAATAGAACGATAACTAGTTTAGTACAGCGACTCGTATGTCCCTTCAGCAAGACGCGAAATGGTATATACAGTGTCAGTAGCTACATTTTCTTCTTTTCATTCCAAGTTAGACAAATGTGTGTTTGATACCGAATGATGACAGTAGGTATGCGAATTATTGTACGATATTTGTACTGATCGATGTAACGTAATAGGTTATATGGTATGACGTTATAACGTATTACGTTATATGGTATGACGTTATAACGTATTGCGTTATATGGGACGACGTTATAACGTAATAGGTTATGTGGTATGACGTTATAACGTATTACGTTATATGGTATGACGTTAATACGCCTTGCATTATATGGTATGACGTTATAACCTATTGCGTTATATGGGACGACGTTTCAACGTATTGAGGTATATGGTGTAACGTTATAACGTAATAGGTTATATGGTATGACGTTATAACGTATTTCGTTAAATGGTATGGCGTTATAACGTATTACGTTATATGGAACGACGTTATAACGTATTACGTTATATGGGATGACGTTATAACGTAATAGGTCATATGGTATGACGTTATAACGTATTACGTTATATGGTATGACATTAATACGCCTTGCATTATATGGTATGACGTTATAACCTATTGCGTTATATGGGACGACGTTTTAACGTATTGAGGTATATGGTGTAACGTTATAACGTAATAGGTTATATGGTATGACGTTATAACGTAATAAGTAATATGGTTTACCGTTATAACGTATTAGGTTATATGGTATAACGTTATATGTTATAACGTAAGAGCGCAATACGTTATATGGTATGACGTTATAACGTATTACGCTATATGGTATGACGTTATAACGTATTACGTTATATGGTATGATGTTAATACGCCTTGCATTATATGGTATGACGTTATAACCTATTGCGTTATATGGGACGACGTTTTAACGTATTGAGGTATATGGTGTAACGTTATAACGTAATAGGTTATATGTTATAACGTTATAACGTATTACGTTATATGGTATGACGTTATAACGTATTACGTTATATGGGACGACGCTATAACGTATTGAGGTATATGGTGTAACGTTATAACGTAATAGGTTATATGGAATGACGTTATAACGTATTGTGTTATATGGTATGACGTTATAACGTATTGCGTTATATGGGACGACGTTATAACGTATTGAGGTATATGGTGTAACGTTATAACGTATTGCGTTATATGTTATGACGTTATAACGTAATAGGTTATGTGGTATGACGTTATAACGTATTATGTTATATGGGACAACGTTATAACGTATTATGTTATATGGGAGGACGTTATAACGTATTACGTTATATGGGACGACGTTATAACGTATTAGGTTATATGGGAGGACGTTATAACGTATTACGTTATACGGGACGACGTTATAACGTATTAGGTTATATGGTATAACGTTATAAGTTATAACGTAGTAACGTAATACGTTATTTGGTATGACGTTATAACGTATTACCTTATATGGTATGACGTTAAAACGTATTACGTTATATGGTATGACGTCATAACATATTACGTTATATGGGATCACGTTATAACGTAATAGGTTATATGGTGTGACGATATAACGTAATATTTTATATAGTATGGCGTTATGACGTTATATGGTATGACGTTATAACGTAATAGGTTATATGGTATGAGGTTATACCGTATTACGTTGTATGGTATGACGTTATAAAGTAATATTTTATATGGTATGGCGTTATAACGTTACATGGGATGACGTTATAACGTAATTGGTTATATGGTATCACGTTATAACGTATTACGTTATATGGTATGGCGTTATAACGTATTACGTTATATGGGACGACGTTATAGCGTATTACGTTTATGGGACGACGTTATAACGTATTACGTTATATGGGATGACGTTATGACGTAATAGGTTATATGGTATGAGGTTATACCGTATTACCTTAGATGGGATGACGTTATAACGTATTACGTTACATGGGATGACGTTATTACGTATTACGTTATATGGGACGACGTTATAACGTATTACGTTATATGGGACGACGTTATAACGTATTACGTTATATGGGACGACGTTATAACGTATTACGTTATACGGGATGACGTTATAACGTATTACGTTATATGGGACGACGTTATAACGTATTACGTTGTATGGGATGACGTTATGACGTAATAGGTTATATGGTATGAGGTTATACCGTATTACGTTAGATGGGATGACGTTGTAACGTATTACGTTACATGGGATGACGTTATTACGTATTACGTTATATGGGACGACGTTATAACGTATTACACTACATGGGATGACGTTATTACGTATAACGTTATATGGGACGACGTTATAACGTATTACGTTTATGGGACGACGTTATACCGTATTACGTTACATGGGATGACGTTATTACGTATTACTTTATATGGGACGACGTTATAACGTATTACGTTATATGGGACGACGTTATAACGTATTACGTTATACGGGATGACGTTATAACGTAATAGGTTATATGGTATGACGTTATAACGTAGTATTTTAATGTATGGCGTTATAACGTTATATGGTATGACATTATAACGTATTACGTTATATGGTATGACGTTATAACGCATTACGTTATATGGGACGACGTTGTAACGTATTACGTTATATGGGACGACGTTATAAAGTATTACGTTATATGGGATGACGTTATGACGTAATAGGTTATATGGTATGAGGTTATACCGTATTACGTTAGATGGGATGACGTTACAACGTATTACGTTACATGGGATAACGTTATTACGTATTACGATATATGGGACGACGTTATAACGTATTACGTTATATGGGACTACGTTATAACGTATTACGTTATACGGGATGACGTTATAACGTAATAGGTTATATGTTATGACGTTATAACGTAGTATTATAATGGTATGGCGTTATAACGTTTTATGGTATGACGTTATAACGTATTACGTTATACGGGATGACGTTACAACGTAATAGGTTATATGGTAAGAGGTTATTACGTATTAAGTTATATGGGACGACGTTATAACGTATTACGTTATATGCGATGACGTTATGACGTAATAGGTTATATGGTATGAGGTTATACCGTATTAGGTTATATGGGATGACGTTATTACGTATTACTTTATATGGGACGACGTTATAACGCATTACGTTATATGGGACGACGTTATAACGTATTACGTTATATGGGATGACGTTATGACGTAATAGGTTTTATGGTATGAGGTTATACCGTATTACGTTATATGAGACGACGTTATAACGTATTACGTTACATGGGACGACGTTATAACGTATTACGTTATATGGGATGACGTTATGACGTAATAGGTTATATGGTATGAGGTTATACCGTATTACGTTAGATGGGATGACGTTACAACGTATTACGTTACATGGGATAACGTTATTACGTATTACGATATATGGGACGACGTTATAACGTATTACGTTATATGGGACTACGTTATAACGTATTACGTTATACGGGATGACGTTATAACGTAATAGGTTATATGTTATGACGTTATAACGTAGTATTATAATGGTATGGCGTTATAACGTTTTATGGTATGACGTTATAACGTATTACGTTATACGGGATGACGTTACAACGTAATAGGTTATATGGTAAGAGGTTATTACGTATTAAGTTATATGGGACGACGTTATAACGTATTACGTTATATGCGATGACGTTATGACGTAATAGGTTATATGGTATGAGGTTATACTGTATTAGGTTATATGGGATGACGTTATTACGTATTACTTTATATGGGACGACGTTATAACGCATTACGTTATATGGGACGACGTTATAACGTATTACGTTATATGGGATGACGTTATGACGTAATAGGTTATATGGTATGAGGTTATACCGTATTACGTTATATGAGACGACGTTATAACGTATTACGTTACATGGGACGATGTTATAACGTATTACGTTATATGGGATGACGTTATGACGTAATAGGTTATATGGTATGAGGTTATACCGTATTACGTTAGATGGGATGACGTTATAACGTATTACGTTACATGGGATGACGTTATTACGTATTACGTTATATGAGACGACGTTATAACGTACCACGTTATATGGGACGACATGATAACGTATTACGTTATATGGGATGACGTTATAACGTAATAGGTTATATGGTATGACGTTATAACGTATTACGTTATATGGTATATCGTTATGCCGTATTAGGTTATATGGTATGACGTTATAACGTATTACGTTATATGGGACGACGTTATAACGTATTACGTTATACGGGATGACGTTATAACGTAATAGGTTACATGGGATGACGTTATTACGTATTACGTTATATGGGACGACGTTATAACGTATTACGTAATATGGTATATCATTATGCCGTATTAGGTTATATGGTATGACGTTATAACGTATTACGTTATATGGTATGACGGTATAACGTAGTATTTTAATGGTATGGCGTTATAATGTTATATGGTATGAAGTTATAACGCATTACGTTATATGGGACGACATTATAACGTATTACGTTATATGGGATGACGTTATTACTTATTACATTATATGGGACGACGTTATAACGTATTACGTTATATGGGATGACGTTATGACGTAATAGGTTATATGGTATGAGGTTATACCGCATTACGTTAGATGGGATGACGTTATTACGTATTACGTTATACGGGACGACGTTATAACGTATTACGTTATATGGGACTACGTTATAACGTATTACGTTATACGGGATGACGTTATAACGTAATAGGCTATATGGTATGACGTTATAACGTAGTATTTTAATGGTATGGCGTTATAACGTTATATGGTATGACGTTATAACGTATTACGTTATATGGTACGACGTTATAACGTATTACGTTATATAGGACGACATTATAACGTATTACGTTATATGGGATGACATTATTACGTATTACGTTATATGGGACGACGCTATAAAGTATTACGTTATTTGGGATGACGTTATGACGTAATAGGTTATATGGTATGAGGTTATACCGTATTACGTTAGATGGGATGACGTTATAACGTATTACGTTACATGGGATGACGTTATTACGTATAACGTTATATGGAACGACGTTATAACGAATTACGTTATATGGGACGACATTATAACGTATTACGTTATATGGGATGACGTTATTACGTATTACGTTATACGAGAGGACGTCATAACGTATTACGTTATATGGGACGACGCTATAACGTATTACGTTATACGGAATGACGTTATAACGTAATAGGTTATATGGTATGACGTTAGTACGTAGTATATTATATGGTATGGCGTTATAACGTTATATGGTATGACGTTATAACGTATTACTTTATATGGTATGACGTTATAACGCATTACGTTATATGGGACGACATTATACCGTATTACGTTATATGAGAGGACGTTATAACGTATTACATTATATGGGACGACGTTATAACGTATTACGTTATATGGGATGACGTTATGACGTAATAGGTTATATGGTATGAGGTTATACCGTATTACGTTAGATGGGATGACATTATAACGTATTACGTTACATGGGATGACGTTATTACGTATTACGTTATATGGGACGACGTTATAACGTATTACGTTATACGGGATGACGTTATAACGTAATAGGTTATATGGTATTACGTTATTACGTAGTATATTATATGGTATGGTGTTATAACGTTATATGGTATGACGTTATAACGTATTACGTTATATGGTATGACTTTATAACGCATTACCTTATATGGGACGACATTATACCGTATTACGTTACATGGGATGACGTTATTACGTATTACGTTATACGGGACGACGTTATAACGTATTACGTTATATGGGACTACGTTATAACGTATTACGTGATACGGGATGACGTTATAACGTAATAGGCTATATGGTATGACGTTATAACGTAGTATTTTAATGGTATTGCGTTATAACGTTATATGGTATGACGTTATAACGTATTACGTTATATGGTACGACGTTATAACGTATTACGTTATATGGGACGACATTATAACGTATTACGTTATATGGGATGACACTATTACGTATTACGTTATATGGGACGACGTTATAAAGTATTACGTTATATGGGATGACGTTATGACGTAATATTTTATATGGTATGAGGTTATACCGTATTAGGTTATATGGTATGACGTTATAACGTATTACGCTATATGGTATGACGTTATAACGTATTACGTTATATGGTATGATGTTAATACGCCTTGCATTATATGGTATGACGTTATAACCTATTGCGTTATATGGGACGACGTTTTAACGTATTGAGGTATATGGTGTAACGTTATAACGTAATAGGTTATATGTTATAACGTTATAACGTATTACGTTATATGGTATCACGTTATAACGTATTACGTTATATGGGACGACGCTATAACGTATTGAGGTATATGGTGTAACGTTATAACGTAATAGGTTATATGGAATGACGTTATAACGTATTGTGTTATATGGTATGACGTTATAACGTATTGCGTTATATGGGACGACGTTATAACGTATTGAGGTATATGGTGTAACGTTATAACGTATTGCGTTATATGTTATGACGTTATAACGTAATAGGTTATGTGGTATGACGTTATAACGTATTATGTTATATGGGACAACGTTATAACGTATTATGTTATATGGGAGGACGTTATAACGTATTACGTTATATGGGACGACGTTATAACGTATTAGGTTATATGGGAGGACGTTATAACGTATTACGTTATACGGGACGACGTTATAACGTATTAGGTTATATGGTATAACGTTATAAGTTATAACGTAGTAACGTAATACGTTATTTGGTATGACGTTATAACGTATTACCTTATATGGTATGACGTTAAAACGTATTACGTTATATGGTATGACGTCATAACATATTACGTTATATGGGATCACGTTATAACGTAATAGGTTATATGGTGTGACGATATTACGTAATATTTTATATAGTATGGCGTTATGACGTTATATGGTATGACGTTATAACGTAATAGGTTATATGGTATGAGGTTATACCGTATTACGTTGTATGGTATGACGTTATAAAGTAATATTTTATATGGTATGGCGTTATAACGTTACATGGGATGACGTTATAACGTAATTGGTTATATGGTATCACGTTATAACGTATTACGTTATATGGTATGGCGTTATAACGTATTACGTTATATGGGACGACGTTATAGCGTATTACGTTTATGGGACGACGTTATAACGTATTACGTTATATGGGATGACGTTATGACGTAATAGGTTATATGGTATGAGGTTATACCGTATTACCTTAGATGGGATGACGTTATAACGTATTACGTTACATGGGATGACGTTATTACGTATTACGTTATATGGGACGACGTTATAACGTATTACGTTATATGGGACGACGTTATAACGTATTACGTTATATGGGACGACGTTATAACGTATTACGTTATACGGGATGACGTTATAACGTATTACGTTATATGGGACGACGTTATAACGTATTACGTTGTATGGGATGACGTTATGACGTAATAGGTTATATGGTATGAGGTTATACCGTATTACGTTAGATGGGATGACGTTGTAACGTATTACGTTACATGGGATGACGTTATTACGTATTACGTTATATGGGACGACGTTATAACGTATTACACTACATGGGATGACGTTATTACGTATAACGTTATATGGGACGACGTTATAACGTATTACGTTTATGGGACGACGTTATACCGTATTACGTTACATGGGATGACGTTATTACGTATTACTTTATATGGGACGACGTTATAACGTATTACGTTATATGGGACGACGTTATAACGTATTACGTTATACGGGATGACGTTATAACGTAATAGGTTATATGGTATGACGTTATAACGTAGTATTTTAATGTATGGCGTTATAACGTTATATGGTATGACGTTATAACGCATTACGTTATATGGGACGACGTTGTAACGTATTACGTTATATGGGACGACGTTATAAAGTATTACGTTATATGGGATGACGTTATGACGTAATAGGTTATATGGTATGAGGTTATACCGTATTACGTTAGATGGGATGACGTTACAACGTATTACGTTACATGGGATAACGTTATTACGTATTACGATATATGGGACGACGTTATAACGTATTACGTTATATGGGACTACGTTATAACGTATTACGTTATACGGGATGACGTTATAACGTAATAGGTTATATGTTATGACGTTATAACGTAGTATTATAATGGTATGGCGTTATAACGTTTTATGGTATGACGTTATAACGTATTACGTTATACGGGATGACGTTACAACGTAATAGGTTATATGGTAAGAGGTTATTACGTATTAAGTTATATGGGACGACGTTATAACGTATTACGTTATATGCGATGACGTTATGACGTAATAGGTTATATGGTATGAGGTTATACCGTATTAGGTTATATGGGATGACGTTATTACGTATTACTTTATATGGGACGACGTTATAACGCATTACGTTATATGGGACGACGTTATAACGTATTACGTTATATGGGATGACGTTATGACGTAATAGGTTTTATGGTATGAGGTTATACCGTATTACGTTATATGAGACGACGTTATAACGTATTACGTTACATGGGACGACGTTATAACGTATTACGTTATATGGGATGACGTTATGACGTAATAGGTTATATGGTATGAGGTTATACCGTATTACGTTAGATGGGATGACGTTACAACGTATTACGTTACATGGGATAACGTTATTACGTATTACGATATATGGGACGACGTTATAACGTATTACGTTATATGGGACTACGTTATAACGTATTACGTTATACGGGATGACGTTATAACGTAATAGGTTATATGTTATGACGTTATAACGTAGTATTATAATGGTATGGCGTTATAACGTTTTATGGTATGACGTTATAACGTATTACGTTATACGGGATGACGTTACAACGTAATAGGTTATATGGTAAGAGGTTATTACGTATTAAGTTATATGGGACGACGTTATAACGTATTACGTTATATGCGATGACGTTATGACGTAATAGGTTATATGGTATGAGGTTATACCGTATTAGGTTATATGGGATGACGTTATTACGTATTACTTTATATGGGACGACGTTATAACGCATTACGTTATATGGGACGACGTTATAACGTATTACGTTATATGGGATGACGTTATGACGTAATAGGTTATATGGTATGAGGTTATACCGTATTACGTTATATGAGACGACGTTATAACGTATTACGTTACATGGGACGATGTTATAACGTATTACGTTATATGGGATGACGTTATGACGTAATAGGTTATATGGTATGAGGTTATACCGTATTACGTTAGATGGGATGACGTTATAACGTATTACGTTACATGGGATGACGTTATTACGTATTACGTTATATGAGACGACGTTATAACGTACCACGTTATATGGGACGACATGATAACGTATTACGTTATATGGGATGACGTTATAACGTAATAGGTTATATGGTATGACGTTATAACGTATTACGTTATATGGTATATCGTTATGCCGTATTAGGTTATATGGTATGACGTTATAACGTATTACGTTATATGGGACGACGTTATAACGTATTACGTTATACGGGATGACGTTATAACGTAATAGGTTACATGGGATGACGTTATTACGTATTACGTTATATGGGACGACGTTATAACGTATTACGTAATATGGTATATCATTATGCCGTATTAGGTTATATGGTATGACGTTATAACGTATTACGTTATATGGTATGACGGTATAACGTAGTATTTTAATGGTATGGCGTTATAATGTTATATGGTATGAAGTTATAACGCATTACGTTATATGGGACGACATTATAACGTATTACGTTATATGGGATGACGTTATTACTTATTACATTATATGGGACGACGTTATAACGTATTACGTTATATGGGATGACGTTATGACGTAATAGGTTATATGGTATGAGGTTATACCGCATTACGTTAGATGGGATGACGTTATAACGTATTACGTTACATGGGATGACGTTATTACGTATTACGTTATATGGGACGACGTTATAACGTATTACGTTATACGGGATGACGTTATAACGTAATAGGTTATATGGTATTACGTTATTACGTAGTATATTATATGGTATGGTGTTATAACGTTATATGGTATGACGTTATAACGTATTACGTTGTATGGTATGACGTTATAACGCATTACCTTATATGGGACGACATTATGCCGTATTACGTTACATGGGATGACGTTATTACGTATTACGTTATACGGGACGACGTTATAACGTATTACGTTATATGGGACTACGTTATAACGTATTACGTTATACGGGATGACGTTATAACGTAATAGGCTATATGGTATGACGTTATAACGTAGTATTTTAATGGTATGGCGTTATAACGTTATATGGTATGACGTTATAACGTATTACGTTATATGGTACGACGTTATAACGTATTACGTTATATGGGACGACATTATAACGTATTACGTTATATGGGATGACATTATTACGTATTACGTTATATGGGACGACGCTATAAAGTATTACGTTATTTGGGATGACGTTATGACGTAATAGGTTATATGGTATGAGGTTATACCGTATTACGTTAGATGGGATGAGGTTATAACGTATTACGTTACATGGGATGACGTTATTACGTATAACGTTATATGGAACGACGTTATAACGAATTACGTTATATGGGACGACATTATAACGTATTACGTTATATGGGATGACGTTATTACGTATTACGTTATACGAGAGGACGTCATAACGTATTACGTTATATGGGACGACGCTATAACGTATCACGTTATACGGAATGACGTTATAACGTAATAGGTTATATGGTATGACGTTAGTACGTAGTATATTATATGGTATGGCGTTATAACGTTATATGGTATGACGTTATAACGTATTACTTTATATGGTATGACGTTATAACGCATTACGTTATATGGGACGACATTATACCGTATTACGTTATATGAGAGGACGTTATAACGTATTACATTATATGGGACGACGTTATAACGTATTACGTTATATGGGATGACGTTATGACGTAATAGGTTATATGGTATGAGGTTATACCGTATTACGTTAGATGGGATGACATTATAACGTATTACGTTACATGGGATGACGTTATTACGTATTACGTTATATGGGACGACGTTATAACGTATTACGTTATACGGGATGACGTTATAACGTAATAGGTTATATGGTATTACGTTATTACGTAGTATATTATATGGTATGGTGTTATAACGTTATATGGTATGACGTTATAACGTATTACGTTATATGGTATGACTTTATAACGCATTACCTTATATGGGACGACATTATACCGTATTACGTTACATGGGATGACGTTATTACGTATTACGTTATACGGGACGACGTTATAACGTATTACGTTATATGGGACTACGTTATAACGTATTACGTTATACGGGATGACGTTATAACGTAATAGGCTATATGGTATGACGTTATAACGTAGTATTTTAATGGTATTGCGTTATAACGTTATATGGTATGACGTTATAACGTATTACGTTATATGGTACGACGTTATAACGTATTACGTTATATGGGACGACATTATAACGTATTACGTTATATGGGATGACACTATTACGTATTACGTTATATGGGACGACGTTATAAAGTATTACGTTATATGGGATGACGTTATGACGTAATATTTTATATGGTATGAGGTTATACCGTATTACCTTAGATGGGATGCCGTTATAACGTATTACGTTACATGGGATGACGTTATAACGTATTAGGTTATATGGTATATCGTTATAACGTATTGCGTCATATGGTATGACGTTATAATTTATTACGATATATGGGATCACGTTATAACGTAATAGGTTATATGGTATGACGATATAACGTAATATTTTATATAGTATGGCGTTATGACGTTATATGGTATGACGTTATAACGTAATAGGTTATACGGGATGACGTTACAACGTAGCATTTTAATGGTATGGCGTTATAACGTTATATGGTATGACGTTATAACGTATTACGTTATATGGTACGACGTTATAACGTATTACGTTATATGGGACGACATTATAACGTATTACGTTATATGGGATGACATTATTACGTATTACGTTATATGGGACGACGTTATAAAGTATTACGTTATATGGGATGACGTTATGACGTAATATTTTATATGGTATGAGGTTATACCGTATTACCTTAGATGGGATGCCGTTATAACGTATTACGTTACACGAGATGACGTTATAACGTATTAGGTTATATGGTATATCGTTATAACGTATTGCGTCATATGGTATGACGTTATAATTTATTACGTTATATGGGATCACGTTATAACGTAATAGGTTATATGGTATGACGATATAACGTAATATTTTATATAGTATGGCGTTATGACGTTATATGGTATGACGTTATAACGTATTACGTTATACGGGATGACGTTACAACGTAATAGGTTATATGGTAAGAGGTTATTACGTATTAAGTTATATGGGACGACGTTATAACGTATTACGTTATATGGGATGACGTTATGACGTAATAGGTTATATGGTATGAGGTTATACCGTATTACGTTAGATGGGATGACGTTACAACGTATTACGTTACATGGGATAACGTTATTACGTATTACGATATATGGGACGACGTTATAACGTATTACGTTATATGGGACTACGTTATAACGTATTACGTTATACGGGATGACGTTATAACGTAATAGGTTATATGTTATGACGTTATAACGTAGTATTATAATGGTATGGCGTTATAACGTTTTATGGTATGACGTTATAACGTATTACGTTATACGGGATGACGTTACAACGTAATAGGTTATATGGTAAGAGGTTATTACGTATTAAGTTATATGGGACGACGTTATAACGTATTACGTTATATGCGATGACGTTATGACGTAATAGGTTATATGGTATGAGGTTATACCGTATTAGGTTATATGGGATGACGTTATTACGTATTACTTTATATGGGACGACGTTATAACGCATTACGTTATATGGGACGACGTTATAACGTATTACGTTATATGGGATGACGTTATGACGTAATAGGTTATATGGTATGAGGTTATACCGTATTACGTTATATGAGACGACGTTATAACGTATTACGTTACATGGGACGACGTTATAACGTATTACGTTATATGGGATGACGTTATGACGTAATAGGTTATATGGTATGAGGTTATACCGTATTACGTTAGATGGGATGACGTTACAACGTATTACGTTACATGGGATAACGTTATTACGTATTACGATATATGGGACGACGTTATAACGTATTACGTTATATGGGACTACGTTATAACGTATTACGTTATACGGGATGACGTTATAACGTAATAGGTTATATGTTATGACGTTATAACGTAGTATTATAATGGTATGGCGTTATAACGTTTTATGGTATGACGTTATAACGTATTACGTTATACGGGATGACGTTACAACGTAATAGGTTATATGGTAAGAGGTTATTACGTATTAAGTTATATGGGACGACGTTATAACGTATTACGTTATATGCGATGACGTTATGACGTAATAGGTTATATGGTATGAGGTTATACCGTATTAGGTTATATGGGATGACGTTATTACGTATTACTTTATATGGGACGACGTTATAACGCATTACGTTATATGGGACGACGTTATAACGTATTACGTTATATGGGATGACGTTATGACGTAATAGGTTATATGGTATGAGGTTATACCGTATTACGTTATATGAGACGACGTTATAACGTATTACGTTACATGGGACGATGTTATAACGTATTACGTTATATGGGATGACGTTATGACGTAATAGGTTATATGGTATGAGGTTATACCGTATTACGTTAGATGGGATGACGTTATAACGTATTACGTTACATGGGATGACGTTATTACGTATTACGTTATATGAGACGACGTTATAACGTACCACGTTATATGGGACGACATGATAACGTATTACGTTATATGGGATGACGTTATAACGTAATAGGTTATATGGTATGACGTTATAACGTATTACGTTATATGGTATATCGTTATGCCGTATTAGGTTATATGGTATGACGTTATAACGTATTACGTTATATGGGACGACGTTATAACGTATTACGTTATACGGGATGACGTTATAACGTAATAGGTTACATGGGATGACGTTATTACGTATTACGTTATATGGGACGACGTTATAACGTATTACGTAATATGGTATATCATTATGCCGTATTAGGTTATATGGTATGACGTTATAACGTATTACGTTATATGGTATGACGGTATAACGTAGTATTTTAATGGTATGGCGTTATAATGTTATATGGTATGAAGTTATAACGCATTACGTTATATGGGACGACATTATAACGTATTACGTTATATGGGATGACGTTATTACTTATTACATTATATGGGACGACGTTATAACGTATTACGTTATATGGGATGACGTTATGACGTAATAGGTTATATGGTATGAGGTTATACCGCATTACGTTAGATGGGATGACGTTATAACGTATTACGTTACATGGGATGACGTTATTACGTATTACGTTATATGGGACGACGTTATAACGTATTACGTTATACGGGATGACGTTATAACGTAATAGGTTATATGGTATTACGTTATTACGTAGTATATTATATGGTATGGTGTTATAACGTTATATGGTATGACGTTATAACGTATTACGTTGTATGGTATGACGTTATAACGCATTACCTTATATGGGACGACATTATGCCGTATTACGTTACATGGGATGACGTTATTACGTATTACGTTATACGGGACGACGTTATAACGTATTACGTTATATGGGACTACGTTATAACGTATTACGTTATACGGGATGACGTTATAACGTAATAGGCTATATGGTATGACGTTATAACGTAGTATTTTAATGGTATGGCGTTATAACGTTATATGGTATGACGTTATAACGTATTACGTTATATGGTACGACGTTATAACGTATTACGTTATATGGGACGACATTATAACGTATTACGTTATATGGGATGACATTATTACGTATTACGTTATATGGGACGACGCTATAAAGTATTACGTTATTTGGGATGACGTTATGACGTAATAGGTTATATGGTATGAGGTTATACCGTATTACGTTAGATGGGATGACGTTATAACGTATTACGTTACATGGGATGACGTTATTACGTATAACGTTATATGGAACGACGTTATAACGAATTACGTTATATGGGACGACATTATAACGTATTACGTTATATGGGATGACGTTATTACGTATTACGTTATACGAGAGGACGTCATAACGTATTACGTTATATGGGACGACGCTATAACGTATTACGTTATACGGAATGACGTTATAACGTAATAGGTTATATGGTATGACGTTAGTACGTAGTATATTATATGGTATGGCGTTATAACGTTATATGGTATGACGTTATAACGTATTACTTTATATGGTATGACGTTATAACGCATTACGTTATATGGGACGACATTATACCGTATTACGTTATATGAGAGGACGTTATAACGTATTACATTATATGGGACGACGTTATAACGTATTACGTTATATGGGATGACGTTATGACGTAATAGGTTATATGGTATGAGGTTATACCGTATTACGTTAGATGGGATGACGTTATAACGTATTACGTTACATGGGATGACGTTATTACGTATTACGTTATATGGGACGACGTTATAACGTATTACGTTATACGGGATGACGTTATAACGTAATAGGTTATATGGTATTACGTTATTACGTAGTATATTATATGGTATGGTGTTATAACGTTATATGGTATGACGTTATAACGTATTACGTTATATGGTATGACTTTATAACGCATTACCTTATATGGGACGACATTATACCGTATTACGTTACATGGGATGACGTTATTACGTATTACGTTATACGGGACGACGTTATAACGTATTACGTTATATGGGACTACGTTATAACGTATTACGTTATACGGGATGACGTTATAACGTAATAGGCTATATGGTATGACGTTATAACGTAGTATTTTAATGGTATTGCGTTATAACGTTATATGGTATGACGTTATAACGTATTACGTTATATGGTACGACGTTATAACGTATTACGTTATATGGGACGACATTATAACGTATTACGTTATATGGGATGACACTATTACGTATTGCGTTATATGGGACGACGTTATAAAGTATTACGTTATATGGGATGACGTTATGACGTAATATTTTATATGGTATGAGGTTATACCGTATTACCTTAGATGGGATGCCGTTATAACGTATTACGTTACAGGGGATGACGTTATAACGTATTAGGTTATATGGTATATCGTTATAACGTATTGCGTCATATGGTATGACGTTATAATTTATTACGATATATGGGATCACGTTATAACGTAATAGGTTATATGGTATGACGATATAACGTAATATTTTATATAGTATGGCGTTATGACGTTATATGGTATGACGTTATAACGTAATAGGTTATACGGGATGACGTTACAACGTAGCATTTTAATGGTATGGCGTTATAACGTTATATGGTATGACGTTATAACGTATTACGTTATATGGTACGACGTTATAACGTATTACGTTATATGGGACGACATTATAACGTATTACGTTATATGGGATGACATTATTACGTATTACGTTATATGGGACGACGTTATAAAGTATTACGTTATATGGGATGACGTTATGACGTAATATTTTATATGGTATGAGGTTATACCGTATTACCTTAGATGGGATGCCGTTATAACGTATTACGTTACACGGGATGACGTTATAACGTATTAGGTTATATGGTATATCGTTATAACGTATTGCGTCATATGGTATGACGTTATAATTTATTACGTTATATGGGATCACGTTATAACGTAATAGGTTATATGGTATGACGATATAACGTAATATTTTATATAGTATGGCGTTATGACGTTATATGGTATGACGTTATAACGTATTACGTTATACGGGATGACGTTACAACGTAATAGGTTATATGGTAAGAGGTTATTACGTATTAAGTTATATGGGACGACGTTATAACGTATTACGTTATATGCGATGACGTTATGACGTAATAGGTTATATGGTATGAGGTTATACCGTATTAGGTTATATGGGACGACGTTAGTACGTATAACGTTATATGGGACGACGTTATAACGTATTACGTTTATGGGATGACGTTATACCGTATTACGTTACATGGGATGACGTTATTACGTATTACTTTATATGGGACGACGTTATAACGCATTACGTTATATGGGACGACGTTATAACGTATTACGTTATATGGGATGACGTTATGACGTAATAGGTTATATGGTATGAGGATATACCGTATTAGGTTATATGGGACGACGTTAGTACGTATAACGTTATATGGGACGACGTTATAACGTATTACGTTTATGGGATGACGTTATACCGTATTGCGTTACATGGAATGACGTCATTACGTATTACTTTATATGGGACGACGTTATAACGCATTACGTTATATGGGACGACGTTATAACGTATTACGTTATATGGGATGACGTTATGACGTAATAGGTTATATGGTATGAGGTTATACCGTATTACGTTATATGAGACGAAGTTATAACGTATTACGTTACATGGGACGACGTTATAACGTATTACGTTATATGGGATGACGTTATGACGTAATAGGTTATATGGTATGAGGTTATACCGTATTACGTTAGATGGGATGACGTTATAACGTATTACGTTACATGGGATTACGTTATTACGTATTACGTTATATGAGACGACGTTATAACGTACCACGTTATATGGGACGACATGATAACGTATTACGTTATATGGGATGACGTTATAACGTAATAGGTTATATGGTATGACGTTATAACGTATTACGTTATATGGTATATCGTTATGCCGTATTAGGTTATATGGTATGACGTTATAACGTATTACGTTATATGGGACGACGTTATAACGTATTACGTTATACGGGATCACGTTATAACGTAATAGGTTACATGGGATGACGTTATTACGTATTACGTTATATGGGACGACGTTATAACGTATTACGTTATACGGGATGACGTTATAGCGTAATAGGTTATATGGTATTACGTTATTACGTAGTATATTATATGGTATGGTGTTATAACGTTATATGGTATGACGTTATAACGTATTACGTAATATGGTATATCATTATGCCGTATTAGGTTATATGGTATGACGTTATAACGTATTACGTTATATGGTATGACGTTATAACGTAATATTTTATATGGTATGGCGTTCTAACGTTACATGGCATGACGTTATAACATAATAGGTTACATGGTATGACGTTATAACGTAGTATTTTAATGGTATGGCGTTATAATGTTATATGGTATGACGTTATAACGCATTACTTTATATGGGACGACATTATAACCTATTACGTTATATGGGATGACGTTATTACGTATTACGTTATATGGGACGACGTTATAACGTATTACGTTATATGGGACGAAGTTATAAAGTATTACGTTATTTGGGATGACGTTATGACGTAATAGGTTATATGGTATGAGGTTATACCGTATTACGTTAGGTGGGATGACGTTATAACGTATTACGTTACATGGGATGACCTTATTACGTATTACGTTATATGGGACGACATTATAACGTATTACGTTATATGGGATGACATTATTACGTATTACGTTATATGGGACGACGCTATAAAGTATTACGTTATTTGGGATGACGTTATGACGTAATAGGTTATATGGTATGAGGTTATACCGTATTACGTTAGATGGGATGACGTTATAACGTATTACGTTACATGGGATGACGTTATTACGTATAACGTTATATGGAACGACGTTATAACGAATTACGTTATATGGGACGACATTATAACGTATTACGTTATATGGGATGACGTTATTACGTATTACGTTATACGAGAGGACGTCATAACGTATTACGTTATATGGGACGACGCTATAACGTATTACGTTATACGGAATGACGTTATAACGTAATAGGTTATATGGTATGACGTTAGTACGTAGTATATTATATGGTATGGTGTTATAACGTTATATGGTATGACGTTATAACGTATTACTTTATATGGTATGACGTTATAACGCATTACGTTATATGGGACGACATTATACCGTATTACGTTATATGAGAGGACGTTATAACGTATTACATTATATGGGACGACGTTATAACGTATTACGTTATATGGGATGACGTTATGACGTAATAGGTTATATGGTATGAGGTTATACCGTATTACGTTAGATGGGATGACGTTATAACGTATTACGTTACATGGGATGACGTTATTACGTATTACGTTATATGGGACGACGTTATAACGTATTACGTTATACGGGATGACGTTATAACGTAATAGGTTATATGGTATTACGTTATTACGTAGTATATTATATGGTATGGTGTTATAACGTTATATGGTATGACGTTATAACGTATTACGTTATATGGTATGACTTTATAACGCATTACCTTATATGGGACGACATTATACCGTATTACGTTACATGGGATGACGTTATTACGTATTACGTTATACGGGACGACGTTATAACGTATTACGTTATATGGGACTACGTTATAACGTATTACGTTATACGGGATGACGTTATAACGTAATAGGCTATATGGTATGACGTTATAACGTAGTATTTTAATGGTATTGCGTTATAACGTTATATGGTATGACGTTATAACGTATTACGTTATATGGTACGACGTTATAACGTATTACGTTACATGGGACGACATTATAACGTATTACGTTATATGGGATGACACTATTACGTATTACGTTATATGGGACGACGTTATAAAGTATTACGTTATATGGGATGACGTTATGACGTAATATTTTATATGGTATGAGGTTATACCGTATTACCTTAGATGGGATGCCGTTATAACGTATTACGTTACATGGGATGACGTTATAACGTATTAGGTTATATGGTATATCGTTATAACGTATTGCGTCATATGGTATGACGTTATAATTTATTACGATATATGGGATCACGTTATAACGTAATAGGTTATATGGTATGACGATATAACGTAATATTTTATATAGTATGGCGTTATGACGTTATATGGTATGACGTTATAACGTAATAGGTTATACGGGATGACGTTACAACGTAGCATTTTAATGGTATGGCGTTATAACGTTATATGGTATGACGTTATAACGTATTACGTTATATGGTACGACGTTATAACGTATTACGTTATATGGGACGACATTATAACGTATTACGTTATATGGGATGACATTATTACGTATTACGTTATATGGGACGACGTTATAAAGTATTACGTTATATGGGATGACGTTATGACGTAATATTTTATATGGTATGAGGTTATACCGTATTACCTTAGATGGGATGCCGTTATAACGTATTACGTTACACGGGATGACGTTATAACGTATTAGGTTATATGGTATATCGTTATAACGTATTGCGTCATATGGTATGACGTTATAATTTATTACGTTATATGGGATCACGTTATAACGTAATAGGTTATATGGTATGACGATATAACGTAATATTTTATATAGTATGGCGTTATGACGATATATGGTATGACGTTATAACGTATTACGTTATACGGGATGACGTTACAACGTAATAGGTTATATGGTAAGAGGTTATTACGTATTAAGTTATATGGGACGACGTTATAACGTATTACGTTATATGCGATGACGTTATGACGTAATAGGTTATATGGTATGAGGTTATACCGTATTAGGTTATATGGGACGACGTTAGTACGTATAACGTTATATGGGACGACGTTATAACGTATTACGTTTATGGGATGACGTTATACCGTATTACGTTACATGGGATGACGTTATTACGTATTACTTTATATGGGACGACGTTATAACGCATTACGTTATATGGGACGACGTTATAACGTATTACGTTATATGGGATGACGTTATGACGTAATAGGTTATATGGTATGAGGATATACCGTATTAGGTTATATGGGACGACGTTAGTACGTATAACGTTATATGGGACGACGTTATAACGTATTACGTTTATGGGATGACGTTATACCGTATTGCGTTACATGGGATGACGTCATTACGTATTACTTTATATGGGACGACGTTATAACGCATTACGTTATATGGGACGACGTTATAACGTATTACGTTATATGGGATGACGTTATGACGTAATAGGTTATATGGTATGAGGTTATACCGTATTACGTTATATGAGACGACGTTATAACGTATTACGTTACATGGGACGACGTTATAAGGTATTACGTTATATGGGATGACGTTATGACGTAATAGGTTATATGGTATGAGGTTATACCGTATTACGTTAGATGGGATGACGTTATAACGTATTACGTTACATGGGATTACGTTATTACGTATTACGTTATATGAGACGACGTTATAACGTACCACGTTATATGGGACGACATGATAACGTATTACGTTATATGGGATGACGTTATAACGTAATAGGTTATATGGTATGACGTTATAACGTATTACGTTATATGGTATATCGTTATGCCGTATTAGGTTATATGGTATGACGTTATAACGTATTACGTTATATGGGACGACGTTATAACGTATTACGTTATACGGGATCACGTTATAACGTAATAGGTTACATGGGATGACGTTATTACGTATTACGTTATATGGGACGACGTTATAACGTATTACGTTATACGGGATGACGTTATAACGTAATAGGTTATATGGTATTACGTTATTACGTAGTATATTATATGGTATGGTGTTATAACGTTATATGGTATGACGTTATAACGTATTACGTAATATGGTATATCATTATGCCGTATTAGGTTATATGGTATGACGTTATAACGTATTACGTTATATGGTATGACGTTATAACGTAATATTTTATATGGTATGGCGTTCTAACGTTACATGGCATGACGTTATAACATAATAGGTTACATGGTATGACGTTATAACGTAGTATTTTAATGGTATGGCGTTATAATGATATATGGTATGACGTTATAACGCATTACTTTATATGGGACGACATTATAACCTATTACGTTATATGGGATGACGTTATTACGTATTACGTTATATGGGACGACGTTATAACGTATTACGTTATATGGGACGAAGTTATAAAGTATTACGTTATTTGGGATGACGTTATGACGTAATAGGTTATATGGTATGAGGTTATACCGTATTACGTTAGGTGGGATGACGTTATAACGTATTACGTTACATGGGATGACCTTATTACGTATTACGTTATATGGGACGACATTATAACGTATTACGTTATATGGGATGACATTATTACGTATTACGTTATATGGGACGACGCTATAAAGTATTACGTTATTTGGGACGACGTTATGACGTAATAGGTTATATGGTATGAGGTTATACCGTATTACGTTAGATGGGATGACGTTATAACGTATTACGTTACATGGGATGACGTTATTACGTATAACGTTATATGGAACGACGTTATAACGAATTACGTTATATGGGACGACATTATAACGTATTACGTTATATGGGATGACGTTATTACGTATTACGTTATACGAGAGGACGTCATAACGTATTACGTTATATGGGACGACGCTATAACGTATTACGTTATACGGAATGACGTTATAACGTAATAGGTTATATGGTATGACGTTAGTACGTAGTATATTATATGGTATGGTGTTATAACGTTATATGGTATGACGTTATAACGTATTACTTTATATGGTATGACGTTATAACGCATTACGTTATATGGGACGACATTATACCGTATTACGTTATATGAGAGGACGTTATAACGTATTACATTATATGGGACGACGTTATAACGTATTACGTTATATGGGATGACGTTATGACGTAATAGGTTATATGGTATGAGGTTATACCGTATTACGTTAGATGGGATGACGTTATAACGTATTACGTTACATGGGATGACGTTATTACGTATTACGTTATATGGGACGACGTTATAACGTATTACGTTATACGGGATGACGTTATAACGTAATAGGTTATATGGTATTACATTATTACGTAGTATATTATATGGTATGGTGTTATAACGTTATATGGTATGACGTTATAACGTATTACGTTATATGGTATGACTTTATAACGCATTACCTTATATGGGACGACATTATACCGTATTACGTTACATGGGATGACGTTATTACGTATTACGTTATACGGGACGACGTTATAACGTATTACGTTATATGGGACTACGTTATAACGTATTACGTTATACGGGATGACGTTATAACGTAATAGGCTATATGGTATGACGTTATAACGTAGTATTTTAATGGTATTGCGTTATAACGTTATATGGTATGACGTTATAACGTATTACGTTATATGGTACGACGTTATAACGTATTACGTTATATGGGACGACATTATAACGTATTACGTTATATGGGATGACACTATTACGTATTACGTTATATGGGACGACGTTATAAAGTATTACGTTATATGGGATGACGTTATGACGTAATATTTTATATGGTATGAGGTTATACCGTATTACCTTAGATGGGATGCCGTTATAACGTATTACGTTACATGGGATGACGTTATAACGTATTAGGTTATATGGTATATCGTTATAACGTATTGCGTCATATGGTATGACGTTATAATTTATTACGATATATGGGATCACGTTATAACGTAATAGGTTATATGGTATGACGATATAACGTAATATTTTATATAGTATGGCGTTATGACGTTATATGGTATGACGTTATAACGTAATAGGTTATACGGGATGACGTTACAACGTAGCATTTTAATGGTATGGCGTTATAACGTTATATGGTATGACGTTATAACGTATTACGTTATATGGTACGACGTTATAACGTATTACGTTATATGGGACGACATTATAACGTATTACGTTATATGGGATGACATTATTACGTATTACGTTATATGGGACGACGTTATAAAGTATTACGTTATATGGGATGACGTTATGACGTAATATTTTATATGGTATGAGGTTATACCGTATTACCTTAGATGGGATGCCGTTATAACGTATTACGTTACACGGGATGACGTTATAACGTATTAGGTTATATGGTATATCGTTATAACGTATTGCGTCATATGGTATGACGTTATAATTTATTACGTTATATGGGATCACGTTATAACGTAATAGGTTATATGGTATGACGATATAACGTAATATTTTATATAGTATGGCGTTATGACGTTATATGGTATGACGTTATAACGTATTACGTTATACGGGATGACGTTACAACGTAATAGGTTATATGGTAAGAGGTTATTACGTATTAAGTTATATGGGACGACGTTATAACGTATTACGTTATATGCGATGACGTTATGACGTAATAGGTTATATGGTATGAGGTTATACCGTATTAGGTTATATGGGACGACGTTAGTACGTATAACGTTATATGGGACGACGTTATAACGTATTACGTTTATGGGATGACGTTATACCGTATTACGTTACATGGGATGACGTTATTACGTATTACTTTATATGGGACGACGTTATAACGCATTACGTTATATGGGACGACGTTATAACGTATTACGTTATATGGGATGACGTTATGACGTAATAGGTTATATGGTATGAGGATATACCGTATTAGGTTATATGGGACGACGTTAGTACGTATAACGTTATATGGGACGACGTTATAACGTATTACGTTTATGGGATGACGTTATACCGTATTGCGTTACATGGGATGACGTCATTACGTATTACTTTATATGGGACGACGTTATAACGCATTACGTTATATAGGACGACGTTATAACGTATTACGTTATATGGGATGACGTTATGACGTAATAGGTTATATGGTATGAGGTTATACCGTATTACGTTATATGAGACGACGTTATAACGTATTACGTTACATGGGACGACGTTATAACGTATTACGTTATATGGGATGACGTTATGACGTAATAGGTTATATGGTATGAGGTTATACCGTATTACGTTAGATGGGATGACGTTATAACGTATTACGTTACATGGGATTACGTTATTACGTATTACGTTATATGAGACGACGTTATAACGTACCACGTTATATGGGACGACATGATAACGTATTACGTTATATGGGATGACGTTATAACGTAATAGGTTATATGGTATGACGTTATAACGTATTACGTTATATGGTATATCGTTATGCCGTATTAGGTTATATGGTATGACGTTATAACGTATTACGTTATATGGGACGACGTTATAACGTATTACGTTATACGGGATCACGTTATAACGTAATAGGTTACATGGGATGACGTTATTACGTATTACGTTATATGGGACGACGTTATAACGTATTACGTTATACGGGATGACGTTATAACGTAATAGGTTATATGGTATTACGTTATTACGTAGTATATTATATGGTATGGTGTTATAACGTTATATGGTATGACGTTATAACGTATTACGTAATATGGTATATCATTATGCCGTATTAGGTTATATGGTATGACGTTATAACGTATTACGTTATATGGTATGACGTTATAACGTAATATTTTATATGGTATGGCGTTCTAACGTTACATGGCATGACGTTATAACATAATAGGTTACATGGTATGACGTTATAACGTAGTATTTTAATGGTATGGCGTTATAATGTTATATGGTATGACGTTATAACGCATTACTTTATATGGGACGACATTATAACCTATTACGTTATATGGGATGACGTTATTACGTATTACGTTATATGGGACGACGTTATAACGTATTACGTTATATGGGACGAAGTTATAAAGTATTACGTTATTTGGGATGACGTTATGACGTAATAGGTTATATGGTATGAGGTTATACCGTATTACGTTAGGTGGGATGACGTTATAACGTATTACGTTACATGGGATGACCTTATTACGTATTACGTTATATGGGACGACGTTATAACGTATTACGTTATATGGGACGACGTTATAACGTATTACGTTATACGGGATGACGTTATAACGTAATAGGTAATATGGTATGACGTTATAACGTAGTATTTTAATGGTATGGCGTTATAATGTTATATGGTATGACGTTTTAACGCATTACTTTATATGGGACGACACTATAACGTATTACGTTATATGGGATGACGTTATTACGTATTACGTTATATGGGACGACGTTATAACGTATTACGTTATATGGGACGAAGTTATAAAGTATTACGTTATTTGGGATGACGTTATGACGTAATAGGTTATATGGTATGAGGTTATACCGTATTACGTTAGATGGGATGACGTTATAACGTATTACGTTACATGGGATGACGTTATTACGTATAACGTTATATGGAACGACGTTATAACGAATTACGTTATATGGGACGACATTATAACGTATTACGTTATATGGGATGACGTTATTACGTATTACGTTATATGAGAGGACGTCATAACGTATTACGTTATATGGGACGACGTTATAACGTATTACGTTATACGGAATGACGTTATAACGTAATAGGTTATATGGTATGACGTTATTACGTAGTATATTATATGGTATGGCGTTATAACGTTATATGGTATGACGTTATAACGTATTACTTTATATGGTATGACGTTATAACGCATTACGTTATATGGGACGATATTATACCGTATTACGTTATATGAGAGGACGTTATAACGTATTACATTATATGGGACGACGTTATAACGTATTACGTTATATGGGATGACGTTATGACGTTATAGGTTATATGGTATGAGGTTATACCGTATTACGTTAGATGGGATGACGTTATAACGTATTACGTTACATGGGATGACGTTATTACGTATTACGTTATATGGGACGACGTTATAACGTATTACGTTATACGGGATGACGTTATAACGTAATAGGTTATATGGTATTACGTTATTACGTAGTATATTATATGGTATGGTGTTATAACGTTATATGGTATGACGTTATAACGTATTACGTTATATGCTATGACGTTATAACGCATTACCTTATATGGGACGACATTATACCGTATTACGTTACATGGGATGACGTTATTACGTATTACGTTATACGGGACGACGTTATAACGTATTACGTTATACGGGATCACGTTATAACGTAATAGGTTACATGGGATGACGTTATTACGTATTACGTTATATGGGACGACGTTATAACGTATTACGTTATACGGGATGACGTTATAACGTAATAGGTTATATGGTATTACGTTATTACGTATTACGTTATATGGGACGACGTTATAACGTATTACGTTATACGGAATCACGTTATAACGTAATAGGTTACATGGGATGACGTTATTACGTATTACGTTATATGGGACGACGTTATAACGTATTACGTTATACGGGATGACGTTATAACGTAATAGGTTACATGAGATGACGTTATTACGTATTACGTTATATGGGACGACGTTATAACGTATTACGTTATACGGGATGACGTTATAACGTAATAGGTTATATGGTATTACGTTATTACGTAGTATATTATATGGTATGGTGTTATAACGTTATATGGTATGACGTTATAACGTATTACGTAATATGGTATATCATTATGCCGTATTAGGTTATATGGTATGACGTTATAACGTATTACGTTATATGGTATGACGTTATAACGTAATATTTTATATGGTATGGCGTTCTAACTTTACATGGCATGACGTTATAACATAATAGGTTACATGGTATGACGTTATAACGTAGTATTCTAATGGTATGGCGTTATAATGTTATATGGTATGACGTTATAACGCATTACTTTATATGGGACGACATTATAACCTATTACGTTATATGGGATGACGTTATTACGTATTACGTTATATGGGACGACGTAATAACGTATTACGTTATATGGGACGAAGTTATAAAGTATTACGTTATTTGGGATGACGTTATGACGTAATAGGTTATATGGTATGAGGTTATACCGTATTACGTTAGATGGGATGACGTTATAACGTATTACGTTACATGGGATGACGTTATTACGTATTACGTTATATGGGACGACGTTATAACGTATTACGTTATATGGGACGACGTTATAACGTATTACGTTATACGGGATGACGTTATAACGTAATAGGTTATATGGTATGACGTTATAACGTAGTATTTTAATGGTATGGCGTTATAATGTTATATGGTATGACGTTATAACGCATTACTTTATATGGGACGACACTATAACGTATTACGTTATATGGGATCACGTTATTACGTATTACGTTATATGGGACGACGTTATAACGTATTACGTTATATGGGACGAAGTTATAATGTATTACGTTATTTGGGATGACGTTATGACGTAATAGGTTATATGGTATGAGGTTATACCGTATTACGTTAGATGGGATGACGTTATAACGTATTACGTTACATGGGATGACGTTATTACGTATAACGTTATATGGAACGACGTTATAACGAATTACGTTATATGGGACGACGTTATAACGTATTACGTTATATGGGATGACGTTATGACGTAATAGGTTATATGGTATGAGGTTATACCGTATTACCTTAGATGGGATGACGTTATAACGTATTACGTTACATGGGATGACGTTATTACGTATTACGTTATATGGGACGACGTTATAACGTATTACGTTATATGGGACGACGTTATAACGTATTACGTTATATGGGACGACGTTATAACGTATTACGTTATACGGGATGACGTTATAACGTATTACGTTATATGGGACGACGTTATAACGTATTACGTTGTATGGGATGACGTTATGACGTAATAGGTTATATGGTATGAGGTTATACCGTATTACGTTAGATGGGATGACGTTATAACGTATTACGTTACATGGGATGACGTTATTACGTATTACGTTATATGGGACGACGTTATAACGTATTACGCTACATGGGATGACGTTATTACGTATAACGTTATATGGGACGACGTTATAACGTATTACGTTTATGGGACGACGTTATACCGTATTACGTTACATGGGATGACGTTATTACGTATTACTTTATATGGGACGACGTTATAACGTATTACGTTATATGGGACGACGTTATAACGTATTATGTTATACGGGATGACGTTATAACGTAATAGGTTATATGGTATGACGTTATAACGTAGTATTTTAATGTATGGCGTTATAACGTTATATGGTATGACATTATAACGTATTACGTTATATGGTATGACGTTATAACGCATTACGTTATATGGGACGACGTTATAACGTATTACGTTATATGGGACGACGTTATAAAGTATTACGTTATATGGGATGACGTTATGACGTAATAGGTTATATGGTATGAGGTTATACCGTATTACGTTAGATGGGATGACGTTACAACGTATTACGCTACATGGGATAACGTTATTACGTATTACGATATATGGGACGACGTTATAACGTATTACGTTATATGGGACTACGTTATAACGTATTACGTTATACGGGATGACGTTATAACGTCATAGGTTATATGTTATGACGTTATAACGTAGTATTATAATGGTATGGCGTTATAACGAATTATGGTATGACGTTATAACGTATTACGTTATACGGGATGACGTTACAACGTAATAGGTTATATGGTAAGAGGTTATTACGTATTAAGTTATATGGGACGACGTTATAACGTATTACGTTATATGCGATGACGTTATGACGTAATAGGTTATATGGTATGAGGTTATACCGTATTAGGTTATATGGGACGACGTTAGTACGTATAACGTTATATGGGACGACGTTATAACGTATTACGTTTATGGGATGACGTTATACCGTATTACGTTACATGGGATGACGTTATTACGTATTACTTTATATGGGACGACGTTATAACGCATTACGTTATATGGGACGACGTTATAACGTATTACGTTATATGGGATGACGTTATGACGTAATACGTTATATGGTATGAGGTTATAACGTATTACGTTATATGGTATGACGTTATAACGTAATATTTTATATGGTATGGCGTTCTAACGTTACATGGCATGACGTTATAACATAATAGGTTACATGGTATGACGTTATAACGTAGTATTTTAATGGTATGGCGTTATAATGTTATATGGTATGACGTTATAACGCATTACTTTATATGGGACGACATTATAACCTATTACGTTATATGGGATGACGTTATTACGTATTACGTTATATGGGACGACGTTATAACGTATTACGTTATATGGGACGAAGTTATAAAGTATTACGTTATTTGGGATGACGTTATGACGTCATAGGTTATATGGTATGAGGTTATACCGTATTACGTTAGGTGGGATGACGTTATAACGTATTACGTTACATGGGATGACCTTATTACGTATTACGTTATATGGGACGACGTTATAACGTATTACGTTATATGGGACGACGTTATAACGTATTACGTTATACGGGATGACGTTATAACGTAATAGGTTATATGGTATGACGTTATAACGTAGTATTTTAATGGTATGGCGTTATAATGTTATATGGTATGACGTTTTAACGCATTACTTTATATGGGACGACACTATAACGTATTACGTTATATGGGATGACGTTATTACGTATTACGTTATATGGGACGACGTTATAACGTATTACGTTATATGGGACGAAGTTATAAAGTATTACGTTATTTGGGATGACGTTATGACGTAATAGGTTATATGGTATGAGGTTATACCGTATTACGTTAGATGGGATGACGTTATAACGTATTACGTTACATGGGATGACGTTATTACGTATAACGTTATATGGAACGACGTTATAACGAATTACGTTATATGGGACGACATTATAACGTATTACGTTATATGGGATGACGTTATTACGTATTACGTTATATGAGAGGACGTCATAACGTATTACGTTATATGGGACGACGTTATAACGTATTACGTTATACGGAATGACGTTATAACGTAATAGGTTATATGGTATGAGGTTATACCGTATTACGTTAGATGGGATGACGTTATAACGTATTACGTTACATGGGATGACGTTATTACGTATTACGTTATATGGGACGACGTTATAACGTATTACGTTATACGGGATGACGTTATAACGTAATAGGTTATATGGTATTACGTTATTATGTAGTATATTATATGGTATGGTGTTATAACGTTATATGGTATGACGTTATAACGTATTACTTTATATGGTATGACGTTATAACGCATTACGTTATATGGGACGACATTATACCGTATTACGTTATATGAGAGGACGTTATAACGTATTACATTATATGGGACGACGTTATAACGTATTACGTTATATGGGATGACGTTATGACGTAATAGGTTATATGGTATGAGGTTATACCGTATTACGTTAGATGGGATGACGTTATAACGTATTACGTTACATGGGATGACGTTATTACGTATTACGTTATATGGGACGACGTTATAACGTATTACGTTATACGGGATGACGTTATAACGTAATAGGTTATATGGTATTACGTTATTATGTAGTATATTATATGGTATGGTGTTATAACGTTATATGGTATGACGTTATAACGTATTACGTTATATGCTATGACGTTATAACGCATTACCTTATATGGGACGACATTATACCGTATTACGTTACATGGGATGACGTTATTACGTATTACGTTATACGGGACGACGTTATAACGTATTACGTTATACGGGATCACGTTATAACGTAATAGGTTACATGGGATGACGTTATTACGTATTACGTTATATGGGACGACGTTATAACGTATTACGTTATACGGGATGACGTTATAACGTAATAGGTTATATGGTATTACGTTATTACGTATTACGTTATATGGGACGACGTTATAACGTATTACGTTATACGGGATCACATTATAACGTAATAGGTTACATGGGATGACGTTATTACGTATTACGTTATATGGGACGACGTTATAACGTATTACGTTATACGGGATGACGTTATAACGTAATAGGTTACATGGGATGACGTTATTACGTATTACGTTATATGGGACGACGTTATAACGTATTACGTTATACGGGATGACGTTATAACGTAATAGGTTATATGGTATTACGTTATTACGTAGTATATTATATGGTATGGTGTTATAACGTTATATGGTATGACGTTATAACGTATTACTTTATATGGTATGACGTTATAACGCATTACGTTATATGGGACGACATTATACCGTATTACGTTATATGAGAGGACGTTATAACGTATTACATTATATGGGACGACGTTATAACGTATTACGTTATATGGGATGACGTTATGACGTAATAGGTTATATGGTATGAGGTTATACCGTATTACGTTAGATGGGATGACGTTATAACGTATTACGTTACATGGGATGACGTTATTACGTATTACGTTATATGGGACGACGTTATAACGTATTACGTTATACGGGATGACGTTATAACGTAATAGGTTATATGGTATTACGTTATTATGTAGTATATTATATGGTATGGTGTTATAACGTTATATGGTATGACGTTATAACGTATTACGTTATATGCTATGACGTTATAACGCATTACCTTATATGGGACGACATTATACCGTATTACGTTACATGGGATGACGTTATTACGTATTACGTTATACGGGATGACGTTATAACGTAATAGGTTATATGGTATTACGTTATTACGTAGTATATTATATGGTATGGTGTTATAACGTTATATGGTATGACGTTATAACGTATTACGTAATATGGTATATCATTATGCCGTATTAGGTTATATGGTATGACGTTATAACGTATTACGTTATATGGTATGACGTTATAACGTAATATTTTATATGGTATGGCGTTCTAACTTTACATGGCATGACGTTATAACATAATAGGTTACATGGTATGACGTTATAACGTAGTATTTTAATGGTATGGCGTTATAATGTTATATGGTATGACGTTATAACGCATTACTTTATATGGGACGACATTATAACCTATTACGTTATATGGGATGACGTTATTACGTATTACGTTATATGGGACGACGTAATAACGTATTACGTTATATGGGACGAAGTTATAAAGTATTACGTTATTTGGGATGACGTTATGACGTAATAGGTTATATGGTATGAGGTTATACCGTATTACGTTAGATGGGATGACGTTATAACGTATTACGTTACATGGGATGACGTTATTACGTATTACGTTATATGGGACGACGTTATAACGTATTACGTTATATGGGACGACGTTATAACGTATTACGTTATACGGGATGACGTTATAACGTAATAGGTTATATGGTATGACGTTATAACGTAGTATTTTAATGGTATGGCGTTATAATGTTATATGGTATGACGTTATAACGCATTACTTTATATGGGACGACACTATAACGTATTACGTTATATGGGATGACGTTATTACGTATTACGTTATATGGGACGACGTTATAACGTATTACGTTATATGGGACGAAGTTATAAAGTATTACGTTATTTGGGATGACGTTATGACGTAATAGGTTATATGGTATGAGGTTATACCGTATTACGTTAGATGGGATGACGTTATAACGTATTACGTTACATGGGATGACGTTATTACGTATAACGTTATATGGAACGACGTTATAACGAATTACGTTATATGGGACGACATTATAACGTATTACGTTATATGGGATGACGTTATTACGTATTACGTTATATGAGAGGACGTCATAATGTATTACGTTATATGGGACGACGTTATAACGTATTACGTTATACGGAATGACGTTATAACGTAATAGGTTATATGGTATGACGTTATTACGTAGTATATTATATGGTATGGCGTTATAACGTTATATGGTATGACGTTATAACGTATTACTTTATATGGTATGACGTTATAACGCATTACGTTATATGGGACGACATTATACCGTATTACGTTATATGAGAGGACGTTATAACGTATTACATTATATGGGACGACGTTATAACGTATTACGTTATATGGGATGACGTTATGACGTAATAGGTTATATGGTATGAGGTTATACCGTATTACGTTAGATGGGATGACGTTATAACGTATTACGTTACATGGGATGACGTTATTACGTATTACGTTATATGGGACGACGTTATAACGTATTACGTTATACGGGATGACGTTATAACGTAATAGGTTATATGGTATTACGTTATTACGTAGTATATTATATGGTATGGTGTTATAACGTTATATGGTATGACGTTATAACGTATTACGTTATATGCTATGACGTTATAACGCATTACCTTATATGGGACGACATTATACCGTATTACGTTACATGGGATGACGTTATTACGTATTACGTTATACGGGACGACGTTATAACGTATTACGTTATACGGGATCACGTTATAACGTAATAGGTTACATGGGATGACGTTATTACGTATTACGTTATATGGGACGACGTTATAACGTATTACGTTATACGGGATGACGTTATAACGTAATAGGTTATATGGTATTACGTTATTACGTATTACGTTATATGGGACGACGTTATAACGTATTACGTTATACGGGATCACATTATAACGTAATAGGTTACATGGGATGACGTTATTACGTATTACGTTATATGGGACGACGTTATAACGTATTACGTTATACGGGATGACGTTATAACGTAATAGGTTACATGGGATGACGTTATTACGTATTACGTTATATGGGACGACGTTATAACGTATTACGTTATACGGGATGACGTTATAACGTAATAGGTTATATGGTATTACGTTATTACGTAGTATATTATATGGTATGGTGTTATAACGTTATATGGTATGACGTTATAACGTATTACGTAATATGGTATATCATTATGCCGTATTAGGTTATATGGTATGACGTTATAACGTATTACGTTATATGGTATGACGTTATAACGTAATATTTTATATGGTATGGCGTTCTAACTTTACATGGCATGACGTTATAACATAATAGGTTACATGGTATGACGTTATAACGTAGTATTTTAATGGTATGGCGTTATAATGTTATATGGTATGACGTTATAACGCATTACTTTATATGGGACGACATTATAACCTATTACGTTATATGGGATGACGTTATTACGTATTACGTTATATGGGACGACGTAATAACGTATTACGTTATATGGGACGAAGTTATAAAGTATTACGTTATTTGGGATGACGTTATAACGTATTACGTTATACGGGATGACGTTATAACGTAATAGGTTATATGGGATGACGTTATGACGTAATAGGTTATATGGTATGAGGTTATACCGTATTACGTTAGATGGGATGACGTTATAACGTATTACGTTACATGGGATGACGTTATTACGTATTACGTTATATGGGACGACGTTATAACGTATTACGTTATATGGGACGACGTTATAACGTATTACGTTATACGGGATGACGTTATAACGTAATAGGTTATATGGTATGACGTTATAACGTAGTATTTTAATGGTATGGCGTTATAATGTTATATGGTATGACGTTATAACGCATTACTTTATATGGGACGACACTATAACGTATTACGTTATATGGGATGACGTTATTACGTATTACGTTATATGGGACGACGTTATAACGTATTACGTTATATGGGACGAAGTTATAAAGTATTACGTTATTTGGGATGACGTTATGACGTAATAGGTTATATGGTATGAGGTTATACCGTATTACGTTAGATGGGATGACGTTATAACGTATTACGTTACATGGGATGACGTTATTACGTATAACGTTATATGGAACGACGTTATAACGAATTACGTTATATGGGACGACATTATAACGTATTACGTTATATGGGATGACGTTATTACGTATTACGTTATATGAGAGGACGTCATAATGTATTACGTTATATGGGACGACGTTATAACGTATTACGTTATACGGAATGACGTTATAACGTAATAGGTTATATGGTATGACGTTATTACGTAGTATATTATATGGTATGGCGTTATAACGTTATATGGTATGACGTTATAACGTATTACTTTATATGGTATGACGTTATAACGCATTACGTTATATGGGACGACATTATACCGTATTACGTTATATGAGAGGACGTTATAACGTATTACATTATATGGGACGACGTTATAACGTATTACGTTATATGGGATGACGTTATGACGTAATAGGTTATATGGTATGAGGTTATACCGTATTACGTTAGATGGGATGACGTTATAACGTATTACGTTACATGGGATGACGTTATTACGTATTACGTTATATGGGACGACGTTATAACGTATTACGTTATACGGGATGACGTTATAACGTAATAGGTTATATGGTATTACGTTATTACGTAGTATATTATATGGTATGGTGTTATAACGTTATATGGTATGACGTTATAACGTATTACGTTATATGCTATGACGTTATAACGCATTACCTTATATGGGACCACATTATACCGTATTACGTTACATGGGATGACGTTATTACGTATTACGTTATACGGGACGACGTTATAACGTATTACGTTATATGGGACTACGTTATAACGTATTACGTTATACGGGATGACGTTATAACGTAATAGGCTATATGGTATGACGTTATAACGTAGTATTTTAATGGTATGGCGTTATAACGTTATATGGTATGACGTTATAACGTATTACGTTATATGGTACGACGTTATAACGTATTACGTTATATGGGACGACATTATAACGTATTACGTTATATGGTACGACGTTATAACGTATTACGTTATATGGGACGACATTATAACGTATTACGTTATATGGGATGACGTTATTACGTATTACGTTATATGGGACGACGTTATAAAGTATTACGTTATATGGGACGACATTATAACGTATTACGTTATATGGGATGACGTTATTACGTATTACGTTATATGGGACGACGTTATAAAGTATTACGTTATATGGGATGACGTTATAAAGTAATAGGTTATATGGTATTAGGTTATACCGTATTACGTTAGATGGGATGACGTTATAACGTATTACGTTACATGGGATGACGTTATTACGTATTACGTTATATGGGACGACGTTATAGCGTATTACGTTTACGGGACGACGTTATAACGTGTTACGTTATATGGGATGACGTTATGACGTAATAGGTTATATGGTATGATGTTATACCGTATTACCTTAGATGGGATGACGTTACAATGTATTACGTTACATGGGATGACGTTATTACGTATTACGTTATATGGGACGACGTTATAACGTATTACGTTATATGGGACGACGTTATAACGTATTACGTTATATGGGAAGACGTTATAACGTTTTACGTTATATGGGATGACGTTATAACGTATTACGTTGTATGGGATGACGTTATTACGTATTACGTTATATGGGACGACGTTATAAAGTATTACGTTATATGTGATCACGTTATGACGTAATAGGTTATATGGTATGACGTTATACCCTATTAAGTTATATGGGATGTCGTTATAACGTAATAGGTTATATGGTATGAGGTTATACTATATTACGTTATATGGGATGACGTTATAACGTATCACGTTATATGGTATACCGTTATAACGTATTAGGTTATATGGGATGACGTTATAACGTATTACGCTACATGGGATGACGTTATTACGTATAACGTTATATGGGACGACGTTATAACGTATTACGTTTATGGGACGACGTTATACCGTATTACGTTACATGGGATGACGTTATTACGTATTACTTTATATGGGACGACGTTATAACGTATTACGTTATATGGGACGACGTTATAACGTATTACGTTATACGGGATGACGTTATAACGTAATAGGTTATATGGTATGACGTTATAACGTAGTATTTTAATGTATGGCGTTATAACGTTATATGGTATGACATTATAACGTATTACGTTATATGGTATGACGTTATAACGCATTACGTTATATGGGACGACGTTATAACGTATTACGTTATATGGGACGACGTTATAAAGTATTACGTTATATGGGATGACGTTATGACGTAATAGGTTATATGGTATGAGGTTATACCGTATTACGTTAGATGGGATGACGTTACAACGTATTACGTTACATGGGATAACGTTATTACGTATTACGATATATGGGACGACGTTATAACGTATTACGTTATATGGGACTACGTTATAACGTATTACGTTATACGGGATGACGTTATAACGTAATAGGTTATATGTTATGACGTTATAACGTAGTATTATAATGGTATGGCGTTATAACGATTTATGGTATGACGTTATAACGTATTACGTTATACGGGATGACGTTACAACGTAATAGGTTATATGGTAAGAGGTTATTACGTATTAAGTTATATGGGACGACGTTATAACGTATTACGTTATATGCGATGACGTTATGACGTAATAGGTTATATGGTATGAGGTTATACCGTATTAGGTTATATGGGACGACGTTAGTACGTATAACGTTATATGGGACGACGTTATAACGTATTACGTTTATGGGATGACGTTATACCGTATTACGTTACATGGGATGACGTTATTACGTATTACTTTATATGGGACGACGTTATAACGCATTACGTTATATGGGACGACGTTATAACGTATTACGTTATATGGGCTGACGTTATGACGTAATACGTTATATGGTATGAGGTTATAACGTATTACGTTATATGGTATGACGTTATAACGTAATATTTTATATGGTATGGCGTTCTAACGTTACATGGCATGACGTTATAACATAATAGGTTACATGGTATGACGTTATAACGTAGTATTTTAATGGTATGGCGTTATAATGTTATATGGTATGACGTTATAACGCATTACTTTATATGTGACGACATTATAACCTATTACGTTATATGGGACGAAGTTATAAAGTATTACGTTATTTGGGATGACGTTATGACGTAATAGGTTATATGGTATGAGGTTATACCGTATTACGTTAGGTGGGATGACGTTATAACGTATTACGTTACATGGGATGACCTTATTACGTATTACGTTATATGGGACGACGTTATAACGTATTACGTTATATGGGACGACGTTATAACGTATTACGTTATACGGGATGACGTTATAACGTAATAGGTTATATGGTATGACGTTATAACGTAGTATTTTAATGGTATGGCGTTATAATGTTATATGGTATGACGTTTTAACGCATTACTTTATATGGGACGACACTATAACGTATTACGTTATATGGGATGACGTTATTACGTATTACGTTATATGGGACGACGTTATAACGTATTACGTTATATGGGACGAAGTTATAAAGTATTACGTTATTTGGGATGACGTTATGACGTAATAGGTTATATGGTATGAGGTTATACCGTATTACGTTAGATGGGATGACGTTATAACGTATTACGTTACATGGGATGACGTTATTACGTATAACGTTATATGGAACGACGTTATAACGAATTACGTTATATGGGACGACATTATAACGTATTACGTTATATGGGATGACGTTATTACGTATTACGTTATATGAGAGGACGTCATAACGTATTACGTTATATGGGACGACGTTATAACGTATTACGTTATACGGAATGACGTTATAACGTAATAGGTTATATGGTATGACGTTATTACGTAGTATATTATATGGTATGGCGTTATAACGTTATATGGTATGACGTTATAACGTATTACTTTATATGGTATGTCGTTACAACGCATTACGTTATATGGGACGGCATTATACCGTATTACGTTATATGAGAGGACGTTATAACGTATTACATTATATGGGACGACGTTATAACGTATTACGTTATATGGGATGACGTTATGACGTAATAGGTTATATGGTATGAGGTTATACCGTATTACGTTAGATGGGATGACGTTATAACGTATTACGTTACATGGGATGACGTTATTACGTATTACGTTATATGGGACGACGTTATAACGTATTACGTTATACGGGATGACGTTATAACGTAATAGGTTATATGGTATTACGTTATTACGTAGTATATTATATGGTATGGTGTTATAACGTTATATGGTATGACGTTATAACGTATTACGTTATATGCTATGACGTTATAACGCATTACCTTATATGGGACGACATTATACCGTATTACGTTACATGGGATGACGTTATTACGTATTACGTTATACGGGACGACGTTATAACGGATTACGTTATACGGGATCACGTTATAACGTAATAGGTTACATGGGATGACGTTATTACGTATTACGTTATATGGGACGACGTTATAACGTATTACGTTATACGGGATGACGTTATAACGTAATAGCTTATATGGTATTACGTTATTACGTATTACGTTATATGGGACGACGTTATAACGTATTACGTTATACGGGATCACGTTATAACGTAATAGGTTACATGGGATGACGTTATTACGTATTACGTTATATGGGACGACGTTATAACGTATTACGTTATACGGGATGACGTTATAACGTAATAGGTTACATGGGATGACGTTATTACGTATTACGTTATATGGGACGACGTTATAACGTATTACGTTATACGGGATGACGTTATAACGTAATAGGTTATATGGTATTACGTTATTACGTAGTATATTATATGGTATGGTGTTATAACGTTATATGGTATGACGTTATAACGTATTACGTAATATGGTATATCATTATGCCGTATTAGGTTATATTGTATGACGTTATAACGTATTACGTTATATGGTATGACGTTATAACGTAATATTTTATATGGTATGGCGTTCTAACTTTACATGGCATGACGTTATAACATAATAGGTTACATGGTATGACGTTATAACGTAGTATTTTAATGGAATGGCGTTATAATGTTATATGGTATGACGTTATAACGCATTACTTTATATGGGACGACATTATAACCTATTACGTTATATGGGATGACGTTATTACGTATTACGTTATATGGGACGACGTAATAACGTATTACGTTATATGGGACGAAGTTATAAAGTATTACGTTATTTGGGATGACGTTATGACGTAATAGGTTATATGGTATGAGGTTATACCGTATTACGTTAGATGGGATGACGTTATAACGTATTACGTTACATGGGATGACGTTATTACGTACTACGTTATATGGGAAGACGTTATAACGTTTTACGTTATATGGGACGACGTTATAACGTATTACGTTATACGGGATGACGTTATAACGTAATAGGTTATATGGTATGACGTTATAACGTAGTATTTTAATGGTATGGCGTTATAATGTTATATGGTATGACGTTATAACGCATTACTTTATATGGGACGACACTATAACGTATTACGTTATATGGGATGACGTTATTACGTATTACGTTATATGGGACGACGTTATAACGTATTACGTTATATGGGACGAAGTTATAAAGTATTACGTTATTTGGGATGACGTTATGACGTAATAGGTTATATGGTATGAGGTTATACCGTATTACGTTAGATGGGATGACGTTATAACATATTACGTTACATGGGATGACGTTATTACGTATAACGTTATATGGAACGACGTTATAACGAATTACGTTATATGGGACGACATTATAACGTATTACGTTATATGGGATGACGTTATTACGTATTACGTTATATGAGAGGACGTCATAATGTATTACGTTATATGGGACGACGTTATAACGTATTACGTTATACGGAATGACGTTATAACGTAATAGGTTATATGGTATGACGTTATTACGTAGTATATTATATGGTATGGCGTTATAACGTTATATGGTATGACGTTATAACGTATTACTTTATATGGTATGTCGTTATAACGCATTACGTTATATGGGACGACACTATACCGTATTACGTTATATGAGAGGACGTTATAACGTAATAGGTTATATGGTATTAGGTTATACTGTATTACGTTAGATGGGATGACGTTATAACGTATTACGTTATATGGGATGACGTTATTACGTATTACGTTATATGGGACGACGTTATAACGTATTACGTTATATGGGACGATGCTATAACTTAACAGGTTATATGGTATGAGGTTATACCGTATTACGTTATATCGGATGACGTTATAACGTATTACGTTATATGGGATAGCGTTATAACGTACTACGTTATATGGGACGACATTATAACGTATTACGTTATATGGGATGACGTTATAACGTAATAGGTTATATGGTATGACGTTATAACGTATTACGTTATATGGTATATCGTTATGCCGCATTAGGTTATATGGTATGACGTTATAACGTATTACGTTATATGGGATGACGTTATAACGTATTACGTTATATGGGACGACGTTATAACGTATTACGTTATACGGGATGACGCCATAACGTAATAGGTTATATGGTATGACGTTATAACGTAGTATTTTAATGGTATGGCGTTATAACGTTATATGGTATGACGTTATAACGTATTACGTTATATGGTATGACGTTATAACGCATTACGTTATATGGGATGACGCTATTACGTATTACGTTATATGGGACGACGTTATAACGTATTACGTTTTATGGGACGACGTTATAAAGTATTACGTTATATGGGATGACGTTATGACGTAATAGGTTATATGGTATGAGGTTATACCGTATTACGTTAGATGGGATGACGTTATAACGTATTACGTTACATGGGATGACGTTATTACGTATTACTTTATATGGGACGACGTTATAACGTATTACGTTATATGGGAGGACGTTACAACGTATTACGTTATACGGGATGACGTTATAACGTAATAGGTTATATGGTATGGCGTTATAACGTAGTATTTTAATGGTATGGCGTTATAACGTTATATGGTATGACGTTATAACGTATTACGTTATATGGTATGACGTTATAACGCATTACGTTATATGGGACGACATTATAACGTATTACGTTATATGGGATGACGTTATTACGTATTACGTTATATGGGACTTCGTTATAACGTATTACGTTATATGGGACGACGTTATAAAGTATTACGTTATATGGGATGACGTTACGACGTAATAGGTTATATGGTATGAGGTTATACCGTATTACGTTAGATGGGATGACGTTATAACGTATTACGTTACATGGGATGACGTTATTACGTATTACTTTATATGGGACGACGTTATAACGTATTACGTTATATGGGACGACATTATAACGTATTACGTTATATGGGATGCACGTTATTACGTATTACGTTATATGGGACGACGTTATAACGTATTACGTTATATGGGACGACGTTATAAAGTATTACGTTATACGGGATGACGTTATAACGTAATAGGTTATATGGTACGACGTTATAACGTAGTATTTTATATGGTATGGCGTTATAACGTTATACCATATGACGTTATAACGTATTACGTTATATGGTATGACGTTATAACGCATTACGTTATACGGGATGACGTTATAACGTAATAGGTTATATGGTATGAGGTTATACCGTATTACGTTATATGGGACGACGTTATAAAGTATTACGTCATATGGTATGACGTTATAACGCATTACGTTATATGGGACGACATTATAACGTATTACGTTATATGGGATGACGTTATTACGTATTACGTTATATGGGACGACGTTATAACGTATTACGTTATACGGGATGACGTTATAACGTAATAGGTTATATGGTATGTCGTTATAACGTAGTATTTTATATGGTATGGCGTTATAACGTCATATGGTATGACGTTATAACTCAACAGGTTATATGGTATGAGGCTATACCGTATTACGTTATATGGGACGACGTTATAAAGTATTACGTTATATGGGATGACGTTATGACGTAACAGGTTATATGGTATGAGGTTATACCGTATTACGTTAGATGGGATGACGCTATAACGTATTACGTTACATGGGATGACGTTATTACGTATTACGTTATATGGGACGACGTTATAACGTATTACGTTATATGGGACGACGTTATAACGTAATAGGTTATATGGTACGACGTTATAACGTAGTATTTTATATGGTATGGCGTTATAACGTAATAGGTTATATGGCATGACGTTATAACGTATTACGTTATATGGTATATCGTTATGCCGTATTAGGTTATATGGTATGACGTTATAACGTATTACGTTATATGGGACGACGTTATAACGTATTACGTTATACGGGATGACGTTGTAACGTAATGGGTTATATGGTATGACGTTATAACGTAGTATTTTATATGGTATGGCGTTATAACGTTATATGGTATGACGTTATAACTTAACAGGTTATATGATATGAGTTTATACCGTATTACGTTATATGGGATGACGTTATAACGTATTACGTTATATGGGATAACGTTATAACGTACTACGTTATATGGGACGACATTATGACGTATTACGTTATATGGGATGACGTTATAACGTAATAGGTTATATGGCATGACGTTATAACGTATTACGTTATATGGTATATCGTTATGCCGTATTAGGTTATATGGTATGACGTTATAACGTATTACGTTATATGGGACGACGTTATAACGTATTACGTTATACGGGATGACGTTGTAACGTAATGGGTTATATGGTATGACGTTATAACGTAGTATTTTATATGGTATGGCGTTATAATGTTATATGGTATGACGTTATCACCTAATAGGTTATATGGTATGAGGTTATACCGTATTACGTTATATGGGATGACGTTATAACGTAATAGGTTATATGGTATGACGTTATAACGTATTACGTAATATGGTATATCATTATGCCGTATTAGGTTATATGGTATGACGTTATAACGTATTACGTTATATGGTATGACGTTATAACGTAATATTTTATATGGTATGGCGTTATAACGTTACATGGTATGACGTTATAACGTAATAGGTTATATGGTATGACGTTATACCCTATTAAGTTATATGGGATGACGTTATAACGTAATAGGTTATATGGAATGAGGTTATATTGTATTACGTTATATGGGACGACATTATAACGTATTACGTTATATGGGATTACGTTATTACGTATTACGTTATATGGTATAAAGTTATAACGTATTACGTTATGTGGGACGACGTTGTAACGTATTACGTTATACGGGATGACGTTATAACTTAATATGTTATATGGTATGACGATATGACGTAATATTTTATATGTTATGGCGTTATAACGTCATATGGTATGACGTTATAACGTAATAGGTTATATGGTATGAGGTTATACCGTATTACGTTATATGGGATGACGTTATAACGAATTACGTTATATGGGATAACGTTACAACGTATTACGTTACATGGGATGACGTTATTACGTATTACGTTATATGGGACGACGTTATAACGTATTACGTTATATGGGACGACGTTATAACGTATTACTTTATACGGGATGACGTTATAACGTATTACGTTATATGGGACGACATTATGACGTATTACGTTATATGGGATGACGTTATAACGTATTACGTTATATGGGACGACGTTATAACGTATTACGTTATATGGGATGATGTTATAACGTAATAGGTTATATGGTATGACGTTATAACGTATTACGTTATATGGTATATCGTTATGCCGCATTAGGTTATATGGTATGACGTTATAACGTATTACGTTATATGGGATGACGTTATAACGTATCACGTTATATGGTATACCGTTATAACGTATTAGGTTATATGGTATAAAGTTATAACGTATTGCGTCATATGGTATGACGTTATAATGTATTACGTTATGTGGGATCACGTTATAACGTAATCGGTTATATGGTATGACGATATGACGTAATATTTTATATGGTATGGCGTTATGACGTTATATGGTATGACGTTATAACGTAATAGGTTATATGGTATGAGGTTATACCGTATTACGTTATATGGGATGACGTTATAACGAATTACGTTATATGGGATATCGTTACAACGTATTACGTTATATGGGACGACGTTATAAAGTATTACGTTATATGGGATGACGTTATAACGCATTACGTTATATGGGACGAGATTATAACGTATTACGTTATATGGGATGACGTTATAACGTATTACGTTATATGGGACGACATTATACAGTATTACGTTAGATGGGATGACGTTATGACGTATTGCGTTACATGGGATGACGTTATTACGCATTACGTTATATGGGACGACGTTATAACGTATTACGTTATACGGCACGACGTTATAACGTATTACGTTATACGGGCCTCCGTTATAACGTAATAGGTTATATGGTATGACGTTTAACGTAGTATTTTAATGGTATGGCGTTATAACGTAATATGGTATGACGTTATAACGTATTACGTTATATGGTATGACGTTATAACGCATTACGTTATATGGGACGACATTATAACGTATTACGTTATATGGGATTACGTTATTACGTATTACGTTATATGGGACGACGTTATAACGTATTACGTTATATGGGACGACGTTGTAACGTATTACGTTATACGGGATGACGTTATAACGTAATATGTTATATGGTATGACGTTATAACGTAGTATTTTATATGTTATGGCGTTATAACGTCATATGGTATGACGTTATAACTCAACAGGTTATATGGTATGAGGTAATACCGTATTACGTTATATGGGACGACGTTATAAAGTATTACGTTATATGGGATGACGTTATGACGTAACATGTTATATGGTATGAGGTTATATCGTATTACGTTAGATGGGATGACGTTATAACGTATTACGTTACATGGGATGACGTTATTACGTATTACGTTATATGGGACGACGTTATAACGTATTACGTTATATGGGACGACGTTATAAAGTATTACGTTATACGGGATGACGTTATAACGTATTACGTTATATGGGACGACATTATGACGTATTACGTTATATGGGATGACGTTATAACGTATTACGTTATATGGGACGACGTTATAACGTATTACGTTATATGGGATGATGTTATAACGTAATAGGTTATATGGTCTGACGTTATAACGTATTACGTTATATGGTATATCGTTATGCCGCATTAGGTTATATGGTATGACGTTATAACGTATTACGTTATATGGGATGACGTTATAACGTATCACGTTATATGGTATACCGTTATAACGTATTAGGTTATATGGTATAAAGTTATAACGTATTGCGTCATATGGTATGACGTTATAATGTATTACGTTATACGGGATGACGTTATAACGTAATAGGTTATATCGTATGACGTTATAACGTAGTATTTTATATGGTATGGCGTTATAACGTCATATGGTATGACGTTATAACTCAACAGGTTATATGGTATGAGGTTATACCGTATTACGTTATATGGCACTACGTTATAAAGTATTACGTTATATGGGATGACGTTATAACGTAATAGGTTATATGGTATTAGGTTATACTGTATTACGTTAGATGGGATGACGTTATAACGTATTACGTTATATGGGATGACGTTATTACGTATTACGTTATATGGGACGACGTTATAACGTATTACGTTATATGGGACGATGCTATAACTTAACAGGTTATATGGTATGAGGTTATACCGTATTACGTTATATCGGATGACGTTATAACGTATTACGTTATATGGGATAGCGTTATAACGTACTACGATATATGGGACGACATTATAACGTATTACGTTATATGGGATGACGTTATAACGTAATAGGTTATATGGTATGACGTTATAACGTAGTATTTTAATGGTATGGCGTTATAACGTTATATGGTATGACGTTATAACGTATTACGTTATATGGTATGACGTTATAACGCATTACGTTATATGGGATGACGCTATTACGTATTACGTTATATGGGACGACGTTATAACGTATTACGTTTTATGGGACGACGTTATAACGTATTACGTTATATGGGACGACGTTACAACGTATTACGTTATACGGGATGACGTTATAACGTAATAGGTTATATGGTATGGCGTTATAACGTAGTATTTTAATGGTATGGCGTTATAACGTTATATGGTATGACGTTATAACGTATTACGTTATATGGTATGACGTTATAACGCATTACGTTATATGGGACGACATTATAACGTATTACGTTATATGGGATGACGTTATTACGTATTACGTTATATGGGACGACGTTATAACGTATTACGTTATATGGGACGACGTTATAAAGTATTACGTTATATGGGATGACGTTACGACGTAATAGGTTATATGGTATGAGGTTATACCGTATTACGTTAGATGGGATGACGTTATAACGTATTACGTTACATGGGATGACGTTATTACGTATTACTTTATATGGGACGACATTATAACGTATTACGTTATATGGGACGACATTATAACGTATTACGTTATATGGGATGCACGTTATTACGTATTACGTTATATGGGACGACGTTATAACTTATTACGTTATACGGGATGACGTTATAACGTAATAGGTTATATGGTATGACGTTATAGCGTAGTATTTTAATGGTATGCTGTTATAACGTTATATGGTATGACGTTATAACGTATTACTTTATATGGGACGACATTATAACGTATTACGTTATATGGGATGACGTTATAACGTATTACGTTATATGGGACGACGTTATAACGTATTACGTTATATGGGACGACGTTATAAAGTATTACGTTATACGGGATGACGTTATAACGTAATAGGTTATATGGTACGACGTTATAACGTAGTATTTTATATGGTATGGCGTTATAACGTCATACCATATGACGTTATAACGTATTACGTTATATGGTATGACGTTATAACGCATTACGTTATACGGGATGACGTTATAACGTAATAGGTTATATGGTATGAGGTTATACCGTATTACGTTATATGGGACGACGTTATAAAGTATTACGTCATATGGTATGACGTTATAACGCATTACGTTATATGGGACGACATTATAACGTATTACGTTATATGGGATGACGTTATTACGTATTACGTTATATGGGACGACGTTATAACGTATTACGTTATACGGGATGACGTTATAACGTAATAGGTTATATGGTATGTCGTTATAACGTAGTATTTTATATGGTATGGCGTTATAACGTCATATGGTATGACGTTATAACTCAACAGGTTATATGGTATGAGGCTATACCGTATTACGTTATATGGGACGACGTTATAAAGTATTACGTTATATGGGATGACGTTATGACGTAACAGGTTATATGGTATGAGGTTATACCGTATTACGTTAGATGGGATGACGCTATAACGTATTACGTTACATGGGATGACGTTATTACGTATTACGTTATATGGGACGACGTTATAACGTATTACGTTATATGGGACGACGTTATAACGTATTACGTTATACGGGATGACGTTGTAACGTAATGGGTTATATGGTATGACGTTATAACGTAGTATTTTATATGGTATGGCGTTATAACGTTATATGGTATGACGTTATAACTTAACAGGTTATATGATATGAGTTTATACCGTATTACGTTATATGGGATGACGTTATAACGTATTACGTTATATGGTATATCGTTATGCCGCATTAGGTTATATGGTATGACGTTATAACGTATTACGTTATATGGGATGACGTTATAACGTATCACGTTATATGGTATACCGTTATAACGTATTAGGTTATATGGTATAAAGTTATAACGTATTGCGTCATATGGTATGACGTTATAATGTATTACGTTATGTGGGATCACGTTATAACGTAATCGGTTATATGGTATGACGATATGACGTAATATTTTATATGGTATGGCGTTATGACGTTATATGGTATGACGTTATAACGTAATAGGTTATATGGTATGAGGTTATACCGTATTACGTTATATGGGATGACGTTATAACGAATTACGTTATATGGGATAACGTTACAACGTATTACGTTATATGGGACGACGTTATAAAGTATTACGTTATATGGGATGACGTTATAACGCATTACGTTATATGGGACGAGATTATAACGTATTACGTTATATGGGATGACGTTATAACGTATTACGTTATATGGGACGACATTATACAGTATTACGTTAGATGGGATGACGTTATGACGTATTGCGTTACATGGGATGACGTTATTACGCATTACGTTATATGGGACGACGTTATAACGTATTACGTTATACGGCACGACGTTATAACGTATTACGTTATACGGGCCTCCGTTATAACGTAATAGGTTATATGGTATGACGTTTAACGTAGTATTTTAATGGTATGGCGTTATAACGTAATATGGTATGACGTTATAACGTATTACGTTATATGGTATGACGTTATAACGCATTACGTTATATGGGACGACATTATAACGTATTACGTTATATGGGATTACGTTATTACGTATTACGTTATATGGGACGACGTTATAACGTATTACGTTATATGGGACGACGTTGTAACGTATTACGTTATACGGGATGACGTTATAACGTAATATGTTATATGGTATGACGTTATAACGTAGTATTTTATATGTTATGGCGTTATAACGTCATATGGTATGACGTTATAACTCAACAGGTTATATGGTATGAGGTAATACCGTATTACGTTATATGGGACGACGTTATAAAGTATTACGTTATATGGGATGACGTTATGACGTAACATGTTATATGGTATGAGGTTATATCGTATTACGTTAGATGGGATGACGTTATAACGTATTACGTTACATGGGATGACGTTATTACGTATTACGTTATATGGGACGACGTTATAACGTATTACGTTATATGGGACGACGTTATAAAGTATTACGTTATACGGGATGACGTTATAACGTATTACGTTATATGGGACGACATTATGACGTATTACGTTATATGGGATGACGTTATAACGTATTACGTTATATGGGACGACGTTATAACGTATTACGTTATATGGGATGATGTTATAACGTAATAGGTTATATGGTCTGACGTTATAACGTATTACGTTATATGGTATATCGTTATGCCGCATTAGGTTATATGGTATGACGTTATAACGTATTACGTTATATGGGATGACGTTATAACGTATCACGTTATATGGTATACCGTTATAACGTATTAGGTTATATGGTATAAAGTTATAACGTATTGCGTCATATGGTATGACGTTATAATGTATTACGTTATACGGGATGACGTTATAACGTAATAGGTTATATCGTATGACGTTATAACGTAGTATTTTATATGGTATGGCGTTATAACGTCATATGGTATGACGTTATAACTCAACAGGTTATATGGTATGAGGTTATACCGTATTACGTTATATGGCACTACGTTATAAAGTATTACGTTATATGGGATGACGTTATAACGTAATAGGTTATATGGTATTAGGTTATACTGTATTACGTTAGATGGGATGACGTTATAACGTATTACGTTATATGGGATGACGTTATTACGTATTACGTTATATGGGACGACGTTATAACGTATTACGTTATATGGGACGATGCTATAACTTAACAGGTTATATGGTATGAGGTTATACCGTATTACGTTATATCGGATGACGTTATAACGTATTACGTTATATGGGATAGCGTTATAACGTACTACGATATATGGGACGACATTATAACGTATTACGTTATATGGGATGACGTTATAACGTAATAGGTTATATGGTATGACGTTATAACGTAGTATTTTAATGGTATGGCGTTATAACGTTATATGGTATGACGTTATAACGTATTACGTTATATGGTATGACGTTATAACGCATTACGTTATATGGGATGACGCTATTACGTATTACGTTATATGAGACGACGTTATAACGTGTTACGTTTTATGGGACGACGTTATAACGTATTACGTTATATGGGTCGACGTTACAACGTATTACGTTATACGGGATGACGTTATAACGTAATAGGTTATATGGTATGGCGTTATAACGTAGTATTTTAATGGTATGGCGTTATAACGTTATATGGTATGACGTTATAACGTATTACGTTATATGGTATGACGTTATAACGCATTACGTTATATGGGACGACATTATAACGTATTACGTTATATGGGATGACGTTATTACGTATTACGTTATATGGGACGACGTTATAACGTATTACGTTATATGGGACGACGTTATAAAGTATTACGTTATATGGGATGACGTTACGACGTAATAGGTTATATGGTATGAGGTTATACCGTATTACGTTAGATGGGATGACGTTATAACGTATTACGTTACATGGGATGACGTTATTACGTATTACTTTATATGGGACGACATTATAACGTATTACGTTATATGGGACGACATTATAACGTATTACGTTATATGGGATGCACGTTATTACGTATTACGTTATATGGGACGACGTTATAACTTATTACGTTATACGGGATGACGTTATAACGTAATAGGTTATATGGTATGACGTTATAGCGTAGTATTTTAATGGTATGCTGTTATAACGTTATATGGTATGACGTTATAACGTATTACTTTATATGGGACGACATTATAACGTATTACGTTATATGGGATGACGTTATAACGTATTACGTTATATGGGACGACGTTATAACGTATTACGTTATATGGGACGACGTTATAAAGTATTACGTTATACGGGATGACGTTATAACGTAATAGGTTATATGGTACGACGTTATAACGTAGTATTTTATATGGTATGGCGTTATAACGTCATACCATATGACGTTATAACGTATTACGTTATATGGTATGACGTTATAACGCATTACGTTATACGGGATGACGTTATAACGTAATAGGTTATATGGTATGAGGTTATACCGTATTACGTTATATGGGACGACGTTATAAAGTATTACGTCATATGGTATGACGTTATAACGCATTACGTTATATGGGACGACATTATAACGTATTACGTTATATGGGATGACGTTATTACGTATTACGTTATATGGGACGACGTTATAACGTATTACGTTATACGGGATGACGTTATAACGTAATAGGTTATATGGTATGTCGTTATAACGTAGTATTTTATATGGTATGGCGTTATAACGTCATATGGTATGACGTTATAACTCAACAGGTTATATGGTATGAGGCTATACCGTATTACGTTATATGGGACGACGTTATAAAGTATTACGTTATATGGGATGACGTTATGACGTAACAGGTTATATGGTATGAGGTTATACCGTATTACGTTAGATGGGATGACGCTATAACGTATTACGTTACATGGGATGACGTTATTACGTATTACGTTATATGGGACGACGTTATAACGTATTACGTTATATGGGACGACGTTATAACGTATTACGTTATACGGGATGACGTTGTAACGTAATGGGTTATATGGTATGACGTTATAACGTAGTATTTTATATGGTATGGCGTTATAACGTTATATGGTATGACGTTATAACTTAACAGGTTATATGATATGAGTTTATACCGTATTACGTTATATGGGATGACGTTATAACGTATTACGTTATATGGGATAACGTTATAACGTACTACGTTATATGGGACGACATTATGACGTATTACGTTATATGGGATGACGTTATAACGTAATAGGTTATATGGCATGACGTTATAACGTATTACGTTATATGGTATATCGTTATGCCGTATTAGGTTATATGGTATGACGTTATAACGTATTACGTTATATGGGACGACGTTATAACGTATTACGTTATACGGGATGACGTTGTAACGTAATGGGTTATATGGTATGACGTTATAACGTAGTATTTTATATGGTATGGCGTTATAATGTTATATGGTATGACGTTATCACCTAATAGGTTATATGGTATGAGGTTATACCGTATTACGTTATATGGGATGACGTTATAACGTAATAGGTTATATGGTATGACGTTATAACGTATTACGTAATATGGTATATCATTATGCCGTATTAGGTTATATGGTATGACGTTATAACGTATTACGTTATATGGTATGACGTTATAACGTAATATTTTATATGGTATGGCGTTATAACGTTACATGGTATGACGTTATAACGTAATAGGTTATATGGTATGACGTTATACCCTATTAAGTTATATGGGATGACGTTATAACGTAATAGGTTATATGGAATGAGGTTATATTGTATTACGTTATATGGGACGACATTATAACGTATTACGTTATATGGGATTACGTTATTACGTATTACGTTATATGGTATAAAGTTATAACGTATTACGTTATATGGGACGTCGTTGTAACGTATTACGTTATACGGGATGACGTTATAACGTAATATGTTATATGGTATGACGATATGACGTAATATTTTATATGTTATGGCGTTATAACGTCATATGGTATGACGTTATAACGTCATATGGTATGACGTTATAACGTAATAGGTTATATGGTATGAGGTTATACCGTATTACGTTATATGGGATGACGTTATAACGAATTACGTTATATGGGATAACGTTACAACGTATTACGTTACATGGGATGACGTTATTACGTATTACGTTATATGGGACGACGTTATAACGTATTACGTTATATGGGACGACGTTATAACGTATTACTTTATACGGGATGACGTTATAACGTATTACGTTATATGGGACGACATTATGACGTATTACGTTATATGGGATGACGTTATAACGTATTACGTTATATGGGACGACGTTATAACGTATTACGTTATATGGGATGATGTTATAACGTAATAGGTTATATGGTATGACGTTATAACGTATTACGTTATATGGTATATCGTTATGCCGCATTAGGTTATATGGCATGACGTTATAACGTATTACGTTATATGGGATGACGTTATAACGTATCACGTTATATGGTATACCGTTATAACGTATTAGGTTATATGGTATAAAGTTATAACGTATTGCGTCATATGGTATGACGTTATAATGTATTACGTTATACGGGATGACGTTATAACGTAATAGGTTATATCGTATGACGTTATAACGTAGTATTTTATATGGTATGGCGTTATAACGTCATATGGTATGACGTTATAACTCAACAGGTTATATGGTATGAGGTTATACCGTATTACGTTATATGGGACTACGTTATAAAGTATTACGTTATATGGGATGACGTTATAACGTAATAGGTTATATGGTATTAGGTTATACTGTATTACGTTAGATGGGATGACGTTATAACGTATTACGTTATATGGGATGACGTTATTACGTATTACGTTATATGGGACGACGTTATAACGTATTACGTTATATGGGACGATGCTATAACTTAACAGGTTATATGGTATGAGGTTATACCGTATTACGTTATATCGGATGACGTTATAACGTATTACGTTATATGGGATAGCGTTATAACGTACTACGTTATATGGGACGACATTATAACGTATTACGTTATATGGGATGACGTTATAACGTAATAGGTTATATGGTATGACGTTATAACGTATTACGTTATATGGTATATCGTTATGCCGCATTAGGTTATATGGTATGACGTTATAACGTATTACGTTATATGGGATGACGTTATAACGTATTACGTTATATGGGACGACGTTATAACGTATTACGTTATACGGGATGACGCCATAACGTAATAGGTTATATGGTATGACGTTATAACGTAGTATTTTAATGGTATGGCGTTATAACGTTATATGGTATGACGTTATAACGTATTACGTTATATGGTATGACGTTATAACGCATTACGTTATATGGGATGACGCTATTACGTATTACGTTATATGGGACGACGTTATAACGTATTACGTTTTATGGGACGACGTTATAAAGTATTACGTTATATGGGATGACGTTATGACGTAATAGGTTATATGGTATGAGGTTATACCGTATTACGTTAGATGGGATGACGTTATAACGTATTACGTTACATGGGATGACGTTATTACGTATTACTTTATATGGGACGACGTTATAACGTATTACGTTATATGGGACGACGTTACAACGTATTACGTTATACGGGATGACGTTATAACGTAATAGGTTATATGGTATGGCGTTATAACGTAGTATTTTAATGGTATGGCGTTATAACGTTATATGGTATGACGTTATAACGTATTACGTTATATGGTATGACGTTATAACGCATTACGTTTTATGGGACGACGTTATAAAGTATTACGTTATATGGGATGACGTTATGACGTAATAGGTTATATGGTATGAGGTTATACCGTATTACGTTAGATGGGATGACGTTATAACGTATTACGTTACATGGGATGACGTTATTACGTATTACTTTATATGGGACGACGTTATAACGTATTACGTTATATGGGACGACGTTACAACGTATTACGTTATATGGGATGACGTTACGACGTAATAGGTTATATGGTATGAGGTTATACCGTATTACGTTAGATGGGATGACGTTATAACGTATTACGTTACATGGGATGACGTTATTACGTATTACTTTATATGGGACGACGTTATAACGTATTACGTTATATGGGACGACATTATAACGTATTACGTTATATGGGATGCACGTTATTACGTATTACGTTATATGGGACGACGTTATAACTTATTACGTTATACGGGATGACGTTATAACGTAATAGGTTATATGGTATGACGTTATAGCGTAGTATTTTAATGGTATGCTGTTATAACGTTATATGGTATGACGTTATAACGTATTACTTTATATGGGACGACATTATAACGTATTACGTTATATGGGATGACGTTATAACGTATTACGTTATATGGGACGACGTTATAACGTATTACGTTATATGGGACGACGTTATAAAGTATTACGTTATACGGGATGACGTTATAACGTAATAGGTTATATGGTACGACGTTATAACGTAGTATTTTATATGGTATGGCGTTATAACGTCATACCATATGACGTTATAACGTATTACGTTATATGGTATGACGTTATAACGCATTACGTTATACGGGATGACGTTATAACGTAATAGGTTATATGGTATGAGGTTATACCGTATTACGTTATATGGGACGACGTTATAAAGTATTACGTCATATGGTATGACGTTATTACGTATTACGTTATATGGGACGACGTTATAACGTATTACGTTATACGGGATGACGTTATAACGTAATAGGTTATATGGTATGTCGTTATAACGTAGTATTTTATATGGTATGGCGTTATAACGTCATATGGTATGACGTTATAACTCAACAGGTTATATGGTATGAGGCTATACCGTATTACGTTATATGGGACGACGTTATAAAGTATTACGTTATATGGGATGACGTTATGACGTAACAGGTTATATGGTATGAGGTTATACCGTATTACGTTAGATGGGATGACGCTATAACGTATTACGTTACATGGGATGACGTTATTACGTATTACGTTATATGGGACGACGTTATAACGTATTACGTTATATGGGACGACGTTATAACGTATTACGTTATACGGGATGACGTTGTAACGTAATGGGTTATATGGTATGACGTTATAACGTAGTATTTTATATGGTATGGCGTTATAACGTTATATGGTATGACGTTATAACTTAACAGGTTATATGATATGAGTTTATACCGTATTACGTTATATGGGATGACGTTATAACGTATTACGTTATATGGGATAACGTTATAACGTACTACGTTATATGGGACGACATTATGACGTATTACGTTATATGGGATGACGTTATAACGTAATAGGTTATATGGCATGACGTTATAACGTATTACGTTATATGGTATATCGTTATGCCGTATTAGGTTATATGGTATGACGTTATAACGTATTACGTTATATGGGACGACGTTATAACGTATTACGTTATACGGGATGACGTTGTAACGTAATGGGTTATATGGTATGACGTTATAACGTAGTATTTTATATGGTATGGCGTTATAATGTTATATGGTATGACGTTATCACCTAATAGGTTATATGGTATGAGGTTATACCGTATTACGTTATATGGGATGACGTTATAACGTAATAGGTTATATGGTATGACGTTATAACGTATTACGTAATATGGTATATCATTATGCCGTATTAGGTTATATGGTATGACGTTATAACGTATTACGTTATATGGTATGACGTTATAACGTAATATTTTATATGGTATGGCGTTATAACGTTACATGGTATGACGTTATAACGTAATAGGTTATATGGTATGACGTTATACCCTATTAAGTTATATGGGATGACGTTATAACGTAATAGGTTATATGGAATGAGGTTATATTGTATTACGTTATATGGGACGACATTATAACGTATTACGTTATATGGGATTACGTTATTACGTATTACGTTATATGGTATAAAGTTATAACGTATTACGTTATATGGGACGACGTTGTAACGTATTACGTTATACGGGATGACGTTATAACGTAATATGTTATATGGTATGACGATATGACGTAATATTTTATATGTTATGGCGTTATAACGTCATATGGTATGACGTTATAACGTAATAGGTTATATGGTATGAGGTTATACCGTATTACGTTATATGGGATGACGTTATAACGAATTACGTTATATGGGATAACGTTACAACGTATTACGTTACATGGGATGACGTTATTACGTATTACGTTATATGGGACGACGTTATAACGTATTACGTTATATGGGACGACGTTATAACGTATTACTTTATACGGGATGACGTTATAACGTATTACGTTATATGGGACGACATTATGACGTATTACGTTATATGGGATGACGTTATAACGTATTACGTTATATGGGACGACGTTATAACGTATTACGTTATATGGGATGATGTTATAACGTAATAGGTTATATGGTATGACGTTATAACGTATTACGTTATATGGTATATCGTTATGCCGCATTAGGTTATATGGTATGACGTTATAACGTATTACGTTATATGGGATGACGTTATAACGTATCACGTTATATGGTATACCGTTATAACGTATTAGGTTATATGGTATAAAGTTATAACGTATTGCGTCATATGGTATGACGTTATAATGTATTACGTTATACGGGATGACGTTATAACGTAATAGGTTATATCGTATGACGTTATAACGTAGTATTTTATATGGTATGGCGTTATAACGTCATATGGTATGACGTTATAACTCAACAGGTTATATGGTATGAGGTTATACCGTATTACGTTATATGGGACTACGTTATAAAGTATTACGTTATATGGGATGACGTTATAACGTAATAGGTTATATGGTATTAGGTTATACTGTATTAAGTTAGATGGGATGACGTTATAACGTATTACGTTATATGGGATGACGTTATTACGTATTACGTTATATGGGACGACGTTATAACGTATTACGTTATATGGGACGATGCTATAACTTAACAGGTTATATGGTATGAGGTTATACCGTATTACGTTATATCGGATGACGTTATAACGTATTACGTTATATGGGATAGCGTTATAACGTACTACGTTATATGGGACGACATTATAACGTATTACGTTATATGGGATGACGTTATAACGTAATAGGTTATATGGTATGACGTTATAACGTATTACGTTATATGGTATATCGTTATGCCGCATTAGGTTATATGGTATGACGTTATAACGTATTACGTTATATGGGATGACGTTATAACGTATTACGTTATATGGGACGACGTTATAACGTATTACGTTATACGGGATGACGCCATAACGTAATAGGTTATATGGTATGACGTTATAACGTAGTATTTTAATGGTATGGCGTTATAACGTTATATGGTATGACGTTATAACGTATTACGTTATATGGTATGACGTTATAACGCATTACGTTATATGGGATGACGCTATTACGTATTACGTTATATGGGACGACGTTATAACGTATTACGTTTTATGGGACGACGTTATAAAGTATTACGTTATATGGGATGACGTTATGACGTAATAGGTTATATGGTAAGAGGTTATACCGTATTACGTTAGATGGGATGACGTTATAACGTATTACGTTACATGGGATGACGTTATTACGTATTACTTTATATGGGACGACGTTATAACGTATTACGTTATATGGGACGACGTTACAACGTATTACGTTATACGGGATGACGTTATAACGTAATAGGTTATATGGTATGGCGTTATAACGTAGTATTTTAATGGTATGGCGTTATAACGTTATATGGTATGACGTTATAACGTATTACGTTATATGGTATGACGTTATAACGCATTACGTTATATGGGACGACATTATAACGTATTACGTTATATGGGATGACGTTATTACGTATTACGTTATATGGGACGACGTTATAACGTATTACGTTATATGGGACGACGTTATAAAGTATTACGTTATATGGGATGACGTTACGACGTAATAGGTTATATGGTATGAGGTTATACCGTATTACGTTAGATGGGATGACGTTATAACGTATTACGTTACATGGGATGACGTTATTACGTATTACTTTATATGGGACGACGTTATAACGTATTACGTTATATGGGACGACATTATAACGTATTACGTTATATGGGATGCACGTTATTACGTATTACGTTATATGGGACGACGTTATAACTTATTACGTTATACGGGATGACGTTATAACGTAATAGGTTATATGGTATGACGTTATAGCGTAGTATTTTAATGGTATGCTGTTATAACGTTATATGGTATGACGTTATAACGTATTACTTTATATGGGACGACATTATAACGTATTACGTTATATGGGATGACGTTATAACGTATTACGTTATATGGGACGACGTTATAACGTATTACGTTATATGGGACGACGTTATAAAGTATTACGTTATACGGGATGACGTTATAACGTAATAGGTTATATGGTACGACGTTATAACGTAGTATTTTATATGGTATGGCGTTATAACGTCATACCATATGACGTTATAACGTATTACGTTATATGGTATGACGTTATAACGCATTACGTTATACGGGATGACGTTATAACGTAATAGGTTATATGGTATGAGGTTATACCGTATTACGTTATATGGGACGACGTTATAAAGTATTACGTCATATGGTATGACGTTATAACGCATTACGTTATATGGGACGACATTATAACGTATTACGTTATATGGGATGACGTTATTACGTATTACGTTATATGGGACGACGTTATAACGTATTACGTTATACGGGATGACGTTATAACGTAATAGGTTATATGGTATGTCGTTATAACGTAGTATTTTAACGGAATGGCGTTATAACGTTACATGGTATGACGTTATAACGTATTACGTTATATGGTATGACGTTATAACGTATTACGTTATATGGGATGACGTTATTACGTATTAGATTATATGGTATGAGCTTGTACCGTATTACGTTAGATGGGATGACGTTATTACGTATTACGTTATATGAGACGACGTTATACCGTATTACGTTATATGGGACGACGTTATAACGTATTACGTTATATGGTATGACGTTATAACGCATTACGTTATATGGGACGACATTATAACGTATTACGTTATATGGGATGATGTTATTACGTATTACGTTATATGGGACGATGTTATAACCTATTACGTTATATGGGACGACGTTATAACGTAATATTTTATATGGTATGGCGTTATAACGTTACATGGTATGACGTTATAACGTAATAGGTTATATGGTATGACGTTATACCCTATTAAGTTATATGGGATGACGTTATAACGTAATAGGTTATATGGTATGAGGTTATACTGTATTACGTTATATGGGATGACGTTATAACATATAACGTTTTATGGTATACCGTTATAACGTATTAGGTTATATGGTATAAAGTTATAACGTATTGCGTCATATGGTATGACGTTATAATGTATTACGTTATGTGGGACGACGTTATAAAGTATTACGTTATATGGGAAGACGTTATAACGCATTACGTTATATGGGACGACGTTATAACGTATTACGTTATATGGGACGACGTTATGAAGTATTACGTTATATGGGAAGACGTTATAACGCATTACGTTATATGGGACGAGATTATAACGTATTACGTTATATGGGATGACGTTATAACGTATTACGTTACATGGGACGACATTATACCGTATTACGTTAGATGGGATGACGTTATAACGTATTGCGTTACATGGGATGACGTTATTACGCATTACGTTATATGGGACGACGTTATAACGTATTACGTTATATGGGACGACGTTATAACGTATTACGTTATACGGGATGACGTTATAACGTAATAGGTTATATGGTATGACGTTATAACGTAGTATTTTAATGTTATGGCGTTATAACGTAATATGGTATGACGTTATAACGTATTACGTTATATGGTATGACGTTATAACGCATTACGTTATATGGGACGACATTATAACCTATTACGTTATATGGGATAACGTTATAACGTATTACGTTACATGGGATGATGTTATTACGTATTACGTTACATGGTATGACGTTATAACGTAATAGGTTATATGGTATGACGTTATACCCTATTAAGTTATATGGGATGACGTTATAACGTAATAGGTTATATGGTATGAGGTTATACTGTATTACGTTATACGGGATGACGTTATAACATGTAACGTTATATGGTATACCGTTATAACGTATTAGGTTATATGGTATAAAGTTATAACGTATTGCGTCATATGGTATGACGTTATAATGTATTACGTTATGTGGGATCACGTTATAACGTAATCGGTTATATGGTATGACGATATAACGAAATATTTTAGATCGTATGGCGTTATGACGTTATATGATATGACGTTATAACGTAATAGGTTATATGGTATGAGGTTATACCGTATTACGTTATATGGGATGACGTTATAACGAATTACGTTATATGGGATAACGTTATAACTTATTACGTTATATGGGATAACGTTATAATGTATTACGTTATATGGGACGACGTTATAACGTATTACGTTATATGGGACGACGTTATAAAGTATTACGTTATATGGGATGACGTTATAACGTATTACGTTATATGGGACGACATTATACCGTATTACGTTAGATGGGATGACGTTATAACGTATTGCGTTACATGGGATGACGTTATTACGCATTACGTTATATGGGACGACGTTATAACGTATTACGTTATATGGGACGACGTTATAACGTATTACGTTATACGGGATGACGTTATGAAGTATTACGTTATATGGGAAGACGTTATAACGCATTACGTTATATGGGACGAGATTATAACGTATTACGTTATATGGGATGACGTTATAACGTATTACGTTACATGGGACGACATTATACCGTATTACGTTAGATGGGATGACGTTATAACGTATTGCGTTACATGGGATGACGTTATTACGCATTACGTTATATGGGACGACGTTATAACGTATTACGTTATATGGGACGACGTTATAACGTATTACGTTATACGGGATGACGTTATAACGTAATAGGTTATATGGTATGACGTTATAACGTAGTATTTTAATGTTATGGCGTTATAACGTAATATGGTATGACGTTATAACGTATTACGTTATATGGTATGACGTTATAACGCATTACGTTATATGGGACGACATTATAACCTATTACGTTATATGGGATAACGTTATAACGTATTACGTTACATGGGATGATGTTATTACGTATTACGTTACATGGTATGACGTTATAACGTAATAGGTTATATGGTATGACGTTATACCCTATTAAGTTATATGGGATGACGTTATAACGTAATAGGTTATATGGTATGAGGTTATACTGTATTACGTTATACGGGATGACGTTATAACATGTAACGTTATATGGTATACCGTTATAACGTATTAGGTTATATGGTATAAAGTTATAACGTATTGCGTCATATGGTATGACGTTATAATGTATTACGTTATGTGGGATCACGTTATAACGTAATCGGTTATATGGTATGACGATATAACGTAATATTTTAGATCGTATGGCGTTATGACGTTATATGATATGACGTTATAACGTAATAGGTTATATGGTATGAGGTTATACCGTATTACGTTATATGGGATGACGTTATAACGAATTACGTTATATGGGATAACGTTATAACTTATTACGTTATATGGGATAACGTTATAATGTATTACGTTATATGGGACGACGTTATAACGTATTACGTTATATGGGACGACGTTATAAAGTATTACGTTATATGGGATGACGTTATAACGTATTACGTTATATGGGACGACATTATACCGTATTACGTTAGATGGGATGACGTTATAACGTATTGCGTTACATGGGATGACGTTATTACGCATTACGTTATATGGGACGACGTTATAACGTATTACGTTATATGGGACGACGTTATAACGTATTACGTTATACGGGATGACGTTATAACGTAATAGGTTATATGGTATGACGTTATAACGTAGTATTTTAATGTTATGGCGTTATAACGTAATATGGTATGACGTTATAACGTATTACGTTATATGGTATGACGTTATAACGCATTACGTTATATGGGACGACATTATAACTTATTACGTTATATGGGATAACGTTATAATGTATTACGTTATATGGGACGACGTTATAACGTATTACCTTATATGGGACGACGTTATGAAGTATTACGTTATATGGGATGACGTTATAACGTATTACGTTATATGGGACGACATTATACCGTATTACGTTAGATGGGATGACGTTATAACGTATTACGTTACATGGCATGATGTTATTACGTATTACGTTATATGGGACGACGTTATAACGTATTACGTTATATGGGACGACGCTATAACGTATTACGTTATATGGGATGACGTTATAACGTAATAGGTTATATAGTATGACGTTATAACGTAGTATTTTAATGGTATGGCGTTATAACGTTACATGGTATGACGTTATAACGTATTACGTTATATGGGACGACGTTATAACGTATTACGTTACATGTGATGATGTTATTACGTATTACGTTATACGGGATGACGTTATAACGTATTACGTAATATGGTATATCATTATGCCGTATTAGGTTATATGGTATGACGTTATAACGTATTACGTTATATGGTATGACGTTATAACGTAATATTTTATATGGTATGGCGTTATAACGTTACATGGTATGACGTTATAACGTTTTACGTTATATGGGTCGACGTTATAACGTATTACGTTATATGGGACGACGTTATAACGTATTACGTTATACGGGATGACGTTATAACGTAATAGGTTATATGGTATGTCGTTATAACGTAGTATTTTAACGGAATGGCGTTATAACGTTACATGGTATGACGTTATAACGTATTACGTTATATGGTATGACGTTATAACGTATTACGTTATATGGTATGACGTTATTACGTATTACGTTATATGGGACGACGTTATAACGTATTACGTTATATGGGACGACGTTATAAGGTATTACGTTATATGGGATGACGTTATTACGTATTACGTTATATGAGACGACGTTATAACGTATTACGTTATACGGGATGACGTTGTAACGTAATGGGTTATACGGTACGACGTTATAACGTAGTATTTTATATGGTATGGCGTTATAACGTTATATGGTATGTCGTTATAACTTAACAGGTTATATGGTATGACGTTATTACGTATTACGTTATATGGGACGACGTTATAACGTATTACGTTATATGGGACGACGTTATAAGGTATTACGTTATATGGGATGACGTTATTACGTATTACGTTATATGAGACGACGTTATAACGTATTACGTTATACGGGATGACGTTGTAACGTAATGGGTTATGTGGTATGACGTTATAACGTAGTATTTTATATGGTATGGCGTTATAACGTTATATGGTATGTCGTTATAACTTAACAGGTTATATGGTATGACGTTATTACGTATTACGTTATATGGGATGACGTTATAACGAATTACGTTATATGGGATAACGTTATAACGTATTACGTTATATGGGACGACATTATAGCGTATTACGTTATATGGGATGACGTTATAACGTAATAGGTTATATGGTATGACGTTATAACGTATTACGTAATATGGTATATCATTATGCCGTATTAGGTTATATGGTATGACGTTATAACGTATTACGTTATATGGTATGACGTTATAACGTAATATTTTATATGGTATGGCGTTATAACGTTACATGGTATGACGTTATAACGTAATAGGTTATATGGTATGACGTTATACCCTATTAAGTTATATGGGATGACGTTATAACGTAATAGGTTATATGGTATGAGGTTATACTGTATTACGTTATATGGGATGACGTTATAACGTATCACGTTATATGGTATACCGTTATAACGTATTAGGTTATATGGTATAAAGTTATGGTATAACGTATTGCGTCATATGGTATGACGTTATAATGTATTACGTTATGTGGGATCACGTTATAACGTAATCGGTTATATGGTATGACGATATGACGTAATATTTTATATGGTATGGCGTCATGACGTTATATGGTATGATGTTATAACGTAATAGGTTATATGGTACGAGGTTATACCGTATTACGTTATATGCGATGACGTTATAACGAATTACGTTATATGGGATAACGTTATAACGTATTACGTTATATGGGACGACGTTATAAAGTATTACGTTATACGGGATGACGTTATAACGTAATAGGTTAAATGGTATGACGTTATAACGTAGTATTTTAATGGTATGGCGTTATAACGTAATATGGTATGACGTTATAACGTATTACGTTATATGGTATGACGTTATCACGCATTACGTAATATGGGACGACATTATAACGTATTACGTTATATGGGATTACGTTATTACGTATTACGTTATATGGGACGACGTTATAACGTATTACGTCATATGGGACGACGTTATAAAGTATTACGTTATATGGGATGACGTTATAACGTATTACGTTATATGGGACGACATTATACCGTATTACGTTAGATGGGATGACGTTATAACGTATTACGTTACATGGGATGATGTTATTACGTATTACGTTAGATGGGTGGCCGTTATAACGTATTACGTTACATGGGATGATGTTATTACGTATTACGTTATATGGGACGACGTTATAACGTATTACGTTATATGGGACGACGTTATAACGTATTACGTTATACGGGATGACGTTATAACGTAATAGGTTATATGGTATGTCGTCATAACGTAGTATTTTAATGGTATGGCGTTATAACGTTACATGGTATGTCGTTATAACGTATTACGTTATATGGGATGACGTTATTACGTATTACGTTATATGGGACCACGTTATAAAGTATTACGTTATATGGGATGACGTTATAACGTAATAGGTTATATGGTATGACGTTATAACGTAGTATTTTAATGGTATGGCGATATAACGTTACATGGTATGACGTTATAACGTATTACGTTATATGGTATGACGTTATAACGTATTACGTTATATGGGACGACGTTATAACGTATTACGTTACATGGGATGATGTTAATACGTATTACGTTATATGGGACGACGTTATAACGTATTACGTTATATGGGACGACGTTATAACGTATTACGATATATGGTATGACGTTATAACGTATTACGTTATATGGGACGACGTTATAACGTATTACGTAATATGGGACGACGTTATAAAGTATTACGTTATATGGGATGAAGTTATAACGTAATAGGTTATATGGTATGACGTTATAACGTAGTATTTTAATGGTATGGCGTTATAACGTTACATGGTATGACGTTATAACGTATTACGTTATATGGGACGACGTTATAACGTATTACGTTATATGGGACGACGTTGTAACGTATTACGTTATACGGGATGGCGTTATAATGTAATAGGTTATATGGTATGACGTTATAACGTAGTATTTTAATGGTATGGCGTTATAACGTTATATGGTATGATGTTATAACGTATTACGTTATATAGTATGACGTTATAACGCATTACGTTATATGGGACGACGTTATAAGGTATTACGTTATATGGGATGACGTTATTACGTATTACGTTATATGTGACGACGTTATAACGTATTACGTTATACGGGATGACGTTGTAACGTAATGGGTTATATGGTATGACGTTATAACGTATTACGTTATACGGGATGACGTTATAACGTAATAGGTTATATAGTATGACGTTATAACGTAGTATTTTAATGGTATGGCGTTATAACGTTACATGGTATGACGTTATAACGTATTACGTTATATGGGACGACGTTATAACGTATTACGTTACATGGGATGATGTTATTACGTATTACGTTATACGGGATGACGTTATAACGTATTACGTAATATGGTATATCGTTATGCCGTATTAGGTTATATGGTATGACGTTATAACGTATTACGTTATATGGTATGACGTTATAACGTAATATTTTATATGGTATGGCGTTATAACGTTACATGGTATGACCTTATAACGTATTACGTTATATGGGACGACGTTATATCGTATTACGCTATACGGGATGACGTTATAACGTAATAGGTTATATGGTATGTCGTTATAACGTAGTATTTTAACGGAATGGCGTTATAACGTTACATGGTATGACGTTATAACGTATTACGTTATATGGTATGACGTTATAACGTATTACGTTATATGGTATGACGTTATTACGTATTACGTTATATGGGACGACGTTATAACGTATTACGTTATATGGGACGACGTTATAAGGTATTACGTTATATGGGATGACGTTATTACGTATTACGTTATATGAGACGACGTTATAACGTATTACGTTATACGGGATGACGTTGTAACGTAATGGGTTATATGGTATGACGTTATAACGTAGTATTTTATATGGTATGGGGTTATAACGTTATATGGTATGTCGTTATAACTTAACAGGTTATATGGTATGACGTTATTACGTATTACGTTATATGGGACGACGTTATAACGTATTACGTTATATGGGACGACGTTATAAGGTATTACGTTATATGGGATGACGTTATTACGTATTACGTTATATGAGACGACGTTATAACGTATTACGTTATACGGGATGACGTTGTAACGTAATGGGTTATATGGTATGACGTTATAACGTATTACGTTATACGGGATGACGTTATAACGTAATAGGTTATATAGTATGACGTTATAACGTAGTATTTTAATGGTATGGCGTTATAACGTTACATGGTATGACGTTATAACGTATTACGTTATATGGGACGACGTTATAACGTATTACGTTACATGGGATGATGTTATTACGTATTACGTTATACGGGATGACGTTATAACGTATTACGTAATATGGTATATCGTTATGCCGTATTAGGTTATATGGTATGACGTTATAACGTATTACGTTATATGGTATGACGTTATAACGTAATATTTTATATGGTATGGCGTTATAACGTTACATGGTATGACGTTATAACGTATTACGTTATATGGGACGACGTTATAACGTATTACGTTATATGGGACGACGTTATAACGTATTACGTTATGCGGGATGACGTTATAACGTAATAGGTTATATGGTATGTCGTTATAACGTAGTATTTTAACGGAATGGCGTTATAACGTTACATGGTATGACGTTATAACGTATTACGTTATATGGTATGACGTTATAACGTATTACGTTATATGGTATGACGTTATTACGTATTACGTTATATGGGACGACGTTATAACGTATTACGTTATATGGGACGACGTTATAAGGTATTACGTTATATGGGATGACGTTATTACGTATTACGTTATATGAGACAACGTTATAACGTATTACGTTATACGGGATGACGTTGTAACGTAATGGGTTATACGGTATGACGTTATAACGTAGTATTTTATATGGTATGGCATTATAACGTTATATGGTATGTCGTTATAACTTAACAGGTTATATGGTATGACGTTATTACGTATTACGTTATATGGGACGACGTTATAACGTATTACGTTATATGGGACGACGTTATAAGGTATTACGTTATATGGGATGACGTTATTACGTATTACGTTATATGAGACGACGTTATAACGTATTACGTTATACGGGATGACGTTGTAACGTAATGGGTTATATGGTATGACGTTATAACGTAGTATTTTATATGGTATGGCGTTATAACGTTATATGGTATGTCGTTATAACTTAACAGGTTATATGGTATGAGGTTATACCGTATTACGTTATATGGGATGACGTTATAACGTATTACGTTATATGGGATAACGTTATAACGTACTACGTTGTATGGGACGACATTATAACGTATTACGTTATATGGGATGACGTTATAGCGTAATAGGTTATATGGTATGACGTTATAACGTATTACGTTATATGGTATATCGTTATGCCGTATTAGGTTATATGGTATGACGTTATAACGTCTTACGTTATATGGGACGACGTTATAACGTATTACGTTATACGGGATGACGTTGTAACGTAATGGGTTATATGGTATGACGTTATAACGTAGTATTTTATATGGTATGGCGTTATAATGTTATATGGTATGACGTTATCACCTAATAGGTTATATGGTATGAGGTTATACCGTATTACGTTATATGGGATGACGTTATAACGAATTACGTTATATGGGATAACGTTATAACGTATTACGTTATATGGGACGACATTATAACGTATTACGTTATATGGGATGTCGTTATAACGTAATAGGTTATATGGTATGACGTTATAACGTATTACGTAATATGGTATATCATTATGCCGTATTAGGTTATATGGTATGACGTTATAACGTATTACGTTATATGGTATGACGTTATAACGTAATATTTTATATGGTATGGCGTTATAACGTTACATGGTATGACGTTATAACGTAATAGGTTATATGGTATGACGTTATACCCTATTAAGTTATATGGGATGACGTTATAACGTAATAGGTTATATGGTATGAGGTTATACTGTATTACGTTATATGGGATGACGTTATAACGTATCACGTTATATGGTATACCGTTATAACGTATTAGGTTATATGGTATAAAGTTATGGTATAACGTATTGCGTCATATGGTATGACGTTATAATGTATTACGTTATGTGGGATCACGTTATAACGTAATCGGTTATATGGTATGACGATATGACGTAATATTTTATATGGTATGGCGTTATGACGTTATATGGTATGATGTTATAACGTAATAGGTTATATGGTATGAGGTTATACCGTATTACGTTATATGCGATGACGTTATAACGAATTACGTTATATGGGATAACGTTATAACGTATTACGTTATATGGGACGACGTTATAAAGTATTACGTTATACGGGATGACGTTATAACGTAATAGGTTAAATGGTATGACGTTATAACGTAGTATTTTAATGGTATGGCGTTATAACGTAATATGGTATGACGTTATAACGTATTACGTTATATGGTATGACGTTATAACGCATTACGTTATATGGGACGACATTATAACGTATTACGTTATATGGGATTACGTTATCACGTATTACGTTATATGGGACGACGTTATAACGTATTACGTCATATGGGACGACGTTATAAAGTATTACGTTATATGGGATGACGTTATAACGTATTACGTTATATGGGACGACATTATACCGTATTACGTTAGATGGGATGACGTTATAACGTATTACGTTACATGGGATGATGTTATTACGTATTACGTTATATGGGACGACGTTATAACGTATTACGTTATATGGGACGACGTTATAACGTATTACGTTATACGGGATGACGTTATAACGTAATAGGTTATATGGTATGTCGTCATAACGTAGTATTTTAATGGTATGGCGTTATAACGTTACATGGTATGACGTTATAACGTATTACGTTATATGGGATGACGCTATTACGTATTACGTTATATGGGACGACGTTATAACGTGTTACGTTATATGGGACGACGTTATAAAGTATTACGTTATATGGGATGACGTTATAACGTAATAGGTTTTATGGTATGACGTTATAACGTAGTATTTTAATGGTATGGCGATATAGCGTTACATGGTATGACGTTATAACGTATTACGTTATATGGTATGACGTTATAACGTATTACGTTATATGGGACGACGTTATAACGTATTACGTTACATGGGATGATGTTATTACGTATTACGTTATATGGGACGACGTTATAACGTATTACGATATATGGTATGACGTTATAACGTATTACGTTATATGGGACGACGTTATAACGTATTACGTTATATGGGACGACGTTATAAAGTATTACGTTATATGGGATGACGTTATAACGTAATAGGTTTTATGGTATGACGTTATAACGTAGTATTTTAATGGTATGGCGATATAGCGTTACATGGTATGACGTTGTAACGTATTACGTTATACGGGATGACGTTATAATGTAATAGGTTATATGGTATGACGTTATAACGTAGTATTTTAATGGTATGGCGTTATAACGTTATATGGTATGACGTTATAACGTATTACGTTATATAGTATGACGTTATAACGCATTACGTTATATGGGACGACGTTATAAGGTATTACGTTATATGGGATGACGTTATTACGTATTACGTTAAATGAGACGACGTTATAACGTATTACGTTATACGGGATGACGTTGTAACGTAATGGGTTATATGGTATGACGTTATAACGTATTACGTTACACGGGATGACGTTATAACGTAATAGGTTATATAGTATGACGTTATAACGTAGTATTTTAATGGTATGGCGTTATAACGTTACATGGTATGACGTTATAACGTATTACGTTATATGGGACGACGTTATAACGTATTACGTTACATGGGATGATGTTATTACGTATTACGTTATACGGGCTGACGTTATAACGTATTACGTAATATGGTATATCGTTATGCCGTATTAGGTTATATGGTATGACGTTATAACGTATTACGTTATATGGTATGACGTTATAACGTAATATTTTATATGGTAAGGCGTTATAACGTTACATGGTATGACGTTATAACGTATTACGTTATATGGGACGACGTTATAACGTATTACGTTATATGGGACGACTTTATAACGTATTACGTTATACGGGATGACGTTATAACGTAATAGGTTATATGATATGTCGTTATAACGTATTATTTTAACGGAATGGCGTTATAACGTTACATGGTATGACGTTATAACGTATTACGTTATATGGTATGACGTTATAACGTATTACGTTATATGGTATGACGTTATTACGTATTACGTTATACGGGATGACGTTATAACGTATTACGTAATATGGTATATCGTTATGCCGTATTAGGTTATATGGTATGACGTTATAACGTATTACGTTATATGGTATGACGTTATAACGTAATATTTTATATGGTATGGCGTTATAACGTTACATGGTATGACGTTATAACGTATTACGTTATATGGGACGACGTTATAACGTATTACGTAATATGGTATATCGTTATGCCGTATTAGGTTATATGGTATGACGTTATAACGTATTACGTTATATGGTATGACGTTATAACGTAGTATTTTAATGGTATGGCGTTATAACGTTACATGGTATGACGTTATAACGTATTACGTTAGATGGGTGGCCGTTATAACGTATTACGTTACATGGGATGATGTTATTACGTATTACGTTATATGGGACGACGTTATAACGTATTACGTTATATGGGACGACGTTATAACGTATTACGTTATACGGGATGACGTTATAACGTAATAGGTTATATTGTATGTCGTCATAACGTAGTATTTTAATGGTATGGCGTTATAACGTTACATGGTATGACGTTATAACGTACTACGTTATGTGGGATGACGTTATTACGTATTACGTTATATGGGACGACGTTATAACGTGTTACGTTATATGGGTCCACGTTATAAAGTATTACGTTATATGGGATGACGTTATAACGTAATAGGTTATATGGTATGACGTTATAACGTAGTATTTTAATGGTATGGCGATATAACGTTACATGGTATGACGTTATAACGTATTACGTTATATGGTATGACGTTATAACGTATTACGTTATGTGGGACGACGTTATAACGTATTACGTTACATGGGATGATGTTATTACGTATTACGTTATATGGGACGACGTTATAACGTATTACGTTATATGGGACGACGTTATAACGTATTACGATATATGGTATGACGTTATAGCGTATTACGCTATATGGGACGACGTTATAACGTATTACGTAATATGGGACGACGTTATAACGTATTACGTTACATGGGATGATGTTATTACGTATTACGTTATATGGGACGACGTTATTACGTATTACGTTATATGGGACGACGTTATAACGTGTTACGTTATATGGGTCCACGTTATAAAGTATTACATTATATGGGATGAAGTTATAATGTAATAGGTTATATGGTATGACGTTATAACGTAGTATTTTAATGGTATGGCGTTATAACGTTACATGGTATGACGTTATAACGTATTACGTTATATGGGACGACGTTATAACGTATTAGGTTACATGGGATGATGTTATTACGTATTACGTTACACGGGATGACGTTATAACGTATTACGTAATATGGTATATCGTTATGCCGTATTAGGTTATATGGTATGACGTTATAACGTATTACGTTATATGGTATGTCGTTATAACGTAGTATTTTAACGGAATGGCGTTATAACGTTACATGGTATGACGTTATAACGTATTACGTTATATGGTATGACGTTATAACGTATTACGTTATATGGTATGACGTTATTACGTATTACGTTATATGGGACGACGTTATAACGTATTACGTTATATGGGACGACGTTATAAGGTATTACGTTATATGGGATGACGTTATTACGTATTACGTTATATGAGACGACGTTATAACGTATTACGTTATACGGGATGACGTTGTAACGTAATGGGTTATATGGTATGACGTTATAACGTATTACGTTATACGGGATGACGTTATAACGTAATAGGTTATATAGTATGACGTTATAACGTAGTATTTTAATGGTATGGCGTTATAACGTTACATGGTATGACGTTATAACGTATTACGTTATATGGGATGACGTTATAGCGTAATAGGTTATATGGTATGACGTTATAACGTATTACGTTATATGGTATATCGTTATGCCGTATTAGGTTATATGGTATGACGTTATAACGTATTACGTTATATGGGACGACGTTATAACGTATTACGTTATACGGGATGACGTTGTAACGTAATGGGTTATATGGTATGACGTTAGAACGTAGTATTTTATATGGTATGGCGTTATAATGTTATATGGTATGACGTTATCACCTAATAGGTTATATGGTATGACGTTATACCCTATTAAGTTATATGGGATGACGTTATAACGTAATAGGTTATATGGAATGAGGTTATACTGTATTACGTTATATGGGATGACGTTATAACGTATCACGTTATATGGTATACCGTTATAACGTATTAGGTTATATGGTATAAAGTTATGGTATAACGTATTGCGTCATATGGTATGACGTTATAATGTATTACGTTATGTGGGATCACGTTATAACGTAATCGGTTATATGGTATGACGATATGACGTAATATTTTATATGGTATGGCGTTATGACGTTATATGGTATGATGTTATAACGTAATAGGTTATATGGTATGAGGTTATACCGTATTACGTTATATGCGATGACGTTATAACGAATTACGTTATATGGGATAACGTTATAACGTATTACGTTATATGGGACGACGTTATAAAGTATTACGTTATACGGGATGACGTTATAACGTAATAGGTTAAATGGTATGACGTTATAACGTAGTATTTTAATGGTATGGCGTTATAACGTAATATGGTATGACGTTATAACGTATTACGTTACATGGTATGACGTTATAACGCATTACGTTATATGGGACGACATTATAACGTATTACGTTATATGGGATTACGTTATCACGTATTACGTTATATGGGACGACGTTATAACGTATTACGTCATATGGGACGACGTTATAAAGTATTACGTTATATGGGATGACGTTATAACGTATTACGTTATATGGGACGACATTATACCGTATTACGTTAGATGGGATGACGTTATAACGTATTACGTTACATGGGATGATGTTATTACGTATTACGTTAGATGGGTGGCCGTTATAACGTATTACGTTAGATGGGTGGCCGTTATAACGTATTACGTTACATGGGATGATGTTATTACGTATTACGTTATATGGGACGTCGTTATAACGTATTACGTTATATGGGACGACGTTATAACGTATTACGTTATACGGGATGACGTTATAACGTAATAGGTTATATGGTATGTCGTCATAACGTAGTATTTTAATGGTATGGCGTTATAACGTTACATGGTATGACGTTATAACGTATTACGTTATATGGGATGACGCTATTACGTATTACGTTATATGGGACGACGTTATAACGTGTTACGTTATATGGGACGACGTTATAAAGTATTACGTTATATGGGATGACGTTATAACGTAATAGGTTTTATGGTATGACGTTATAACGTAGTATTTTAATGGTATGGCGATATAGCGTTACATGGTATGACGTTATAACGTATTACGTTATATGGTATGACGTTATAACGTATTACGTTATATGGGACGACGTTATAACGTATTACGTTACATGGGATGATGTTATTACGTATTACGTTATATGGGACGACGTTATAACGTATTACGATATATGGTATGACGTTATAACGTATTACGTTATATGGGACGACGTTATAACGTATTACGTAATATGGGACGACGCTATAAAGTATTACGTTATATGGGATGAAGTTATAACGTAATAGGTTATATGGTATGACGTTATAACGTAGTATTTTAATGGTATGGCGTTATAACGTTACATGGTATGACGTTATAACGTGTTACGTTATATGGGACGACGTTATAACGTATTACGTTATATGGGACGACGTTGTAACGTATTACGTTATACGGGATGACGTTATAATGTAATAGGTTATATGGTATGACGTTATAACGTAGTATTTTAATGGTATGGCGTTATAACGTTATATGGTATGACGTTATAACGTATTACGTTATATAGTATGACGTTATAACGCATTACGTTATATGGGACGACGTTATAAGGTATTACGTTATATGGGATGACGTTATTACGTATTACGTTAAATGAGACGACGTTATAACGTATTACGTTATACGGGATGACGTTGTAACGTAATGGGTTATATGGTATGACGTTATAACGTATTACGTTATACGGGATGACGTTATAACGTAATAGGTTATATAGTATGACGTTATAACGTAGTATTTTAATGGTATGGCGTTATAACGTTACATGGTATGACGTTATAACGTATTACGTTATATGGGACGACGTTATAACGTATTACGTTACATGGGATGATGTTATTACGTATTACGTTATACGGGATGACGTTATAACGTATTACGTAATATGGTATATCGTTATGCCGTATTAGGTTATATGGTATGACGTTATAACGTATTACGTTATATGCTATGACGTTATAACGTAATATTTTATATGGTAAGGCGTTATAACGTTACATGGTATGACGTTATAACGTATTACGTTATATGGGACGACGTTATAACGTATTACGTTATATGGGACGACGTTATAACGTATTACGTTATACGGGATGACGTTATAACGTAATAGGTTATATGATATGTCGTTATAACGTAGTATTTTAACGGAATGGCGTTATAACGTTACATGGTATGACGTTATAACGTATTACGTTATATGGTATGACGTTATAACGTATTACGTTATATGGTATTACGTTATTACGTATTACGTTATACGGGATGACGTTATAACGTATTACGTAATATGGTATATCGTTATGCCGTATTAGGTTATATGGTATGACGTTATAACGTATTACGTTATATGGTATGACGTTATAACGTAATATTTTATATGGTATGGCGTTATAACGTTACATGGTATGACGTTATAACGTATTACGTTATATGGGACGACGTTATAACGTATTACGTTATATGGGACGACGTTATAACGTATTACGTTATACGGGATGACGTTATAACGTAATAGGTTATATGGTATGTCGTTATAACGTAGTATTTTAACGGAATGGCGTTATAACGTTACATGGTATGACGTTATAACGTATTACGTTATATGGGACGACGTTATAAGGTATTACGTTATATGGGATGACGTTATTACGTATTACGTTATATGAGACGACGTTATAACGTATTACGTTATACGGGATGACGTTGTAACGTAATGGGTTATACGGTATGACGTTATAACGTAGTATTTTATATGGTATGGCGTTATAAGGTTATATGGTATGTCGTTATAACTTAACAGGTTATATGGTATGACGTTATTACGTATTACGTTATATGGGACGACGTTATAACGTATTACGTTATATGGGACGACGTTATAAGGTATTACGTTATATGGGATGACGTTATTACGTATTACGTTATATGGGACGACGTTATAACGTATTACGTTATACGGTATGACGTTACAACGTAATAGGTTATATGGTATGTCGTCATAACGTAGTATTTTAATGGTATGGCGTTATAACGTTACATGGTATGACGTTATAACGTATTACGTTATATGGTATATCGTTATGCCGTATTAGGTTATATGGTATGACGTTATAACGTATTACGTTATATGGGACGACGTTATAACGTATTACGTTATACGGGATGACGTTGTAACGTAATGGGTTATATGGTATGACGTTATAACGTAGTATTTTATATGGTACGGCGTTATAATGTTATATGGTATGACGTTATCACCTAATAGGTTATATGGTATGAGGTTATACCGTATTACGTTATATGGGATGACGTTATAACGAATTACGTTATATGGGATAACGTTATAACGTATTACGTTATATGGGACGACATTATAACGTATTACGTTATATGGGATGACGTTATAACGTAATAGGTTATATGGTATGACGTTATAACGTATTACGTAATATGGTATATCATTATGCCGTATTAGGTTATATGGTATGACGTTATAACGTATTACGTTATATGGTATGACGTTATAACGTAATATTTTATATGGTATGGCGTTATAACGTTACATGGTATGACGTTATAACGTAATAGGTTATATGGTATGACGTCATACCATATTAAGTTATATGGGATGACGTTATAACGTAATTGGTTATATGGTATGAGGTTATACTGTATTACGTTATATGGGATGACGTTATAACGTATCACGTTATATGGTATACCGTTATAACGTATTAGGTTATATGGAATAAAGTTATGGTATAACGTATTGCGTCATATGGTATGACGTTATAATGTATTACGTTATGTGGGATCACGTTATAACGTAATCGGTTATATGGTATGACGATATGACGTAATATTTTATATGGTATGGCGTTATGACGTTATATGGTATGATGTTATAACGTAATAGGTTATATGGTATGAGGTTATACCGTATTACGTTATATGCGATGACGTTATAACGAATTACGTTATATGGGATAACGTTATAACGTATTACGTTATATGGGACGACGTTATAAAGTATTACGTTATACGGGATGACGTTATAACGTAATAGGTTAAATGGTATGACGTTATAACGTAGTATTTTAATGGTATGGCGTTATAACGTAATATGGTATGACGTTATAACGTATTACGTTATATGGTATGACGTTATAACGCATTACGTTATATGGGACGACATTATAACGTATTACGTTATATGGGATTACGTTATCACGTATTACGTTATATGGGACGACGTTATAACGTATTACGTCATATGGGACGACGTTATAAAGTATTACGTTATATGGGATGACGTTATAACGTATTACGTTATATGGGACGACATTATACCGTATTACGTTAGATGGGATGACGTTATAACGTATTACGTTACATGGGATGATGTTATTACGTATTACGTTAGATGGGTGGCCGTTATAACGTATTACGTTACATGGGATGATGTTATTACGTATTACGTTATATGGGACGACGTTATAACGTATTACGTTATATGGGACGACGTTATAACGTATTACGTTATACGGGATGACGTTATAACGTAATAGGTTATATGGTATGTCGTCATAACGTAGTATTTTAATGGTATGGCGTTATAACGTTACATGGTATGACGTTATAACGTATTACGTTATATGGGATGACGCTATTACGTATTACGTTATATGGGACGACGTTATAACGTGTTACGTTATATGGGACGACGTTATAAAGTATTACGTTATATGGGATGACGTTATAACGTAATAGGTTTTATGGTATGACGTTATAACGTAGTATTTTAATGGTATGGCGATATAGCGTTACATGGTATGACGTTATAACGTATTACGTTATACGGGATGACGTTGTAACGTAATGGGTTATATGGTATGACGTTATAACGTAGTATTTTATATGGTACGGCGTTATAATGTTATATGGTATGACGTTATCACCTAATAGGTTATATGGTATGAGGTTATACCGTATTACGTTATATGGGATGACGTTATAACGAATTACGTTATATGGGATAACGTTATAACGTATTACGTTATATGGGACGACATTATAACGTATTACGTTATATGGGATGACGTTATAACGTAATAGGTTATATGGTATGACGTTATAACGTATTACGTAATATGGTATATCATTATGCCGTATTAGGTTATATGGTATGACGTTATAACGTATTACGTTATATGGTATGACGTTATAACGTAATATTTTATATGGTATGGCGTTATAACGTTACATGGTATGACGTTATAACGTAATAGGTTATATGGTATGACGTCATACCATATTAAGTTATATGGGATGACGTTATAACGTAATTGGTTATATGGTATGAGGTTATACTGTATTACGTTATATGGGATGACGTTATAACGTATCACGTTATATGGTATACCGTTATAACGTATTAGGTTATATGGAATAAAGTTATGGTATAACGTATTGCGTCATATGGTATGACGTTATAATGTATTACGTTATGTGGGATCACGTTATAACGTAATCGGTTATATGGTATGACGATATGACGTAATATTTTATATGGTATGGCGTTATGACGTTATATGGTATGATGTTATAACGTAATAGGTTATATGGTATGAGGTTATACCGTATTACGTTATATGCGATGACGTTATAACGAATTACGTTATATGGGATAACGTTATAACGTATTACGTTATATGGGACGACGTTATAAAGTATTACGTTATACGGGATGACGTTATAACGTAATAGGTTAAATGGTATGACGTTATAACGTAGTATTTTAATGGTATGGCGTTATAACGTAATATGGTATGACGTTATAACGTATTACGTTATATGGTATGACGTTATAACGCATTACGTTATATGGGACGACATTATAACGTATTACGTTATATGGGATTACGTTATCACGTATTACGTTATATGGGACGACGTTATAACGTATTACGTCATATGGGACGACGTTATAAAGTATTACGTTATATGGGATGACGTTATAACGTATTACGTTATATGGGACGACATTATACCGTATTACGTTAGATGGGATGACGTTATAACGTATTACGTTACATGGGATGATGTTATTACGTATTACGTTAGATGGGTGGCCGTTATAACGTATTACGTTACATGGGATGATGTTATTACGTATTACGTTATATGGGACGACGTTATAACGTATTACGTTATATGGGACGACGTTATAACGTATTACGTTATACGGGATGACGTTATAACGTAATAGGTTATATGGTATGTCGTCATAACGTAGTATTTTAATGGTATGGCGTTATAACGTTACATGGTATGACGTTATAACGTATTACGTTATATGGGATGACGCTATTACGTATTACGTTATATGGGACGACGTTATAACGTGTTACGTTATATGGGACGACGTTATAAAGTATTACGTTATATGGGATGACGTTATAACGTAATAGGTTTTATGGTATGACGTTATAACGTAGTATTTTAATGGTATGGCGATATAGCGTTACATGGTATGACGTTATAACGTATTACGTTATATGGTATGACGTTATAACGTATTACGTTATATGGGACGACGTTATAACGTATTACGTTACATGGGATGATGTTATTACGTATTACGTTATATGGGACGACGTTATAACGTATTACGTTATATGGGACGACGTTATAACGTATTACGATATATGGTATGACGTTATAACGTATTACGTTATATGGGACGACGTTATAACGTATTACGTAATATGGGACGACGTTATAAAGTATTACGTTATATGGGATGAAGTTATATCGTAATAGGTTATATGGTATGACGTTATAACGTAGTATTTTAATGGTATGGCGTTATAACGTTACATGGTATGACGTTATAACGTATTACGTTATATGGGACGACGTTATAACGTATTACGTTATATGGGACGACGTTGTAACGTATTACGTTATACGGGATGACGTTATAATGTAATAGGTTATATGGTATGACGTTATAACGTAGTATTTTAATGGTATGGCGTTATAACGTTATATGGTATGACGTTATAACGTATTACGTTATATAGTATGACGATATAACGCATTACGTTATATGGGACGACGTTATAAGGTATTACGTTATATGGGATGACGTTATTACGTATTACGTTAAATGAGACGACGTTATAACGTATTACGTTATACGGGATGACGTTGTAACGTAATGGGTTATATGGTATGACGTTATAACGTATTACGTTATACGGGATGACGTTATAACGTAATAGGTTATATAGTATGACGTTATAACGTAGTATTTTAATGGTATGGCGTTATAACTTTACATGGTATGACGTTATAACGTATTACGTTATATGGGACGACGTTATAACGTATTACGTTACATGGGATGATGTTATTACGTATTACGTTATACGGGATGACGTTATAACGTATTACGTAATATGGTATATCGTTATGCCGTATTAGGTTATATGGTATGACGTTATAACGTATTACGTTATATGGTATGACGTTATAACGTAATATTTTATATGGTATGGCGTTATAACGTTACATGGTATGACGTTATAACGTATTACGTTATATGGGACGACGTTATAACGTATTACGTTATATGGGACGACGTTATAACGTATTACGTTATACGGGATGACGTTATAACGTAATAGGTTATATGATATGTCGTTATAACGTAGTATTTTAACGGAATGGCGTTATAACGTTACATGGTATGACGTTATAACGTATTACGTTATATGGTATGACGTTATAACGTATTACGTTATATGGTATGACGTTATTACGTATTACGTTATACGGGATGACGTTATAACGTATTACGTAATATGGTATATCGTTATGCCGTATTAGGTTATGTGGTATGACGTTATAACGTATTACGTTATATGGTATGACGTTATAACGTAATATTTTATATGGTATGGCGTTATAACGTTACATGGTATGACGTTATAACATATTACGTTATATGGGACGACGTTATAACGTATTACGTTATATGGGACGACGTTATAACGTATTACGTTATACGGGATGACGTTATAACGTAATAGGTTATATGGTATGTCGTTATAACGTAGTATTTTAACGGAATGGCGTTATAACGTTACATGGTATGACGTTATAACGTATTACGTTATATGGTATGACGTTATAACGTATTACGTTATATGGTATGACGTTATTACGTATTACGTTATATGGGACGACGTTATAACGTATTACGTTATATGGGACGACGTTATAAGGTATTACGTTATATGGGATGACGTTATTACGTATTACGTTATATGAGACGACGTTATAACGTATTACGTTATACGGGATGACGTTGTAACGTAATGGGTTATACGGTATGACGTTATAACGTAGTATTTTATATGGTATGGCGTTATAAGGTTATATGGTATGTCGTTATAACTTAACAGGTTATATGGTATGACGTTATTACGTATTACGTTATATGGGACGACGTTATAACGTATTACGTTATATGGGACGACGTTATAAGGTATTACGTTATATGGGATGACGTTATTACGTATTACGTTATATGGGACGACGTTATAACGTATTACGTTATACGGGATGACGTTACAACGTAATAGGTTATATGGTATGTCGTCATAACGTAGTATTTTAATGGTATGGCGTTATAACGTTACATGGTATGACGTTATAACGTATTACGTTATATGGTATATCGTTATGCCGTATAAGGTTATATGGTATGACGTTATAACGTATTACGTTATATGGGACGACGTTATAACGTATTACGTTATACGGGATGACGTTGTAACGTAATGGGTTATGTGGTATGACGTTATAACGTAGTATTTTATATGGTACGGCGTTATAATGTTATATGGTATGACGTTATCACCTAATAGGTTATATGGTATGAGGTTATACCGTATTACGTTATATGGGATGACGTTATAACGAATTACGTTATATGGGATAACGTTATAACGTATTACGTTATATGGGACGACATTATAACGTATTACGTTATATGGGATGACGTTATAACGTAATAGGTTATATGGTATGACGTTATAACGTATTACGTAATATGGTATATCATTATGCCGTATTAGGTTATATGGTATGACGTTATAACGTATTACGTTATATGGTATGACGTTATAACGTAATATTTTATATGGTATGGCGTTATAACGTTACATGGTATGACGTTATAACGTAATAGGTTATATGGTATGACGTTATACCATATTAAGTTATATGGGATGACGTTATAACGTAATAGGTTATATGGTATGAGGTTATACTGTATTACGTTATATGGGATGACGTTATAACGAATTACGTTATATGGGATAACGTTATAACGTATTACGTTATATGGGACGACGTTATAACGTATTACGTAATATGGGACGACGTTATAAAGTATTACGTTATATGGGATGAAGTTATAACGTAATAGGTTATATGGTATGACGTTATAACGTAGTATTTTAATGGTATGGCGTTATAACGTTACATGGTATGACGTTATAGCGTAGTATTTTATATGGTATGGCGTTATAATGTTATATGGTATGTCGTTATAGCTTAGCAGGTTATATGGTATGAGGTTATACCGTATTACGTTATATGGGATGACGTTATAACGTATTACGTTATATGGGATAACGTTATAACGTACTACGTTGTATGGGACGACATTATAACGTATTACGTTATATGGGATGACGTTATAACGTAATAGGTTATATGGTATGACGTTATAACGTATTACGTTATATGGTATATCGTTATGCCGTATTAGGTTATATGGTATGACGTTATAACGTATTACGTTATATGGGACGACGTTATAACGTATTACGTTATACGGGATGACGTTGTAACGTAATGGGTTATATGGTATGACGTTATAACGTAGTATTTTATATGGTATGGCGTTATAATGTTATATGGTATGACGTTATCACCTAATAGGTTATATGGTATGAGGTTATACCGTATTACGTTATATGGGATGACGTTATAACGAATTACGTTATATGGGATAACGTTATAACGTATTACGTTATATGGGACGACATTATAACGTATTACGTTATATGGGATGACGTTATAACGTAATAGGTTATATGGTATGACGTTATAACGTATTACGTAATATGGTATATCATTATGCCGTATTAGGTTATATGGTATGACGTTATAACGTATTACGTTATATGGTATGACGTTATAACGTAATATTTTATATGGTATGGCGTTATAACGTTACATGGTATGACGTTATAACGTAATAGGTTATATGGTATGACGTTATACCATATTAAGTTATATGGGATGACGTTATAACGTAATAGGTTATATGGTATGAGGTTATACTGTATTACGTTATATGGGATGACGTTATAACGTATCACGTTATATGGTATACCGTTATAACGTATTAGGTTGTATGGTATAAAGTTATGGTATAACGTATTGCGTCATATGGTATGACGTTATAATGTATTACGTTATGTGGGTTCACGTTATAACGTAATCGGTTATATGGTATGACGATATGACGTAATATTTTATATGGTATGGCGTTATGACGTTATATGGTATGATGTTATAACGTAATAGGTTATATGGTATGAGGTTATACCGTATTACGTTATATGCGATGACGTTATAACGAATTACGTTATATGGGATAACGTTATAACGTATTACGTTATATGGGACGACGTTATAAAGTATTACGTTATACGGGATGACGTTATAACGTAATAGGTTAAATGGTATGACGTTATAACGTAGTATTTTAATGGTATGGCGTTATAACGTAATATGGTATGACGTTATAACGTATTACGTTATATGGTATGACGTTATAACGCATTACGTTATATGGGACGACATTATAACGTATTACGTTATATGGGATTACGTTATCACATATTACGTTATATGGGACGACGTTATAACGTATTACGTCATATGGGACGACGTTATAAAGTATTACGTTATATGGGATGACGTTATAACGTAATAGGTTTTATGGTATGACGTTATAACGTAGTATTTTAATGGTATGGCGATATAGCGTTACATGGTATGACGTTATAACGTATTACGTTATATGGTATGACGTTATAACGTATTACGTTATATGGGACGACGTTATAACGTATTACGTTACATGGGATGATGTTATTACGTATTACGTTATATGGGACGACGTTATAACGTATTACGTTATATGGGACGACGTTATAACGTATTACGATATATGGTATGACGTTATAACGTATTACGTTATATGGGACGACGTTATAACGTATTACGTAATATGGGACGACGTTATAAAGTATTACGTTATATGGGATGAAGTTATATCGTAATAGGTTATATGGTATGACGTTATAACGTAGTATTTTAATGGTATGGCGTTATAACGTTACATGGTATGACGTTATAACGTATTACGTTATATGGGACGACGTTATAACGTATTACGTTATATGGGACGACGTTGTAACGTATTACGTTATACGGGATGACGTTATAATGTAATAGGTTATATGGTATGACGTTATAACGTAGTATTTTATAGGTATGGCGTTATAACGTTATATGGTATGACGTTATAACGTATTACGTTATATAGTATGACGATATAACGCATTACGTTATATGGGACGACGTTATAAGGTATTACGTTATATGGGATGACGTTATTACGTATTACGTTAAATGAGACGACGTTATAACGTATTACGTTATACGGGATGACGTTGTAACGTAATGGGTTATATGGTATGACGTTATAACGTATTACGTTATACGGGATGACGTTATAACGTAATAGGTTATATAGTATGACGTTATAACGTAGTATTTTAATGGTATGGCGTTATAACTTTACATGGTATGACGTTATAACGTATTACGTTATATGGGACGACGTTATAACGTATTACGTTACATGGGATGATGTTATTACGTATTACGTTATACGGGATGACGTTATAACGTATTACGTAATATGGTATATCGTTATGCCGTATTAGGTTATATGGTATGACGTTATAACGTATTACGTTATATGGTATGACGTTATAACGTAATATTTTATATGGTATGGCGTTATAACGTTACATGGTATGACGTTATAACGTATTACGTTATATGGGACGACGTTATAACGTATTACGTTATATGGGACGACGTTATAACGTATTACGTTATACGGGATGACGTTATAACGTAATAGGTTATATGATATGTCGTTATAACGTAGTATTTTAACGGAATGGCGTTATAACGTTACATGGTATGACGTTATAACGTATTACGTTATATGGTATGACGTTATAACGTATTACGTTATATGGTATGACGTTATTACGTATTACGTTATACGGGATGACGTTATAACGTATTACGTAATATGGTATATCGTTATGCCGTATTAGGTTATGTGGTATGACGTTATAACGTATTACGTTATATGGTATGACGTTATAACGTAATATTTTATATGGTATGGCGTTATAACGTTACATGGTATGACGTTATAACATATTACGTTATATGGGACGACGTTATAACGTATTACGTTATATGGGACGACGTTATAACGTATTACGTTATACGGGATGACGTTATAACGTAATAGGTTATATGGTATGTCGTTATAACGTAGTATTTTAACGGAATGGCGTTATAACGTTACATGGTATGACGTTATAACGTATTACGTTATATGGTATGACGTTATAACGTATTACGTTATATGGTATGACGTTATTACGTATTACGTTATATGGGACGACGTTATAACGTATTACGTTATATGGGACGACGTTATAAGGTATTACGTTATATGGGATGACGTTATTACGTATTACGTTATATGAGACGACGTTATAACGTATTACGTTATACGGGATGACGTTGTAACGTAATGGGTTATACGGTATGACGTTATAACGTAGTATTTTATATGGTATGGCGTTATAAGGTTATATGGTATGTCGTTATAACTTAACAGGTTATATGGTATGACGTTATTACGTATTACGTTATATGGGACGACGTTATAACGTATTACGTTATATGGGACGACGTTATAAGGTATTACGTTATATGGGATGACGTTATTACGTATTACGTTATATGGGACGACGTTATAACGTATTACGTTATACGGGATGACGTTACAACGTAATAGGTTATATGGTATGTCGTCATAACGTAGTATTTTAATGGTATGGCGTTATAACGTTACATGGTATGACGTTATAACGTATTACGTTATATGGTATATCGTTATGCCGTATAAGGTTATATGGTATGACGTTATAACGTATTACGTTATATGGGACGACGTTATAACGTATTACGTTATACGGGATGACGTTGTAACGTAATGGGTTATGTGGTATGACGTTATAACGTAGTATTTTATATGGTACGGCGTTATAATGTTATATGGTATGACGTTATCACCTAATAGGTTATATGGTATGAGGTTATACCGTATTACGTTATATGGGATGACGTTATAACGAATTACGTTATATGGGATAACGTTATAACGTATTACGTTATATGGGACGACATTATAACGTATTACGTTATATGGGATGACGTTATAACGTAATAGGTTATATGGTATGACGTTATAACGTATTACGTAATATGGTATATCATTATGCCGTATTAGGTTATATGGTATGACGTTATAACGTATTACGTTATATGGTATGACGTTATAACGTAATATTTTATATGGTATGGCGTTATAACGTTACATGGTATGACGTTATAACGTAATAGGTTATATGGTATGACGTTATACCATATTAAGTTATATGGGATGACGTTATAACGTAATAGGTTATATGGTATGAGGTTATACTGTATTACGTTATATGGGATGACGTTATAACGAATTACGTTATATGGGATAACGTTATAACGTATTACGTTATATGGGACGACGTTATAACGTATTACGTAATATGGGACGACGTTATAAAGTATTACGTTATATGGGATGAAGTTATAACGTAATAGGTTATATGGTATGACGTTATAACGTAGTATTTTAATGGTATGGCGTTATAACGTTACATGGTATGACGTTATAGCGTAGTATTTTATATGGTATGGCGTTATAATGTTATATGGTATGTCGTTATAGCTTAGCAGGTTATATGGTATGAGGTTATACCGTATTACGTTATATGGGATGACGTTATAACGTATTACGTTATATGGGATAACGTTATAACGTACTACGTTGTATGGGACGACATTATAACGTATTACGTTATATGGGATGACGTTATAACGTAATAGGTTATATGGTATGACGTTATAACGTATTACGTTATATGGTATATCGTTATGCCGTATTAGGTTATATGGTATGACGTTATAACGTATTACGTTATATGGGACGACGTTATAACGTATTACGTTATACGGGATGACGTTGTAACGTAATGGGTTATATGGTATGACGTTATAACGTAGTATTTTATATGGTATGGCGTTATAATGTTATATGGTATGACGTTATCACCTAATAGGTTATATGGTATGAGGTTATACCGTATTACGTTATATGGGATGACGTTATAACGAATTACGTTATATGGGATAACGTTATAACGTATTACGTTATATGGGACGACATTATAACGTATTACGTTATATGGGATGACGTTATAACGTAATAGGTTATATGGTATGACGTTATAACGTATTACGTAATATGGTATATCATTATGCCGTATTAGGTTATATGGTATGACGTTATAACGTATTACGTTATATGGTATGACGTTATAACGTAATATTTTATATGGTATGGCGTTATAACGTTACATGGTATGACGTTATAACGTAATAGGTTATATGGTATGACGTTATACCATATTAAGTTATATGGGATGACGTTATAACGTAATAGGTTATATGGTATGAGGTTATACTGTATTACGTTATATGGGATGACGTTATAACGTATCACGTTATATGGTATACCGTTATAACGTATTAGGTTGTATGGTATAAAGTTATGGTATAACGTATTGCGTCATATGGTATGACGTTATAATGTATTACGTTATGTGGGATCACGTTATAACGTAATCGGTTATATGGTATGACGATATGACGTAATATTTTATATGGTATGGCGTTATGACGTTATATGGTATGATGTTATAACGTAATAGGTTATATGGTATGAGGTTATACCGTATTACGTTATATGCGATGACGTTATAACGAATTACGTTATATGGGATAACGTTATAACGTATTACGTTATATGGGACGACGTTATAAAGTATTACGTTATACGGGATGACGTTATAACGTAATAGGTTAAATGGTATGACGTTATAACGTAGTATTTTAATGGTATGGCGTTATAACGTAATATGGTATGACGTTATAACGTATTACGTTATATGGTATGACGTTATAACGCATTACGTTATATGGGACGACATTATAACGTATTACGTTATATGGGATTACGTTATCACATATTACGTTATATGGGACGACGTTATAACGTATTACGTCATATGGGACGACGTTATAAAGTATTACGTTATATGGGATGACGTTATAACGTATTACGTTATATGGGACGACATTATACCGTATTACGTTAGATGGGATGACGTTATAACGTATTACGTTACATGGGATGATGTTATTACGTATTACGTTAGATGGGTGGCCGTTATAACGTATTACGTTACATGGGATGATGTTATTACGTATTACGTTATATGGGACGACGTTATAACGTATTACGTTATATGGGACGACGTTATAACGTATTACGTTATACGGGATGACGTTACAACGTAATAGGTTATATGGTATGTCGTCATAACGTAGTATTTTAATGGTATGGCGTTATAACGTTACATGGTATGACGTTATAACGTATTACGTTATATGGGATGACGCTATTACGTATTACGTTATATGGGACGACGTTATAACGTGTTACGTTATATGGGACGACGTTATAAAGTATTACGTTATATGGGATGACGTTATAACGTAATAGGTTTTATGGTATGACGTTATAACGTAGTATTTTAATGGTATGGCGATATAACGTTACATGGTATGACGTTATAACGTATTACGTTATATGGTATGACGTTATAACGTATTACGTTATATGGGACGACGTTATAACGTATTACGTTACATGGGATGATGTTATTACGTATTACGTTATATGGGACGACGTTATAACGTATTACGTTATATGGGACGACGTTATAACGTATTACGATATATGGTATGACGTTATAACGTATTACGTTATATGGGACGACGTTATAACGTATTACGTTATATGGGACGACGTTGTAACGTATTACGTTATACGGGATGACGTTATAATGTAATAGGTTATATGGTATGACGTTATAACGTAGTATTTTAATGGTATGGCGTTATAACGTTATATGGTATGACGTTATAACGTATTACGTTATATAGTATGACGTTATAACGCATTACGTTATATGGGACGACGTTATAAGGTATTACGTTATATGGGATGACGTTATTACGTATTACGTTAAATGAGACAACGTTATAACGTATTACGTTATACGGGATGACGTTGTAACGTAATGGGTTATATGGTATGACGTTATAACGTATTACGTTATACGGGATGACGTTATAACGTAATAGGTTATATAGTATGACGTTATAACGTAGTATTTTAATGGTATGGCGTTATAACGTTACATGGTATGACGTTATAACGTATTACGTTATATGGGACGACGTTATAACGTATTACGTTTCATGGGATGATGTTATTACGTATTACGTTATACGGGATGACGTTATAACGTATTACGTAATATGGTATATCGTTATGCCGTATTAGGTTATATGCTATGACGTTATAACGTAATATTTTATATGGTATGGCGTTATAACGTTACATGGTATGACGTTATAACGTATTACGTTATATGGGACGACGTTATAACGTATTACGTTATATGGGACGACGTTATAACGTATTACGTTATACGGGATGACGTTATAACGTAATAGGTTATATGGTATGTCGTTATAACGTAGTATGTTAACGGAATGGCGTTATAACGTTACATGGTATGACGTTATAACGTATTACGTTATATGGTATGACGTTATAACGTATTACGTTATATGGTATGACGTTATTACGTATTACGTTATATGGGACGACGTTATAACGTATTACGTTATATGGGACGACGTTATAAGGTATTACGTTATATGGGATGACGTTATTACGTATTACGTTATATGAGACGACGTTATAACGTATTACGTTATACGGGATGACGTTGTAACGTAATGGGTTATACGGTATGACGTTATAACGTAGTATTTTATATGGTATGGCGTTATAACGTTATATGGTATGTCGTTATAACTTAACAGGTTATATGGTATGACGTTATTACGTATTACGTTATATGGGACGACGTTATAACGTATTACGTTATATGGGACGACGTTATAAGGTATTACGTTATATGGGATGACGTTATTACGTATTACGTTATATGGGACGACGCTATAACGTATTACGTTATACGGGATGACGTTGTAACGTAATGGGTTATATGGTATGACGTTATAACGTAGTATTTTATATGGTATGGCGTTATAATGTTATATGGTATGACGTTATCACCTAATAGGTTATATGGTATGAGGTTATACCGTATTACGTTATATGGGATGACGTTATAACGAATTACGTTATATGGGATAACGTTATAACGTATTACGTTATATGGGACGACATTATAACGTATTACGTTATATGGGATGACGTTATAACGTAATAGGTTATATGGTATGACGTTATAACGTATTACGTAATATGGTATATCATTATGCCGTATTAGGTTATATGGTATGACGTTATAACGTATTACGTTATATGGTATGACGTTATAACGTAATATTTTATATGGTATGGCGTTATAACGTTACATGGTATGACGTTATAACGTAATAGGTTATATGGTATGACGTTATACCCTATTAAGTTATATGGGATGACGTTATAACGTAATAGGTTATATGGTATGAGGTTATACTGTTTTACGTTATATGGGATGACGTTATAACGTATCACGTTATATGGTATACCGTTATAACCTATTAGGTTATATGGTATAAAGTTATGGTATAACGTATTGCGTCATATGGTATGACGTTATAATGTATTACGTTATGTGGGATCACGTTATAACGTAATCGGTTATATGGTATGACGATATGACGTAATATTTTATATGGTATGGCGTTATGACGTTATATGGTATGATGTTATAACGTAATAGGTTATATGGTATGAGGTTATACCGTATTACGTTATATGCGATGACGTTATAACGAATTACGTTATATGGGATAACGTTATAACGTATTACGTTATATGGGACGACGTTATAACGTATTACGTCATATGTGACGACGTTATAAAGTATTACGTTATATGGGATGACGTTATAACGTATTACGTTATATGGGACGACATTATACCGTATTACGTTAGATGGGATGACGTTATAACGTATTACGTTACATGGGATGATGTTATTACGTATTACGTTAGATGGGTGGCCGTTATAACGTATTACGTTACATGGGATGATGTTATTACGTATTACGTTATATGGGACGACGTTATAACGTATTACGTTATATGGGACGACGTTATAACGTATTACGTTATACGGGATGACGTTATAACGTAATAGGTTATATGGTATGTCGTCATAACGTAGTATTTTAATGGTATGGCGTTATAACGTTACATGGTATGACGTTATAACGTATTACGTTATATGGGATGACGCTATTACGTATTACGTTATATGGGACGACGTTATAACGTGATACGTTATATGGGACGACGTTATAAAGTATTACGTTATATGGGATGACGTTATAACGTAATAGGTTTTATGGTATGACGTTATAACGTAGTATTTTAATGGTATGGCGATATAACGTTACATGGTATGACGTTATAAGGTATTACGTTATATGGTATGACGTTATAACGTATTACGTTATATGGGACGACGTTGTAACGTATTACGTTACATGGGATGATGTTATTACGTATTACGTTTTATGGGACGACGTTATAACGTATTACGTTATATGGGACGACGTTATAACGTATTACGATATATGGTATGACGTTATAACGTATTACGTTATATGGGACGACGTTATAACGTATTACGTAATATGGGACGACGTTATAAAGTATTACGTTATATGGGATGAAGTTATAACGTAATAGGTTATATGGTATGACGTTATAACGTAGTATTTTAATGGTATGGCGTTATAACGTTACATGGTATGACGTTATAACGTATTACGTTATATGTGACGACGTTATAACGTATTACGTTATATGGGACGACGTTGTAACGTATTACGTTATACGGGATGACGTGATAATGTAATAGGTTATATGGTATGACGTTATAACGTAGTATTTTAATGGTATGGCGTTATAACGTTATATGGTATGACGTTATAACGTATTACGTTATATAGTATGACGTTATAACGCATTACGTTATATGGGACGACGTTATAAGGTATTACGTTATATGGGATGACGTTATTACGTATTACGTTAAATGAGACGACGTTATAACGTATTACGTTATACGGGATGACGTTGTAACGTAATGGGTTATATGGTATGACGTTATAACGTATTACGTTATACGGGATGACGTTATAACGTAATAGGTTATATAGTATGACTTTATAACGTAGTATTTTAATGGTATGGCGTTATAACGTTACATGGTATGACGTTATAACGTATTACGTTATATAGTATGACGTTATAACGCATTACGTTATATGGGACGACGTTATAACGTATTACGTTATACGGGATGACGTTATAATGTAATAGGTTATATGGTATGACGTTATAACGTAGTATTTTAATGGTATGGCGTTATAATGTTATATGGTATGACGTTATCACCTAATAGGTTATATGGTATGAGGTTATACCGTATTACGTTATATGGGATGACGTTATAACGAATTACGTTATATGGGATAACGTTATAACGTATTACGTTATATGGGACGACATTATAACGTATTACGTTATATGGGATGACGTTATAACGTAATAGGTTATATGGTATGAGGTTATACTGTATTACGTTATATGGGATGACGTTATAACGAATTACGTTATATGGGATAACGTTATAACGTATTACGTTATATGGGACGACGTTATAACGTATTACGTAATATGGGACAACGTTATAAAGTATTACGTTATATGGGATGAAGTTATAACGTAATAGGTTATATGGTATGACGTTATAACGTAGTATTTTAATGGTATGGCGTTATAACGTTACATGGTATGACGTTATAACGTATTACGTTATATGGTATGACGTTATTACGTATTACGTTATATGGGACGACGTTATAACGTATTACGTTATATGGGACGACGTTATAAGGTATTACGTTATATGGGATGACGTTATTACGTATTACGTTATATGAGACGACGTTATAACGTATTACGTTATACGGGATGACGTTGTAACGTAATGGGTTATACGGTATGACGTTTTAACGTAGTATTTTATATGGTATGGCGTTATAACGTTATATGGTATGTCGTTATAACTTAACAGGTTATATGGTATGACGTTATTACGTATTACGTTATATGGGACGACGTTATAACGTATTACGTTATATGGGACGACGTTATAAGGTATTACGTTATATGGGATGACGTTATTACGTATTACGTTATATGAGACGACGTTATAACGTATTACGTTATACGGGATGACGTTGTAACGTAATGGGTTATATGGTATGACGTTATAGCGTAGTATTTTATATGGTATGGCGTTATAATGTTATATGGTATGTCGTTATAGCTTAACAGGTTATATGGTATGAGGTTATACCGTATTACGTTATATGGGATGACGTTATCACCTAATAGGTTATATGGTATGAGGTTATACCGTATTACGTTATATGGGATGACGTTATAACGAATTACGTTATATGGGATAACGTTATAACGTATTACGTTATATGGGACGACATTATAACGTATTACGTTATATGGGATGACGTTATAACGTAATAGGTTATATGGTATGACGTTATAACGTATTACGTAATATGGTATATCATTATGCCGTATTAGGTTATATGGTATGACGTTATAACGTATTACGTTATATGGTATGACGTTATAACGTAATATTTTATATGGTATGGCGTTATAACGTTACATGGTATGACGTTATAACGTAATAGGTTATATGGTATGACGTTATACCATATTAAGTTATATGGGATGACGTTATAACGTAATAGGTTATATGGTATGAGGTTATACTGTATTACGTTATATGGGATGACGTTATAACGTATCACGTTATATGGTATACCGTTATAACGTATTAGGTTGTATGGTATAAAGTTATGGTATAACGTATTGCTTCATATGGTATGACGTTATAATGTATTACGTTATGTGGGATCACGTTATAACGTAATCGGTTATATGGTATGACGATATGACGTAATATTTTATATGGTATGGCGTTATGACGTTATATGGTATGATGTTATAACGTAATAGGTTATATGGTATGAGGTTATACCGTATTACGTTATATGCGATGACGTTATAACGAATTACGTTATATGGGATAACGTTATAACGTATTACGTTATATGGGACGACGTTATAAAGTATTACGTTATACGGGATGACGTTATAACGTAATAGGTTAAATGGTATGACGTTATAACGTAGTATTTTAATGGTATGGCGTTATAACGTAATATGGTATGACGTTATAACGTATTACGTTATATGGTATGACGTTATAACGCATTACGTTATATGGGACGACATTATAACGTATTACGTTATATGGGATTACGTTATCACATATTACGTTATATGGGACGACGTTATAACGTATTACGTCATATGGGACGACGTTATAAAGTATTACGTTATATGGGATGACGTTATAACGTATTACGTTATATGGGACGACATTATACCGTATTACGTTAGATGGGATGACGTTATAACGTATTACGTTACATGGGATGATGTTATTACGTATTACGTTAGATGGGTGGCCGTTATAACGTATTACGTTACATGGGATGATGTTATTACGTATTACGTTATATGGGACGACGTTATAACGTATTACGTTATATGGGACGACGTTATAACGTATTACGTTATACGGGATGACGTTACAACGTAATAGGTTATATGGTATGTCGTCATAACGTAGTATTTTAATGGTATGTCGTTATAACGTTACATGGTATGACGTTATAACGTATTACGTTATATGGGATGACGCTATTACGTATTACGTTATATGGGACGACGTTATAACGTGTTACGTTATATGGGACGACGTTATAAAGTATTACGTTATATGGGATGACGTTATAACGTAATAGGTTTTATGGTATGACGTTATAACGTAGTATTTTAATGGTATGGCGATATAACGTTACATGGTATGACGTTATAACGTATTACGTTATATGGTATGACGTTATAACGTATTACGTTATATGGGACGACGTTATAACGTATTACGTTACATGGGATGATGTTATTACGTATTACGTTATATGGGACGACGTTATAACGTATTACGTTATATGGGACGACGTTATAACGTATTACGATATATGGTATGACGTTATAACGTATTACGTTATATGGGACGACGTTATAACGTATTACGTTATATGGGACGACGTTGTAACGTATTACGTTATACGGGATGACGTTATAATGTAATAGGTTATATGGTATGACGTTATAACGTAGTATTTTAATGGTATGGCGTTATAACGTTATATGGTATGACGTTATAACGTATTACGTTATATAGTATGACGTTATAACGCATTACGTTATATGGGACGACGTTATAAGGTATTACGTTATATGGGATGACGTTATTACGTATTACGTTAAATGAGACAACGTTATAACGTATTACGTTATACGGGATGACGTTGTAACGTAATGGGTTATATGGTATGACGTTATAACGTATTACGTTATACGGGATGACGTTATAACGTAATAGGTTATATAGTATGACGTTATAACGTAGTATTTTAATGGTATGGCGTTATAACGTTACATGGTATGACGTTATAACGTATTACGTTATATGGGACGACGTTATAACGTATTACGTTTCATGGGATGATGTTATTACGTATTACGTTATACGGGATGACGTTATAACGTATTACGTAATATGGTATATCGTTATGCCGTATTAGGTTATATGCTATGACGTTATAACGTAATATTTTATATGGTATGGCGTTATAACGTTACATGGTATGACGTTATAACGTATTACGTTATATGGGACGACGTTATAACGTATTACGTTATATGGGACGACGTTATAACGTATTACGTTATACGGGATGACGTTATAACGTAATAGGTTATATGGTATGTCGTTATAACGTAGTATGTTAACGGAATGGCGTTATAACGTTACATGGTATGACGTTATAACGTATTACGTTATATGGTATGACGTTATAACGTATTACGTTATATGGTATGACGTTATTACGTATTACGTTATATGGGACGACGTTATAACGTATTACGTTATATGGGACGACGTTATAAGGTATTACGTTATATGGGATGACGTTATTACGTATTACGTTATATGAGACGACGTTATAACGTATTACGTTATACGGGATGACGTTGTAACGTAATGGGTTATACGGTATGACGTTATAACGTAGTATTTTATATGGTATGGCGTTATAACGTTATATGGTATGTCGTTATAACTTAACAGGTTATATGGTATGACGTTATTACGTATTACGTTATATGGGACGACGTTATAACGTATTACGTTATATGGGACGACGTTATAAGGTATTACGTTATATGGGATGACGTTATTACGTATTACGTTATATGGGACGACGCTATAACGTATTACGTTATACGGGATGACGTTGTAACGTAATGGGTTATATGGTATGACGTTATAACGTAGTATTTTATATGGTATGGCGTTATAATGTTATATGGTATGACGTTATCACCTAATAGGTTATATGGTATGAGGTTATACCGTATTACGTTATATGGGATGACGTTATAACGAATTACGTTATATGGGATAACGTTATAACGTATTACGTTATATGGGACGACATTATAACGTATTACGTTATATGGGATGACGTTATAACGTAATAGGTTATATGGTATGACGTTATAACGTATTACGTAATATGGTATATCATTATGCCGTATTAGGTTATATGGTATGACGTTATAACGTATTACGTTATATGGTATGACGTTATAACGTAATATTTTATATGGTATGGCGTTATAACGTTACATGGTATGACGTTATAACGTAATAGGTTATATGGTATGACGTTATACCCTATTAAGTTATATGGGATGACGTTATAACGTAATAGGTTATATGGTATGAGGTTATACTGTTTTACGTTATATGGGATGACGTTATAACGTATCACGTTATATGGTATACCGTTATAACCTATTAGGTTATATGGTATAAAGTTATGGTATAACGTATTGCGTCATATGGTATGACGTTATAATGTATTACGTTATGTGGGATCACGTTATAACGTAATCGGTTATATGGTATGACGATATGACGTAATATTTTATATGGTATGGCGTTATGACGTTATATGGTATGATGTTATAACGTAATAGGTTATATGGTATGAGGTTATACCGTATTACGTTATATGCGATGACGTTATAACGAATTACGTTATATGGGATAACGTTATAACGTATTACGTTATATGGGACGACGTTATAACGTATTACGTCATATGTGACGACGTTATAAAGTATTACGTTATATGGGATGACGTTATAACGTATTACGTTATATGGGACGACATTATACCGTATTACGTTAGATGGGATGACGTTATAACGTATTACGTTACATGGGATGATGTTATTACGTATTACGTTAGATGGGTGGCCGTTATAACGTATTACGTTACATGGGATGATGTTATTACGTATTACGTTATATGGGACGACGTTATAACGTATTACGTTATATGGGACGACGTTATAACGTATTACGTTATACGGGATGACGTTATAACGTAATAGGTTATATGGTATGTCGTCATAACGTAGTATTTTAATGGTATGGCGTTATAACGTTACATGGTATGACGTTATAACGTATTACGTTATATGGGATGACGCTATTACGTATTACGTTATATGGGACGACGTTATAACGTGATACGTTATATGGGACGACGTTATAAAGTATTACGTTATATGGGATGACGTTATAACGTAATAGGTTTTATGGTATGACGTTATAACGTAGTATTTTAATGGTATGGCGATATAACGTTACATGGTATGACGTTATAAGGTATTACGTTATATGGTATGACGTTATAACGTATTACGTTATATGGGACGACGTTATAACGTATTACGTTACATGGGATGATGTTATTACGTATTACGTTTTATGGGACGACGTTATAACGTATTACGTTATATGGGACGACGTTATAACGTATTACGATATATGGTATGACGTTATAACGTATTACGTTATATGGGACGACGTTATAACGTATTACGTAATATGGGACGACGTTATAAAGTATTACGTTATATGGGATGAAGTTATAACGTAATAGGTTATATGGTATGACGTTATAACGTAGTATTTTAATGGTATGGCGTTATAACGTTACATGGTATGACGTTATAACGTATTACGTTATATGTGACGACGTTATAACGTATTACGTTATATGGGACGACGTTGTAACGTATTACGTTATACGGGATGACGTGATAATGTAATAGGTTATATGGTATGACGTTATAACGTAGTATTTTAATGGTATGGCGTTATAACGTTATATGGTATGACGTTATAACGTATTACGTTATATAGTATGACGTTATAACGCATTACGTTATATGGGACGACGTTATAAGGTATTACGTTATATGGGATGACGTTATTACGTATTACGTTAAATGAGACGACGTTATAACGTATTACGTTATACGGGATGACGTTGTAACGTAATGGGTTATATGGTATGACGTTATAACGTATTACGTTATACGGGATGACGTTATAACGTAATAGGTTATATAGTATGACTTTATAACGTAGTATTTTAATGGTATGGCGTTATAACGTTACATGGTATGACGTTATAACGTATTACGTTATATAGTATGACGTTATAACGCATTACGTTATATGGGACGACGTTATAACGTATTACGTTATACGGGATGACGTTATAATGTAATAGGTTATATGGTATGACGTTATAACGTAGTATTTTAATGGTATGGCGTTATAATGTTATATGGTATGACGTTATCACCTAATAGGTTATATGGTATGAGGTTATACCGTATTACGTTATATGGGATGACGTTATAACGAATTACGTTATATGGGATAACGTTATAACGTATTACGTTATATGGGACGACATTATAACGTATTACGTTATATGGGATGACGTTATAACGTAATAGGTTATATGGTATGAGGTTATACTGTATTACGTTATATGGGATGACGTTATAACGAATTACGTTATATGGGATAACGTTATAACGTATTACGTTATATGGGACGACGTTATAACGTATTACGTAATATGGGACAACGTTATAAAGTATTACGTTATATGGGATGAAGTTATAACGTAATAGGTTATATGGTATGACGTTATAACGTAGTATTTTAATGGTATGGCGTTATAACGTTACATGGTATGACGTTATAACGTATTACGTTATATGGTATGACGTTATTACGTATTACGTTATATGGGACGACGTTATAACGTATTACGTTATATGGGACGACGTTATAAGGTATTACGTTATATGGGATGACGTTATTACGTATTACGTTATATGAGACGACGTTATAACGTATTACGTTATACGGGATGACGTTGTAACGTAATGGGTTATACGGTATGACGTTTTAACGTAGTATTTTATATGGTATGGCGTTATAACGTTATATGGTATGTCGTTATAACTTAACAGGTTATATGGTATGACGTTATTACGTATTACGTTATATGGGACGACGTTATAACGTATTACGTTATATGGGACGACGTTATAAGGTATTACGTTATATGGGATGACGTTATTACGTATTACGTTATATGAGACGACGTTATAACGTATTACGTTATACGGGATGACGTTGTAACGTAATGGGTTATATGGTATGACGTTATAGCGTAGTATTTTATATGGTATGGCGTTATAATGTTATATGGTATGTCGTTATAGCTTAACAGGTTATATGGTATGAGGTTATACCGTATTACGTTATATGGGATGACGTTATCACCTAATAGGTTATATGGTATGAGGTTATACCGTATTACGTTATATGGGATGACGTTATAACGAATTACGTTATATGGGATAACGTTATAACGTATTACGTTATATGGGACGACATTATAACGTATTACGTTATATGGGATGACGTTATAACGTAATAGGTTATATGGTATGACGTTATAACGTATTACGTAATATGGTATATCATTATGCCGTATTAGGTTATATGGTATGACGTTATAACGTATTACGTTATATGGTATGACGTTATAACGTAATATTTTATATGGTATGGCGTTATAACGTTACATGGTATGACGTTATAACGTAATAGGTTATATGGTATGACGTTATACCATATTAAGTTATATGGGATGACGTTATAACGTAATAGGTTATATGGTATGAGGTTATACTGTATTACGTTATATGGGATGACGTTATAACGTATCACGTTATATGGTATACCGTTATAACGTATTAGGTTGTATGGTATAAAGTTATGGTATAACGTATTGCTTCATATGGTATGACGTTATAATGTATTACGTTATGTGGGATCACGTTATAACGTAATCGGTTATATGGTATGACGATATGACGTAATATTTTATATGGTATGGCGTTATGACGTTATATGGTATGATGTTATAACGTAATAGGTTATATGGTATGAGGTTATACCGTATTACGTTATATGCGATGACGTTATAACGAATTACGTTATATGGGATAACGTTATAACGTATTACGTTATATGGGACGACGTTATAAAGTATTACGTTATACGGGATGACGTTATAACGTAATAGGTTAAATGGTATGACGTTATAACGTAGTATTTTAATGGTATGGCGTTATAACGTAATATGGTATGACGTTATAACGTATTACGTTATATGGTATGACGTTATAACGCATTACGTTATATGGGACGACATTATAACGTATTACGTTATATGGGATTACGTTATCACATATTACGTTATATGGGACGACGTTATAACGTATTACGTCATATGGGACGACGTTATAAAGTATTACGTTATATGGGATGACGTTATAACGTATTACGTTATATGGGACGACATTATACCGTATTACGTTAGATGGGATGACGTTATAACGTATTACGTTACATGGGATGATGTTATTACGTATTACGTTAGATGGGTGGCCGTTATAACGTATTACGTTACATGGGATGATGTTATTACGTATTACGTTATATGGGACGACGTTATAACGTATTACGTTATATGGGACGACGTTATAACGTATTACGTTATACGGGATGACGTTACAACGTAATAGGTTATATGGTATGTCGTCATAACGTAGTATTTTAATGGTATGTCGTTATAACGTTACATGGTATGACGTTATAACGTATTACGTTATATGGGATGACGCTATTACGTATTACGTTATATGGGACGACGTTATAACGTGTTACGTTATATGGGACGACGTTATAAAGTATTACGTTATATGGGATGACGTTATAACGTAATAGGTTTTATGGTATGACGTTATAACGTAGTATTTTAATGGTATGGCGATATAACGTTACATGGTATGACGTTATAACGTATTACGTTATATGGTATGACGTTATAACGTATTACGTTATATGGGACGACGTTATAACGTATTACGTTACATGGGATGATGTTATTACGTATTACGTTATATGGGACGACGTTATAACGTATTACGTTATATGGGACGACGTTATAACGTATTACGATATATGGTATGACGTTATAACGTATTACGTTATATGGGACGACGTTATAACGTATTACGTTATATGGGACGACGTTGTAACGTATTACGTTATACGGGATGACGTTATAATGTAATAGGTTATATGGTATGACGTTATAACGTAGTATTTTAATGGTATGGCGTTATAACGTTATATGGTATGACGTTATAACGTATTACGTTATATAGTATGACGTTATAACGCATTACGTTATATGGGACGACGTTATAAGGTATTACGTTATATGGGATGACGTTATTACGTATTACGTTAAATGAGACGACGTTATAACGTATTACGTTATACGGGATGACGTTGTAACGTAATGGGTTATATGGTATGACGTTATAACGTATTACGTTATACGGGATGACGTTATAACGTAATAGGTTATATAGTATGACGTTATAACGTAGTATTTTAATGGTATGGCGTTATAACGTTACATGGTATGACGTTATAACGTATTACGTTATATGGGACGACGTTATAACGTATTACGTTTCATGGGATGATGTTATTACGTATAACGTTATACGGGATGACGTTATAACGTATTACGTAATATGGTATATCGTTATGCCGTATTAGGTTATATGGTATGACGTTATAACGTATTACGTTATATGGTATGACGTTATAACGTAATATTTTATATGGTATGGCGTTATAACGTTACATGGTATGACGTTATAACGTATTACGTTATATGGGACGACGTTATAACGTATTACGTTATATGGGACGACGTTATAACGTATTACGTTATACGGGATGACGTTATAACGTAATAGGTTATATGGTATGTCGTTATATCGTAGTATGTTAACGGAATGGCGTTATAACGTTACATGGTATGACGTTATAACGTATTACGTTATATGGTATGACGATATAACGTATTACGTTATATGGTATGACGTTATTACGTATTACGTTATATGGGACGACGTTATAACGTATTACGTTATATGGGACGACGTTATAAGGTATTACGTTATATGGGATGACGTTATTACGTATTACGTTATATGAGACGACGTTATAACGTATTACGTTATACGGGATGACGTTGTAACGTAATGGGTTATACGGTATGACGTTATAACGTAGTATTTTATATGGTATGGCGTTATAACGTTATATGGTATGTCGTTATAACTTAACAGGTTATATGGTATGACGTTATTACGTATTACGTTATATGGTACGACGTTATAACGTATTACGTTATATGGGACGACGTTATAAGGTATTACGTTATATGGGATGACGTTATTACGTATTACGTTATATGGGACGACGCTATAACGTATTACGTTATACGGGATGACGTTGTAACGTAATGGGTTATATGGTATGACGTTATAACGTAGTATTTTATATGGTATGGCGTTATAATGTTATATGGTATGACGTTATCACCTAATAGGTTATATGGTATGAGGTTATACCGTATTACGTTATATGGGATGACGTTATAACGAATTACGTTATATGGGATAACGTTATAACGTATTACGTTATATGGGACGACATTATAACGTATTACGTTATATGGGATGACGTTATAACGTAATAGGTTATATGGTATGACGTTATAACGTATTACGTAATATGGTATATCATTATGCCGTATTAGGTTATATGGTATGACGTTATAACGTATTACGTTATATGGTATGACGTTATAACGTAATATTTTATATGGTATGGCGTTATAACGTTACATGGTATGACGTTATAACGTAATAGGTTATATGGTATGACGTTATACCCTATTAAGTTATATGGGATGACGTTATAACGTAATAGGTTATATGGTATGACGTTATACTGTTTTACGTTATATGGGATGACGTTATAACGTATCACGTTATATGGTATACCGTTATAACCTATTAGGTTATATGGTATAAAGTTATGGTATAACGTATTGCGTCATATGGTATGACGTTATAATGTATTACGTTATGTGGGATCACGTTATAACGTAATCGGTTATATGGTATGACGATATGACGTAATATTTTATGTGGTATGGCGTTATGACGTTATATGGTATGATGTTATAACGTAATAGGTTATATGGTATGAGGTTATACCGTATTACGTTATATGCGATGACGTTATAACGAATTACGTTATATGGGATAACGTTATAACGTATTACGTTATATGGGACGACGTTATAACGTATTACGTCATATGGGACGACGTTATAAAGTATTACGTTATATGGGATGACGTTATAACGTATTACGTTATATGGGACGACATTATACCGTATTACTTTAGATGGGATGACGTTATAACGTATTACGTTACATGGGATGATGTTATTACGTATTACGTTAGATGGGTGGCCGTTATAACGTATTACGTTACATGGGATGATGTTATTACGTATTACGTTATATGGGACGACGTTATAACGTATTACGTTATATGGGACGACGTTATAACGTATTACGTTATACGGGATGACGTTATAACGTAATAGGTTATATGGTATGTCGTCATAACGTAGTATTTTAATGGTGTGGCGTTATAACGTTACATGGTATGACGTTATAACGTATTACGTTATATGGGATGACGCTATTACGTATTACGTTATATGGGACGACGTTATAACGTGTTACGTTATATGGGACGACGTTATAAAGTATTACGTTATATGGGATGACGTTATAACGTAATAGGTTTTATGGTATGACGTTATAACGTAGTATTTTAATGGTATGGCGATATAACGTTACATGGTATGACGTTATAAGGTATTACGTTATATGGTATGACGTTATAACGTATTACGTTATATGGGACGACGTTATAACGTATTACGTTACATTGGATGATGTTATTACGTATTACGTTTTATGGGACGACGTTATAACGTATTACGTTATATGGGACGACGTTATAACGTATTACGATATATGGTATGACGTTATAACGTATTACGTTATATGGGACGACGTTATAACGTATTACGTAATATGGGACAACGTTATAAAGTATTACGTTATATGGGATGAAGTTATAACGTAATAGGTTATATGGTATGAAGTTATAACGTAGTATTTTAATGGTATGGCGTTATAACGTTACATGGTATGACGTTATAACGTATTACGTTATATGTGACGACGTTATAACGTATTACGTTATATGGGACGACGTTGTAACGTATTACGTTATACGGGATGACGTTATAATGTAATAGGTTATATGGTATGACGTTATAACGTAGTATTTTAATGGTATGGCGTTATAACGTTATATGGTATGACGTTATAACGTATTACGTTATATAGTATGACGTTATAACGCATTACGTTATATGGGACGACGTTATAAGGTATTACGTTATATGGGATGTCGTTATTACGTATTACGTTAAATGAGACGACGTTATAACGTATTACGTTATACGGGATGACGTTGTAACGTAATGGGTTATATGGTATGACGTTATAACGTATTACGTTATACGGGATGACGTTATAACGTAATAGGTTATATAGTATGACTTTATAACGTAGTATTTTAATGGTATGGCGTTATAACGTTACATGGTATGACGTTATAACGTATTACGTTATACGGGATGACGTTATAACGTATTACGTAATATGGTATATCGTTATGCCGTATTAGGTTATATGGTATGACGTTATAACGTATTACGCTATATGGTATGACGTTATAACGTAATATTTTATATGGTATGGCGTTATAACGTTACATGGTATGACGTTATAACGTATTACGTTATATGGGACGACGTTATAACGTATTACGTTATATGGGACGACGTTATAACGTATTACGTTATACGGGATGACGTTATAACGTAATAGGTTATATGGTATGTCGTTATAACGTAGTATTTTAACGGAATAGCGTTATAACGTTACATGGTATGACGTTATAACGTATTACGTTATATGGTATGACGTTATAACGTATTACGTTATATGGTATGACGTTATTACGTATTACGTTATATGGGACGACGTTATAACGTATTACGTAATATGGGACAACGTTATAAAGTATTACGTTATATGGGATGAAGTTATAACGTAATAGGTTATATGGTATGAAGTTATAACGTAGTATTTTAATGGTATGGCGTTATAACGTTACATGGTATGACGTTATAACGTATTACGTTATATGTGACGACGTTATAACGTATTACGTTATATGGGACGACGTTGTAACGTATTACGTTATACGGGATGACGTTATAATGTAATAGGTTATATGGTATGACGTTATAACGTAGTATTTTAATGGTATGGCGTTATAACGTTATATGGTATGACGTTATAACGTATTACGTTATATAGTATGACGTTATAACGCATTACGTTATATGGGACGACGTTATAAGGTATTACGTTATATGGGATGACGTTATTACGTATTACGTTAAATGAGACGACGTTATAACGTATTACGTTATACGGGATGACGTTGTAACGTAGTGGGTTATATGGTATGACGTTATAACGTATTACGTTATACGGGATGACGTTATAACGTAATAGGTTATATAGTATGAGTTTATAACGTAGTATTTTAATGGTATGGCGTTATAACGTTACATGGTATGACGTTATAACGTATTACGTTATACGGGATGACGTTATAACGTATTACGTAATATGGTATATCGTTATGCCGTATTAGGTTATATGGTATGACGTTATAACGTATTACGCTATATGGTATGACGTTATAACGTAATATTTTATATGGTATGGCGTTATAACGTTACATGGTATGACGTTATAACGTATTACGTTATATGGGACGACGTTATAACGTATTACGTTATATGGGACGACGTTATAACGTATTACGTTATACGGGATGACGTTATAACGTAATAGGTTATATGGTATGTCGTTATAACGTAGTATTTTAACGGAATAGCGTTATAACGTTACATGGTATGACGTTATAACGTATTACGTTATATGGTATGACGTTATAACGTATTACGTTATATGGTATGACGTTATTACGTATTACGTTATATGGGACGACGTTATAACGTATTACGTTATATGGGACGACGTTATAAGGTATTACGTTATATGGGATGACGTTATTACGTATTACGTTATATGAGACGACGTTATAACGTATTACGTTATACGGGATGACGTTGTAACGTAATGGGTTATACGGTATGACGTTATAACGTAGTATTTTATATGGTATGGCGTTATAACGTTATATGGTATGTCGTTATAACTTAACAGGTTATATGGTATGACGTTATTACGTATTACGTTATATGGGACGACGTTATAACGTATTACGTTATATGGGACGACGTTATAAGGTATTACGTTATATGGGATGACGTTATTACGTATTACGTTATATGAGACGACGCTATAACGTATTACGTTATACGGGATGACGTTGTAACGTAATGGGTTATATGGTATGACGTTATAACGTAGTATTTTATATGGTATGGCGTTATAACGTTATATGGTATGTCGTTATAACTTAACAGGTTATATGGTATGAGGTTATACCGTATTACGTTATATGGGATGACGTTATAACGTATTACGTTATATGGGATAACGTTATAACGTACTACGTTGTATGGGACGACATTATAACGTATTACGTTATATGGGATGACGTTATAACGTAATAGGTTATATGGTATGACGTTATAACGTATTACGTTATATGGTATATCGTTATGCCGTATTAGGTTATATGGTATGACGTTATAACGTATTACGTTATATGGGACGACGCTATAACGTATTACGTTATACGGGATGACGTTGTAACGTAATGGGTTATATGGTATGACGTTATAACGTAGTATTTTATATGGTATGGCGTTATAATGTTATATGGTATGACGTTATCACCTAATAGGTTATATGGTATGAGGTTATACCGTATTACGTTATATGGGATGACGTTATAACGTAATATTTTATATGGTATGGCGTTATAACGTTACATGGCATGACGTTATAACGTAATAGGTTATATGGTATGACGTTATACCCTATTAAGTTATATGGGATGACGTTATAACGTAATAGGTTATATGGTATGAGGTTATACTGTATTACGTTATATGGGATGACGTTATAACGTATCACGTTATATGGTATACCGTTATAACGTATTAGGTTATATAGTATAAAGTTATGGTATAACGTATTGCGTCATATGGTATGACGTTATAATGTATTACGTTATGTGGGATCACGTTATAACGTAATCGGTTATATGGTATGACGATATGACGTAATATTTTATATGGTATGGCGTTATGACGTTATATGGTATGATGTTATAACGTAATAGGTTATATGGTATGAGGTTATACCGTATTACGTTATATGCGATGACGTTATAACGAATTACGTTATATGGGATAACGTTATAACGTATTACGTTATATGGGACGACGTTATAAAGTATTACGTTATACGGGATGACGTTATAACGTAATAGGTTAAATGGTATGATGTTATAACGTAGTATTTTAATGGTATGGCGTTATAACGTAATAAGGTATGACGTTATAACGTATTACGTTATATGGTATGACGTTATAACGCATTACGTTATACGGAACGACATTATAACGTATTACGTTATATGGGATTACGTTATCACGTATTACGTTATATGGGACGACGTTATAACGTATTACGTCATATGGGACGACGTTATAAAGTATTACGTTATATGGGATGACGTTATAACGTATTACGTTATATGGGACGACATTATACCGTATTACGTTAGATGGAATGACGTTACAACGTATTACGTTACATGGGATGACGTTATTACGTATTACGTTAGATGGGTGGCCGTTATAACGTATTACGTTACATGGGATGATGTTATTACGTATTACGTTATATGGGACGACGTTATAACGTATTACGTTATATGGGACGACGTTATAACGTATTACGTTATACGGGATGACGTTATAACGTAATTGGTTATATGGTATGTCGTCATAACGTAGTATTTTAATGGTATGGCGTTATAACGTTTCATGGTATGACGTTATAACGTATTACGTTATATGGGATGACGTTATTACGTATTACGTTATATGGGACGACGTTATAACGTGTTACGTTATATGGGACGACGTTATAAAGTATTACGTTATATGGGATGACGTTATAACGTAATAGGTTTTATGGTATGACGTTATAACGTAGTATTTTAATGGTATGGCGATATAACGTTACATGGTATGACGTTATAACGTATTGCGTTATATGGTATGACGTTATAACGTATTACGTTATATGGTATATCGTTATGCCGTATTAGGTTATATGGTATGACGTTATAACGTATTACGTTATATGGGACGACGTTATAACGTATTACGTTATACGGGATGACGTTGTAACGTAATGGGTTATATGGTATGACGTTATAACGTAGTATTTTATATGGTATGGCGTTATAATGTTATATGGTATGACGTTATCACCTAATAGGTTATATGGTATGAGGTTATACCGTATTACGTTATATGGGATGACGTTATAACGAATTACGTTATATGGGATAACGTTATAACGTATTACGTTATATGGGACGACATTATAACGTATTACGTTATATGGGATGACGTTATAACGTAATAGGTTATATGGTATGACGTTATAACGTATTACGTAATATGGTATATCATTATGCCGTATTAGGTTATATGGTATGACGTTATAACGTATTACGTTATATGGTATGACGTTATAACGTAATATTTTATATGGTATGGCGTTATAACGTTACATGGTATGACGTTATAACGTAATAGGTTATATGGTATGACGTTATACCCTATTAAGTTATATGGGATGACGTTATAACGTAATAGGTTATATGGTATGAGGTTATACTGTATTACGTTATATGGGATGACGTTATAACGTATTACGTTATACGGGATGACGTTATAACGTAATTGGTTATATGGTATGTCGTCATAACGTAGTATTTTAATGGTATGGCGTTATAACGTTTCATGGTATGACGTTATAACGTATTACGTTATATGGGATGACGTTATTACGTATTACGTTATATGGGACGACGTTATAACGTGTTACGTTATATGGGACGACGTTATAAAGTATTACGTTATATGGGATGACGTTATAACGTAATAGGTTTTATGGTATGACGTTATAACGTAGTACTTTAATGGTATGGCGATATAACGTTACATGGTATGACGTTATAACGTATTGCGTTATATGGTATGACGTTATAACGTATTACGTTATATGGTATATCGTTATGCCGTATTAGGTTATATGGTATGACGTTATAACGTATTACGTTATATGGGACGACGTTATAACGTATTACGTTATACGGGATGACGTTGTAACGTAATGGGTTATATGGTATGACGTTATAACGTAGTATTTTATATGGTATGGCGTTATAATGTTATATGGTATGACGTTATCACCTAATAGGTTATATGGTATGAGGTTATACCGTATTACGTTATATGGGATGACGTTATAACGAATTACGTTATATGGGATAACGTTATAACGTATTACGTTATATGGGACGACATTATAACGTATTACGTTATATGGGATGACGTTATAACGTAATAGGTTATATGGTATGACGTTATAACGTATTACGTAATATGGTATATCATTATGCCGTATTAGGTTATATGGTATGACGTTATAACGTATTACGTTATATGGTATGACGTTATAACGTAATATTTTATATGGTATGGCGTTATAACGTTACATGGTATGACGTTATAACGTAATAGGTTATATGGTATGACGTTATACCCTATTAAGTTATATGGGATGACGTTATAACGTAATAGGTTATATGGTATGAGGTTATACCGTATTACGTTATATGCGATGACGTTATAACGAATTACGTTATATGGGATAACGTTATAACGTATTACGTTATATGGGACGACGTTATAAAGTATTACGTTATACGGGATGACGTTATAACGTAATAGGTTAAATGGTATGACGTTATAACGTAGTATTTTAATGGTATGGCGTTATAACGTAATATGGTATGACGTTATAACGTATTACGTTATATGGTATGACGTTATAACGCATTACGTTATACGGGACGACATTATAACGTATTACGTTATATGGGATTACGTTATCACGTATTACGTTATATGGGACGACGTTATAACGTATTACGTCATATGGGACGACGTTATAAAGTATTACGTTATATGGGATGACGTTATAACGTATTACGTTATATGGGACGACATTATACCGTATTACGTTAGATGGAATGACGTTACAACGTATTACGTTACATGGGATGATGTTATTACGTATTACGTTAGATGGGTGGCCGTTATAACGTATTACGTTACATGGGATGATGTTATTACGTATTACGTTATATGGGACGACGTTATAACGTATTACGTTATATGGGACGACGTTATAACGTATTACGTTATACGGGATAACGTTATAACGTAATAGGTTATATGGTATGTCGTCATAACGTAGTATTTTAATGGTATGGCGTTATAACGTTTCATGGTATGACGTTATAACGTATTACGTTATTTGGGATGACGTTATTACGTATTACGTTATATGGGACGACGTTATAACGTGTTACGTTATATGGGACGACGTTATAAAGTATTACGTTATATGGGATGACGTTATAACGTAATAGGTTTTATGGTATGACGTTATAACGTAGTATTTTAATTGTATGGCGATATAACGTTACATGGTATGACGTTATAACGTATTACGTTATATGGTATGACGTTATAACGTATTACGTTATATGGTATGACGTTATTACGTATTACGTTATATGGTACGACGTTATAACGTATTACGTTATATGGGACGACGTTATAAGGTATTACGTTATATGGGATGACGTTATTACGTATTACGTTATATGAGACGACGTTATGACGTATTACGTTATACGGGATGACGTTGTAACGTAATGGGTTATACGGTATGACGTTATAACGTAGTATTTTATATGGTATGGCGTTATAACGTTATATGGTATGTCGTTATAACTTAACAGGTTATATGGTATGACGTTATTACGTATTACGTTATATGGGACGACGTTATAACGTATTACGTTATATGGGACGACGTTATAAGGTATTACGTTATATGGGATGACGTTATTACGTATTACGTTATATGAGACGACGTTATAACGTATTACGTTATACGGGATGACGTTGTAACGTAATGGGTTATATGGTATGACGTTATAACGTAGTATTTTATATGGTATGGCGTTATAACGTTATATGGTATGTCGTTATAACTTAACAGGTTATATGGTATGAGGTTATACCGTATTACGTTATATGGGATGACGTTATAACGTATTACGTTATATGGGATAACGTTATAACGTACTACGTTGTATGGGACGACATTATAACGTATTACGTTATATGGGATGACGTTATAACGTAATAGGTTATATGGTATGACGTTATAACGTATTACGTTATATGGTATATCGTTATGCCGTATTAGGTTATATGGTATGACGTTATAACGTATTACGTTATATGGGACGACGTTATAACGTATTACGTTATATGGGATGACGTTATAACGTAATAGGTTATATGGTATGACGTTATAACGTATTACGTAATATGGTATATCATTATGCCGTATTAGGTTATATGGTATGACGTTATAACGTATTACGTTATATGGTATGACGTTATAACGTAATATTTTATATGGTATGGCGTTATAACGTTACATGGTATGACGTTATAACGTAATAGGTTATATGGTATGACGTTATACCCTATTAAGTTATATGGGATGACGTTATAACGTAATAGGTTATATGGTATGAGGTTATACTGTATTACGTTATATGGGATGACGTTATAACGTATTACGTTATACGGGATGACGTTATAACGTAATTGGTTATATGGTATGTCGTCATAACGTAGTATTTTAATGGTATGGCGTTATAACGTTTCATGGTATGACGTTATAACGTATTACGTTATATGGGATGACGTTATTACGTATTACGTTATATGGGACGACGTTATAACGTGTTACGTTATATGGGACGACGTTATAAAGTATTACGTTATATGGGATGACGTTATAACGTAATAGGTTTTATGGTATGACGTTATAACGTAGTACTTTAATGGTATGGCGATATAACGTTACATGGTATGACGTTATAACGTATTGCGTTATATGGTATGACGTTATAACGTATTACGTTATATGGTATATCGTTATGCCGTATTAGGTTATATGGTATGACGTTATAACGTATTACGTTATATGGGACGACGTTATAACGTATTACGTTATACGGGATGACGTTGTAACGTAATGGGTTATATGGTATGACGTTATAACGTAGTATTTTATATGGTATGGCGTTATAATGTTATATGGTATGACGTTATCACCTAATAGGTTATATGGTATGAGGTTATACCGTATTACGTTATATGGGATGACGTTATAACGAATTACGTTATATGGGATAACGTTATAACGTATTACGTTATATGGGACGACATTATAACGTATTACGTTATATGGGATGACGTTATAACGTAATAGGTTATATGGTATGACGTTATAACGTATTACGTAATATGGTATATCATTATGCCGTATTAGGTTATATGGTATGACGTTATAACGTATTACGTTATATGGTATGACGTTATAACGTAATATTTTATATGGTATGGCGTTATAACGTTACATGGTATGACGTTATAACGTAATAGGTTATATGGTATGACGTTATACCCTATTAAGTTATATGGGATGACGTTATAACGTAATAGGTTATATGGTATGAGGTTATACCGTATTACGTTATATGCGATGACGTTATAACGAATTACGTTATATGGGATAACGTTATAACGTATTACGTTATATGGGACGACGTTATAAAGTATTACGTTATACGGGATGACGTTATAACGTAATAGGTTAAATGGTATGACGTTATAACGTAGTATTTTAATGGTATGGCGTTATAACGTAATATGGTATGACGTTATAACGTATTACGTTATATGGTATGACGTTATAACGCATTACGTTATACGGGACGACATTATAACGTATTACGTTATATGGGATTACGTTATCACGTATTACGTTATATGGGACGACGTTATAACGTATTACGTCATATGGGACGACGTTATAAAGTATTACGTTATATGGGATGACGTTATAACGTATTACGTTATATGGGACGACATTATACCGTATTACGTTAGATGGAATGACGTTACAACGTATTACGTTACATGGGATGATGTTATTACGTATTACGTTAGATGGGTGGCCGTTATAACGTATTACGTTACATGGGATGATGTTATTACGTATTACGTTATATGGGACGACGTTATAACGTATTACGTTATATGGGACGACGTTATAACGTATTACGTTATACGGGATAACGTTATAACGTAATAGGTTATATGGTATGTCGTCATAACGTAGTATTTTAATGGTATGGCGTTATAACGTTTCATGGTATGACGTTATAACGTATTACGTTATATGGGATGACGTTATTACGTATTACGTTATATGGGACGACGTTATAACGTGTTACGTTATATGGGACGACGTTATAAAGTATTACGTTATATGGGATGACGTTATAACGTAATAGGTTTTATGGTATGACGTTATAACGTAGTATTTTAATTGTATGGCGATATAACGTTACATGGTATGACGTTATAACGTATTACGTTATATGGTATGACGTTATAACGTATTACGTTATATGGTATGACGTTATTACGTATTACGTTATATGGTACGACGTTATAACGTATTACGTTATATGGGACGACGTTATAAGGTATTACGTTATATGGGATGACGTTATTACGTATTACGTTATATGAGACGACGTTATGACGTATTACGTTATACGGGATGACGTTGTAACGTAATGGGTTATACGGTATGACGTTATAACGTAGTATTTTATATGGTATGGCGTTATAACGTTATATGGTATGTCGTTATAACTTAACAGGTTATATGGTATGACGTTATTACGTATTACGTTATATGGGACGACGTTATAACGTATTACGTTATATGGGACGACGTTATAAGGTATTACGTTATATGGGATGACGTTATTACGTATTACGTTATATGAGACGACGTTATAACGTATTACGTTATACGGGATGACGTTGTAACGTAATGGGTTATATGGTATGACGTTATAACGTAGTATTTTATATGGTATGGCGTTATAACGTTATATGGTATGTCGTTATAACTTAACAGGTTATATGGTATGAGGTTATACCGTATTACGTTATATGGGATGACGTTATAACGTATTACGTTATATGGGATAACGTTATAACGTACTACGTTGTATGGGACGACATTATAACGTATTACGTTATATGGGATGACGTTATAACGTAATAGGTTATATGGTATGACGTTATAACGTATTACGTTATATGGTATATCGTTATGCCGTATTAGGTTATATGGTATGACGTTATAACGTATTACGTTATATGGGACGACGTTATAACGTATTACGTTATACGGGATGACGTTGTAACGTAATGGGTTATATGGTATGACGTTATAACGTAGTATTTTATATGGTATGGCGTTATAATGTTATATGGTATGACGTTATCACTTAATAGGTTACATGGTATGAGGTTATACCGTATTACGTTATATGGGATGACGTTATAACGTAATAGGTTATATGGTATGACGTTATAACGTATTACGTTATATGGTATATCGTTATGCCGTATTAGGTTATATGGTATGACGTTATAACGTATTACGTTATATGGGACGACGTTATAACGTATTACGTTATACGGGATGACGTTGTAACGTAATGGGTTATATGGTATGACGTTATAACGTAGTATTTTATATGGTATGGCGTTATAATGTTATATGGTATGACGTTATCACTTAATAGGTTACATGGTATGAGGTTATACCGTATTACTTTATATGGTATGACGTTATAACGTATTACGTAATATGGTATATCATTATGCCGTATTAGGTTATCTGGTATGAAGTTATAACGTATTACGTTATATGGTATGACGTTATAACGTAATATTTTATATGGTATGGCGTTATAACGTTACATGGTATGACGTTATAACGTAATAGGTTATATGGTATGACGTTATACCCTATTAAGTTATATGGGATGACGTTATAACGTAATAGGTTATATGGTATGAGGTTATACTGTATTACGTTATATGGGATGACGTTATAACGTATCACGTTATATGGTATACCGTTATAACGTATTAGGTTATATGCTTTAAAGTTATGGTATAACGTATTGCGTCATATGGTATGACGTTATAATGTATTACGTTATGTGGGATCACGTTATAACGTAATCGGTTATATGGTATGACGATATGACGTAATATTTTATATGGTATGGCGTTATGACGTTATATGGTATGATGTTATAACGTAATAGGTTATATGGTATGAGGTTATACCGTATTACGTTATATATGATGACGTTATAACGAATTACGTTATATGGGATAACGTTATAACGTATTACGTTATATGGGACGACGTTATAAAGTATTACGTTATACGGGATGACGTTATAACGTAATAGGTTAAATGGTATGACGTTATAACGTAGTATTTTAATGGTATGGCGTTATAACGTAATATGGTATGACGTTATAACGTATTACGTTATATGGTATGACGTTATAACGCATTACGTTATATGGGACGACATTATAACGTATTACGTTATATGGGATTACGTTATCACGTATTACGTTATATGGGACGACGTTATAACGTATTACGTCATATGGGACGACGTTATAAAGTATTACGTTATATGGGATGACGTTATAACGTATTACGTTATATGGGACGACATTATACCGTATTACTTTAGATGGGATGACGTTATAACGTATTACGTTACATGGGATGATGTTATTACGTATTACGTTAGATGGGTGGCCGTTATAACGTATTACGTTACATGGGATGATGTTATTACGTATTACGTTATATGGGACGACGTTATAACGTATTACGTTATATGGGACGACGTTATAACGTATTACGTTATACGGGATGACGTTATAACGTAATAGGTTATATGGTATGTCGTTATAACGTAGTATTTTAATGGTATGACGTTATAACGTATTACGTTATATGGGATGACGTTATTACGTATTACGTTATATGGGACGACGTTATAACGTGTTACGTTATATGGGACGACGTTATAAAGTATTACGTTATATGGGATGACGTTATAACGTAATAGGTTTTATGGTATGACGTTATAACGTAGTATTTTAATGGTATGGCATTATAACGTTACATGGTATGACGTTATAACGTATTACGTTATATGGTATGACGTTATAACGTATTACGTTATATGGGACGACGTTATAACGCATTACGTTACATGGGATGACGTTATAACGTAATAGGTTAAATGGTATGACGTTATAACGTAGTATTTTAATGGTATGGCGTTATAACGTAATATGGTATGACGTTATAACGTATTACGTTATATGGTATGACGTTATAACGCATTACGTTATACGGGACGACATTATAACGTATTACGTTATATGGGATTACGTTATCACGTATTACGTTATATGGGACGACGTTATAACGTATTACGTCATATGGGACGACGTTATAAAGTATTACGTTATATGGGATGACGTTATAAAGTATTACGTTATACGGGATGACGTTATAACGTAATAGGTTAAATGGTATGACGTTATAACGTAGTATTTTAATGGTATGGCGCTATAACGTAATATGGTATGACGTTATAACGTATTACGTTATATGGTATGACGTTATAACGCATTACGTTATACGGGACGACATTATAACGTATTACGTTATATGGGATTACGTTATCACGTATTACGTTATATGGGACGACGTTATAACGTATTACGTCATATGGGACGACGTTATAAAGTATTACGTTATATGGGATGACGTTATAACGTATTACGTTATATGGGACGACATTATACCGTATTACGTTAGATGGAATGACGTTACAACGTATTACGTTACATGGGATGATGTTATTACGTATTACGTTAGATGGGTGGCCGTTATAACGTATTACGTTACATGGGATGATGTTATTACGTATTACGTTATATGGGACGACGTTATAACGTATTACGTTATATGGGACGACGTTATAACGTATTACGTTATACGGGATGACGTTATAACGTAATAGGTTATATGGTATGTCGTCATAACGTAGTATTTTAATGGTATGGCGTTATAACGTTTCATGGTATGACGTTATAACGTATTACGTTATATGGGATGACGTTATTACGTATTACGTTATATGGGACGACGTTATAACGTGTTACGTTATATGGGACGACGTTATAAAGTATTACGTTATATGGGATGACGTTATAACGTAATAGGTTTTATGGTATGACGTTATAACGTAGTATTTTAATTGTATGGCGATATAACGTTACATGGTATGACGTTATAACGTATTACGTTATATGGTATGACGTTATAACGTATTACGTTATATGGTATGACGTTATTACGTATTACGTTATATGGTACGACGTTATAACGTATTACGTTATATGGGACGACGTTATAAGGTATTACGTTATATGGGATGACGTTATTACGTATTACGTTATATGAGACGACGTTATGACGTATTACGTTATACGGGATGACGTTGTAACGTAATGGGTTATACGGTATGACGTTATAACGTAGTATTTTATATGGTATGGCGTTATAACGTTATATGGTATGTCGTTATAACGTATTACGTTATATGGGACGACGTTATAACGCATTACGTTACATGGGATGATGTTATTACGTATTACGTTATATGGGACGACGTTATAACGTATTACGTTATATGGGACGACGTTATAACGTATTACGATATATGGTATGACGTTATAACGTATTACGTTATATGGGACGTCGTTATAACGTATTACGTAATATGGGACGACGTTATAAAGTATTACGTTATATGGGATGAAGTTATAACGTAATAGGTTATATGGTATGACGTTATAACGTAGTATTTTAATGGTATGGCGTTATAACGTTACATGGTATGACGTTATAACGTATTACGTTATATGGGACGACGTTATAACGTATTACGTTATATGGGACGACGTTGTAACGTATTACGTTATACGGGATGACGTTACAATGTAATAGGTTATATGGTATGACGTTATAACGTAGTATTTTAATGGTATGGCGTTATAACGTTATATGGTATGACGTTATAACGTATTACGTTATATAGTATGACGTTATAACGCATTACGTTATATGGGACGACGTTATAAGGTATTACGTTATATGGGATGACGTTATTACGTATTACGTTATATGAGACGACGTTATAACGTATTACGTTATACGGGATGATGTTGTAACGTAATGGGTTATATGGTATGACGTTATAACGTATTACGTTATACGGGATGACGTTATAACGTAATAGGTTATATAGTATGACGTTATAACGTAGTATTTTAGTGGTATGGCGTTATAACGTTACATGGTATGACGTTATAACGTATTACGTTATATGGGACGACGTTATAACGTATTACGTTACATGGGATGATGTTATTACGTATTACGTTATACGGGATAACGTTATAACGTATTACGTAATATGGTATATCGTTATGCCGTATTAGGTTATATGGTATGACGTTATAACGTATTACGTTATATGGTATGACGTTATAACGTAATATTTTATATGGTATGGCGTTATAACGTTACATGGTATGACGTTATAACGTATTACGTTATATGGTATGACGTTATAACGTATTACGTTATACGGTATGACGTTATTACGTATTACGTTATATGGGACGACGTTATAACGTATTACGTTATATGAGACGACGTTATAACGTATTACGTTATACGGGATGACGTTGTAACGTAATGGGTTATACGGTATGACGTTATAACGTAGTATTTTATATGGTATGGCGTTATAACGTTATATGGTATGTCGTTATAACTTAACAGGTTATATGGTATGACGTTATTACGTATTACGTTATATGGGACGACGTTATAACGTATTACGTTATATGGGACGACGTTATAAGGTATTACGTTATATGGGATGACGTTATTACGTATTACGTTATATGAGACGACGTTATAACGTATTACGTTATACGGGATGACGTTGTAACGTAATGGGTTATATGGTATGACGTTATAACGTAGTATTTTATATGGTATGGCGTTATAACGTTATATGGTATGTCGTTATAACTTAACAGGTTATATGGTATGAGGTTATACCGTATTACGTTATATGGGATGACGTTATAACGTATTACGTTATATGGGATAACGTTATAACGTACTACGTTGTATGGGACGACATTATAACGTATTACGTTATATGGGATGACGTTATAACGTAATAGGTTATATGGTATGACGTTATAACGTATTACGTTATATGGTATATCGTTATGCCGTATTAGGTTATATGGTATGACGTTATAACGTATTACGTTATATGGGACGACGTTATAACGTATTACGTTATACGGGATGACGTTGTAACGTAATGGGTTGTATGGTATGACGTTATAACGTAGTATTTTATATGGTATGGCGTTATAATGTTATATGGTATGACGTTATCACCTAATAGGTTATATGGTATGAGGTTATACCGTATTACGTTATATGGGATGACGTTATAACGAATTACGTTATATGGGATAACGTTATAACGTATTACGTTATATGGGACGACATTATAACGTATTACGTTATATGGGATGACGTTATAACGTAATAGGTTATATGGTATGACGTTATAACGTATTACGTAATATGGTATATCATTATGCCGTATTAGGTTATATGGTATGACGTTATAACGTATTACGTTATATGGTATGACGTTATAACGTAATATTTTATATGGTATGGTGTTATAACGTTACATGGTATGACGTTATAACGTAATAGGTTATATGGTATGACGTTATACCCTATTAAGTTATATGGGATGACGTTATAACGTAATAGGTTATATGGTATGAGGTTATACTGTATTACGTTATATGGGATGACGTTATAACGTATCACGTTATATGGTATACCGTTATAACGTATTAGGTTATATGGTATAAAGTTATGGTATAACGTATTGCGTCATATGGTATGACGTTATAATGTATTACGTTATGTGGGATCACGTTATAACGTAATACGTTAAATGGTATGACGTTATAACGTAGTATTTTAATGGTATGGCGTTATAACGTAATATGGTATGACGTTATAACGTATTACGTTATATGGTATGACGTTATAACGCATTACGTTATATGGGACGACATTATAACGTATTACGTTATATGGGATTACGTTATTACGTATTACGTTATATGGGACGACGTTATAACGTATTACGTCATATGGGACGACGTTATAAAGTATTACGTTATATGGGATGACGTTATAACGTATTACGTTATATGGGACGACATTATACCGTATTACGTTAGATGGGATGACGTTATAACGTATTACGTTACATGGGATGATGTTATTACGTATTACGTTAGATGGGTGGCCGTTATAACGTATTACGTTACATGGGATGATGTTATTACGTATTACGTTATATGGGACGACGTTATAACGTATTACGTTATATGGGACGACGTTATAACGTATTACGTTATACGGGATGACGTTATAACGTAATAGGTTATATGGTATGTCGTCATAACGTAGTATTTTAACGGAATGGCGTTATAACGTTACATGGTATGACGTTATAACGTATTACGTTATATGGTATGACGTTATAACGTATTACGTTATATGGTATGACGTTATTACGTATTACGTTATATGGGACGACGTTATAACGTATTACGTTATATGGGACGACGTTATAAGGTATTACGTTATATGGGATGACGTTATTACGTATTACGTTATATGAGACGACGTTATAACGTATTACGTTATACGGGATGACGTTGTAACGTAATGGGTTATACGGTATGACGTTATAACGTAGTATTTTATATGGTATGGCGTTATAACGTTATATGGTATGTCGTTATAACTTAACAGGTTATATGGTATGACGTTGTTACGTATTACGTTATATGGGACGACGTTATAACGTATTACGTTATATGGGACGACGTTATAAGGTATTACGTTATATGGGATGACGTTATTACGTATTACGTTATATGAGACGACGTTATAACGTATTACGTTATACGGGATGACGTTGTAACGTAATGGGTTATACGGTATGACGTTATAACGTAGTATTTTATATGGTATGGCGTTATAACGTTATATGGTATGTCGTTATAACTTAACAGGTTATATGGGATTACGTTATTACGTATTACGTTATACGGGACGACGTTATAACGTATTACGTCATATGGGACGACGTTATAAAGTATTACGTTATATGGGATGACGTTATAACGTATTACGTTATATGGGACGACATTATACCGTATTACGTTAGATGGGATGACGTTATAACGTATTACGTTACATGGGATGATGTTATTACGTATTACGTTAGATGGGTGGCCGTTATAACGTATTACGTTACATGGGATGATGTTATTACGTATTACGTTATATGGGACGACGTTATAACGTATTACGTTATATGGGACGACGTTATAACGTAATAGGTTATATGGTATGTCGTCATAACGTAGTATTTTAACGGAATGGCGTTATAACGTTACATGGTATGACGTTATAACGTATTACGTTATATGGTATGACGTTATAACGTATTACGTTATATGGTATGACGTTATTACGTATTACGTTATATGGGACGACGTTATAACGTATTACGTTATATGGGACGACGTTATAAGGTATTACGTTATATGGGATGACGTTATTACGTATTACGTTATATGAGACGACGTTATAACGTATTACGTTATACGGGATGACGTTGTAACGTAATGGGTTATACGGTATGACGTTATAACGTAGTATTTTATATGGTATGGCGTTATAACGTTATATGGTATGTCGTTATAACTTAACAGGTTATATGGTATGACGTTGTTACGTATTACGTTATATGGGACGACGTTATAACGTATTACGTTATATGGGACGACGTTATAAGGTATTACGTTATATGGGATGACGTTATTACGTATTACGTTATATGAGACGACGTTATAACGTATTACGTTATACGGGATGACGTTGTAACGTAATGGGTTATACGGTATGACGTTATAACGTAGTATTTTATATGGTATGGCGTTATAACGTTATATGGTATGTCGTTATAACTTAACAGGTTATATGGGATTACGTTATTACGTATTACGTTATATGGGACGACGTTATAACGTATTACGTCATATGGGACGACGTTATAAAGTATTACGTTATATGGGATGACGTTATAACGTATTACGTTATATGGGACGACATTATACCGTATTACGTTAGATGGGATGACGTTATAACGTATTACGTTACATGGGATGATGTTATTACGTATTACGTTAGATGGGTGGCCGTTATAACGTATTACGTTACATGGGATGATGTTATTACGTATTACGTTATATGGGACGACGTTATAACGTATTACGTTATATGGGACGACGTTATAACGTATTACGTTATACGGGATGACGTTATAACGTAATAGGTTATATGGTATGTCGTCATAACGTAGTATTTTAATGGTATGACGTTATAACGTATTACGTTATATGGGATGACGTTATTACGTATTACGTTATATGGGACGACGTTTTAACGTGTTACGTTATATGGGACGACGTTATAAAGTACTACGTTATATGGGATGACGTTATAACGTAATAGGTTTTATGGTATGACGTTATAACGTAGTATTTTAATGGTATGGCATTATAACGTTACATGGTATGACGTTATAACGTATTACGTTATATGGTATGACGTTATAACGTATTACGTTATATGGGACGACGTTATAACGCATTACGTTACATGGGATGATGTTATTACGTATTACGTTATATGGGACGACATTATAACGTATTACGTTATATGGGACGACGTTATAACGTATTACGATATATGGTATGACGTTATAACGTATTACGTTATATGGGACGACGTTATAACGTATTACGTAATATGGGACGACGTTATAAAGTATTACGTTATATGGGATGAAGTTATAACGTAATAGGTTATATGGTATGACGTTATAACGTAGTATTTTAATGGTATGGCGTTATAACGTTACATGGTATGACGTTATAACGTATTACGTTATATGGGACGACGTTATAACGTATTACGTTATATGGGACGACGTTGTAACGTATTACGTTATACGGGATGACGTTATAATGTAATAGGTTATATGGTATGACGTTATAACGTAATATTTTAATGGTATGGCGTTATAACGTTATATGGTATGACGTCATAACGTATTACGTTATATAGTATGACGTTATAACGCATTACGTTATATGGGACGACGTTATAAGGTATTACGTTATATGGGATGACGTTATTACGTATTACGTTATATGAGACGACGTTATAACGTATTACGTTATACGGGATGACGTTGTAACGTAATGGGTTATATGGTATGACGTTATAACGTATTACGTTATACGGGATGACGTTATAACGTAATAGGTTATATAGTATGACGTTATAACGTAGTATTTTAATGGTATGGCGTTATAACGTTACATGGTATGACGTTATAACGTATTACGTTATATGGGACGACGTTATAACGTATTACGTTACATGGGATCATGTTATTACGTATTACGTTATACGGGATGACGTTATAACGTATTACGTAATATGGTATATCGTTATGCCGTATTAGGTTATATGGTATGACGTTATAACGTATTACGTTATATGGGACGACGTTATAACGTATTACGTTATACGGGATGACGTTGTAACGTAATGGGTTGTATGGTATGACGATATAACGTAGTATTTTATATGGTATGGCGTTATAATGTTATATGGTATGACGTTATCACCTAATAGGTTATATGGTATGAGGTTATACCGTATTACGTTATATGGGATGACGTTATAACGAATTACGTTATATGGGATAACGTTATAACGTATTACGTTATATGGGACGACATTATAACGTATTACGTTATGTGGGATGACGTTATAACGTAATAGGTTATATGGTATGACGTTATAACGTATTACGTAATATGGTATATCATTATGCCGTATTAGGTTATATGGTATGACGTTATAACGTATTACGTTATATGGTATGACGTTATAACGTAATATTTTATATGGTATGGCGTTATAACGTTACATGGTATGACGTTATAACGTAATAGGTTATATGGTATGACGTTATACCCTATTAAGTTATATGGGATGACGTTATAACGTAATAGGTTATATGGTATGAGGTTATACTGTATTACGTTATATGGGATGACGTTATAACGTATCACGTTATATGGTATACCGTTATAACGTATTAGGTTATATGGTATAAAGTTATGGTATAACGTATTGCGTCATATGGTATGACGTTATAATGTATTACGTTATGTGGGATCACGTTATAACGTAATAGGTTAAATGGTATGACGTTATAACGTAGTATTTTAATGGTATGTCGTTATAACGTAATATGGTATGACGTTATAACGTATTACGTTATATCTTATGACGTTATAACGCATTACGTTATATGGGACGACATTATAACGTATTACGTTATATGGGATTACGTTATTACGTATTACGTTATATGGGACGACGTTATAACGTATTACGTCATATGGGACGACGTTATAAAGTATTACGTTATATGGGATGACGTTATAACGTATTACGTTATATGGGACGACATTATACCGTATTACGTTAGATGGGATGACGTTATAACGTATTACGTTACATGGGATGATGTTATTACGTATTACGTTAGATGGGTGGCCGTTATAACGTATTACGTTACATGGGATGATGTTATTACGTATTACGTTATATGGGACGACGTTATAACGTATTACGTTATATGGGACGACGTTATAACGTATTACGTTATACGGGATGACGTTATAACGTAATAGGTTATATGGTATGTCGTCATAACGTAGTATTTTAACGGAATGGCGTTATAACGTTACATGGTATGACGTTATAACGTATTACGTTATATGGTATGACGTTATAACGTATTACGTTATATGGTATGACGTTATTACGTATTACGTTATATGGGACGACGTTATAACGTATTACGTTATATGGGTCGACGTTATAAGGTATTACGTTATATGGGATGACGTTATTACGTATTACGTTATATGAGACGACGTTATAACGTATTACGTTATACGGGATGACGTTGTAACGTAATGGGTTATACGGTATGACGTTATAACGTAGTATTTTATATGGTATGGCGTTATAACGTTATATGGTATGTCGTTATAACTTAACAGGTTATATGGTATGACGTTGTTACGTATTACGTTATATGGGACGACGTTATAACGTATTACGTTATATGGGACGACGTTATAAGGTATTACGTTATATGGGATGACGTTATTACGTATTACGTTATATGAGACGACGTTATAACGTATTACGTTATACGGGATGACGTTGTAACGTAATAGGTTATATGGTATGTCGTCATAACGTAGTATTTTAATGGTATGGCGTTATAACGTTATATGGTATGTCGTTATAACTTAACAGGTTATATGGGATTACGTTATTACGTATTACGTTATATGGGACGACGTTATAACGTATTACGTCATATGGGACGACGTTATAAAGTATTACGTTATATGGGATGACGTTATAACGTATTACGTTATATGGGACGACATTATACCGTATTACGTTAGATGGGATGACGTTATAACGTATTACGTTACATGGGATGATGTTATTACGTATTACGTTAGATGGGTGGCCGTTATAACGTATTACGTTACATGGGATGATGTTATTACGTATTACGTTATATGGGACGACGTTATAACGTATTACGTTATATGGGACGACGTTATAACGTATTACGTTATACGGGATGACGTTATAACGTAATAGGTTATATGGTATGACGTTATAACGTATTACGTTATATGGTATATCGTTATGCCGTATTAGGTTATATGGTATGACGTTATAACGTATTACGTTATATGGGACGACATTATAACGTATTACGTTATATGGGATGACGTTATAACGTAATAGGTTATATGGTATGACGTTATAACGTATTACGTAATATGGTATATCATTATGCCGTATTAGGTTATATGGTATGACGTTATAACGTATTACGTTATATGGTATGACGTTATAACGTAATATTTTATATGGTATGGCGTTATAACGTTACATGGTATGACGTTATAACGTAATAGGTTATATGGTATGACGTTATACCCTATTAAGTTATATGGGATGACGTTATAAAGTAATATGTTATATGGTATGAGGTTATACTGTATTACGTTATATGGGATGACGTTATAACGTATCACGTTATATGGTATACCGTTATAACGTATTAGGTTATATGGTATAAAGTTATGGTATAACGTATTGCGTCATATGGTATGACGTTATAATGTATCACGTTATGTGGGATCACGTTATAACGTAATAGGTTAAATGGTATGACGTTATAACGTAGTATTTTAATGGTATGGCGTTATAACGTAATATGGTATGACGTTATAACGTATTACGTTATATGGTATGACGTTATAACGCATTACGTTATATGGGACGACATTATAACGTATTACGTTATATGGGATTACGTTATTACGTATTACGTTATATGGGACGACGTTATAACGTATTACGTCATATGGGACGACGTTATAAAGTATTACGTTATATGGGATGACGTTATAACGTATTACGTTATATGGGACGACATTATACCGTATTACGTTAGATGGGATGACGTTATAACGTATTACGTTACATGGGATGATGTTATTACGTATTACGTTAGATGGGTGGCCGTTATAACGTATTACGTTACATGGGATGATGTTATTACGTATTACGTTATATGGGACGACGTTATAACGTATTACGTTATATGGGACGACGTTATAACGTATTACGTTATACGGGATGACGTTATAACGTAATAGGTTATATGGTATGTCGTCATAACGTAGTATTTTAACGGAATGGCGTTATAACGTTACATGGTATGACGTTATAACGTATTACGTTATATGGTATGACGTTATAACGTATTACGTTATATGGTATGACGTTATTACGTATTACGTTATATGGGACGACGTTATAACGTATTACGTTATATGGGACGACGTTATAAGGTATTACGTTATATGGGATGACGTTATTACGTATTACGTTATATGAGACGACGTTATAACGTATTACGTTATACGGGATGACGTTGTAACGTAATGGGTTATACGGTATGACGTTATAACGTAGTATTTTATATGGTATGGCGTTATAACGTTATATGGTATGTCGTTATAACTTAACAGGTTATATGGTATGACGTTGTTACGTATTACGTTATATGGGACGACGTTATAACGTATTACGTTATATGGGACGACGTTATAAGGTATTACGTTATATGGGATGACGTTATTACGTATTACGTTATATGAGACGACGTTATAACGTATTACGTTATACGGGATGACGTTGTAACGTAATGGGTTATACGGTATGACGTTATAACGTAGTATTTTATATGGTTTGGCGTTATAACGTTATATGGTATGTCGTTATAACTTAACAGGTTATATGGGATTACGTTATTACGTATTACGTTATATGGGACGACGTTATAACGTATTACGTCATATGGGACGACGTTATAAAGTATTACGTTATATGGGATGACGTTATAACGTATTACGTTATATGGGACGACATTATACCGTATTACGTTAGATGGGATGACGTTATAACGTATTACGTTACATGGGATGATGTTATTACGTATTACGTTAGATGGGTGGCCGTTATAACGTATTACGTTACATGGGATGATGTTATTACGTATTACGTTATATGGGACGACGTTATAACGTATTACGTTATATGGGACGACGTTATAACGTATTACGTTATACGGGATGACGTTATAACGTAATAGGTTATATGGTATGTCGTCATAACGTAGTATTTTAATGGTATGTCGTTATAACGTATTACGTTATATGGGATGACGTTATTACGTATTACGTTATATGGGACGACGTTATAACGTGTTACGTTATATGGGACGACGTTATAAAGTATTACGTTATATGGGATGACGTTATAACGTAATAGGTTTTATGGTATGTCGTTATAACGTAGTATTTTAATGGTATGGCATTATAACGTTACATGGTATGACGTTACAACGTATTACGTTATATGGTATGACGTTATAACGTATTACGTTATATGGGACGACGTTATAACGCAATACGTTACATGGGATGATGTTATTAAGTATTACGTTATATGGGACGACATTATAACGTATTACGTTATATGGGACGACGTTATAACGTATTACGATATATGGTATGACGTTATAACGTATTACGTTATAGGGGACGACGTTATAACGTATTACGTAATATGGGACGACGTTATAAAGTATTACGTTATATGGGATGAAGTTATAACGTAATAGGTTATATGGTATGACGTTATAACGTAGTATTTTAATGGTATGGCGTTATAACGTTACATGGTATGACGTTATAACGTATTACGTTATATGGGACGACGTTATAACGTATTACGTTATATGGGACGACGTTGTAACGTATTACGTTATACGGGATGACGTTATAATGTAATAGGTTATATGGTATGACGTTATAACGTATTACGTTATACGGGATGACGTTATAACGTAATATTTTATATGGTATGGCGTTATAACGTTACATGGTATGACGTTATAACGTATTACGTTATATGGTATGACGTTATAACGTATTACGTTACATGGGATGATGTTATTACGTATTACGTTACATGGGATGATGTTATTACGTATTACGTTATACGGGATGACGTTATAACGTATTACGTAATATGGTATATCGTTATGCCGTATTAGGTTATATGGTATGACGTTATAACGTATTACGTTATACGGGATGACGTTATAACGTAATAGGTTATATAGTATGACGTTATAAAGTAGTATTTTAATGGTATGGCGTTATAACGTTACATGGTATGACGTTATAACGTATTACGTTATATGGGACGACGTTATAACGTATTACGTTATACGGGATGACGTTATAACGTAATAGGTTATATGGTATGTCGTCATAACGTAGTATTTTAATGGTATGTCGTTATAACGTATTACGTTATATGGGATGACGTTATTACGTATTACGTTATATGGGACGACGTTATAACGTGTTACGTTATATGGGACGACGTTATAAAGTATTACGTTATATGGGATGACGTTATAACGTAATAGGTTTTATGGTATGTCGTTATAACGTAGTATTTTAATGGTATGGCATTATAACGTTACATGGTATGACGTTACAACGTATTACGTTATATGGTATGACGTTATAACGTATTACGTTATATGGGACGACGTTATAACGCAATACGTTACATGGGATGATGTTATTAAGTATTACGTTATATGGGACGACATTATAACGTATTACGTTATATGGGACGACGTTATAACGTATTACGATATATGGTATGACGTTATAACGTATTACGTTATAGGGGACGACGTTATAACGTATTACGTAATATGGGACGACGTTATAAAGTATTACGTTATATGGGATGAAGTTATAACGTAATAGGTTATATGGTATGACGTTATAACGTAGTATTTTAATGGTATGGCGTTATAACGTTACATGGTATGACGTTATAACGTATTACGTTATATGGGACGACGTTATAACGTATTACGTTATATGGGACGACGTTGTAACGTATTACGTTATACGGGATGACGTTATAATGTAATAGGTTATATGGTATGACGTTATAACGTATTACGTTATACGGGATGACGTTATAACGTAATATTTTATATGGTATGGCGTTATAACGTTACATGGTATGACGTTATAACGTATTACGTTATATGGTATGACGTTATAACGTATTACGTTACATGGGATGATGTTATTACGTATTACGTTACATGGGATGATGTTATTACGTATTACGTTATACGGGATGACGTTATAACGTATTACGTAATATGGTATATCGTTATGCCGTATTAGGTTATATGGTATGACGTTATAACGTATTACGTTATACGGGATGACGTTATAACGTAATAGGTTATATAGTATGACGTTATAAAGTAGTATTTTAATGGTATGGCGTTATAACGTTACATGGTATGACGTTATAACGTATTACGTTATATGGGACGACGTTATAACGTATTACGTTACATGGGATGATGTTATTACGTATTACGTTATACGGGATGACGTTATAACGTATTACGTAATATGGTATATCGTTATGCCGTATTAGGTTATATGGTATGACGTTATAACGTATTACGTTATATGGTATGACGTTATAACGTAATATTTTATATGGTATGGCGTTATAACGTTACATGGTATGACGTTATAACGTATTACGTTATATGGTATGACGTTATAACGTATTACGTTATACGGTATGACGTTATTACGTATTACGTTATATGGGACGACGTTATAACGTATTACGTTATATGGGACGACGTTATAAGGTATTACGTTATATGGGATGACGTTATTACGTATTACGTTATATGAGACGACGTTATAACGTATTACGTTATACGGGATGACGTTGTAACGTAATGGGTTATACGGTATGACGTTATAACGTAGTATTTTATATGGTATGGCGTTATAACGTTATATGGTATGTCGTTATAACTTAACAGGTTATATGGTATGAGGTTATACCGTATTACGTTATATGGGATGACGTTATAACGTATTACGTTATATGGGATAACGTTATAACGTACTACGTTGTATGGGACGACATTATAACGTATTACGTTATATGGGATGACGTTATAACGTAATAGGTTATATGGTATGACGTTATAACGTATTACGTTATATGGTATATCGTTATGCCGTATTAGGTTATATGGTATGACGTTATAACGTATTACGTTATATGGGACGACGTTATAACGTATTACGTTATACGGGATGACGTTGTAACGTAATGGGTTGTATGGTATGACGTTATAACGTAGTATTTTATATGGTATGGCGTTATAATGTTATATGGTATGACGTTATCACCTAATAGGTTATATGGTATGAGGTTATACCGTATTACGTTATATGGGATGACGTTATAACGAATTACGTTATATGGGATAACGTTATAACGTATTACGTTATATGAGACGACATTATAACGTATTACGTTATATGGGATGACGTTATAACGTAATAGGTTATATGGTATGACGTTATAACGTATTACGTAATATGGTATATCATTATGCCGTATTAGGTTATATGGTATGACGTTATAACGTATTACGTTATATGGTATGACGTTATAACGTAATATTTTATATGGTATGGCGTTATAACGTTACATGGTATGACGTTATAACGTAATAGGTTATATGGTATGACGTTATACCCTATTAAGTTATATGGGATGACGTTATAACGTAATAGGTTATATGGTATGAGGTTATACTGTATTACGTTATATGGGATGACGTTATAACGTATCACGTTATATGGTATACCGTTATAACGTATTAGGTTATATGGTATAAAGTTATGGTATAACGTATTGCGTCATATGGTATGACGTTATAATGTATTACGTTATGTGGGATCACGTTATAACGTAATAGGTTAAATGGTATGACGTTATAACGTAGTATTTTAATGGTATGGCGTTATAACGTAATATGGTATGACGTTATAACGTATTACGTTATATGGTATGACGTTATAACGCATTACGTTATATGGGACGACATTATAACGTATTACGTTATATGGGATTACGTTATTACGTATTACGTTATATGGGACGACGTTATAACGTATTACGTCATATGGGACGACGTTATAAAGTATTACGTTATATGGGATGACGTTATAACGTATTACGTTATATGGGACGACATTATACCGTATTACGTTAGATGGGATGACGTTATAACGTATTACGTTACATGGGATGATGTTATTACGTATTACGTTAGATGGGTGGCCGTTATAACGTATTACGTTACATGGGATGATGTTATTACGTATTACGTTATATGGGACGACGTTATAACGTATTACGTTATATGGGACGACGTTATAACGTATTACGTTATACGGGATGACGTTATAACGTAATAGGTTATATGGTATGTCGTCATAACGTAGTATTTTAACGGAATGGCGTTATAACGTTACATGGTATGACGTTATAACGTATTACGTTATATGGTATGACGTTATAACGTATTACGTTATATGGTATGACGTTATTACGTATTACGTTATATGGGACGACGTTATAACGTATTACGTTATATGGGACGACGTTATAAGGTATTACGTTATATGGGATGACGTTATTACGTATTACGTTATATGAGACGACGTTATAACGTATTACGTTATACGGGATGACGTTGTAACGTAATGGGTTATACGGTATGACGTTATAACGTAGTATTTTATATGGTATGGCGTTATAACGTTATATGGTATGTCGTTATAACTTAACAGGTTATATGGTATGACGTTATAACGTAGTATTTTATATGGTATGGCGTTATAACGTTATATGCTATGTCGTTATAACTTAACAGGTTATATGGTATGAGGTTATACCGTATTACGTTATATGGGATGACGTTATAACGTATTACGTTATACGGGATGACGTTGTAACGTAATGGGTTATATGGTATGACGTTATAACGTAGTATTTTATATGGTATGGCGTCATAATGTTATATGGTATGACGTTATCACCTAATAGGTTATAAGGTATGAGGTTATACCGTATTACGTTATATGGGATGACGTTATAACGAATTACGTTATATGAGATAACGTTATAACGTATTACGTTATATGGGACGACATTATAACGTATTACGTTATATGGGATGACGTTATAACGTAATAGGTTATATGGTATGACGTTATAACGTATTACGTAATATGGTATATCATTATGCCGTATTAGGTTATATGGTATGACGTTATAACGTATTACGTTATATGGTATGACGTTATAACGTAATATTTTATATGGTATGGCGTTATAACGTTACATGGTATGACGTTATAACGTAATAGGTTATATGGTATGACGTTATACCCTATTAAGTTATATGGGATGACGTTATAACGTAATAGGTTATATGGTATGAGGTTATACTGTATTACGTTATATGGGATGACGTTATAACGTATCACGTTATATGGTATACCGTTATAACGTATTAGGTTATATGGTATAAAGTTATGGTATAACGTATTGCGTCATATGGTATGACGTTATAATGTATTACGTTATGTGGGATCACGTTATAACGTAATCGGTTATATGGTATGACGATATGACGTAATATTTTATATGGTATGGCGTTATGACGTTATATGGTATGATGTTATAACGTAATAGGTTATATGGTATGAGGTTATACCGTATTACGTTATATGGGATGACGTTATAACGAATTACGTTATATGGGATAACGTTATATCGTATTACGTTATATGGGACGACGTTATAAAGTATTACGTTATACGGGATGACGTTATAACGTAATAGGTTAAATGGTATGACGTTATAACGTAGTATTTTAATGGTATGGCGTTATAACGTAATATGGTATGACGTTATAACGTATTACGTTATATGGTATGACGTTATAACGCATTACGTTATATGGGACGACATTATAACGTATTACGTTATATGGGATTACGTTATTACGTATTACGTTATATGGGACGACGTTATAACGTATTACGTCATATGGGACGACGTTATAAAGTATTACGTTATATGGGATGACGTTATAACGTATTACGTTATATGGGACGACATTATACCGTATTACGTTAGATGGGATGACGTTATAACGTATTACGTTACATGGGATGATGTTATTACGTATTACGTTAGATGGGTGGCCGTTATAACGTATTACGTTACATGGGATGATGTTATTACGTATTACGTTATATGGGACGACGTTATAACTTATTACGTTATATGGGACGACGTTATAACGTATTACGTTATACGGGATGACGTTATAACGTAATAGGTTATATGGTATGTCGTCATAACGTAGTATTTTAATGGTATGGCGTTATAACGTTACATGGTATGACGTTATAACGTATTACGTTATATGGGATGACGTTATTACGTATTACGTTATATGGGACGACGTTATAACGTGTTACGTTATATGGGACGACGTTATAAAGTATTACGTCATATGGGATGACGTTATAACGTAATAGGTTATATGGTATGACGTTATAACGTAGTATTTTAATGGTATGGCGATATAACGTTACATGGTATGACGTTATAACGTATTACGTTATATGGTATGACGTTATAACGTATTACGTTATATGGGACGACGTTATACCGTATTACGTTACATGGGATGATGTTATTACGTATTACGTTATATGGGACGACGTTATAACGTATTACGTTATATGGGACGACGTTATAACGTATTACGATATATGGTATGACGTTATAACGTATTACGTTATATGGGACGACGTTATAACGTATTACGTAATATGGGACGACGTTATAAAGTATTACGTTATATGGGATGAAGTTATAACGTAATAGGTTATATGGTATGACGTTATAACGTAGTATTTTAATGGTATGGCGTTATAACGTTACATGGTATGACGTTATAACGTATTACGTTATATGGGACGACGTTATAACGTATTACGTTATGTGGGACGACGTTGTAACGTATTACGTTATACGGGATGACGTTATAATGTAATAGGTTATATGGTATGACGTTATAACGTAGTATTTTAATGGTATGGCGTTATAACGTTATATGGTATGACGTTATAACGTATTACGTTATATAGTATGACGTGATAACGCATTACGTTATATGGGACGACATTATAACGTATTACGTTATATGGGATGACGTTATTACGTAATAGGTTATATGGTATGAGCTTATACCGTATTAAGTTAGATGGGATGACGTTATAACGTATTACGTTATATGGGATGACGTTATTACGTATTACGTTATATGGGACGACGTTAAAACGTGTTACGTTATATCGGACGACGCTATAACGTATTACGTTATACGGGATGACGTTATAACGTAATAGGTTATATGGTATGACGTTATAACGTAGTATTTCAATGGTATGGCGTTATAACGTTATATGGTATGACGTTATAACGTATTATGTTATATGGTATGACGTTATTACGTATTGCGTTATATGGGATGACATTATTACGTATTACGTTAAATGAGACGACGTTATAACGTATTACGTTATATGGGACAACGTTATAACGTATTACGTTATACGGGATGACGTTATAACGTAATAGGTTATATGGTATGACGATATAACGTAGTATTTTATATGGTATGGCGTTATATGGTATGATGTTATAACGTATTACGTTATATGGGACGACGTTATAAAGTATTACGTTATATGGGATGACGTTATTACATAATAGGTTATATGGTATGAGCTTATACCGTATTACGTTAGATGGGATGGCGTTATAACGTATTACGTTATATGGGATGACGTTATTACGTATTACGTTATATGAGACGACGTTATAACGTATTACGTTATACGGGATAACGTTATAACGTAATAGGTTATATGGTATGACGATTTAACGTAGTATTTTATATGGTATGGCGTTATAACGTCATATGGTATGACGTTATAACTTAACAGGTTATATGGTATGAGGTTATACCGTATTACGTTATATGGGACGACGTTATAAAGTATTACGTTATATGGGATGTGGTTATGACGTAATAGGTTATATGGTATGAGGTTATACCGTAGTATTTTAATGGTATGGCGTTATAACGTTACATGGTATGACGTTATAACGTATTACGTTAGATGGGATGACTTTATAACGTATTACGTTACATGGGATGACGTTATTTCGTATTACTCTATATGGGACGACGTTATAACGTATTACGTTATATGGGGCGACGTTATAAAGTATTACGTTATATGGGATGACGTTATTACGTAATAGGTTATATGGTATGAGGTTATACCGTATTACGTTAGATGGGATGACTTTATAACGTATTACGTTATATGGGACGACATTGTAACGTATTACGTTATATGGGATGACGTTATTACGTATTACGTTATATGGGACGACGTTATAACCTATTACGTTATATGGGACGACGTTATAAAGTATTACGTTATATGGGATGACGTTATGACGTAATAGGTTATATGGTATGAGGTTATACCGTATTACGTTAGATGGGATGACTTTATAACGTATTACGTTACACGGGATGACGTTATTTCGTATTACTTTATATGGGACGACGTTATAACGTATTACGTTATATGGGACGACGTTATAACGTATTACGTTATACGGGATGACGTTATAACGTAATAGGTTATATGGTATGACGTTATAACGTAGTATTTTAATGGTATGGCGTTATAACGTCATATGGTATGACGTTATAACGTATTAGGTTATATGGTATAAAGTTATAACGTATTGCGTCATATGGGACGACGTTATAACGTATTACGTTATACGGGATGACGTTATAACGTAATAGGTTATATGGTATGTCGTCATAACGTAGTATTTTAATGGTATGGCGTTATAACGTTACATGGTATGACGTTATAACGAATTACGTTATATGGGATGACGTTATTACGTATTACGTTATATGGGACGACGTTATAACGTGTTACGTTATATGGGACGACGTTATAAAGTATTACGTTATATGGGATGACGTTATAACGTAGTAGGTTTTATGGTATGACGTTATAACGTAGTATTTTAATGGTATGGCATTATAACGTTACATGGTATGACGTTATAACGCATTACGTTATATGGTATGACGTTATAACGTATTACGATATATGGGACGACGTTATAACTTATTACGTTACATGGGATGATGTTATTACGTATTACGTTATATGGGACGACGTTATAACGTATTACGTTATATGGGACGACGTTATAACGTATTACGATATATGGTATGACGTTATAACGTATTACGTTATATGGGACGACGTTATAACGTATTACGTAATATGGGACGATGTTATAAAGTATTACGTTATATGGGATGAAGTTATAACGTAATAGGTTATATGGTATGACGTTATAACGTAGTATTTTAATGGTATGGCGTTATAACGTTACATGGTATGACGTTATAACGTATTACGTTATATGGGACGACGTTATAACGTATTACGTTATATGGGACGACGTTGTGACGTATTACGTTATACGGGATGACGTTATAATGTAATAGGTTATATGGTATGACGTTATAACGTAGTATTTTAATGGTATGGCGTTATAACGTTATATGGTATGACGTTATAACGTATTACGTTATATAGTATGACGTTATAACGCATTACGTTATATGGGACGACGTTATAAGGTATTACGTTATATGGGATGACGTTATTACGTATTACGATATATGAGACGACGTTATAACGTATTACGTTATACGGGATGACGTTATAACGTATTACGTAATATGGTATATCGTTATGCCGTATTAGGTTATATGGTATGACGTTATAACGTATTACGTTATATGGTATGACGTTATAACGTAATATTTTATATGGTATGGCGTTATAACGTTACGTGGTATGACGTTATAACGTATTACGTTATATGGGACGACGTTATAACGTATTACGTTATATGGGACGACGTTATAACGTATTACGATATATGGTATGACGTTATAACGTATTACGTTATATGGGACGACGTTATAACGTATTACGTAATATGGTATGACGTTATAACGTATTACGATATATGGTATGACGTTATAACGTATTACGTTATATGGGACGACGTTATAACGTATTACGTAATATGGTATGACGTTATAACGTATTACGTTATACGGGATGACGTTATAACGTAATAGGTTATATAGTATGACGTTATAACGTAGTATTTTAATGTTATGGCGTTATAACGTTACATGGTATGACGTTATAACGTATTACGTTATATGGGACGACGTTATAACGTATTACGTTACATGGGATGATGTTATTACGTATTACGTTATACGGGATGACGTTATAACGTATTACGTAATATGGTATATCGTTATGCCGTATTAGGTTATATGGTATGACGTTATAACGTATTACGTTATATGGTATGACGTTATAACGTAATATTTTATATGGTATGGCGTTATAACGTTATATGGTATGACGTTATAACGTATTACGTTATATGGGACGACGTTATAACGTATTACGTTATATGGGACGACGTTATAACGTATTACGTTATACGGGATGACGTTATAACGTAATAGGTTATATGGTATGTCGTTATAACGTAGTATTTTAACGGAATGGCGTTATAACGTTACATGGTATGACGTTATAACGTATTACGTTATATGGTATGACGTTATAACGTATTACGTTATATGGTATGACGTTATTACGTATTACGTTATATGGGACGACGTTATAACGTATTGCGTTATATGGGACGACGTTATAAGGTATTACGTTATATGCGATGACGTTATTACGTATTACGTTATATGAGACGACGTTATAACGTATTACGTTATACGGGATGACGTTGTAACGTAATGGGTTATACGGTATGACGTTATAACGTAGTATTTTATATGGTATGGCGTTATAACGTTATATGGTATGTCGTTATAACTTAACAGGTTATATGGTATGATGTTATTACGTATTACGTTATATGGGACGACGTTATAACGTATTGCGTTATATGGGACGACGTTATAAGGTATTACGTTATATGCGATGACGTTATTACGTATTACGTTATATGAGACGACGTTATAACGTATTACGTTATACGGGATGACGTTGTAACGTAATGGGTTATACGGTATGACGTTATAACGTAGTATTTTATATGGTATGGCGTTATAACGTTATATGGTATGTCGTTATAACTTAACAGGTTATATGGTATGACGTTATAACGTATTACGTTGTATGGGACGACGTTATAACGTATTACGTCATATGGGACGACGTTATAAAGTATTACGTTATATGGGACGACGTTATAACGTATTACGTTATATGGGACGACGTTATAACGTATTACGTTATACGGGATGACGTTATAACGTAATAGGTTATATGGTATGTCGTCATAACGTAGTATTTTAACGGAATGGCGTTATAACGTTACATGGTATGACGTTATAACGCATTACGTTATATGGTATGACGTTATAACGTATTACGTTATATGGTATGACGTTATTACGTATTACGTTATATGGGACGACGTTATAACGTATTACGTTATATGGGACGACGTTATAAGGTATTACGTTATATGGGATGACGTTATTACGTATTACGTTATATGAGACGACGTTATAACGTATTACGTTATACGGGATGACGTTGTAACGTATTACGTTATATGGGATAACGTTATAACGTACTACGTTGTATGGGACGACATTATAACGTATTACGTTATATGGGATGACGTTATAACGTAATAGGTTATATGGTATGACGTTATAACGTATTACGTTATATGGTATATCGTTATGCCGTATTAGGTTATATGGTATGACGTTATAACGTATTACGTTATATGGGACGACGTTATAACGTATTACGTTATACGGGATGACGTTGTAACGTATTACGTTATAAGGGATGACGTTATAACGTAATAGGTTATATGGTATGTCGTTATAACGTAGTATTTTAACGGAATGGCGTTATAACGTTACATGGTATGACGTTATAACGTATTACGTTATATGGTATGACGTTATTACGTATTACGTTATATGGGACGACGTTATAACGTATTACGTTATATGGGACGACGTTATAATGTATAACGTTATATGGGATGACGTTATTACGTATTACGTTATATGAGACGACGTTATAACGTATTACGTTATACGGTATGACGTTGTAACGTAATGTGTTATACGGTATGACGTTATAACGTAGTATTTTATATGGTATGGCGTTATAACGTTATATGGTATGTCGTTATAACTTAACAGGTTATATGGTATGACGTTATTACGTATTACGTTATATGGGACGACGTTATAACGTATTACGTTATATGGGACGACGTTATAAGGTATTACGTTATATGGGATGACGTTATTACGTATTACGTTATATGAGACGACGTTATAACGTATTACGTTATACGGGATGACGTTGTCACGTAATGGGTTATATGGTATGACGTTATAACGTAGTATTTTATATGGTATGGCGTTATAACGTTATATGGTATGTCGTTATAACTTAACAGGTTATATGGTATGAGGTTATACCGTATTACGTTATATGGGATGACGTTATAACGTATTACGTTATATGGGATAACGTTATAACGTACTACGTTGTATTGGACGACATTATAACGTATTACGTTATATGGGATGACGTTATAACGTAATAGGTTATATGGTATGACGTTATAACGTATTACGTTATATGGTATATCGTTATTCCGTATTAGGTTATATGGTATGACGTTATAACGTATTACGTTATATGGGACAACGTTATAACGTATTACGTTATACGGGATGACGTTGTAACGTAATGGGTTGTATGGTATGACGTTATAACGTAGTATTTTATATGGTATGGCGTTATAATGTTATATGGTATGACGTTATCACCTAATAGGTTATATGGTATGAGGTTATACCGTATTACGTTATATGGGATGACGTTATAACGAATTACGTTATATGGGATGACGTTATAACGTATTACGTTATATGGGACGACATTATAAAGTATTACGTTATATGGGATGACGTTATAACGTAATAGGTTATATGGTATGACGTTATAACGTAATAGGTTATATGGTATGACGATATAACGTAGTATTTTATATGGTATGGCGTTATAACGTTACATGGTATGACGTTATAACGTATTACGTTAGATGGGATGACTTTATAACGTATTACGTTACATGGGATGACGTTATTTCGTATTACTCTATATGGGACGACGTTATAACGTATTACGTTATATGGGGCGACGTTATAAAGTATTACGTTATATGGGATGACGTTATTACGTAATAGGTTATATGGTATGAGGTTATACCGTATTACGTTAGATGGGATGACTTTATAACGTATTACGTTATATGGGACGACATTGTAACGTATTACGTTATATGGGATGACGTTATTACGTATTACGTTATATGGGACGACGTTATAACCTATTACGTTATATGGGACGACGTTATAAAGTATTACGTTATATGGGATGACGTTATTTCGTATTACTCTATATGGGATGACGTTATTACATAATAGGTTATATGGTATGAGCTTATACCGTATTACGTTATATGGTATGACGTTATAACGTATTACGTTATATGGTATGACGTTATTACGTATTACGTTATATGGGACGACGTTATAACGTATTACGTTATATGGGACGACGTTATAAGGTATTACGTTATATGGGATGACGTTATTACGTATTACGTTATATGAGACGACGTTATAACGTATTACGTTATATGGGACGACGTTATAACGTATTACGATATATGGTATGACGTTATAACGTATTACGTTATATGGGACGACGTTATAACGTATTACGTAATATGGGACGACGTTATAAAGTATTACGTTATATGGGATGAAGTTATAACGTAATAGGTTATATGGTATGACGTTATAACGTAGTATTTTAATGGTATGGCGTTATAACGTTACATGGTATGACGTTATAACGTATTACGTTATATGGGACGACGTTATAACGTATTACGTTATGTGGGACGACGTTGTAACGTATTACGTTATACGGGATGACGTTATAATGTAATAGGTTATATGGTATGACGTTATAACGTAGTATTTTAATGGTATGGCGTTATAACGTTATATGGTATGACGTTATAACGTATTACGTTATATAGTATGACGTGATAACGCATTACGTTATATGGGACGACATTATAACGTATTACGTTATATGGGATGACGTTATTACGTAATAGGTTATATGGTATGAGCTTATACCGTATTAAGTTAGATGGGATGACGTTATAACGTATTACGTTATATGGGATGACGTTATTACGTATTACGTTATATGGGACGACGTTAAAACGTGTTACGTTATATCGGACGACGCTATAACGTATTACGTTATACGGGATGACGTTATAACGTAATAGGTTATATGGTATGACGTTATAACGTAGTATTTCAATGGTATGGCGTTATAACGTTATATGGTATGACGTTATAACGTATTATGTTATATGGTATGACGTTATTACGTATTGCGTTATATGGGATGACATTATTACGTATTACGTTAAATGAGACGACGTTATAACGTATTACGTTATATGGGACAACGTTATAACGTATTACGTTATACGGGATGACGTTATAACGTAATAGGTTATATGGTATGACGATATAACGTAGTATTTTATATGGTATGGCGTTATATGGTATGATGTTATAACGTATTACGTTATATGGGACGACGTTATAAAGTATTACGTTATATGGGATGACGTTATTACATAATAGGTTATATGGTATGAGCTTATACCGTATTACGTTAGATGGGATGGCGTTATAACGTATTACGTTATATGGGATGACGTTATTACGTATTACGTTATATGAGACGACGTTATAACGTATTACGTTATATGGGATAACGTTATAACGTAATAGGTTATATGGTATGACGATTTAACGTAGTATTTTATATGGTATGGCGTTATAACGTCATATGGTATGACGTTATAACTTAACAGGTTATATGGTATGAGGTTATACCGTATTACGTTATATGGGACGACGTTATAAAGTATTACGTTATATGGGATGTGGTTATGACGTAATAGGTTATATGGTATGAGGTTATACCGTAGTATTTTAATGGTATGGCGTTATAACGTTACATGGTATGACGTTATAACGTATTACGTTAGATGGGATGACTTTATAACGTATTACGTTACATGGGATGACGTTATTTCGTATTACTCTATATGGGACGACGTTATAACGTATTACGTTATATGGGGCGACGTTATAAAGTATTACGTTATATGGGATGACGTTATTACGTAATAGGTTATATGGTATGAGGTTATACCGTATTACGTTAGATGGGATGACTTTATAACGTATTACGTTATATGGGACGACATTGTAACGTATTACGTTATATGGGATGACGTTATTACGTATTACGTTATATGGGACGACGTTATAACCTATTACGTTATATGGGACGACGTTATAAAGTATTACGTTATATGGGATGACGTTATGACGTAATAGGTTATATGGTATGAGGTTATACCGTATTACGTTAGATGGGATGACTTTATAACGTATTACGTTACACGGGATGACGTTATTTCGTATTACTTTATATGGGACGACGTTATAACGTATTACGTTATATGGGACGACGTTATAACGTATTACGTTATACGGGATGACGTTATAACGTAATAGGTTATATGGTATGACGTTATAACGTAGTATTTTAATGGTATGGCGTTATAACGTCATATGGTATGACGTTATAACGTATTAGGTTATATGGTATAAAGTTATAACGTATTGCGTCATATGGGACGACGTTATAACGTATTACGTTATACGGGATGACGTTATAACGTAATAGGTTATATGGTATGTCGTCATAACGTAGTATTTTAATGGTATGGCGTTATAACGTTACATGGTATGACGTTATAACGAATTACGTTATATGGGATGACGTTATTACGTATTACGTTATATGGGACGACGTTATAACGTGTTACGTTATATGGGACGACGTTATAAAGTATTACGTTATATGGGATGACGTTATAACGTAGTAGGTTTTATGGTATGACGTTATAACGTAGTATTTTAATGGTATGGCATTATAACGTTACATGGTATGACGTTATAACGCATTACGTTATATGGTATGACGTTATAACGTATTACGATATATGGGACGACGTTATAACTTATTACGTTACATGGGATGATGTTATTACGTATTACGTTATATGGGACGACGTTATAACGTATTACGTTATATGGGACGACGTTATAACGTATTACGATATATGGTATGACGTTATAACGTATTACGTTATATGGGACGACGTTATAACGTATTACGTAATATGGGACGATGTTATAAAGTATTACGTTATATGGGATGAAGTTATAACGTAATAGGTTATATGGTATGACGTTATAACGTAGTATTTTAATGGTATGGCGTTATAACGTTACATGGTATGACGTTATAACGTATTACGTTATATGGGACGACGTTATAACGTATTACGTTATATGGGACGACGTTGTGACGTATTACGTTATACGGGATGACGTTATAATGTAATAGGTTATATGGTATGACGTTATAACGTAGTATTTTAATGGTATGGCGTTATAACGTTATATGGTATGACGTTATAACGTATTACGTTATATAGTATGACGTTATAACGCATTACGTTATATGGGACGACGTTATAAGGTATTACGTTATATGGGATGACGTTATTACGTATTACGATATATGAGACGACGTTATAACGTATTACGTTATACGGGATGACGTTATAACGTATTACGTAATATGGTATATCGTTATGCCGTATTAGGTTATATGGTATGACGTTATAACGTATTACGTTATATGGTATGACGTTATAACGTAATATTTTATATGGTATGGCGTTATAACGTTACGTGGTATGACGTTATAACGTATTACGTTATATGGTATGACGTTATAACGTATTACGTTATATGGTATGACGTTATTACGTATTACGTTATATGGGACGACGTTATAACGTATTGCGTTATATGGGACGACGTTATAAGGTATTACGTTATATGCGATGACGTTATTACGTATTACGTTATATGAGACGACGTTATAACGTATTACGTTATACGGGATGACGTTGTAACGTAATGGGTTATACGGTATGACGTTATAACGTAGTATTTTATATGGTATGGCGTTATAACGTTATATGGTATGTCGTTATAACTTAACAGGTTATATGGTATGATGTTATTACGTATTACGTTATATGGGACGACGTTATAACGTATTGCGTTATATGGGACGACGTTATAAGGTATTACGTTATATGCGATGACGTTATTACGTATTACGTTATATGAGACGACGTTATAACGTATTACGTTATACGGGATGACGTTGTAACGTAATGGGTTATACGGTATGACGTTATAACGTAGTATTTTATATGGTATGGCGTTATAACGTTATATGGTATGTCGTTATAACTTAACAGGTTATATGGTATGACGTTATAACGTATTACGTTGTATGGGACGACGTTATAACGTATTACGTCATATGGGACGACGTTATAAAGTATTACGTTATATGGGACGACGTTATAACGTATTACGTTATATGGGACGACGTTATAACGTATTACGTTATACGGGATGACGTTATAACGTAATAGGTTATATGGTATGTCGTCATAACGTAGTATTTTAACGGAATGGCGTTATAACGTTACATGGTATGACGTTATAACGCATTACGTTATATGGTATGACGTTATAACGTATTACGTTATATGGTATGACGTTATTACGTATTACGTTATATGGGACGACGTTATAACGTATTACGTTATATGGGACGACGTTATAAGGTATTACGTTATATGGGATGACGTTATTACGTATTACGTTATATGAGACGACGTTATAACGTATTACGTTATACGGGATGACGTTGTAACGTATTACGTTATATGGGATAACGTTATAACGTACTACGTTGTATGGGACGACATTATAACGTATTACGTTATATGGGATGACGTTATAACGTAATAGGTTATATGGTATGACGTTATAACGTATTACGTTATATGGTATATCGTTATGCCGTATTAGGTTATATGGTATGACGTTATAACGTATTACGTTATATGGGACGACGTTATAACGTATTACGTTATACGGGATGACGTTGTAACGTATTACGTTATAAGGGATGACGTTATAACGTAATAGGTTATATGGTATGTCGTTATAACGTAGTATTTTAACGGAATGGCGTTATAACGTTACATGGTATGACGTTATAACGTATTACGTTATATGGTATGACGTTATTACGTATTACGTTATATGGGACGACGTTATAACGTATTACGTTATATGGGACGACGTTATAATGTATAACGTTATATGGGATGACGTTATTACGTATTACGTTATATGAGACGACGTTATAACGTATTACGTTATACGGTATGACGTTGTAACGTAATGTGTTATACGGTATGACGTTATAACGTAGTATTTTATATGGTATGGCGTTATAACGTTATATGGTATGTCGTTATAACTTAACAGGTTATATGGTATGAGGTTATACCGTATTACGTTATATGGGATGACGTTATAACGTATTACGTTATATGGGATAACGTTATAACGTACTACGTTGTATTGGACGACATTATAACGTATTACGTTATATGGGATGACGTTATAACGTAATAGGTTATATGGTATGACGTTATAACGTATTACGTTATATGGTATATCGTTATTCCGTATTAGGTTATATGGTATGACGTTATAACGTATTACGTTATATGGGACAACGTTATAACGTATTACGTTATACGGGATGACGTTGTAACGTAATGGGTTGTATGGTATGACGTTATAACGTAGTATTTTATATGGTATGGCGTTATAATGTTATATGGTATGACGTTATCACCTAATAGGTTATATGGTATGAGGTTATACCGTATTACGTTATATGGGATGACGTTATAACGAATTACGTTATATGGGATGACGTTATAACGTATTACGTTATATGGGACGACATTATAAAGTATTACGTTATATGGGATGACGTTATAACGTAATAGGTTATATGGTATGACGTTATAACGTAATAGGTTATATGGTATGACGATATAACGTAGTATTTTATATGGTATGGCGTTATATGGTATGATGTTATAACGTATTACGTTATATGGGACGACGTTATAAAGTGTTACGTTATATGGGATGACGTTATTACATAATAGGTTATATGGTATGAGCTTATACCGTATTACGTTAGATGGGATGGCGTTATAACGTATTACGTTATATGGGATGACGTTATTACGTATTACGTTATATGAGACGACGTTATAACGTATTACGTTATACGGGATAACGTTATAACGTAATAGGTTATATGGTATGACGATTTAACGTAGTATTTTATATGGTATGGCGTTATAACGTCATATGGTATGACGTTATAACTTAACAGGTTATATGGTATGAGGTTATACCGTATTACGTTATATGGGACGACGTTATAAAGTATTACGTTATATGGGATGTGGTTATGACGTAATAGGTTATATGGTATGAGGTTATACCGTAGTATTTTAATGGTATGGCGTTATAACGTTACATGGTATGACGTTATAACGTATTACGTTAGATGGGATGACTTTATAACGTATTACGTTACATGGGATGACGTTATTTCGTATTACTCTATATGGGACGACGTTATAACGTATTACGTTATATGGGGCGACGTTATAAAGTATTACGTTATATGGGATGACGTTATTACGTAATAGGTTATATGGTATGAGGTTATACCGTATTACGTTAGATGGGATGACTTTATAACGTATTACGTTATATGGGACGACATTGTAACGTATTACGTTATATGGGATGACGTTATTACGTATTACGTTATATGGGACGACGTTATAACCTATTACGTTATATGGGACGACGTTATAAAGTATTACGTTATATGGGATGACGTTATGACGTAATAGGTTATATGGTATGAGGTTATACCGTATTACGTTAGATGGGATGACTTTATAACGTATTACGTTACACGGGATGACATTATTTCGTATTACTTTATATGGGACGACGTTATAACGTATTACGTTATATGGGACGACGTTATAACGTATTACGTTATACGGGATGACGTTATAACGTAATAGGTTATATGGTATGACGTTATAACGTAGTATTTTAATGGTATGGCGTTATAACGTCATATGGTATGACGTTATAACGTATTAGGTTATATGGTATAAAGTTATAACGTATTGCGTCATATGGGACGACGTTATAACGTATTACGTTATACGGGATGACGTTATAACGTAATAGGTTATATGGTATGTCGTCACAACGTAGTATTTTAATGGTATGGCGTTATAACGTTACATGGTATGACGTTATAACGAATTACGTTATATGGGATGACGTTATTACGTATTACGTTATATGGGACGACGTTATAACGTGTTACGTTATATGGGACGACGTTATAAAGTATTACGTTATATGGGATGACGTTATAACGTAATAGGTTTTATGGTATGACGTTATAACGTAGTATTTTAATGGTATGGCATTATAACGTTACATGGTATGACGTTATAACGTATTACGTTATATGGTATGACGTTATAATGTATTACGATATATGGGACGACGTTATAACGTATTACGTTACATGGGATGATGTTATTACGTATTACGTTATATGGGACGACGTTATAACGTATTACGTTATATGGGACGACGTTATAACGTATTACGATATATGGTATGACGTTATAACGTATTACGTTATATGGGACGACGTTATAACGTATTACGTAATATGGGACGACGTTATAAAGTATTACGTTATATGGGATGAAGTTATAACGTAATAGGTTATATGGTATGACGTTATAACGTAGTATTTTAATGGTATGGCGTTATAACGTTACATGGTATGACGTTATAACGTATTACGTTATATGGGACGACGTTATAACGTATTACGTTATATGGGACGACGTTGTAACGTATTAAGTTATACGGGATGACGTTATAATGTAATAGGTTATATGGTATGACGTTATAACGTAGTATTTTAATGGTATGGCGTTATAACGTTATATGGTATGACGTTATATAGTATGACGTTATAACGCATTACGTTATATGGGACGACGTTATAAGGTATTACGTTATATGGGATGACGTTATTACGTATTACGTTATATGAGACGACGTTATAACGTATTACGTTATACGGGATGACGTTATAACGTATTACGTAATATGGTATATCGTTATGCCGTATTAGGTTATATGGTATGACGTTATAACGTATTACGTTATATGGTATGACGTTATAACGTAATATTTTATATGGTATGGCGTTATAACGTTACATGGTATGACGTTATAACGTATTACGTCATATGGGACGACGTTATAACGTATTACGTTATATGGGACGACGTTATAACGTATTACGATATATGGTATGACGTTATAACGTATTACGTTATATGGGACGACGTTATAACGTATTACGTAATATGGTATGACGTTATAACGTATTACGATATATGGTATGACGTTATAACGTATTACGTTATATGGGACGACGTTATAACGTATTACGTAATATGGTATGACGTTATAACGTATTACGTTATACGGGATGACGTTATAACGTAATAGGTTATATAGTATGACGTTATAACGTAGTATTTTAATGTTATGGCGTTATAACGTTACATGGTATGACGTTATAACGTATTACGTTATATGGGACGACGTTATAACGTATTACGTTACATGGGATGATGTTATTACGTATTACGTTATACGGGATGACGTTATAACGTATTACGTAATATGGTATATCGTTATGCCGTATTAGGTTATATGGTATGACGTTATAACGTATTACGTTATATGGTATGACGTTATAACGTAATATTTTATATGGTATGGCGTTATAACGTTATATGGTATGACGTTATAACGTATTACGTTATATGGGACGACGTTATAACGTATTACGTTATATGGGACGACGTTATAACGTATTACGTTATACGGGATGACGTTATAACGTAATAGGTTATATGGTATGTCGTTATAACGTAGTATTTTAACGGAATGGCGTTATAACGTTACATGGTATGACGTTATAACGTATTACGTTATATGGGACGACGTTATAACGTATTACGTAATATGGTATGACGCTATAACGTATTACGATATATGGTATGACGTTATAACGTATTACGTTATATGGGACGACGTTATAACGTATTACGTAATATGGTATGACGTTATAACGTATTACGTTATACGGGATGACGTTATAACGTATTACGTAATATGGTATATCGTTATGCCGTATTAGGTTATATGGTATGACGTTATAACGTATTACGTTATATGGTATGACGTTATTACGTATTACGTTATATGGGACGACGTTATTACGTATTGCGTTATATGGGAGGACGTTATAAGGTATTACGTTATATGGGATGACGTTATTACGTATTACGTTATATGAGACGACGTTATAACGTATTACGTTATACGGGATGACGTTGTAACGTAATGGGTTATACGGTATGACGTTATAACGCAGTATTTTATATGGTATGGCGTTATAACGTTATATGGTATGTCGTTATAACTTAACAGGTTATATGGTATGATGTTATTACGTATTACGTTATATGGGACGACGTTATAACGTATTACGTTATATGGGACGACGTTATAAGGTATTACGTTATATGGGATGACGTTATTGCGTATTACGTTACATGAGACGACGTTATAACGTATTACGTTATACGGGATGACGTTGTAACGTAATGGGTTTTATGGTATGACGATATAACGTAGTATTTTATATGGTATGGCGTTATAACGTTATATGGTATGTCGTTATAACTTAACAGATTATATGGTATGAGGTTATACCGTATTACGTTATACGGGATGACGTTATAACGTATTACGTTATATGGGATAACGTTATAACGTACTACGTTGTATGGGACGACATTATAACGTATTACGTTATATGGGATGACGTTATAACGTAATAGGTTATATGGTATGAAGTTATAACGTATTACGTTATATGGTATATCGTTATGCCGTATTAGGTTATATGGTATGACGTTATAACGTATTACGTTGTATGGGACGACGTTATAACGTATTACGTTATACGGGATGACGTTGTAACGTATTACGTTATACGGGATGACGTTATAACGTAATAGGTTATATGGTATGTCGTTATAACGTAGTATTTTAACGGAATGGCGTTATAACGTTACATGGTATGACGTTATAACGTATTACGTTATATGGTATGACGTTATAACGTATTACGTTATATGGTATGACGTTATTACGTATTACGTTATATGGGACGACGTTATAACGTATTACGTTATATGGGACGACGTTATAAGGTATTACGTTATATGGGATGACGTTATTACGTATTACGTTATATGAGACGACGTTATAACGTATTACGTTATACGGGATGACGTTGTAACGTATTACGTTATACGGGATGACGTTATAACGTAATAGGTTAAATGGTATGACGTTATAACGTAGTATTTAAATGGTATGGCGTTATAACGTAATATGGTATGACGTTATAACGTATTACGTTATATGGTATGACGTTATAACGCATTACGTTATATGGGATGATGTTATTACGTATTACGTTATATGGGACGACGTTATAACGTATTACGTTATATGGGACGACGTTATAACGTATTACGATATATGGTATGACGTTATAACGTAATAGGTTATATGGTATGAGGTTATACCGTATTACGTTAGATGGGATGACTTTATAACGTATTACGTTATATGGGACGACATTGTAACGTATTACGTTATATGGGATGACGTTATTACGTATTACGTTATATGGGACGACGTTATAACCTATTACGTTATATGGGACGACGTTATAAAGTATTACGTTATATGGGATGACGTTATGACGTAATAGGTTATATGGTATGAGGTTATACCGTATTACGTTAGATGGGATGACTTTATAACGTATTACGTTACACGGGATGACATTATTTCGTATTACTTTATATGGGACGACGTTATAACGTATTACGTTATATGGGACGACGTTATAACGTATTACGTTATATGGGGCGACGTTATAAAGTATTACGTTATATGGGATGACGTTATTACGTAATAGGTTATATGGTATGAGGTTATACCGTATTACGTTAGATGGGATGACTTTATAACGTATTACGTTATATGGGACGACATTGTAACGTATTACGTTATATGGGATGACGTTATTACGTATTACGTTATATGGGACGACGTTATAACCTATTACGTTATATGGGACGACGTTATAAAGTATTACGTTATATGGGATGACGTTATGACGTAATAGGTTATATGGTATGAGGTTATACCGTATTACGTTAGATGGGATGACTTTATAACGTATTACGTTACACGGGATGACATTATTTCGTATTACTTTATATGGGACGACGTTATAACGTATTACGTTATATGGGACGACGTTATAACGTATTACGTTATACGGGATGACGTTATAACGTAATAGGTTATATGGTATGACGTTATAACGTAGTATTTTAATGGTATGGCGTTATAACGTCATATGGTATGACGTTATAACGTATTAGGTTATATGGTATAAAGTTATAACGTATTGCGTCATATGGGACGACGTTATAACGTATTACGTTATACGGGATGACGTTATAACGTAATAGGTTATATGGTATGTCGTCACAACGTAGTATTTTAATGGTATGGCGTTATAACGTTACATGGTATGACGTTATAACGAATTACGTTATATGGGATGACGTTATTACGTATTACGTTATATGGGACGACGTTATAACGTGTTACGTTATATGGGACGACGTTATAAAGTATTACGTTATATGGGATGACGTTATAACGTAATAGGTTTTATGGTATGACGTTATAACGTAGTATTTTAATGGTATGGCATTATAACGTTACATGGTATGACGTTATAACGTATTACGTTATATGGTATGACGTTATAATGTATTACGATATATGGGACGACGTTATAACGTATTACGTTACATGGGATGATGTTATTACGTATTACGTTATATGGGACGACGTTATAACGTATTACGTTATATGGGACGACGTTATAACGTATTACGATATATGGTATGACGTTATAACGTATTACGTTATATGGGACGACGTTATAACGTATTACGTAATATGGGACGACGTTATAAAGTATTACGTTATATGGGATGAAGTTATAACGTAATAGGTTATATGGTATGACGTTATAACGTAGTATTTTAATGGTATGGCGTTATAACGTTACATGGTATGACGTTATAACGTATTACGTTATATGGGACGACGTTATAACGTATTACGTTATATGGGACGACGTTGTAACGTATTACGTTATACGGGATGACGTTATAATGTAATAGGTTATATGGTATGACGTTATAACGTAGTATTTTAATGGTATGGCGTTATAACGTTATATGGTATGACGTTATATAGTATGACGTTATAACGCATTACGTTATATGGGACGACGTTATAAGGTATTACGTTATATGGGATGACGTTATTACGTATTACGTTATATGAGACGACGTTATAACGTATTACGTTATACGGGATGACGTTATAACGTATTACGTAATATGGTATATCGTTATGCCGTATTAGGTTATATGGTATGACGTTATAACGTATTACGTTATATGGTATGACGTTATAACGTAATATTTTATATGGTATGGCGTTATAACGTTACATGGTATGACGTTATAACGTATTACGTCATATGGGACGACGTTATAACGTATTACGTTATATGGGACGACGTTATAACGTATTACGATATATGGTATGACGTTATAACGTATTACGTTATATGGGATAACGTTATAACGTACTACGTTGTATGGGACGACATTATAACGTATTACGTTATATGGGATGACGTTATAACGTAATAGGTTATATGGTATGAAGTTATAACGTATTACGTTATATGGTATATCGTTATGCCGTATTAGGTTATATGGTATGACGTTATAACGTATTACGTTGTATGGGACGACGTTATAACGTATTACGTTATACGGGATGACGTTGTAACGTATTACGTTATACGGGATGACGTTATAACGTAATAGGTTATATGGTATGTCGTTATAACGTAGTATTTTAACGGAATGGCGTTATAACGTTACATGGTATGACGTTATAACGTATTACGTTATATGGTATGACGTTATAACGTATTACGTTATATGGTATGACGTTATTACGTATTACGTTATATGGGACGACGTTATAACGTATAACGTTATATGGTATGACGTTATAACGTATTACGTTATATGGGACGACGTTATAACGTATTACGTTATATGGGACGACGTTATAACGTATTACGTTATACGGGATGACGTTATAACGTAATAGGTTATATGGTATGTCGTTATAACGTAGTATTTTATCGGAATGGCGTTATAACGTTACATGGTATGACGTTATAACGTATTACGTTATATGGGACGACGTTATAACGTATTACGTAATATGGTATGACGTTATAACGTATTACGATATATGGTATGACGTTATAACGTATTACGTTATATGGGACGACGTTATAACGTATTACGTAATATGGTATGACGTTATAACGTATTACGTTATACGGGATGACGTTATAACGTATTACGTAATATGGTATATCGTTATGCCGTATTAGGTTATATGGTATGACGTTATAACGTATTACGTTATATGGTATGACGTTATTACGTATTACGTTATATGGGACGACGTTATTACGTATTGCGTTATATGGGACGACGTTATAAGGTATTACGTTATATGGGATGACGTTATTACGTATTACGTTATATGAGACGACGTTATAACGTATTACGTTATACGGGATGACGTTGTAACGTAATGGGTTATACGGTATGACGTTATAACGCAGTATTTTATATGGTATGGCGTTATAACGTTATATGGTATGTCGTTATAACTTAACAGGTTATATGGTATGATGTTATTACGTATTACGTTATATGGGACGACGTTATAACGTATTACGTTATATGGGACGACGTTATAAGGTATTACGTTATATGGGATGACGTTATTGCGTATTACGTTATATGAGACGACGTTATAACGTATTACGTTATACGGGATGACGTTGTAACGTAATGGGTTTTATGGTATGACGATATAACGTAGTATTTTATATGGTATGGCGTTATAACGTTATATGGTATGTCGTTATAACTTAACAGATTATATGGTATGAGGTTATACCGTATTACGTTATACGGGATGACGTTATAACGTATTACGTTATATGGGATAACGTTATAACGTACTACGTTGTATGGGACGACATTATAACGTATTACGTTATATGGGATGACGTTATAACGTAATAGGTTATATGGTATGAAGTTATAACGTATTACGTTATATGGTATATCGTTATGCCGTATTAGGTTATATGGTATGACGTTATAACGTATTACGTTGTATGGGACGACGTTATAACGTATTACGTTATACGGGATGACGTTGTAACGTATTACGTTATACGGGATGACGTTATAACGTAATAGGTTATATGGTATGTCGTTATAACGTAGTATTTTAACGGAATGGCGTTATAACGTTACATGGTATGACGTTATAACGTATTACGTTATATGGTATGACGTTATAACGTATTACGTTATATGGTATGACGTTATTACGTATTACGTTATATGGGACGACGTTATAACGTATTACGTTATATGGGACGACGTTATAAGGTATTACGTTATATGGGATGACGTTATTACGTATTACGTTATATGAGACGACGTTATAACGTATTACGTTATACGGGATGACGTTGTAACGTAATGGGTTATACGGTATGACGTTATAACGTAGTATTTTATATGGTATGGCGTTATAACGTTATATGGTATGTCGTTATAACTTAACAGGTTATATGGTATGACGTTATTACGTATTACGTTATATGGGACGACGTTATAACGTATTACGTTATATGGGACGACGTTATAAGGTATTACGTTATATGGGATGACGTTATTACGTATTACGTTATATGAGACGACGTTATAACGTATTACGTTATACGGGATGACGTTGTAACGTAATAGGTTATATGGTATGAGGTTATACCGTATTACGTTATATGGGATGACGTTATAACGAATTACGTTATATGGGATAACGTTATAACGTATTACGTTATATGGGACGACGTTATAAAGTATTACGTTATACGGGATGACGTTATAACGTAATAGGTTAAATGGTATGACGTTATGACGTAGTATTTAAATGGTATGGCGTTATAACGTAATATGGTATGACGTTATAACGTATTACGTTATATGGTATGACGTTATAACGCATTACGTTATATGGACGACATTATAACGTATTACGTTATATGGGATTACGTTATTACGTATTACGTTATATGGGACGACGTTATAACGTATTACGTCATATGGGACGACGTTATAAAGTATTACGTTATACGGGATGACGTTGTAACGTAATAGGTTATATGGTATGAGGTTATACCGTATTACGTTATATGGGATGACGTTATAACGAATTACGTTATATGGGATAACGTTATAACGTATTACGTTATATGGGACGACGTTATAAAGTATTACGTTATACGGGATGACGTTATAACGTAATATGTTAAATGGTATGACGTTATAACGTAGTATTTAAATGGTATGGCGTTATAACGTAATATGGTATGACGTTATAACGTATTACGTTATATGGGACGACGTTATAACGTATTACGTTATATGGGACGACGTTATAACGTATTACGATATATGGTATGACGTTATAACGTATTACGTTATATGGGACGACGTTATAACGTATTACGTAATATGGTATGACGTTATAACGTATTACGATATATGGTATGACGTTATAACGTATTACGTTATATGGGACGACGTTATAACGTATTACGTAATATGGTATGACGTTATAACGTATTACGTTATACGGGATGACGTTATAACGTAATAGGTTATATAGTATGACGTTATAACGTAGTATTTTAATGTTATGGCGTTATAACGTTACATGGTATGACGTTATAACGTATTACGTTATATGGGACGACGTTATAACGTATTACGTTACATGGGATGATGTTATTACGTATTACGTTATACGGGATGACGTTATAACGTATTACGTAATATGGTATATCGTTATGCCGTATTAGATTATATGGTATGACGTTATAACGTATTACGTTATATGGTATGACGTTATAACGTAATATTTTATATGGTATGGCGTTATAACGTTATATGGTATGACGTTATAACGTATTACGTTATATGGGACGACGTTATAACGTATTACGTTATATGGGACGACGTTATAACGTATTACGTTATACGGGATGACGTTATAACGTAATAGGTTATATGGTATGTCGTTATAACGTAGTATTTTAACGGAATGGCGTTATAACGTTACATGGTATGACGTTATAACGTATTACGTTATATGGTATGACGTTATAACGTATTACGTTATATGGTATGACGTTATTACGTATTACGTTATATGGGACGACGTTATTACGTATTGCGTTATATGGGACGACGTTATAAGGTATTACGTTATATGGGATGACGTTATTACGTATTACGTTATATGGGATAACGTTATAACGTACTACGTTGTATGGGACGACATTATAACGTATTACGTTATATGGGATGACGTTATAACGTAATAGGTTATATGGTATGACGTTATAACGTATTACGTTATATGGTATATCGTTATGCCGTATTAGGTTATATGGTATGACGTTATAACGTATTACGTTGTATGGGACGACGTTATAACGTATTACGTTATACGGGATGACGTTGTAACGTATTACGTTATACGGGATGACGTTATAACGTAATAGGTTATATGGTATGTCGTTATAACGTAGTATTTTAACGGAATGGCGTTATAACGTTACATGGTATGACGTTATAACGTATTACGTTATATGGTATGACGTTATAACGTATTACGTTATATGGTATGACGTTATTACGTATTACGTTATATGGGACGACGTTATAACGTATTACGTTATATGGGACGACGTTATAAGGTATTACGTTATATGGGATGACGTTATTACGTATTACGTTATATGAGACGACGTTATAACGTATTACGTTATACGGGATGACTTTGTAACGTAATGGGTTATACGGTATGACGTTATAACGTAGTATTTTATATGGTATGGCGTTATAACGTTATATGGTATGTCGTTATAACTTAACAGGTTATATGGTATGACGTTATTACGTATTACGTTATATGGGACGACGTTATAACGTATTACGTTATATGGGACGACGTTATAAGGTATTACGTTATATGGGATGACGTTATTACGTATTACGTTATATGAGACGACGTTATAACGTATTACGTTATACGGGATGACGTTGTAACGTAATAGGTTATATGGTATGAGGTTATACCGTATTACGTTATATGGGATGACGTTATAACGAATTACGTTATATGGGATAACGTTATAACGTATTACGTTATATGGGACGACGTTATAAAGTATTACGTTATACGGGATGACGTTATAACGTAATAGGTTAAATGGTATGACGTTATAACGTAGTATTTAAATGGTATGGCGTTATAACGTAATATGGTATGACGTTATAACGTATTACGTTATATGGTATGACGTTATAACGCATTACGTTATATGGACGACATTATAACGTATTACGTTATATGGGATTACGTTATTACGTATTACGTTATATGGGACGACGTTATAACGTATTACGTCATATGGGACGACGTTATAAAGTATTACGTTATATGGTATGAGGTTATACCGTATTACGTTATATGGGACGACGTTATAAAGTATTACGTTATATGGGATGTGGTTATGACGTAATAGGTTATATGGTATGAGGTTATACCGTAGTATTTTAATGATATGGCGTTATAACGTTACATGGTATGACGTTATAACGTATTACGTTAGATGGGATGACTTTATAACGTATTACTTTACATGGGATGACGTTATTTCGTATTACTCTATATGGGACGACGTTATAACGTATTACGTTATATGGGGCGACGTTATAAAGTATTACGTTATATGGGATGACGTTATTACGTAATAGGTTATATGGTATGAGGTTATACCGTATTACGTTAGATGGGATGACTTTATAACGTATTACGTTATATGGGACGACATTGTAACGTATTACGTTATATGGGATGACGTTATTACGTATTACGTTATATGGGACGACGTTATAACCTATTACGTTATATGGGACGACGTTATAAAGTATTACGTTATATGGGATGACGTTATGACGTAATAGGTTATATGGTATGAGGTTATACCGTATTACGTTAGATGGGATGACTTTATAACGTATTACGTTACACGGGATGACATTATTTCGTATTACTTTATATGGGACGACGTTATAACGTATTACGTTATATGGGACGACGTTATAACGTATTACGTTATACGGGATGACGTTATAACGTAATAGGTTATATGGTATGACGTTATAACGTAGTATTTTAATGGTATGGCGTTATAACGTCATATGGTATGACGTTATAACGTATTAGGTTATATGGTATAAAGTTATAACGTATTGCGTCATATGGGACGACGTTATAACGTATTACGTTATACGGGATGACGTTATAACGTAATAGGTTATATGGTATGTCGTCACAACGTAGTATTTTAATGGTATGGCGTTATAACGTTACATGGTATGACGTTATAACGAATTACGTTATATGGGATGACGTTATTACGTATTACGTTATATGGGACGACGTTATAACGTGTTACGTTATATGGGACGACGTTATAAAGTATTACGTTATATGGGATGACGTTATAACGTAATAGGTTTTATGGTATGACGTTATAACGTAGTATTTTAATGGTATGGCATTATAACGTTACATGGTATGACGTTATAACGTATTACGTTATATGGTATGACGTTATAATGTATTACGATATATGGGACGACGTTATAACGTATTACGTTACATGGGATGATGTTATTACGTATTACGTTATATGGGACGACGTTATAACGTATTACGTTATATGGGACGACGTTATAACGTATTACGATATATGGTATGACGTTATAACGTATTACGTTATATGGGACGACGTTATAACGTATTACGTAATATGGGACGACGTTATAAAGTATTACGTTATATGGGATGAAGTTATAACGTAATAGGTTATATGGTATGACGTTATAACGTAGTATTTTAATGGTATGGCGTTATAACGTTACATGGTATGACGTTATAACGTATTACGTTATATGGGACGACGTTATAACGTATTACGTTATATGGGACGACGTTGTAACGTATTACGTTATACGGGATGACGTTATAATGTAATAGGTTATATGGTATGACGTTATAACGTAGTATTTTAATGGTATGGCGTTATAACGTTATATGGTATGACGTTATATTGTATGACGTTATAACGCATTACGTTATATGGGACGACGTTATAAGGTATTACGTTATATGGGATGACGTTATTACGTATTACGTTATATGAGACGACGTTATAACGTATTACGTTATACGGGATGACGTTATAACGTATTACGTAATATGGTATATCGTTATGCCGTATTAGGTTATATGGTATGACGTTATAACGTATTGCGTTATATGGTATGACGTTATAACGTAATATTTTATATGGTATGGCGTTATAACGTTACATGGTATGACGTTATAACGTATTACGTCATATGGGACGACGTTATAACGTATTACGTTATATGGGACGACGTTATAACGTATTACGTAATATGGTATATCGTTATGCCGTATTAGGTTATATGGTATGACGTTATAACGTATTACGTTATATGGTATGACGTTATAACGTAATATTTTATATGGTATGGCGTTATAACGTTATATGGGACGACGTTATAACGTATTACGTTATACGGGATGACGTTATAACGTAATAGGTTATATGGTATGTCGTTATAACGTAGTATTTTAACGGAATGGCGTTATAACGTTACATGGTATGACGTTATAACGTATTACGTTATATGGTATGACGTTATAACGTATTACGTTATATGGTATGACGTTATTACGTATTACGTTATATGGGACGACGTTATTACGTATTGCGTTATATGGGACGACGTTATAAGGTATTACGTTATATGGGATGACGTTATTACGTATTACGTTATATGAGACGACGTTATAACGTATTACGTTATACGGGATGACGTTGTAACGTAATGGGTTATACGGTATGACGTTATAACGTAGTATTTTATATGGTATGGCGTTATAACGTTATATGGTATGTCGTTATAACTTAACAGGTTATATGGTATGATGTTATTACGTATTACGTTATATGGGACGACGTTATAACGTATTACGTTATATGGGACGACGTTATAAGGTATTACGTTATATGGGATGACGTTATTGCGTATTACGTTATATGAGACGACGTTATAACGTATTACGTTATACGGGATGACGTTGTAACGTAATGGGTTATATGGTATGACGATATAACGTAGTATTTTATATGGTATGGCGTTATAACGTTATATGGTATGTCGTTATAACTTAACAGATTATATGGTATGAGGTTATACCGTATTACGTTATACGGGATGACGTTATAACGTATTACGTTATATGGGATAACGTTATAACGTACTACGTTGTATGGGACGACATTATAACGTATTACGTTATATGGGATGACGTTATAACGTAATAGGTTATATGGTATGAAGTTATAACGTATTACGTTATATGGTATATCGTTATGCCGTATTAGGTTATATGGTATGACGTTATAACGTATTACGTTGTATGGGACGACGTTATAACGTATTACGTTATACGGGATGACGTTGTAACGTATTACGTTATACGGGATGACGTTATAACGTAATAGGTTATATGGTATGTCGTTATAACGTAGTATTTTAACGGAATGGCGTTATAACGTTACATGGTATGACGTTATAACGTATTACGTTATATGGTATGACGTTATAACGTATTACGTTATATGGTATGACGTTATTACGTATTACGTTATATGGGACGACGTTATAACGTATTACGTTATATGGGACGACGTTATAAGGTATTACGTTATATGGGATGACGTTATTACGTATTACGTTATATGAGACGACGTTATAACGTATTACGTTATACGGAATGACGTTGTAACGTAATGGGTTATACGGTATGACGTTATAACGTAGTATTTTATATGGTATGGCGTTATAACGTTATATGGTATGTCGTTATAACTTAACAGGTTATATGGTATGACGTTATTACGTATTACGTTATATGGGACGACGTTATAACGTATTACGTTATATGGGACGACGTTATAAGGTATTACGTTATATGGGATGACGTTATTACGTATTACGTTATATGGGATGACGTTATAACGAATTACGTTATATGGGATAACGTTATAACGTATTACGTTATATGGGACGACGTTATAAAGTATTACGTTATACGGGATGACGTTATAACGTAATAGGTTAAATGGTATGACGTTATAACGTAGTATTTAAATGGTATGGCGTTATAACGTAATATGGTATGACGTTATAACGTATTACGTTATATGGTATGACGTTATAACGCATTACGTTATATGGACGACATTATAACGTATTACGTTATATGGGATTACGTTATTACGTATTACGTTATATGGGACGACGTTATAACGTATTACGTCATATGGGACGACGTTATAAAGTATTACGTTATACGGGATGACGTTGTAACGTAATAGGTTATATGGTATGAGGTTATACCGTATTACGTTATATGGGATGACGTTATAACGAATTACGTTATATGGGATAACGTTATAACGTATTACGTTATATGGGACGACGTTATAAAGTATTACGTTATACGGGATGACGTTATAACGTAATAGGTTAAATGGTATGACGTTATAACGTAGTATTTAAATGGTATGGCGTTATAACGTAATATGGTATGACGTTATAACGTATTACGTTATATGGTATGACGTTATAACGCATTACGTTATATGGACGACATTATAACGTATTACGTTATATGGGACGACGTTATAACGTATTACGTAATATGGGACGACGTTATAAAGTATTACGTTATATGGGATGAAGTTATAACGTAATAGGTTATATGGTATGACGTTATAACGTAGTATTTTAATGGTATGGCGTTATAACGTTACATGGTATGACGTTATAACGTATTACGTTATATGGGACGACGTTATAACGTATTACGTTATATGGGACGACGTTGTAACGTATTACGTTATACGGGATGACGTTATAATGTAATAGGTTATGTGGTATGACGTTATAACGTAGTATTTTAATGGTATGGCGTTATAACGTTATATGGTATGACGTTATAACGTATTACGTTATATAGTATGACGTTATAACGCATTACGTTATATGGGACGACGTTATAAGGTATTACGTTATATGGGATGACGTTATTACGTATTACGTTATATGAGACGACGTTATAACGTATTACGTTATACGGGATGACGTTATAACGTATTACGTAATATGGTATATCGTTATGCCGTATTAGGTTATATGGTATGACGTTATAACGTATTACGTTATATGGTATGACGTTATAACGTAATATTTTATATGGTATGGCGTTATAACGTTACATGGTATGACGTTATAACGTATTACGTTATATGGGACGACGTTATAACGTATTACGTTATATGGGACGACGTTATAACGTATTACGATATATGGTATGACGTTATAACGTATTACGTTATATGGGACGACGTTATAACGTATTACGTAATATGGTATGACGTTATAACGTATTACGATATATGGTATGACGTTATAACGTATTACGTTATATGGGACGACGTTATAACGTATTACGTAATATGGTATGACGTTATAACGTATTACGTTATACGGGATGACGTTATAACGTAATAGGTTATATAGTATGACGTTATAACGTAGTATTTTAATGTTATGGCGTTATAACGTTACATGGTATGACGTTATAACGTATTACGTTATATGGGACGACGTTATAACGTATTACGTTATATGAGACGACGTTATAACGTATTACGTTATACGGGATGACGTTATAACGTAATAGGTTATATGGTATGTCGTTATAACGTAGTATTTTAACGGAATGGCGTTATAACGTTACATGGTATGACGTTATAACGTATTACGTTATATGGTATGACGTTATAACGTATTACGTTATATGGTATGACGTTATTACGTATTACGTTATATGGGACGACGTTATTACGTATTGCGTTATATGGGACGACGTTATAAGGTATTACGTTATATGGGATGACGTTATTACGTATTACGTTATATGAGACGACGTTATAACGTATTACGTTATACGGGATGACGTTGTAACGTAATGGGTTATACGGTATGACGTTATAACGTAGTATTTTATATGGTATGGCGTTATAACGTTATATGGTATGTCGTTATAACTTAACAGGTTATATGGTATGATGTTATTACGGATTACGTTATATGGGACGACGTTATAACGTATTACGTTATATGGGACGACGTTATAAGGTATTACGTTATATGGGATGACGTTATTACGTATTACGTTATATGAGACGACGTTATAACGTATTACGTTATACGGGATGACGTTGTAACGTAATGGGTTATATGGTATGACGTTATAACGTAGTATTTTATATGGTATGGCGTTATAACGTTATATGGTATGTCGTTATAACTTAACAGGTTATATGGTATGAGGTTATACCGTATTACGTTATACGGGATGACGTTATAACGTATTACGTTATATGGGATAACGTTATAACGTACTACGTTGTATGGGACGACATTATAACGTATTACGTTATATGGGATGACGTTATAACGTAATAGGTTATATGGTATGACGTTATAACGTATTACGTTATATGGTATATCGTTATGCCGTATTAGGTTATATGGTATGACGTTATAACGTATTACGTTGTATGGGACGACGTTATAACGTATTACGTTATACGGGATGACGTTGTAACGTATTACGTTATACGGGATGACGTTATAACGTAATAGGTTATATCGTATGTCGTTATAACGTAGTATTTTAACGGAATGGCGTTATAACGTTACATGGTATGACGTTATAACGTATTACGTTATATGGTATGACGTTATTACGTATTACGTTATATGGGACGACGTTATAACGTATTACGTTATATGGGACGACGTTATAATGTATTACGTTATATGGTATGACGTTATTACGTATTACGTTATATGGGACGACGTTATAACGTATTACGTTATATGGGACGACGTTATAACGTATTACGTTATATGGGACGACGTTATAAGGTATTACGTTATATGGGATGACGTTATTACGTATTACGTTATATGAGACGACGTTATAACGTATTACGTTATACGGGATGACGTTGTAACGTAATGGGTTATATGGTATGACGTTATAACGTAGTATTTTATATGGTATGGCGTTATAACGTTATATGGTATGTCGTTATAACTTAACAGGTTATATGGTATGAGGTTATACCGTATTACGTTATATGGGATGACGTTATAACGTATTACGTTATATGGGATAACGTTATAACGTACTACGTTGTATGGGACGACATTATAACGTATTACGTTATATGGGATGACGTTATAATGTAATAGGTTATATGGTATGACGTTATAACGTATTACGTTATATGGTATATCGTTATGCCGTATTAGGTTATATGGTATGACGTTATAACGTATTACGTTATATGGGACGACGTTATAACGTATTACGTTATACGGGATGACGTTGTAACGTAATGGGTTGTATGGTATGACGTTATAACGTAGTATTTTATATGGTATGGCGTTATAATGTTATATGGTATGACGTTATCACCTAATAGGTTATATGGTATGAGGTTATACCGTATTACGTTATATGGGATGACGTTATAACGAATTACGTTATATGGGATGACGTTATAACGTATTACGTTATATGGGACGACATTATAACGTATTACGTTATATGGGATGACGTTATAACGTAATAGGTTATATGGTATGACGTTATAACGTATTACGTAATATGGTATATCATTATGCCGTATTAGGTTATATGGTATGACGTTATAACGTATTACGTTATATGGTATGACGTTATAACGTAATATTTTATATGGTATGACGTTATAACGTTACATGGTATGACGTTATAACGTAATAGGTTATATGGTATGACGTTATACCCTATTAAGTTATATGGGATGACGTTATAACGTAATAGGTTATATTGTATGAGGTTATACTGTATTACGTTATATGGGATGACGTTATAACGTATCACGTTATATGGTATACCGTTATAACGTATTAGGTTATATGGTATAAAGTTATGGTATAACGTATTGCGTCATATGGTATGACGTTATAATGTATTACGTTATGTGGGATCACGTTATAACGTAATCGGTTATATGGTATGACGATATGACGTAATATTTTATATGGTATGGCGTTATAACGTTATATGGTATGTCGTTATAAATTAACAGGTTATATGGTATGACGTTATTACGTATTACGTTATATGGGACGACGTTATAACGTATTACGTTATATGGGACGACGTTATAAGGTATTACGTTATATGGGATGACGTTATTACGTATTACGTTATATGAGACGACGTTATAACGTATTACGTTATACGGGATGACGTTGTAACGTAATGGGTTATATGGTATGACGTTATAACGTAGTATTTTATATGGTATGGCGTTATAACGTTATATGGTATGTCGTTATAACTTAACAGGTTATATGGTATGAGGTTATACCGTATTACGTTATATGGGATGACGTTATAACGTATTACGTTATATGGGATGACGTTATAACGTACTACGTTGTATGGGACGACATTATAACGTATTACGTTATATGGGATGACGTTATAACGTAATAGGTTATATGGTATGACGTTATAACGTATTACGTTATATGGTATATCGTTATGCCGTATTAGGTTATATGGTATGACGTTATAACGTATTACGTTATATGGGACGACGTTATAACGTATTACGTTATACGGGATGACGTTATAACGTAGTATTTTATATGGTATGGCGTTATAACGTTATATGGTATGTCGTTATAACTTAACAGGTTATATGGTATGACGTTATTACGCATTACGTTATATGGGACGACGTTATAACGTATTACGTTATATGGGACGACGTTATAAGGTATTACGTTATATGGGATGACGTTATTACGTATTACGTTATATGAGACGACGTTATAACGTATTACGTTATACGGGATGACGTTGTAACGTAATGGGTTATATGGTATGACGTTATAACGTAGTATTTTATATGGTATGGCGTTATAACGTTATATGGTATGTCGTTATAACTTAACAGGTTATATGGTATGACGTTATAACGTATTACGTTATATGGTATGACGTTATAACGTAATATTTTATATGGTATGGCGTTATAACGTTACATGGTATGACGTTATAACGTAATAGGTTATATGGTATGACGTTATACCCTATTAAGTTATATGGGATGACGTTATAACGTAATAGGTTATATGGTATGAGGTTATACTGTATTACGTTATATGGGATGACGTTATAACGTATCACGTTATATGGTATACCGTTATAACGTATTAGGTTATATGGTATAAAGTTATGGTATAACGTATTGCGTCATATGGTATGACGTTATAATGTATTACGTTATGTGGGATCACGTTATAACGTAATCGGTTATATGGTATGACGATATGACGTAATATTTTATATGGTATGGCGTTATGACGTTATATGGTATGATGTTATAACGTAATAGGTTATATGGTATGAGGTTATACCGTATTACGTTACATGGGATGACGTTATAACGAATTACGTTATATGGGATAACGTTATAACGTATTACGTTATATGGGACGACGTTATAAAGTATTACGTTATACGGGATGACGTTATAACGTAATAGGTTAAATGGTATGACGTTATAACGTAGTATTTTAATGGTATGGCGTTATAACGTAATATGGTATGACGTTATAACGTATTACGTTATATGGTATGACGTTATAACGCATTACGTTATATGGGACGACATTATAACGTATTACGTTATATGGGATTACGTTATGACGTATTACGTTATATGGGACGACGTTATAACGTATTACGTCATATGGGACGACGTTATAAAGTATTACGTTATATGGGATGACGTTATAACGTATTACGTTATATGGGACGACATTATACCGTATTACGTTAGATGGGATGACGTTATAACGTATTACGTTACATGGGATGATGTTATTACGTATTACGTTAGATGGGTGGCCGTTATAACGTATTACGTTACATGGGATGATGTTATTACGTATTACGTTATATGGGACGACGTTATAACGTATTACGTTATATGGGACGACGTTATAACGTATTACGTCATACGGGATGACGTTATAACGTAATAGGTTATATGGTATGTCGTCATAACGTAGTATTTTAACGGAATGGCGTTATAACGTTACATGGTATGACGTTATAACGTATTACGTTATATGGTATGACGTTATAACGTATTACGTTATATGGTATGACGTTATTACGTATTACGTTATATGGGACGACGTTATAACGTATTACGTTATATGGGACGACGTTATAAGGTATTACGATATATGGGATGACGTTATTACGTATTACGTTATATGAGACGACGTTATAACGTATTACGTTATACGGGATGACTTTGTAACGTAATGGGTTATTCGGTATGTCGTTATAACGTAGTATTTTATATGGTATGGCGTTATAACGTTATATGGTATGTCGTTATAACTTAACAGGTTATATGGTATGACGTTATTACGTATTACGTTATATGGGACGACGTTATAACGTATTACGTTATATGGGACGACGTTATAAGGTATTACGTTATATGGGATGACGTTATTACGTATTACGTTATATGAGACGACGTTATAACGTATTACGTTATACGGGATGACGTTGTAACGTAATGGGTTATATGGTATGACGTTATAACGTAGTATTTTATATGGTATGGCGTTATAACGTTATATGGTATGTCGTTATAACTTAACAGGTTATATGGTATGAGGTTATACCGTATTACGTTATATGGGATGACGTTATAACGTATTACGTTATATGGGATAACGTTATAACGTACTACGTTGTATGGGACGACATTATAACGTATTACGTTATATGGGATGACGTTATAACGTAATAGGTTATATGGTATGACGTTATAACGTATGCCGTTATATGGTATATCGTTATGCCGTATTAGGTTATATGGTATGACGTTATAACGTATTACGTTATATGGGACGACGTTATAACGTATTACGTTATACGGGATGACGTTGTAACGTAATGGGTTGTATGGTATGACGTTATGACGTAGTATTTTATATGGTATGGCGTTATAATGTTATATGGTATGACGTTATCACCTAATTGGTTATATGGTATGAGGTTATACCGTATTACGTTATATGGGATGACGTTATAACGAATTACGTTATATGGGATGACGTTATAACGTATTACGTTATATGGGACGACATTATAACGTATTACGTTATATGGGATGACGTTATAACGTAATAGGTTATATGGTATGACGTTATAACGTATTACGTAATATGGTATATCATTATGCCGTATTAGGTTATATGGTATGACGTTATAACGTATTACGTTATATGGTATGACGTTATAACGTAATATTTTATATGGTATGGCGTTATAACGTTACATGGTATGACGTTATAACGTAATAGGTTATATGGTATGACGTTATACCCTATTAAGTTATATGGGATGACGTTATAACGTAATAGGTTATATGGTATGAGGTTATACTGTATTACGTTATATGGGATGACGTTATAACGTATCACGTTATATGGTATACCGTTATAACGTATTAGGTTATATGGTATAAAGTTATGGTATAACGTATTGCGTCATATGGTATGACGTTATAATGTATTACGTTATGTGGGATCACGTTATAACGTAATCGGTTATATGGTATTGCGATATGACGTAATATTTTATATGGTATGCCGTTACGACGTTATATGGTATGATGTTATAACGTAATAGGTTATATGGTATGAGGTTATACCGTATTACGTTATATGGGATGACGTTATAACGAATTACGTTATATGGGATAACGTTATAACGTATTACGTTATATGGGACGACGTTATAAAGTATTACGTTATACGGGATGACGTTATAACGTAATAGGTTAAATGGTATGACGTTATAACGTAGTATTTTAATGGTATGGCGTTATAACGTAATATGGTATGACGATATAACGTATTACGTTATATGGTATGACGTTATAACGCATTACGTTATATGGGACGACATTATAACGTATTACGTTATATGGGATTACGTTATTACGTATTACGTTATATGGGACGACGTTATAACGTATTACGTTATATGGGACGACGTTATAAAGTATTACGTTATACGGGATGACGTTATAACGTAATAGGTTAAATGGTATGACGTTATAACGTAGTATTTTAATGGTATGGCGTTATAACGTAATATGGTATGACGATATAACGTATTACGTTATATGGTATGACGTTATAACGCATTACGTTATATGGGACGACATTATAACGTATTACGTTATATGGGATTACGTTATTACGTATTACGTTATATGGGACGACGTTATAACGTATTACGTCATATGGGACGACGTTATACAGTATTACGTTATATGGGATGACGTTATAACGTATTACGTTATATGGGACGACGTTATAACGTATTACGTTATATGGGACGACGTTATAACGTATTACGTTATACGGGATGACGTTATAACGTAATAGGTTATATGGTATGTCGTCATAACGTAGTATTTTAACGGAATGGCGTTATAACGTTACATGGTATGACGTTATAACGTATTACGTTATATGGTATGACGTTATAACGTATTACGTTATATGGTATGACGTTATTACGTATTACGTTATATGGGACGACGTTATAACGTATTACGTTATATGGGACGACGTTATAAGGTATTACGTTATATGGGATGACGTTATTACGTATTACGTTATATGAGACGACGTTATAACGTATTACGTTATACGGGATGACGTTGTAACGTAATGGGTTATACGGTATGACGTTATAACGTAGTATTTTATATGGTATGGCGTTATAACGTTATATGGTTTGTCGTTATAACTTAACAGGTTATATGGTATGACGTTATTACGTATTACGTTATATGGGACGACGTTATAACGTATTACGTTATATGGGACGACGTTATAAGGTATTACGGTATATGGGATGACGTTATTACGTATTACGTTATATGAGACGACGTTATAACGTATTACGTTATACGGGATGACGTTGTAACATAATGGGTTATATGGTATGACGTTATAACGTAGTATTTTATATGGTATGGCGTTATAACGTTATATGGTATGTCGTTATAACTTAACAGGTTATATGGTATGAGGTTATACCGTATTACGTTATATGGGATGACGTTATAACGTATTACGTTATATGGGATAACGTTATAACGTACTACGTTGTATGGGACGACATTATAACGTATTACGTTATATGGGATGACGTTATAACGTAATAGGTTATATGGTATGACGTTATAACGTATTACGTTATATGGTATATCGTTATGCCGTATTAGGTTATATGGTATGACGTTATAACGTATTACGTTATATGGGACGACGTTATAACGTATTACGTTATACGGGATGACGTTGTAACGTATTACGTTATACGGGATGACGTTATAACGTAATAGGTTATATGGTATGTCGTTATAACGTAGTGTTTTAACGGAATGGCGTTATAACGTTACATGGTATGACGTTATAACGTATTACGTTATATGGTATGACGTTATAACGTATTACGTTATATGGTATGACGTTATTACGTATTACGTTATATGGGACGACGTTATAACGTATTACGTTATATGGGACGACGTTATAACGTATTACGTTATATGGGAAGACGTTATAAGGTATTACGTTATATGGGATGACGTTATTACGTATTACGTTATATGACACGACGTTATAACGTATTACGTTATACGGGATGACGTTGTAACGTAATGGGTTATACGGTATGACGTTATAACGTAGTATTTTATATGGTATGGCGTTATAACGTTATATGGTATGTCGTTATAACTTAACAGGTTATATGGTATGACGTTATTACGTATTACGTTATATGGGACGACGTTATAACGTATTACGTTATATGGGACGACGTTATAAGGTATTACGTTATATGGGATGACGTTATTACGTATTACGTTATATGAGACGACGTTATAACGTATTACGTTATACGGGATGACGTTGTAACGTAATGGGTTATACGGTATGACGTTATAACGTAGTAGTTTATATGGTATGGCGTTATAACGTTATATGGTATGTCGTTATAACTTAACAGGTTATATGGTATGACGTTATTACGTATTACGTTATATGGGACGACGTTATAACGTATTACGTTATATGGGACGACGTTATAAGGTATTACGTTATATGGGATGACGTTATTACGTATTACGTTATATGAGACGACGTTATAACGTATTACGTTATACGGGATGACGTTGTAACGTAATGGGTTATATGGTATGACGTTATAACGTAGTATTTTATATGGTATGGCGTTATAACGTTATATGGTATGTCGTTATAACTTAACAGGTTATATGGTATGAGGTTATACCGTATTACGTTATATGGGATGACGTTATAACGTATTACGTTATATGGGATAACGTTATAACGTACTACGTTGTATGGGACGACATTATAACGTATTGCGCTATATGGTATGACGTTATAACGTAATAGGTTATATGGTATGACGTTATAACGTATTACGTTATATGGTATATCGTTATGCCGTATTAGGTTATATGGTATGACGTTATAACTTATTACGTTATATGGGACGACGTTATAACGTATTACGTTATACGGGATGACGTTGTAACGTAATGGGTTGTATGGTATGACGTTATAACGTAGTATTTTATATGGTATGGCGTTATAATGTTATATGGTATGACGTTATCACCTAATAGGTTATATGGTATGAGGTTATACCGTATTACGTTATATGGGATGACGTTATAACGAATTACGTTATATGGGATGACGTTATAACGTATTACGTTATATGGGACGACATTATAACGTATTACGTTATATGGGATGACGTTATAACGTAATAGGTTATATGGTATGACGTTATAACGTATTACGTAATATGGTATATCATTATGCCGTATTAGGTTATATGGTATGACGTTATAACGTATTACGTTATATGGTATGACGTTATAACGTAATATTTTATATGGTATGGCGTTATAACGTTACATGGTATGACGTTATAACGTAATAGGGTATATGGTATGACGTTATACCCTATTAAGTTATATGGGATGACGTTATAACGTAATAGGTTATATGGTATGAGGTTATACTGTATTACGTTATATGGGATGACGTTATAACGTATCACGTTATATGGTATACCGTTATAACGTATTAGGTTATATGGTATAAAGTTATGGTATAACGTATTGCGTCATATGGTATGACGTTATAATGTATTACGTTATGTGGGATCACGTTATAACGTAATCGGTTATATGGTATGACGATATGACGTAATATTTTATATGGTATGGCGTTATGACGTTATATGGTATGATGTTATAACGTAATAGGTTATATGGTATGAGGTTATACCGTATTACGTTATATGGGATGACGTTATAACGAATTACGTTATATGGGATAACGTTATAACGTATTACGTTATATGGGACGACGTTATAAAGTATTACGTTATACGGGATGACGTTATAACGTAATAGGTTAAATGGTATGACGTTATAACGTAGTATTTTAATGGTATGGCGTTATAACGTAATATGGTATGACGTTATAACGTATTACGTTATATGGTATGACGTTATAACGCATTACGTTATATGGGACGACATTATAACGTATTACGTTATATGGGATGACGTTATAACGTATTACGTTATATGGGATAACGTTATAACGTACTACGTTGTATGGGACGACATTATAACGTATTGCGCTATATGGTATGACGTTATAACGTAATAGGTTATATGGTATGACGTTATAACGTATTACGTTATATGGTATATCGTTATGCCGTATTAGGTTATATGGTATGACGTTATAACTTATTACGTTATATGGGACGACGTTATAACGTATTACGTTATACGGGATGACGTTGTAACGTAATGGGTTGTATGGTATGACGTTATAACGTAGTATTTTATATGGTATGGCGTTATAATGTTATATGGTATGACGTTATCACCTAATAGGTTATATGGTATGAGGTTATACCGTATTACGTTATATGGGATGACGTTATAACGAATTACGTTATATGGGATGACGTTATAACGTATTACGTTATATGGGACGACATTATAACGTATTACGTTATATGGGATGACGTTATAACGTAATAGGTTATATGGTATGACGTTATAACGTATTACGTAATATGGTATATCATTATGCCGTATTAGGTTATATGGTATGACGTTATAACGTATTACGTTATATGGTATGACGTTATAACGTAATATTTTATATGGTATGGCGTTATAACGTTACATGGTATGACGTTATAACGTAATAGGGTATATGGTATGACGTTATACCCTATTAAGTTATATGGGATGACGTTATAACGTAATAGGTTATATGGTATGAGGTTATACTGTATTACGTTATATGGGATGACGTTATAACGTATCACGTTATATGGTATACCGTTATAACGTATTAGGTTATATGGTATAAAGTTATGGTATAACGTATTGCGTCATATGGTATGACGTTATAATGTATTACGTTATGTGGGATCACGTTATAACGTAATCGGTTATATGGTATGACGATATGACGTAATATTTTATATGGTATGGCGTTATGACGTTATATGGTATGATGTTATAACGTAATAGGTTATATGGTATGAGGTTATACCGTATTACGTTATATGGGATGACGTTATAACGAATTACGTTATATGGGATAACGTTATAACGTATTACGTTATATGGGACGACGTTATAAAGTATTACGTTATACGGGATGACGTTATAACGTAATAGGTTAAATGGTATGACGTTATAACGTAGTATTTTAATGGTATGGCGTTATAACGTAATATGGTATGACGTTATAACGTATTACGTTATATGGTATGACGTTATAACGCATTACGTTATATGGGACGACATTATAACGTATTACGTTATATGGGATTACGTTATTACGTATTACGTTATATGGGACGACGTTATAACGTATTACGTCATATGGGACGACGTTATACAGTATTACGTTATATGGGATGAAGTTATAACGTATTACGTTATATGGGACGACATTATACCGTATTACGTTAGATGGGATGACGTTATAACGTATTACGTTACATGGGATGATGTTATTACGTATTACGTTAGATGGGTGGCCGTTATAACGTATTACGTTACATGGGATGATGTTATTACGTATTACGTTATATGGGACGACGTTATAACGTATTACGTTATATGGGACGACGTTATAACGTATTACGTTATACGGGATGACGTTATAACGTAATAGGTTATATGGTATGTCGTCATAACGTAGTATTTTAACGGAATGGCGTTATAACGTTACATGGTATGACGTTATAACGTATTACGTTATATGGTATGACGTTATAACGTATTACGTTATATGGTATGACGTTATTACGTATTACGTTATATGGGACGACGTTATAACGTATTACGTTATATGGGACGACGTTATAAGGTATTACGTTATATGGGATGACGTTATTACGTATTACGTTATATGAGACGACGTTATAACGTATTACGTTATACGGGATGACGTTGTAACGTAATGGGTTATACGGTATGACGTTATAACGTAGTATTTTATATGGTATGGCGTTATAACGTTATATGGTATGTCGTTATAACTTAACAGGTTATATGGTATGACGTTATTACGTATTACGTTATATGGGACGACGTTATAACGTATTACGTTATATGGGACGACGTTATAAGGTATTACGGTATATGGGATGACGTTATTACGTATTACGTTATATGAGACGACGTTATAACGTATTACGTTATACGGGATGACGTTGTAACATAATGGGTTATATGGTATGACGTTATAACGTAGTATTTTATATGGTATGGCGTTATAACGTTATATGGTATGTCGTTATAACTTAACAGGTTATATGGTATGAGGTTATACCGTATTACGTTATATGGGATGACGTTATAACGTATTACGTTATATGGGATAACGTTATAACGTACTACGTTGTATGGGACGACATTATAACGTATTACGTTATATGGGATGACGTTATAACGTAATAGGTTATATGGTATGACGTTATAACGTATTACGTTATATGGTATATCGTTATGCCGTATTAGGTTATATGGTATGACGTTATAACGTATTACGTTATATGGGACGACGTTATAACGTATTACGTTATACGGGATGACGTTGTAACGTATTACGTTATACGGGATGACGTTATAACGTAATAGGTTATATGGTATGTCGTTATAACGTAGTGTTTTAACGGAATGGCGTTATAACGTTACATGGTATGACGTTATAACGTATTACGTTATATGGTATGACGTTATAACGTATTACGTTATATGGTATGACGTTATTACGTATTACGTTATATGGGACGACGTTATAACGTATTACGTTATATGGGACGACGTTATAACGTATTACGTTATATGGGACGACGTTATAAGGTATTACGTTATATGGGATGACGTTATTACGTATTACGTTATATGACACGACGTTATAACGTATTACGTTATACGGGATGACGTTGTAACGTAATGGGTTATACGGTATGACGTTATAACGTAGTATTTTATATGGTATGGCGTTATAACGTTATATGGTATGTCGTTATAACTTAACAGGTTATATGGTATGACGTTATTACGTATTACGTTATATGGGACGACGTTATAACGTATTACGTTATATGGGACGACGTTATAAGGTATTACGTTATATGGGATGACGTTATTACGTATTACGTTATATGAGACGACGTTATAACGTATTACGTTATACGGGATGACGTTGTAACGTAATGGGTTATATGGTATGACGTTATAACGTAGTATTTTATATGGTATGGCGTTATAACGTTATATGGTATGTCGTTATAACTTAACAGGTTATATGGTATGAGGTTATACCGTATTACGTTATATGGGATGACGTTATAACGTATTACGTTATATGGGATAACGTTATAACGTACTACGTTGTATGGGACGACATTATAACGTATTACGCTATATGGTATGACGTTATAACGTAATAGGTTATATGGTATGACGTTATAACGTATTACGTTATATGGTATATCGTTATGCCGTATTAGGTTATATGGTATGACGTAATAACGTATTACGTTATATGGGACGACGTTATAACGTATTACGTTATACGGGATGACGTTGTAACGTAATGGGTTGTATGGTATGACGTTATAACGTAGTATTTTATATGGTATGGCGTTATAATGTTATATGGTATGGCGTTATCACCTAATAGGTTATATGGTATGAGGTTATACCGTATTACGTTATATGGGATGACGTTATAACGAATTACGTTATATGGGATGACGTTATAACGTATTACGTTATATGGGACGACATTATAACGTATTACGTTATATGGGATGACGTTATAACGTAATAGGTTATATGGTATGACGTTATAACGTATTACGTAATATGGTATATCATTATGCCGTATTAGGTTATATGGTATGACGTTATAACGTATTACGTTATATGGTATGACGTTATAACGTAATATTTTATATGGTATGGCGTTATAACGTTACATGGTATGACGTTATAACGTAATAGGGTATATGGTATGACGTTATACCCTATTAAGTTATATGGGATGACGTTATAACGTAATAGGTTATATGGTATGAGGTTATACTGTATTACGTTATATGGGATGACGTTATAACGTATCACGTTATATGGTATACCGTTATAACGTATTAGGTTATATGGTATAAAGTTATGGTATAACGTATTGCGTCATATGGTATGACGTTATAATGTATTACGTTATGTGGGATCACGTTATAACGTAATCGGTTATATGGTATGACGATATGACGTAATATTTTATATGGTATGGCGTTATGACGTTATATGGTATGATGTTATAACGTAATAGGTTATATGGTATGAGGTTATACCGTATTACGTTATATGGGATGACGTTATAACGAATTACGTTATATGGGATAACGTTATAACGTATTACGTTATATGGGACGACGTTATAACGTATTACGTCATATGGGACGACGTTATAAAGTATTACGTTATATGGGATGAAGTTATAACGTATTACGTTATATGGGACGACATTATACCGTATTACGTTAGATGGGATGACGTTATAACGTATTACGTTACATGGGATGATGTTATTACGTATTACGTTAGATGGGTGGCCGTTATAACGTATTACGTTACATGGGATGATGTTATTACGTATTACGTTATATGGGACGACGTTATAACGTATTACGTTATATGGGACGATGTTATAACGTATTACGTTATACGGGATGACGTTATAACGTAATAGGTTATATGGTATGTCGTCATAACGTAGTATTTTAACGGAATGGCGTTATAACGTTACATGGTATGACGTTATAACGTATTACGTTATATGGTATGACGTTATAACGTATTACGTTATATGGTATGACGTTATTACGTATTACGTTATATGGGACGACGTTATAACGTATTACGTTATATGGGACGACGTTATAAGGTATTACGTTATATGGGATGACGTTATTACGTATTACGTTATATGAGACGACGTTATAACGTATTACGTTATACGGGATGACGTTGTAACGTAATGGGTTATACGGTATGACGTTATAACGTAGTATTTTATATGGTATGGCGTTATAACGTTATATGGTATGTCGTTATAACTTAACAGGTTATATGGTATGACGTTATTACGTATTACGTTATATGGGACGACGTTATAACGTATTACGTTATATGGGACGACGTTATAAGGTATTACGTTATATGGGATGACGTTATTACGTATTACGTTATATGAGACGACGTTATAACGTATTACGTTATACGGGATGACATTGTAACGTAATGGGTTATATGGTATGATGTTATAACGTAGTATTTTATATGGTATGGCGTTATAATGTATTACGTTATGTGGGATCACGTTATAACGTAATCGGTTATATGGTATGACGATATGACGTAATATTTTATATGGTATGGCGTTATGACGTTATATGGTATGATGTTATAACGTAATAGGTTATATGGTATGAGGTTATACCGTATTACGTTATATGGGATGACGTTATAACGAATTACGTTATATGGTATAACGTTATAACGTATTACGTTATATGGGACGACGTTATAAAGTATTACGTTATACGGGATGACGTTATAACGTAATAGGTTAAATGGTATGACGTTATAACGTAGTATTTTAATGGTATGGCGTTATAACGTTATATGGTATGACGTTATAACGCATTACGTTATATGGGACGACATTATAACGTATTACGTTATATGGGATTACGTTATTACGTATTACGTTATATGGGACGACGTTATAACGTATTACGTCATATGGGACGACGTTATAAAGTATTACGTTATATGGGATGACGCTATAACGTATTACGTTATATGGGACGACATTATACCGTATTACGTTAGATGGGATGACGTTATAACGTATTACGTTACATGGGATGATGTTATTACGTATTACGTTAGATGGGTGGCCGTTATAACGTATTACGTTACATGGGATGATGTTATTACGTATTACGTTATATGGGACGACGTTATAACGTATTACGTTATATGGGACGACGTTATAACGTATTACGTTATACGGGATGACGTTATAACGTAATAGGTTATATGGTATGTCGTCATAACGTAGTATTTTAATGGTATGGCGTTATAACGTTACATGGTATGACGTTATAACGTATTACGTTATATGGGATGACGTTATTACGTATTACGTTATATGGGACGACGTTATAACGTGTTACGTTATATGGGACGACGTTTTAAAGTATTACGTCATATGGGATGACGTTATAACGTAATAGGTTATATGGTATGACGTTATAACGTAGTATTTTAATGGTATGGCGATATAACGTTACATGGTATGACGTTATAACGTATTACGTTATATGGTATGACGTTATAACGTATTACGTTATATGGGACGACGTTATAACGTATTACGTTATATGGGACGACGTTATAACGTATTACGATATATGGTATGACGTTATAACGTATTACGTTATATGGGACGACGTTATAACGTAATAGGTTATATGGTATGACGTTATAACGTAGTATTTTAATGGTATGGCGTTATAACGTTATATGGTATGACGTTATATCGTATTATGTTATATGGTATGACGTTATTACGTATTGCGTTATATGGGATGACGTTACTACGTATTACGTTATATGAGACGACGTTATAACGTATTACGTAATACGGGATGACGTTATAACGTAATAGGTTATATGGTATGACGTTATAACGTAGTATTTTAATGGTATGGCGTTATAACGTTATATGGTATGACGTTATAACGTATTACGTTATATGAGACGACGTTATGCCGTATTAGGTTATATGGTATGACGTTATAACGTATTACGTTATATGGGACGACGTTATAACGTATTACGTTATATGGTATGACGTTATAACGTATTACGTTATATGGTATGACGTTATAACGTAATAGGTTATATGGTATGAGCTTATACCGTATTACGTTAGATGGGATGACGTTATAACGTATTACGTTATATGGGATGACGTTATTTCGTATTACGTTATATGGGACGACGTTATAACGTGTTACGTTATATGGGACGACGTTATAACGTACTACGTTATACGGGATGACGTTATAACGTAATAGGTTATATGGTATGACGTTATAACGTAGTATTTTAATGGTATGGCGTTATAACGTTATATGGTATGACGTTATAACGTATTATGTTATATGGTATGACGTTATTACGTATTGCGTTATATGGGATGACGTTACTACGTATTACGTTATATGAGACGACGTTATAACGTATTACGTAATACGGGATGACGTTATAACGTAATAGGTTATATGGTATGACGTTATAACGTAGTATTTTAATGGTATGGCGTTATAACGTTATATGGTATGACGTTATAACGTATTACGTTATATGAGACGACGTTATGCCGTATTAGGTTATATGGTATGACGTTATAACGTATTACGTTATATGGGACGACGTTATAACGTATTACGTTATATGGTATGACGTTATAACGTATTACGTTATATGGTATGACGTTATAACGTATTACGTTATATGGTATGACGTTATTACGTATTACGTTATATGAGACGACGTTATAACGTATTACGTTATACGGGATGACGTTGTAACGTAATGGGTTATATGGTATGACGTTATAACGTAGTATTTTATATGGTATGACGTTATAACGTTATATGGTATGTCGTTATAACTTAACAGGTTATATGGTATGAGGTTATACCGTATTACGTTATATGGGATGACGTTATAACGTATTACGTTATATGGGATAACGTTGTAACGTACTACGTTGTATGGGACGGCATTATAACGTATTACGTTATATGGGATGACGTTATAACGTAATAGGTTATATGGTATGACGTTATAACGTATTACGTTATATGGTATATCGTTATGCCGTATTACGTTATATGGGACGACGTTATAACGTATTACGTTATACGGGATGACGTTATAACGTAATAGGTTATATGGTATGTCGTCATAACGTAGTATTTTAATGGTATGGCGTTATAACGTTACATGGTATGACGTTATAACGTATTACGTTATATGGGATGACGTTATTACGTATTACGTTATATGGGACGACGTTATAACGTGTTACGTTATATGGGACGACGTTATAAAGTATTACGTCATATGGGATGACGTTATAACGTAATAGGTTATATGGTATGACGTTATAACGTAGTATTTTAATGGTATGGCGATATAACGTTACATGGTATGACGTTATAACGTATTACGTTATATGGTATGACGTTATAACGTATTACGTTATATGGGACGACGTTATAACGTATTACGTTATATGGGACGACGTTATAACGTATTACGATATATGGTATGACGTTATAACGTATTACGTTATATGGGACGACGTTATAACGTATTACGTAATATGGGACGACGTTATAAAGTATTACGTTATATGGGATGAAGTTATAACGTAATAGGTTATATGGTATGAGCTTATACCGTATTACGTTAGATGGGATGACGTTATAACGTATTACGTTATATGGGATGACGTTATTTCGTATTACGTTATATGGGACGACGTTATAACGTGTTACGTTATATGGGACGACGTTATAACGTACTACGTTATACGGGATGACGTTATAACGTAATAGGTTATATGGTATGACGTTATAACGTATTATTTTAATGGTATGGCGTTATAACGTTATATGGTATGACGTTATAACGTATTATGTTATATGGTATGACGTTATTACGTATTGCGTTATATGGGATGACGTTACTACGTATTACGTTATATGAGACGACGTTATAACGTATTACGTAATACGGGATGACGTTATAACGTAATAGGTTATATGGTATGACGTTATAACGTAGTATTTTAATGGTATGGCGTTATAACGTTATATGGTATGACGTTATAACGTATTACGTTATATGAGACGACGTTATAACGTATTACGTTATATGGGACGACGTTATAAGGTATTACGTTATATGGGACGACGTTATAACGTATTACGTTATATGGGACGACGTTATAAGGTATTACGTTATATGGGATGACGTTATTACGTATTACGTTATATGAGACGACGTTATAACGTATTACGTTATACGGGATGACGTTGTAACGTAATGGGTTATATGGTATGACGCTATAACGTAGTATTTTATATGGTATGGCGTTATAACGTTATATGGTATGTCGTTATAACTTAACAGGTTATATGGTATGAGGTTATACCGTATTACGTTATATGGGATGACGTTATAACGTATTACGTTATATGGGATAACGTTGTAACGTACTACGTTGTATGGGACGACATTATAACGTATTACGTTATATGGGATGACGTTATAACGTAATAGGTTATATGGTATGACGTTATAACGTATTACGTTATATGGTATAACGTTATGCCGTATTAGGTTATATGGTATGACGTTATAACGTATTACGTTATATGGGACGACGTTATAACGTATTACGTTATATGGTATGACGTTATAACGTATTACGTTATATGGTATGACGTTATAACGTATTACGTTATATGGTATGACGTTATTACGTATTACGTTATATGAGACGACGTTATAACGTATTACGTTATACGGGATGACGTTGTAACGTAATGGGTTATATGGTATGACGTTATAACGTAGTATTTTATATGGTATGGCGTTATAACGTTATATGGTATGTCGTTATAACTTAACAGGTTATATGGTATGAGGTTATACCGTATTACGTTATATGGGATGACGTTATAACGTATTACGTTATATGGGATAACGTTGTAACGTACTACGTTGTATGGGACGGCATTATAACGTATTACGTTATATGGGATGACGTTATAACGTAATAGGTTATATGGTATGACGTTATAACGTATTACGTTATATGGTATATCGTTATGCCGTATTAGGTTATATGGTATGACGTTATAACGTATTACGTTATATGGGACGACGTTATAACGTATTACGTTATACGGGATGACGTTCTAACGTAATGGGTTGTATGGTATGACGTTATAACGTAGTATTTTATATGGTATGGCGTTATAATGTTATATGGTATGACGTTATCACCTAATAGGTTATATGGTATGAGGTTATACCGTATTACGTTATATGGGATGACGTTATAACGAATTACGTTATATGGGATGACGTTATAACGTATTACGTTATATGGGACGACATTATAACGGATTACGTTATATGGGATGACGTTATAACGTAATAGGTTATATGGTATGACGTTATAACGTATTACGTAATATGGTATATCATTATGCCGTATTAGGTTATATGGTATGACGTTATAACGTATTACGTTATATGGTATGACGTTATAACGTAATATTTTATATGGTATGGCGTTATAACGTTACATGGTATGACGTTATAACGTAATAGGTTATATGGTATGACGTTATACCCTATTAAGTTATATGGGATGACGTTATAACGTAATAGGTTATATGGTATGAGGTTATACTGTATTACGTTATATGGGATGACGTTATAACGTATCACGTTATATGGTATACCATTATAACGTATTAGGTTATATGGTATAAAGTTATGGTATAACGTATTGCGTCATATGGTATGACGTTATAATGTATTACGTTATGTGGGATCACGTTATAACGTAATCGGTTATATGGTATGACGATATGACGTAATATTTTATATGGTATGGCGTTATGACGTTATATGGTATGATGTTATAACGTAATAGGTTATATGGTATGAGGTTATACCGTATTACGTTATATGGGATGACGTTGTAACGAATTACGTTATATGGGATAACGTTATAACGTATTACGTTATATGGGACGACGTTATAAAGTATTACGTTATACGGGATGACGTTATAACGTAATAGGTTAAATGGTATGACGTTATAACGTAGTATTTTAATGGTATGGCGTTATAACGTAATATGGTATGACGTTATAACGTATTACGTTATATGGTATGACGTTATAACGCATTACGTTATATGGGACGACCTTATAACGTATTACGTTATATGGGATTACGTTATTACGTATTACGTTATATGGGACGACGTTATAACGTATTACGTCATATGGGACGACGTTATAAAGTATTACGTTATATGGGATGACGTTATAACGTATTACGTTATATGGGACGACATTATACCGTATTACGTTAGATGGGATGACGTTATAACGTATTACGTTACATGGGATGATGTTATTACGTATTACGTTAGATGGGTGGCCGTTATAACGTATTACGTTACATGGGATGATGTTATTACGTATTACGTTATATGGGACGACGTTATAACGTATTACGTTATATGGGACGACGTTATAACGTATTACGTTATACGGGATGACGTTATAACGTAATAGGTTATATGGTATGTCGTCATAACGTAGTATTTTAACGGAATGGCGTTATAACGTTACATGGTATGACGTTATAACGTATTACGTTATATGGTATGACGTTATAACGTATTACGTTATATGGTATGACGTTATTACGTATTACGTTATATGGGACGACGTTATAACGTATTACGTTATATGGGACGACGTTATAAGGTATTATGTTATATGGGATGACGTTATTACGTATTACGTTATATGAGACGACGTTATAACGTATTACGTTATACGGGATGACGTTGTAACGTAATGGGTTATATGGTATGACGTTATAACGTAGTATTTTATATGGTATGGCGTTATAACGTTATATGGTATGTCGTTATAACTTAACAGGTTATATGGTATGAGGTTATACCGTATTACGTTATATGGGATGACGTTATAACGTATTACGTTATATGGGATAACGTTGTAACGTACTACGTTGTATGGGACGGCATTATAACGTATTACGTTATATGGGATGACATTATAACGTAATAGGTTATATGGTATGACGTTATAACGTATTACGTTATATGGTATATCGTTATGCCGTATTAGGTTATATGGTATGACGTTATAACGTATTACGTTATATGGGACGACGTTATAACGTATTACGTTATACGGGATGACGTTCTAACGTAATGGGTTGTATGGTATGACGTTATAACGTAGTATTTTATATGGTATGGCGTTATAATGTTATATGGTATGACGTTATCACCTAATAGGTTATATGGTATGAGGTTATACCGTATTACGTTATATGGGATGACGTTATAACGAATTACGTTATATGGGATGACGTTATAACGTATTACGTTATATGGGACGACATTATAACGGATTACGTTATATGGGATGACGTTATAACGTAATAGGTTATATGGTATGACGTTATAACGTATTACGTAATATGGTATATCATTATGCCGTATTAGGTTATATGGTATGACGTTATAACGTATTACGTTATATGGTATGACGTTATAACGTAATATTTTATATGGTATGGCGTTATAACGTTACATGGTATGACGTTATAACGTAATAGGTTATATGGTATGACGTTATACCCTATTAAGTTATATGGGATGACGTTATAACGTAATAGGTTATATGGTATGAGGTTATACTGTATTACGTTATATGGGATGACGTTATAACGTATCACGTTATATGGTATACCATTATAACGTATTAGGTTATATGGTATAAAGTTATGGTATAACGTATTGCGTCATATGGTATGACGTTATAATGTATTACGTTATGTGGGATCACGTTATAACGTAATCGGTTATATGGTATGACGATATGACGTAATATTTTATATGGTATGGCGTTATGACGTTATATGGTATGATGTTATAACGTAATAGGTTATATGGTATGAGGTTATACCGTATTACGTTATATGGGATGACGTTGTAACGAATTACGTTATATGGGATAACGTTATAACGTATTACGTTATATGGGACGACGTTATAAAGTATTACGTTATACGGGATGACGTTATAACGTAATAGGTTAAATGGTATGACGTTATAACGTAGTATTTTAATGGTATGGCGTTATAACGTAATATGGTATGACGTTATAACGTATTACGTTATATGGTATGACGTTATAACGCATTACGTTATATGGGACGACATTATAACGTATTACGTTATATGGGATTACGTTATTACGTATTACGTTATATGGGACGACGTTATAACGTATTACGTCATATGGGACGACGTTATAAAGTATTACGTTATATGGGATGACGTTATAACGTATTACGTTATATGGGACGACATTATACCGTATTACGTTAGATGGGATGACGTTATAACGTATTACGTTACATGGGATGATGTTATTACGTATTACGTTAGATGGGTGGCCGTTATAACGTATTACGTTACATGGGATGATGTTATTACGTATTACGTTATATGGGACGACGTTATAACGTATTACGTTATATGGGACGACGTTATAACGTATTACGTTATACGGGATGACGTTATAACGTAATAGGTTATATGGTATGTCGTCATAACGTAGTATTTTAACGGAATGGCGTTATAACGTTACATGGTATGACGTTATAACGTATTACGTTATATGGTATGACGTTATAACGTATTACGTTATATGGTATGACGTTATTACGTATTACGTTATATGGGACGACGTTATAACGTATTACGTTATATGGGACGACGTTATAAGGTATTATGTTATATGGGATGACGTTATTACGTATTACGTTATATGAGACGACGTTATAACGTATTACGTTATACGGGATGACGTTGTAACGTAATGGGTTATACGGTATGGCGTTATAACGTAGTATTTTATATGGTATGGCGTTATAACGTTATATGGTATGTCGTTATAACTTAACAGGTTATATGGTATGACGTTATTACGTATTACGTTATATGGGACGACGTTATAACGTATTACGTTATATGGGACGACGTTATAAGGTATTACGTTATATGGGATGACGTTATTACGTATTACGTTATATGAGACGACGTTATAACGTATTACGTTATACGGGATGACGTTGTAACGTAATGGGTTATATGGTATGACGTTATAACGTAGTATTTTATATGGTATGGCGTTATAACGTTATATGGTATGTCGTTATAACTTAACAGGTTATATGGTATGAGGTTATACCGTATTACGTTATATGGGATGACGTTATAACATATTACGTTATATGGGATAACGTTATAACGTACTACGTTGTATGGGACGACATTATAACGTATTACGTTATATGGGATGACGTTATAACGTAATAGGTTATACGGTATGACGTTATAACGTATTACGTTATATGGTATATCGTTATGCCGTATTAGGTTATATGGTATGACGTTATAACGTATTACGTTATATGGGACGACGTTATAACGTATTACGTTATACGGGATGACGTTGTAACGTAATGGGTTGTATGGTATGACGTTATAACGTAGTATTTTATATGGTATGGCGTCATAATGTTATATGGTATGACGTTATCACCTAATAGGTTATATGGTATGAGGTTATACCGTATTACGTTATATGGGATGACGTTATAACGAATTACGTTATATGGGATAACGTTATAACGTATTACGTTATATGGGACGACATTATAACGTATTACGTTATATGGGATGACGTTATAACGTAATAGGTTATATGGTATGACGTTATAACGTATTACGTAATATGGTATATCATTATGCCGTATTAGGTTATATGGTATGACGTTATAACGTATTACGTTATATGGTATGACGTTATAACGTAATATTTTATATGGTATGGCGTTATAACGTTACATGGTATGACGCTATAACGTAATAGGTTATATGGTATGACGTTATACCCTATTAAGTTATATGGGATGACGTTATAACGTAATAGGTTATATGGTATGAGGTTATACTGTATTACGTTATATGGGATGACGTTATAACGTATCACGTTATATGGTATACCGTTATAACGTATTAGGTTATATGGTATAAAGTTATGGTATAACGTATTGCGTCATATGGTATGACGTTATAATGTATTACGTTATGTGGGATCACGTTATAACGTAATCGGTTATATGGTATGACGATATGACGTAATATTTTATATGGTATGGCGTTATGACGTTATATGGTATGATGTTATAACGTAATAGGTTATATGGTATGAGGTTATACCGTATTACGTTATATGGGATGACGTTATAACGAATTACGTTATATGGTATAACGTTATAACGTATTACGTTATATGGGACGACGTTATAAAGTATTACGTTATACGGGATGACGTTATAACGTAATAGGTTAAATGGTATGACGTTATAACGTAGTATTTTAATGGTATGGCGTTATAACGTAATATGGTATGACGTTATAACGTATTACGTTATATGGTATGACGTTATAACGCATTACGTTATATGGGACGACATTATAACGTATTACGTTATATGGGATTACGTTATTACGTATTACGTTATATGGGACGACGTTATAACGTATTACGTCATATGGGACGACGTTATAAAGTATTACGTTATATGGGATGACGTTATAACGTATTACGTTATATGGGACGACATTATACCGTATTACGTTAGATGGGATGACGTTATAACGTATTACGTTACATGGGATGATGTTATTACGTATTACGTTAGATGGGTGGCCGTTATAACGTATTACGTTACATGGGATGATGTTATTACGTATTACGTTATATGGGACGACGTTATAACGTATTACGTTATACGGGATGACGTTATAACGTAATAGGTTATATGGTATGTCGTCATAACGTAGTATATTAATGGTATGGCGTTATAACGTTACATGGTATGACGTTATAACGTATTACGTTATATGGGATGACGTTATTACGTATTACGTTATATGGGACGACGTTATAACGTGTTACGTTATATGGGACGACGTTATAAAGTATTACGTCATATGGGATGACGTTATAACGTAATAGGTTATATGGTATGACGTTATAACGTAGTATTTTAATGGTATGGCGATATAACGTTACATGGTATGACGTTATAACGTATTACGTTATATGGTATGACGTTATAACGTATTACGTTATATGGGACGACGTTATAACGTATTACGTTACATGGGATGATGTTATTACGTATTACGTTATATGGGACGACGTTATAACGTATTACGTTATATGGGACGACGTTATAACGTATTACGATATATGGTATGACGTTATAACGTATTACGTTATATGGGACGACGTTATAACGTATTACGTAATATGGGACGACGTTATAAAGTATTACGTTATATGGGATGAAGTTATAACGTAATAGGTTATATGGTATGAGCTTATACCGTATTACGTTAGATGGGATGACGTTATAACGTATTACGTTATATGGGATGACGTTATTACGTATTACGTTATATGGGACGACGTTATAACGTGTTACGTTATATGGGACGACGTTATAACGTATTACGTTATACGGGATGACGTTATAACGTAATAGGTTATATGGTATGACGTTATAACGTAGTATTTTAATGGTATGGCGTTATAACGTTATATGGTATGACGTTATAACGTATTATGTTATATGGTATGACGTTATTACGTATTGCGTTATATGGGATGACGTTATTACGTATTACGTTATATGAGACGACGTTATAACGTATTACGTAATACAGGATGACGTTATAACGTAATAGGTTATATGGTATGACGTTATAACGTAGTATTTTAATGGTATGGCGTTATAACGTTATATGGTATGACGTTATAACGTATTACGTTATATGGTATGACGTTATAACGTATTACGTTATATGGGACGACTTTATAACATATTACGTTATATGGGACGACGTTATAACGTGTTACGTTATATGGGACGACGTTATAACGTATTACGTTATACGGGATGACGTTATAACGTATTACGTAATACGGGATGACGTTATAACGTAATAGGTTATATGGTATGACGTTATAACGTAGTATTTTAATGGTATGGCGTTATAACGTTATATGGTATGACGTTATAACGTATTACGTTATATGGTATGACGTTATAACGTATTACGTTATATGGGACGACTTTATAACATATTACGTTATATGGGACGACGTTATAACGTGTTACGTTATATGGGACGACGTTATAACGTATTACGTTATACGGGATGACGTTATTACGTATTACGTTATATGGGACGACGTTATAACGTATTACGTAATACGGGATGACGTTATAACGTAATAGGTTATATGGTATGACGTTATAACGTAGTATTTTAATGGTATGGCGTTATAACGTTATATGGTATGACGTTATAACGTATTACGTTATATGGTATGACGTTATAACGTATTACGTTATATGGGACGACTTTATAACATATTACGTTATATGGGATGACGTTATTACGTATTACGTTATATGGGACGACGTTATAACGTATTACGTTATATGGGACGACGTTATAAAGTATTACGTTATATGGGATGACGTTATTACGTAATAGGTTATATGGTATGAGCTTATACCGTATTACGTTAAATGGGATGACGTTATAACGTATTACGTTATATGGGATGACGTTATTACGTATTACGTTATATGGGACGACGTTATAACGTGTTACGTTATATGGGACGACGTTATAACGTATTACGTTATACGGGATGACGTTATAACGTAATAGGTTATATGGTATGACGTTATAACGTAGTATTTTAATGGTATGGCGTTATAACGTTATATGGTATTACGTTATAACGTATTATGTTATATGGTATGACGTTATTACGTATTGCGTTATATGGGATGACGTTATTACGTATTACGTTATATGAGACGACGTTATAACGTATTACGTTATATGGGACAACGTTATAACGTATTACGTTATACGGGATGACGTTATAACGTAATAGGTTATATGGTATGACGATATAACGTAGTATTTTATATGGTATGGCGTTATAACGTTATATGGTATGACGTTATAACGTATTACGTTATATGGGACGACGTTATAAAGTATTACGTTATATGGGATGACGTTATTACATAATAGGTTATATGGTATGAGCTTATACCGTATTACGTTAGACGGGATGGCGTTATAACGTATTACGTTATATGGGATGACGTTATTACGTATTACGTTATATGAGACGACGTTATAACGTATTACGTTATACGGGATAACGTTATAGCGTAATAGGTTATATGGTATGACGATTTAACGTAGTATTTTATATGGTATGGCGTTATAACGTCATATGGTATGACGTTATAGCTTGACAGGTTATATGGTATGAGGTTATACCGTATTACGTTATATGGGACGACGTTATAAAGTATTACGTTATATGGGATGTGGTTATGACGTAATAGGTTATATGGTATGAGGTTATACCGTAGTATTTTAATGGTATGGCGTTATAACGTTACATGGTATGACGTTATAACGTATTACGTTAGAAGGGATGACTTTATAACGTATTACGTTACATGGGATGACGTTATTTCGTATTACGTTATATGGGATGACGTTATAACGTAATAGGTTATACGGTATGACGTTATAACGTATTACGTTATATGGTATATCGTTATGCCGTATTAGGTTATATGGTATGACGTTATAACGTATTACGTTATATGGGACGACGTTATAACGTATTACGTTATACGGGATGACGTTGTAACGTAATGGGTTGTATGGTATGACGTTATAACGTAGTATTTTATATGGTATGGCGTCATAATGTTATATGGTATGACGTTATCACCTAATAGGTTATATGGTATGAGGTTATACCGTATTACGTTATATGGGATGACGTTATAACGAATTACGTTATATGGGATAACGTTATAACGTATTACGTTATATGGGACGACATTATAACGTATTACGTTATATGGGATGACGTTATAACGTAATAGGTTATATGGTATGACGTTATAACGTATTACGTAATATGGTATATCATTATGCCGTATTAGGTTATATGGTATGACGTTATAACGTATTACGTTATATGGTATGACGTTATAACGTAATATTTTATATGGTATGGCGTTATAACGTTACATGGTATGACGCTATAACGTAATAGGTTATATGGTATGACGTTATACCCTATTAAGTTATATGGGATGACGTTATAACGTAATAGGTTATATGGTATGAGGTTATACTGTATTACGTTATATGGGATGACGTTATAACGTATCACGTTATATGGTATACCGTTATAACGTATTAGGTTATATGGTATAAAGTTATGGTATAACGTATTGCGTCATATGGTATGACGTTATAATGTATTACGTTATGTGGGATCACGTTATAACGTAACCGGTTATATGGTATGACGATATGACGTAATATTTTATATGGTATGGCGTTATGACGTTATATGGTATGATGTTATAACGTAATAGGTTATATGGTATGAGGTTATACCGTATTACGTTATATGGGATGACGTTATAACGAATTACGTTATATGGTATAACGTTATAACGTATTACGTTATATGGGACGACGTTATAAAGTATTACGTTATACGGGATGACGTTATAACGTAATAGGTTAAATGGTATGACGTTATAACGTAGTATTTTAATGGTATGGCGTTATAACGTAATATGGTATGACGTTATAACGTATTACGTTATATGGTATGACGTTATAACGCATTACGTTATATGGGACGACATTATAACGTATTACGTTATATGGGATTACGTTATTACGTATTACGTTATATGGGACGACGTTATAACGTATTACGTCATATGGGATGACGTTATAAAGTATTACGTTATATGGGATGACGTTATAACGTATTACGTTATATGGGACGACATTATACCGTATTACGTTAGATGGGATGACGTTATAACGTATTACGTTACATGGGATGATGTTATTACGTATTACGTTAGATGGGTGGCCGTTATAACGTATTACGTTACATGGGATGATGTTATTACGTATTACGTTATATGGAACGACGTTATAACGTATTACGTTATATGGGACGACGTTATAACGTATTACGTTATACGGGATGACGTTATAACGTAATAGGTTATATGGTATGTCGTCATAACGTAGTATTTTAATGGTATGGCGTTATAACGTTACATGGTATGACGTTATAACGTATTACGTTATATGGGATGACGTTATTACGTATTACGTTATATGGGACGACGTTATAACGTGTTACGTTATATGGGACGACGTTATAAAGTATTACGTCATATGGGATGACGTTATAACGTAATAGGTTATATGGTATGACGTTATAACGTAGTATTTTAATGGTATGGCGATATAACGTTACATGGTATGACGTTATAACGTATTACGTTATATGGTATGACGTTATAACGTATTACGTTATATGGGACGACGTTATAACGTATTACGTTACATGGGATGATGTTATTACGTATTACGTTATATGGGACGACGTTATAACGTATTACGTTATATGGGACGACGTTATAACGTATTACGATATATGGTATGACGTTATAACGTATTACGTTATATGGGACGACGTTATAACGTATTACGTAATATGGGACGACGTTATAAAGTATTACGTTATATGGGATGAAGTTATAACGTAATAGGTTATATGGTATGAGCTTATACCGTATTACGTTAGATGGGATGACGTTATAACGTATTACGTTATATGGGATGACGTTATTACGTATTACGTTATATGGGACGACGTTATAACGTGTTACGTTATATGGGACGACGTTATAACGTATTACGTTATACGGGATGACGTTATAACGTAATAGGTTATATGGTATGACGTTATAACGTAGTATTTTAATGGTATGGCGTTATAACGTTATATGGTATGACGTTATAACGTATTATGTTATATGGTATGACGTTATTACGTATTGCGTTATATGGGATGACGTTATTACGTATTACGTTATATGAGACGACGTTATAACGTATTACGTAATACAGGATGACGTTATAACGTAATAGGTTATATGGTATGACGTTATAACGTAGTATTTTAATGGTATGGCGTTATAACGTTATATGGTATGACGTTATAACGTATTACGTTATATGGTATGACGTTATAACGTATTACGTTATATGGGACGACTTTATAACATATTACGTTATATGGGACGACGTTATAACGTGTTACGTTATATGGGACGACGTTATAACTTATTACGTTATACGGGATGACGTTATAACGTATTACGTAATACGGGATGACGTTATAACGTAATAGGTTATATGGTATGACGTTATAACGTAGTATTTTAATGGTATGGCGTTATAACGTTATATGGTATGACGTTATAACGTATTACGTTATATGGGACGACTTTATAACATATTACGTTATATGGGACGACGTTATAACGTGTTACGTTATATGGGACGACGTTATAACGTATTACGTTATACGGGATGACGTTATTACGTATTACGTTATATGGGACGACGTTATAACGTATTACGTAATACGGGATGACGTTATAACGTAATAGGTTATATGGTATGACGTTATAACGTAGTATTTTAATGGTATGGCGTTATAACGTTATATGGTATGACGTTATAACGTATTACGTTATATGGTATGACGTTATAACGTATTACGTTATATGGGACGACTTTATAACATATTACGTTATATGGGATGACGTTATTACGTATTACGTTATATGGGACGACGTTATAACGTATTACGTTATATGGGACGACGTTATAAAGTATTACGTTATATGGGATGACGTTATTACGTAATAGGTTATATGGTATGAGCTTATACCGTATTACGTTAGATGGGATGACGTTATAACGTATTACGTTATATGGGATGACGTTATTACGTATTACGTTATATGGGACGACGTTATAACGTGTTACGTTATATGGGACGACGTTATAACGTATTACGTTATACGGGATGACGTTATAACGTAATAGGTTATATGGTATGACGTTATAACGTAGTATTTTAATGGTATGGCGTTATAACGTTATATGGTATTACGTTATAACGTATTATGTTATATGGTATGACGTTATTACGTATTGCGTTATATGGGACGACGTTATAACGTGTTACGTTATATGGGACGACGTTATAAAGTATTACGTCATATGGGATGACGTTATAACGTAATAGGTTATATGGTATGACGTTATAACGTAGTATTTTAATGGTATGGCGATATAACGTTACATGGTATGACGTTATAACGTATTACGTTATATGGTATGACGTTATAACGTATTACGTTATATGGGACGACGTTATAACGTATTACGTTACATGGGATGATGTTATTACGTATTACGTTATATGGGACGACGTTATAACGTATTACGTTATATGGGACGACGTTATAACGTATTACGATATATGGTATGACGTTATAACGTATTACGTTATATGGGACGACGTTATAACGTATTACGTAATATGGGACGACGTTATAAAGTATTACGTTATATGGGATGAAGTTATAACGTAATAGGTTATATGGTATGAGCTTATACCGTATTACGTTAGATGGGATGACGTTATAACGTATTACGTTATATGGGATGACGTTATTACGTATTACGTTATATGGGACGACGTTATAACGTGTTACGTTATATGGGACGACGTTATAACGTATTACGTTATACGGGATGACGTTATAACGTAATAGGTTATATGGTATGACGTTATAACGTAGTATTTTAATGGTATGGCGTTATAACGTTATATGGTATGACGTTATAACGTATTATGTTATATGGTATGACGTTATTACGTATTGCGTTATATGGGATGACGTTATTACGTATTACGTTATATGAGACGACGTTATAACGTATTACGTAATACAGGATGACGTTATAACGTAATAGGTTATATGGTATGACGTTATAACGTAGTATTTTAATGGTATGGCGTTATAACGTTATATGGTATGACGTTATAACGTATTACGTTATATGGTATGACGTTATAACGTATTACGTTATATGGGACGACTTTATAACATATTACGTTATATGGGACGACGTTATAACGTGTTACGTTATATGGGACGACGTTATAACGTATTACGTTATACGGGATGACGTTATAACGTATTACGTAATACGGGATGACGTTATAACGTAATAGGTTATATGGTATGACGTTATAACGTAGTATTTTAATGGTATGGCGTTATAACGTAATATGGTATGACGTTATAACGTATTACGTTATATGGTATGACGTTATAACGCATTACGTTATATGGGACGACATTATAACGTATTACGTTATATGGGATTACGTTATTACGTATTACGTTATATGGGACGACGTTATAACGTATTACGTCATATGGGATGACGTTATAAAGTATTACGTTATATGGGATGACGTTATAACGTATTACGTTATATGGGACGACATTATACCGTATTACGTTAGATGGGATGACGTTATAACGTATTACGTTACATGGGATGATGTTATTACGTATTACGTTAGATGGGTGGCCGTTATAACGTATTACGTTACATGGGATGATGTTATTACGTATTACGTTATATGGAACGACGTTATAACGTATTACGTTATATGGGACGACGTTATAACGTATTACGTTATACGGGATGACGTTATAACGTAATAGGTTATATGGTATGTCGTCATAACGTAGTATTTTAATGGTATGGCGTTATAACGTTACATGGTATGACGTTATAACGTATTACGTTATATGGGATGACGTTATTACGTATTACGTTATATGGGACGACGTTATAACGTGTTACGTTATATGGGACGACGTTATAAAGTATTACGTCATATGGGATGACGTTATAACGTAATAGGTTATATGGTATGACGTTATAACGTAGTATTTTAATGGTATGGCGATATAACGTTACATGGTATGACGTTATAACGTATTACGTTATATGGTATGACGTTATAACGTATTACGTTATATGGGACGACGTTATAACGTATTACGTTACATGGGATGATGTTATTACGTATTACGTTATATGGGACGACGTTATAACGTATTACGTTATATGGGACGACGTTATAACGTATTACGATATATGGTATGACGTTATAACGTATTACGTTATATGGGACGACGTTATAACGTATTACGTAATATGGGACGACGTTATAAAGTATTACGTTATATGGGATGAAGTTATAACGTAATAGGTTATATGGTATGAGCTTATACCGTATTACGTTAGATGGGATGACGTTATAACGTATTACGTTATATGGGATGACGTTATTACGTATTACGTTATATGGGACGACGTTATAACGTGTTACGTTATATGGGACGACGTTATAACGTATTACGTTATACGGGATGACGTTATAACGTAATAGGTTATATGGTATGACGTTATAACGTAGTATTTTAATGGTATGGCGTTATAACGTTATATGGTATGACGTTATAACGTATTATGTTATATGGTATGACGTTATTACGTATTGCGTTATATGGGATGACGTTATTACGTATTACGTTATATGAGACGACGTTATAACGTATTACGTAATACAGGATGACGTTATAACGTAATAGGTTATATGGTATGACGTTATAACGTAGTATTTTAATGGTATGGCGTTATAACGTTATATGGTATGACGTTATAACGTATTACGTTATATGGTATGACGTTATAACGTATTACGTTATATGGGACGACTTTATAACATATTACGTTATATGGGACGACGTTATAACGTGTTACGTTATATGGGACGACGTTATAACTTATTACGTTATACGGGATGACGTTATAACGTATTACGTAATACGGGATGACGTTATAACGTAATAGGTTATATGGTATGACGTTATAACGTAGTATTTTAATGGTATGGCGTTATAACGTTATATGGTATGACGTTATAACGTATTACGTTATATGGGACGACTTTATAACATATTACGTTATATGGGACGACGTTATAACGTGTTACGTTATATGGGACGACGTTATAACGTATTACGTTATACGGGATGACGTTATTACGTATTACGTTATATGGGACGACGTTATAACGTATTACGTAATACGGGATGACGTTATAACGTAATAGGTTATATGGTATGACGTTATAACGTAGTATTTTAATGGTATGGCGTTATAACGTTATATGGTATGACGTTATAACGTATTACGTTATATGGTATGACGTTATAACGTATTACGTTATATGGGACGACTTTATAACATATTACGTTATATGGGATGACGTTATTACGTATTACGTTATATGGGACGACGTTATAACGTATTACGTTATATGGGACGACGTTATAAAGTATTACGTTATATGGGATGACGTTATTACGTAATAGGTTATATGGTATGAGCTTATACCGTATTACGTTAGATGGGATGACGTTATAACGTATTACGTTATATGGGATGACGTTATTACGTATTACGTTATATGGGACGACGTTATAACGTGTTACGTTATATGGGACGACGTTATAACGTATTACGTTATACGGGATGACGTTATAACGTAATAGGTTATATGGTATGACGTTATAACGTAGTATTTTAATGGTATGGCGTTATAACGTTATATGGTATTACGTTATAACGTATTATGTTATATGGTATGACGTTATTACGTATTGCGTTATATGGGACGACGTTATAACGTGTTACGTTATATGGGACGACGTTATAAAGTATTACGTCATATGGGATGACGTTATAACGTAATAGGTTATATGGTATGACGTTATAACGTAGTATTTTAATGGTATGGCGATATAACGTTACATGGTATGACGTTATAACGTATTACGTTATATGGTATGACGTTATAACGTATTACGTTATATGGGACGACGTTATAACGTATTACGTTACATGGGATGATGTTATTACGTATTACGTTATATGGGACGACGTTATAACGTATTACGTTATATGGGACGACGTTATAACGTATTACGATATATGGTATGACGTTATAACGTATTACGTTATATGGGACGACGTTATAACGTATTACGTAATATGGGACGACGTTATAAAGTATTACGTTATATGGGATGAAGTTATAACGTAATAGGTTATATGGTATGAGCTTATACCGTATTACGTTAGATGGGATGACGTTATAACGTATTACGTTATATGGGATGACGTTATTACGTATTACGTTATATGGGACGACGTTATAACGTGTTACGTTATATGGGACGACGTTATAACGTATTACGTTATACGGGATGACGTTATAACGTAATAGGTTATATGGTATGACGTTATAACGTAGTATTTTAATGGTATGGCGTTATAACGTTATATGGTATGACGTTATAACGTATTATGTTATATGGTATGACGTTATTACGTATTGCGTTATATGGGATGACGTTATTACGTATTACGTTATATGAGACGACGTTATAACGTATTACGTAATACAGGATGACGTTATAACGTAATAGGTTATATGGTATGACGTTATAACGTAGTATTTTAATGGTATGGCGTTATAACGTTATATGGTATGACGTTATAACGTATTACGTTATATGGTATGACGTTATAACGTATTACGTTATATGGGACGACTTTATAACATATTACGTTATATGGGACGACGTTATAACGTGTTACGTTATATGGGACGACGTTATAACGTATTACGTTATACGGGATGACGTTATAACGTATTACGTAATACGGGATGACGTTATAACGTAATAGGTTATATGGTATGACGTTATAACGTAGTATTTTAATGGTATGGCGTTATAACGTTATATGGTATGACGTTATAACGTATTACGTTATATGGTATGACGTTATAACGTATTACGTTATATGGGACGACTTTATAACATATTACGTTATATGGGACGACGTTATAACGTGTTACGTTATATGGGACGACGTGATAACGTATTACGTTATACGGGATGACGTTATTACGTATTACGTTATATGGGACGACGTTATAACGTATTACGTAATACGGGATGACGTTATAACGTAATAGGTTATATGGTATGACGTTATAACGTAGTATTTTAATGGTATGGCGTTATAACGTTATATGGTATGACGTTATAACGTATTACGTTATATGGTATGACGTTATAACGTATTACGTTATATGGGACGACTTTATAACATATTACGTTATATGGGATGACGTTATTACGTATTACGTTATATGGGACGACGTTATAACGTATTACGTTATATGGGACGACGTTATAAAGTATTACGTTATATGGGATGACGTTATTACGTAATAGGTTATATGGTATGAGCTTATACCGTATTACGTTAGATGGGATGACGTTATAACGTATTACGTTATATGGGATGACGTTATTACGTATTACGTTATATGGGACGACGTTATAACGTGTTACGTTATATGGGACGACGTTATAACGTATTACGTTATACGGGATGACGTTATAACGTAATAGGTTATATGGTTTGACGTTATAACGTAGTATTTTAATGGTATGGCGTTATAACGTTATATGGTATTACGTTATAACGTATTATGTTATATGGTATGACGTTATTACGTATTGCGTTATATGGGATGACGTTATTACGTATTACGTTATATGAGACGACGTTATAACGTATTACGTTATATGGGACAACGTTATAACGTATTACGTTATACGGGATGACGTTATAACGTAATAGGTTATATGGTATGACGATATAACGTAGTATTTTATATGGTATGGCGTTATAACGTTATATGGTATGACGTTATAACGTATTACGTTATATGGGACGACGTTATAAAGTATTACGTTATATGGGATGACGTTATTACATAATAGGTTATATGGTATGAGCTTATACCGTATTACGTTAGACGGGATGGCGTTATAACGTATTACGTTATATGGGATGACGTTATTACGTATTACGTTATATGAGACGACGTTATAACGTATTACGTTATACGGGATAACGTTATAGCGTAATAGGTTATATGGTATGACGATTTAACGTAGTATTTTATATGGTATGGCGTTATAACGTCATATGGTATGACGTTATAGCTTGACAGGTTATATGGTATGAGGTTATACCGTATTACGTTATATGGGACGACGTTATAAAGTATTACGTTATATGGGATGTGGTTATGACGTAATAGGTTATATGGTATGAGGTTATAACGTAGTATTTTATATGGTATGGCGTTATAACGTTATATGGTATGTCGTTATAACTTAACAGGTTATATGGTATGAGGTTATACCGTATTACGTTATATGGGATGACGTTATAACATATTACGTTATATGGGATAACGTTATAACGTACTACGTTGTATGGGACGACATTATAACGTATTACGTTATATGGGATGACGTTATAACGTAATAGGTTATACGGTATGACGTTATAACGTATTACGTTATATGGTATATCGTTATGCCGTATTAGGTTATATGGTATGACGTTATAACGTATTACGTTATATGGGACGACGTTATAACGTATTACGTTATACGGGATGACGTTGTAACGTAATGGGTTGTATGGTATGACGTTATAACGTAGTATTTTATATGGTATGGCGTCATAATGTTATATGGTATGACGTTATCACCTAATAGGTTATATGGTATGAGGTTATACCGTATTACGTTATATGGGATGACGTTATAACGAATTACGTTATATGGGACGACATTATAACGTATTACGTTATATGGGATTACGTTATTACGTATTACGTTATATGGGACGACGTTATAACGTATTACGTCATATGGGACGACGTTATAAAGTATTACGTTATATGGGATGACGTTATAACGTATTACGTTATATGGGACGACATTATACCGTATTACGTTAGATGGGATGACGTTATAACGTATTACGTTACATGGGATGATGTTATTACGTATTACGTTAGATGGGTGGCCGTTATAACGTATTACGTTACATGGGATGATGTTATTACGTATTACGTTATATGGAACGACGTTATAACGTATTACGTTATATGGGACGACGTTATAACGTATTACGTTATACGGGATGACGTTATAACGTAATAGGTTATATGGTATGTCGTCATAACGTAGTATTTTAATGGTATGGCGTTATAACGTTACATGGTATGACGTTATAACGTATTACGTTATATGGGATGACGTTATTACGTATTACGTTATATGGGACGACGTTATAACGTGTTACGTTATATGGGACGACGTTATAAAGTATTACGTCATATGGGATGACGTTATAACGTAATAGGTTATATGGTATGACGTTATAACGTAGTATTTTAATGGTATGGCGATATAACGTTACATGGTATGACGTTATAACGTATTACGTTATATGGTATGACGTTATAACGTATTACGTTATATGGGACGACGTTATAACGTATTACGTTACATGGGATGATGTTATTACGTATTACGTTATATGGGACGACGTTATAACGTATTACGTTATATGGGACGACGTTATAACGTATTACGATATATGGTATGACGTTATAACGTATTACGTTATATGGGACGACGTTATAACGTTTTACGTAATATGGGACGACGTTATAAAGTATTACGTTATATGGGATGAAGTTATAACGTAATAGGTTATATGGTATGAGCTTATACCGTATTACGTTAGATGGGATGACGTTATAACGTATTACGTTATATGGGATGACGTTATTACGTATTACGTTATATGGGACGACGTTATAACGTGTTACGTTATATGGGACGACGTTATAACGTATTACGTTATACGGGATGACGTTATAACGTAATAGGTTATATGGTATGACGTTATAACGTAGTATTTTAATGGTATGGCGTTCTAACGTTATATGGTATGACGTTATAACGTATTATGTTATATGGTATGACGTTATTACGTATTGCGTTATATGGGATGACGTTATTACGTATTACGTTATATGAGACGACGTTATAACGTATTACGTAATACAGGATGACGTTATAACGTAATAGGTTATATGGTATGACGTTATAACGTAGTATTTTAATGGTATGGCGTTATAACGTTATATGGTATGACGTTATAACGTATTACGTTATATGGTATGACGTTATAACGTATTACGTTATATGGGACGACTTTATAACATATTACGTTATATGGGACGACGTTATAACGTGTTACGTTATATGGGACGACGTTATAACGTATTACGTTATACGGGATGACGTTATAACGTATTACGTAATACGGGATGACGTTATAACGTAATAGGTTATATGGTATGACGTTATAACGTAGTATTTTAATGGTATGGCGTTATAACGTTATATGGTATGACGTTATAACGTATTACGTTATATGGGACGACTTTATAACATATTACGTTATATGGGACGACGTTATAACGTGTTACGTTATATGGGACGACGTTATAACGTATTACGTTATACGGGATGACGTTATTACGTATTACGTTATATGGGACGACGTTATAACGTATTACGTAATACGGGATGACGTTATAACGTAATAGGTTATATGGTATGACGTTATAACGTAGTATTTTAATGGTATGGCGTTATAACGTTATATGGTATGACGTTATAACGTATTACGTTATATGGTATGACGTTATAACGTATTACGTTATATGGGACGACTTTATAACATATTACGTTATATGGGATGACGTTATTACGTATTACGTTATATGGGACGACGTTATAACGTATTACGTTATATGGGACGACGTTATAAAGTATTACGTTATATGGGATGACGTTATTACGTAATAGGTTATATGGTATGAGCTTATACCGTATTACGTTAGATGGGATGACGTTATAACGTATTACGTTATATGGGATGACGTTATTACGTATTACGTTATATGGGACGACGTTATAACGTGTTACGTTATATGGGACGACGTTATAACGTATTACGTTATACGGGATGACGTTATAACGTAATAGGTTATATGGTATGACGTTATAACGTAGTATTTTAATGGTATGGCGTTATAACGTTATATGGTATTACGTTATAACGTATTATGTTATATGGTATGACGTTATTACGTATTGCGTTATATGGGATGACGTTATTACGTATTACGTTATATGAGACGACGTTATAACGTATTACGTTATATGGGACAACGTTATAAAGTATTACGTTATACGGGATGACGTTATTACGTATTACGTTATATGAGACGACGTTATAACGTATTACGTTATACGGGATGACGTTGTAACGTAATGGGTTATATGGTATGACGTTATAACGTAGTATTTTATATGGTATGGCGTTATAACGTTATATGGTATGTCGTTATAACTTAACAGGTTATATGGTATGAGGTTATACCGTATTACGTTATATGGGATGACGTTATAACGTATTACGTTATATGGGATAACGTTATAACGTACTACGTTGTATGGGACGACATTATAACGTATTACGTTATATGGGATGACGTTATAACGTAATAGGTTATATGGTAAGACGTTATAACGTATTACGTTATATGGTATATCGTTATGCCGTATTAGGTTATATGGTATGACGTTATAACGTATTACGTTATATGGGACGACGTTATAACGTATTACGTTATACGGAATGACGTTGTAACGTAATGGGTTGTATGGTATGACGTCATAACGTAGTATTTTATATGTTATGGCGTTATAATGTTATATGGTATGACGTTATCACCTAATAGGTTATATGGTATGAGGTTATACCGTATTACGTTATATGGGATGACGTTATAACGAATTACGTTATATGGGATAACGTTATAACGTATTACGTTATATGGGACGACATTATAACGTATTACGTTATATGGGATGACGTTATAACGTAATAGGTTATATGGTATGACGTTATAACGTATTACGTAATATGGTATATCATTATGCCGTATTAGGTTATATGGTATGACGTTATAACGTATTACGTTATATGGTATGACGTTATAACGTAATATTTTATATGGTATGGCGTTATAACGTTACATGGTATGACGTTATAACGTAATAGGTTATATGGTATGACGTTATACCCTATTAAGTTATATGGGATGACGTTATAACGTAATAGGTTATATGGTATGAGGTTATACTGTATTACGTTATATGGGATGACGTTATAACGTATCACGTTATATGGTATACCGTTATAACGTATTAGGTTATATGGTATAAAGTTATGGTATAACGTGTTGCGTCATATGGTATGACGTTATAATGTATTACGTTATGTGGGATCACGTTATAACGTAATCGGTTATATGGTATGACGATATGACGTAATATTTTATATGGTATGGCGTTATGACGTTATATGGTATGATGTTATAACGTAATAGGTTATATGGTATGAGGTTATACCGTATTACGTTATATGGGATGACGTTATAACGAATTACGTTATATGGTATAACGTTATAACGTATTACGTTATATGGGACGACGTTATAAAGTATTACGTTATACGGGATGACGTTATAACGTAATAGGTTAAATGGTATGACGTTATAACGTAGTATTTTAATGGTATGGCGTTATAACGTAATATGGTATGACGTTATAACGTATTACGTTATATGGTATGACGTTATAACGCATTACGTTATATGGGACGACATTATAACGTATTACGTTATATGGGATTACGTTATTACGTATTACGTTATATGGGACGACGTTATAACGTATTACGTCATATGGGACGACGTTATAAAGTATTACGTTATATGGGATGACGTTATAACGTATTACGTTATATGGGACGACATTATACCGTATTACGTTAGATGGGATGACGTTATAACGTATTACGTTACATGGGATGATGTTATTACGTATTACGTTAGATGGGTGGCCGCTATAACGTATTACGTTACATGGGATGATGTTATTACGTATTACGTTATATGGGACGACGTTATAACGTATTACGTTATATGGGACGACGTTATAACGTATTACGTTATACGGGATGACGTTATAACGAAATAGGTTATATGGTATGTCGTCATAACGTAGTATTTTAATGGTATGGCGTTATAACGTTACATGGTATGACGTTATAACGTAGTACGTTATATGGGACGACGTTATAACGTATTACGTTACATGGGATGATGTTATTACGTATTACGTTATATGGGACGACGTTAAAACGTATTACGTTATATGGGACGACGTTATAACGTATTACGATATATGGTATGACGTTATAACGTATTACGTTATATGGGACGACGTTATAACGTATTACGTAATATGGGACGACGTTATAAAGTATTACGTTATATGGGATGAAGTTATAACGTAATAGGTTATATGGTATGACGTTATAACGTAGTATTTTAATGGTATGGCGTTATAACGTTACATGGTATGACGTTATAACGTATTACGTTATATGGGACGACGTTATAACTTATTACGTTATATGGGACGACGTTGTAACGTATTACGTTATACGGGATGACGTTATAATGTAATAGGTTATATGGTATGACGTTATAACGTAGTATTTTAATGGTATGGCGTTATATCGTTATATGGTATGACGTTATAACGTATTACGTTATATAGTATGACGTTATAACGCATTACGTTATATGGGACGACATTATAACGTATTACGTTATATGGGATGACGTTATTACGTATTACGTTATATGGGACGACGTTATAACGTATTACGTAATACGGGATGACGTTATAACGTAATAGGTTATATGGTATGACGTTATAACGTAGTATTTTAATGGTATGGCGTTATAACGTTATATGGTATGACGTTATAACGTATTACGTTATATGGTAAGACGTTATAACGTATTACGTTATATGGGACGACCTTATAACATATTACGTTATATGGGATGACGTTATTACGTATTACGTTATATGGGACGACGTTATAACGTATTACTTTATATGGGACGACGTTATAAAGTATTACGTTATATGGGATGACGTTATTACGTAATAGGTTATATGGTATGAGCTTATACCGTATTACGTTAGATGGGATGACGTTATAACGTATTACGTTATATGGGATGACGTTATTACGTATTACGTTATATGGGGCGACGTTATAACGTGTTACGTTATATGGGACGACGTTATAACGTATTACGTTATACGGGATGACGTTATAACGTAATAGGTTATATGGTATGACGTTATAACGTATTATTTTAATGGTATGGCGTTATAACGTTATATGGTATGACGTTATAACGTATTATGTTATATGGTATGACGTTATTACGTATTGCGTTATATGGGATGACGTTATTACGTATTACGTTATATGAGACGACGTTATAACGTATTACGTTATATGGGACAACGTTATAACGTATTACGTTATACGGGATGACGTTATAACGTAATAGGTTATATGGTATGACGATATAACGTAGTATTTTATATGGTATGGCGTTATAACGTTATATGGTATGACGTTATAACGTATTACGTTATATGGGACGACGTTATAAAGTATTACGTTATATGGGATGACGTTATTACATAATAGGTTATATGGTATGAGCTTATACCGTATTACGTTAGATGGGATGGCGTTATAACGTATTACGTTATATGGGATGACGTTATTACGTATTACGTTATATGAGACGACGTTATAACGTATTACGTTATACGGGATGACGTTGTAACGTAATGTGTTGTATGGTATGACGTTATAACGTAGTATTTTATATGGTATGGCGTCATAATGTTATATGGTATGACGTTATCACCTAATAGGTTATATGGTATGAGGTTATACCGTATTACGTTATATGGGATGACGTTATAACGAATTACGTTATATGGGATAACGTTATAACGTATTACGTTATATGGGACGACGTTATAAAGTATTACGTTATATGGGATGACGTTATGACGTAATAGGTTATATGGTATGAGGTTATACCGTATTACGTTAGATGGGATGACTTTATAACGTATTACGTTACATGGGATGACGTTATTTCGTATTACTTTATATGGGACGACGTTATAACGTATTACGTTATATGGGACGACGTTATAATGTATTACGTTATACGGGATGACGTTATAACGTAATAGGTTATATGGTATGACGTTATAACGTAGTATTTTAATGGTATGGCGTTATAACGTTATATGGCATGACGTTATAACGTATTAGGTTATATGGTATAAAGTTATAACGTATTGCGACATATGGGACGACGGTATAACGTATTACGTTATACGGGATGACGTTATAACGTAATAGGTTATATGGTATGTCGTCATAACGTAGTATTTTAATGGTATGGCGTTATAACGTTACATGGTATGACGTTATAACGTATTACGTTATATGGTATGACGTTATAACGTATTACGTTATATGGGACGACGTTATAACGTATTACGTTATATGGGATGACGTTATTACGTATTACGTTATATGGGATGACGTTATTACGTATTACGTTATATGGGACGACGTTATAACCTATTACGTTATATGGGACGACGTTATAAAGTATTACGTTATATGGGATGACGTTATGACGTAATAGGTTATATGGTATGAGGTTATACCGTATTACGTTAGATGGGATGACTTTATAACGTATTACGTTACATGGGATGACGTTATTTCGTATTACTTTATATGGGACGACGTTATAACGTATTACGTTATATGGGACGACGTTATAATGTATTACGTTATACGGGATGACGTTATAACGTAATAGGTTATATGGTATGAGGTTATAACGTAGTATTTTAATGGTATGGCGTTATAACGTTATATGGTATGACGTTATAACGTATTAGGTTATATGGTATAAAGTTATAACGTATTGCGACATATGGGACGACGGTATAACGTATTACGTTATACGGGATGACGTTATAACGTAATAGGTTATATGGTATGTCGTCATAACGTAGTATTTTAATGGTATGGCGTTATAACGTTACATGGTATGACGTTATAACGTATTACGTTATATGGGATGACGTTATTACGTATTACGTTATATGGGACGACGTTATAACGTGTTACGTTATATGGGACGACGTTATAAAGTATTACGTTATATGGGATGACGTTATAACGTAATAGGTTTTATGGTATGACGTTATAACGTAGTATTTTAATGGTATGGCATTATAACGTTACATGGTATGACGTTATAACGTATTACGTTATATGGTATGACGTTATAACGTATTACGTTATATGGGACGACGTTATAACGTATTACGTTACATGGGATGATGTTATTACGTATTACGTTATATGGGACGACGTTATAACGTATTACGTTATATGGGACGACGTTATAACGTATTACGATATATGGTATGACGTTATAACGTATTACGTTATACGGGACGACGTTATAACGTATTACGTAATATGGGACGACGTTATAAAGTATTACGTTATATGGGATGAAGTTATAACGTAATAGGTTATATGGTATGACGTTATAACGTAGTATTTTAATGGTATGGCGTTATAACGTTACATGGTATGACGTTATAACGTATTACGTTATATGGGACGACGTTTTAACGTATTACGTTATATGGGACGACGTTGTAACGTATTACGTTATACGGGATGACGTTATAATGTAATAGGTTATATGGTATGACGTTATAACGTAGTATTTTAATGGTATGGCGTTATAACGTTATATGGTATGACGTTATAACGTATTACGTTATATAGTATGACGTTATAACGCATTACGTTATATGGGACGACGTTATAAGGTATTACGTTATATGGGATGACGTTATTACGTATTACGTTATATGGTATATCGTTATGCCGTATTAGGTTATATGGTATGACGTTATAACGTATTACGTTATATGGGACGACGTTATAACGTATTACGTTATACGGGATGACGTTGTAACGTAATGGGTTGTATGGTATGACGTTATAACGTAGTATTTTATATGGTATGGCGTCATAATGTTATATGGTATGACGTTATCTCCTAATAGGTTATATGGTATGAGGTTATACCGTATTACGTTATATGGGATGACGTTATAACGAATTACGTTATATGGGATAACGTTATAACGTATTACGTTATATGGGACGACATTATAACGTATTACGTTATATGGGATGACGTTATAACGTAATAGGTTATATGGTATGACGTTATAACGTATTACGTAATATGGTATATCATTATGCCGTATTAGGTTATATGGTATGACGTTATAACGTATTACGTTATATGGTATGACGTTATAACGTAATATTTTATATGGTATGGCGTTATAACGTTACATGGTATGACGTTATAACGTAATAGGTTATATGGTATGACGTTATACCCTATTAAGTTATATGGGATGACGTTATAACGTAATAGGTTATATGGTATGAGGTTATACTGTATTACGTTATATGGGATGACGTTATAACGTATCACGTTATATGGTATACCGTTATAACGTATTAGGTTATATGGTATAAAGTTATGGTATAACGTGTTGCGTCATATGGTATGACGTTATAATGTATTACGTTATGTGGGATCACGTTATAACGTAATCGGTTATATGGTATGACGATATGACGTAATATTTTATATGGTATGGCGTTATGACGTTATATGGTATGATGTTATAACGTAATAGGTTATATGGTATGAGGTTATACCGTATTACGTTATATGGGATGACGTTATAACGCATTACGTTATATGGTATAACGTTATAACGTATTACGTTATATGGGACGACGTTATAAAGTATTACGTTATACGGGATGACGTTATAACGTAATAGGTTAAATGGTATGACGTTATAACGTAGTATTTTAATGGTATGGCGTTATAACGTAATATGGTATGACGTTATAACGTATTACGTTATATGGTATGACGTTATAACGCATTACGTTATATGGGACGACATTATAACGTATTACGTTATATGGGATTACGATATTACGTATTACGTTATATGGGACGACGTTATAACGTATTACGTCATATGGGACGACGTTATAAAGTATTACGTTATATGGGATGACGTTATAACGTATTACGTTATATGGGACGACATTATACCGTATTACGTTAGATGGGATGACGTTATAACGTATTACGTTACATGGGATGATGTTATTACGTATTACGTTAGATGGGTGGCCGCTATAACGTATTACGTTACATGGGATGATGTTATTACGTATTACGTTATATGGGACGACGTTATAACGTATTGGGTTATATGGGACGACGTTATAACGTATTACGTTATACGGGATGACGTTATAACGAAATAGGTTATATGGTATGTCGTCATAACGTAGTATTTTAATGGTATGGCGTTATAACGTTACATGGTATGACGTTATAACGTATTACGTTATATGGTATGACGTTATAACGTATTACGTTATATGGGACGACGTTATAACGTATTACGTTACATGGGATGATGTTATTACGTATTACGTTATATGGGACGACGTTATAACGTATTACGTTATATGGGACGACGTTATAACGTATTACGATATATGGTATGACGTTATAACGTATTACGTTATATGGGACGACGTTATAACGTATTACGTAATATGGGACGACGTTATAAAGTATTACGTTATATGGGATGAAGTTATAACGTAATAGGTTATATGGTATGACGTTATAACGTAGTATTTTAATGGTATGGCGTTATAACGTTACATGGTATGACGTTATAACGTATTACGTTATATGGGACGACGTTATAACGTATTACGTTATATGGGACGACGTTGTAACGTATTACGTTATACGGGATGACGTTATAATGTAATAGGTTATATGGTATGACGTTATAACGTAGTATTTTAATGGTATGGCGTTATAACGTTATATGGTATGACGTTATAACGTATTACGTTATATAGTATGACGTTATAACGCATTACGTTATATGGGACGACATTATAACGTATTACGTTATATGGGATGACGTTATTACGTATTACGTTATATGGGACGACGTTATAACGTATTACGTAATACGGGATGACGTTATAACGTAATAGGTTATATGGTATGACGTTATAACGTAGTATTTTAATGGTATGGCGTTATAACGTTATATGGTATGACGTTATAACGTATTACGTTATATGGTATGACGTTATAACGTATTACGTTATATGGGACGACTTTATAACATATTACGTTATATGGGATGACGTTATTACGTATTACGTTATATGGGACGACGTTATAACGTATTACGTTATATGGGACGACGTTATAAAGTATTACGTTATATGGGATGACGTTATTACGTAATAGGTTATATGGTATGAGCTTATACCGTATTACGTTAGATGGGATGACGTTATAACGTATTACGTTATATGGGATGACGTTATTACGTATTACGTTATATGGGACGACGTTATAACGTGTTACGTTATATGGGACGACGTTATAACGTATTACGTTATACGGGATGACGTTATAACGTAATAGGTTATATGGTATGACGTTATAACGTAGTATTTTAATGGTATGGCGTTATAACGTTATATGGTATGACGTTATAACGTAGTATGTTATATGGTATGACGTTATTACGTATTGCGTTATATGGGATGACGTTATTACGTATTACGTTATATGAGACGACGTTATAACGTATTACGTTATATGGGACAACGTTATAACGTATTACGTTATACGGGATGACGTTATAACGTAATAGGTTATATGGTATGACGATATAACGTAGTATTTTATATGGTATGGCGTTATAACGTTATATGGTATGACGTTATAACGTATTACGTTATATGGGACGACGTTATAAAGTATTACGTTATATGGGATGACGTTATTACATAATAGGTTATATGGTATGAGCTTATACCGTATTACGTTAGACGGGATGGCGTTATAACGTATTACGTTATATGGGATGACGTTATTACGTATTACGTTATATGAGACGACGTTATAACGTATTACGTTATACGGGATAACGTTATAGCGTAATAGGTTATATGGTATGACGATTTAACGTAGTATTTTATATGGTATGGCGTTATAACGTCATATGGTATGACGTTATAACTTAACAGGTTATATGGTATGAGGTTATACCGTATTACGTTATATGGGACGACGTTATAAAGTATTACGTTATATGGGATGTGGTTATGACGTAATAGGTTATATGGTATGAGGTTATACCGTAGTATTTTAATGGTATGGCGTTATAACGTTACATGGTATGACGTTATAACGTATTACGTTAGATGGGATGACTTTATAACGTATTACGTTACATGGGATGACGTTATTTCGTATTACTCTATATGGGACGACGTTATAACGTATTACGTTATATGGGGCGACGTTATAAAGTATTACGTTATATGGGATGACGTTATTACGTAATAGGTTATATGGTATGAGGTTATACCGTATTACGTTAGATGGGATGACTTTATAACGTATTACGTTATATGGGACGACATTGTAACGTATTACGTTATATGGGATGACGTTATTACGTATTACGTTATATGGGACGACGTTATAACGTATTACGTTATATGGGACGACGTTATAACGTATTACGTTATACGGGATGACGTTATAACGTAATAGGTTATATGGTATGACGATTTAACGTAGTATTTTATATGGTATGGCGTTATAACGTCATATGGTATGACGTTATAACTTAACAGGTTATATGGTATGAGGTTATACCGTATTACGTTATATGGGACGACGTTATAAAGTATTACGTTATATGGGATGTGGTTATGACGTAATAGGTTATATGGTATGAGGTTATACCGTAGTATTTTAATGGTATGGCGTTATAACGTTACATGGTATGGCGTTATAACGTATTACGTTAGATGGGATGACTTTATAACGTATTACGTTACATGGGATGACGTTATTTCGTATTACTCTATATGGGACGACGTTATAACGTATTACGTTATATGGGGCGACGTTATAAAGTATTACGTTATATGGGATGACGTTATTACGTAATAGGTTATATGGTATGAGGTTATACCGTATTACGTTAGATGGGATGACTTTATAACGTATTACGTTACATGGGATGACGTTATTTCGTATTACTTTATATGGGACGACGTTATAACGTATTACGTTATATGGGACGACGTTATAACGTATTACGTTATACGGGATGACGTTATAACGTAATAGGTTATATGGTATGACGTTATAACGTAGTATTTTAATGGTATGGCGTTATAACGTTATATGGTATGACGTTATAACGTATTAGGTTATATGGTATAAAGTTATAACGTATTGCGTCATATGGGACGACGTTATAACGTATTACGTTATACGGGATGACGTTATAACGTAATAGGTTATATGGTATGTCGTCATAACGTAGTATTTTAATGGTATGGCGTTATAACGTTACATGGTATGACGTTATAACGTATTACGTTATATGGGATGACGTTATTACGTATTACGTTATATGGGACGACGTTATAACGTGTTACGTTATATGGGTCGACGTTATAACGTATTACGTTACATGGGATGATGTTATTACGTATTACGTTATACGGGATGACGTTATAACGTATTACGTAATATGGGACGACGTTATAAAGTATTACGTTATATGGGATGAAGTTATAACGTAATAGGTTACATGGTATGACGTTATAACGTAGTATTTTAATGGTATGGCATTATAACGTTACATGGTATGACGTTATAACGTATTACGTTATATGGTATGACGTTATAACGTATTACGTTATATGGGACGACGTTATAACGTATTACGTTACATGGGATGATGTTATTACGTATTACGTTATATGGGACGACGTTATAACGTATTACGTTATATGGGACGACGTTATAACGTATTACGATATATGGTATGACGTTATAACGTATTACGTTATATGGGACGACGTTATAACGTATTACGTAATATGGGACGACGTTATAAAGTATTACGTTATATGGGATGAAGTTATAACGTAATAGGTTACATGGTATGACGTTATAACGTAGTATTTTAATGGTATGGCGTTATAACGTTACATGGTATGACGTTATAACGTATTACGTTATATGGGACGACGTTATAACGTATTACGTTATATGGGACGACGTTGTAACGTATTACGTTATACGGGATGACGTTATAATGTAATAGGTTATATGGTATGACGTTATAACGTAGTATTTTAATGGTATGGCGTTATAACGTTATATGGTATGACGTTATAACGTATTACGTTATATAGTATGACGTTATAACGCATTACGTTATATGGGACGACGTTATAAGGTATTACGTTATATGGGATGACGTTATTACGTATTACGTTATATGAGACGACGTTATAACGTATTACGTTATACGGGATGACGTTGTAACGTAATGGGTTATATGGTATGACGTTAAAACGTATTACGTTATACGGGATGACATTATAACGTAATAGGTTATATAGTATGACGTTATAACGTAGTATTTTAATGGTATGGCGTTATAACGTTACATGGTATGACGTTATAACGTATTACGTTATATGGGACGACGTTATAACGTATTACGTTACATGGGATGATGTTATTACGTATTACGTTATACGGGATGACGTTATAACGTATTACGTAATATGGTATATCGTTATGCCGTATTAGGTTATATGGTATGACGTTATAACGTATTACGTTATATGGTATGACGTTATAACGTAATATTTTATATGGTATGGCGTTATAACGTTACATGGTATGACGTTATAACGTATTACGTTATATGGGACGACGTTATAACGTATTACGTTATATGGGACGACGTTATAACGTATTACGTTATACGGGATGACGTTATAACGTAATAGGTTATATGGTATGTCGTTATAACGTAGTATTTTAACGGAATGGCGTTATAACGTTACATGGTATGACGTTATAACGTATTACGTTATATGGTATGACGTTATAACGTATTACGTTATATGGTATGACGTTATTACGTATTACGTTATATGGGACGACGTTATAACGTATTGCGTCATATGGGACGACGTTATAAGGTATTACGTTATATGGGATGACGTTATTACGTATTACGTTATATGAGACGACGTTATAACGTATTACGTTATACGGGATGACGTTGTAACGTAATGGGTTATATGGTATGACGTTATAACGTAGTATTTTATATGGTATGGCGTTATAACGTTATATGGTATGTCGTTATAACTTAACAGGTTATATGGTATGAGGTTATACCGTATTACGTTATATGGGATGACGTTATAACGTATTACGTTATGTGGGATAACGTTATAACGTACTACGCTGTATGGGACGACATTATAACGTATTACGTTATATGGGATGACGTTATAACGTAATAGGTTATATGGTATGACGTTATAACGTATTACGTTATATGGTATATCGTTATGCCGTATTAGGTTATATGGTATGACGTTATAACGTATTACGTTATATGGGACGACGTTATAACGTATTACGTTATACGGAATGACGTTGTAACGTAATGGGTTGTATGGTATGACGTTATAACGTAGTATTTTATATGGTATGGCGTTATAATGTTATATGGTATGACGTTATCACCTAATAGGTTATATGGTATGAGGTTATACCGTATTACGTTATATGGGATGACGTTATAACGAATTACGTTATATGGGATAACGTTATAACGTATTACGTTATATGGGACGACATTATAACGTATTACGTTATATGGGATGACGTTATAACGTAATAGGTTATATGGTATGACGTTATAACGTATTACGTAATATGGTATATCATTATGCCGTATTAGGTTATATGGTATGACGTTATAACGTATTACGTTATATGGTATGACGTTATAACGTAATATTTTATATGGTATGGCGTTATAACGTTACATGGTATGACGTTATAACGTAATAGGTTATATGGTATGACGTTATACCCTATTAAGTTATATGGGATGACGTTATAACGTAATAGGTTATATGGTATGAGGTTATACTGTATTACGTTATATGGGATGACGTTATAACGTATCACGTTATATGGTATACCGTTATAACGTATTAGGTTATATGGTATAAAGTTATGGTATAATGTATTGCGTCATATGGTATGACGTTATAATGTATTACGTTATGTGGGATCACGTTATAACGTAATCGGTTATATGGTGTGACGATATGACGTAATATTTTATATGGCATGGCGTTATGACGTTATATGGTATGATGTTATAACGTAATAGGTTATATGGTATGAGGTTATACCGTATTACGTTATATGGGATGACGTTATAACGAATTACGTTATATGGGATAACGTTATAACGTATTACGTTATATGGGACGACGTTATAAAGTATTACGTTATACGGGATGACGTTATAACGTAATGGGTTAAATGGTATGACGTTATAACGTAGTATTTTAATGGTATGGCGTTATAACGTAATATGGTATGACGTTATAACGTATTACGTTATATGGTATGACGTTATAACGCATTACGTTATATGGGACGACATTATAACGTATTACGTTATATGGGATTACGTTATTACGTATTACGTTATATGGGACGACGTTATAACGTATTACGTCATATGGGACGACGTTATAAAGTATTACGTTATATGGGATGACGTTATAACGTATTACGTTATATGGGGCGACATTATACCGTATTACGTTAGATGGGATGACGTTATAACGTATTACGTTACATGGGATGATGTTATTACGTATTACGTTAGATGGGTGGCCGTTATAACGTATTACGTTACATGGGATGATGTTATTACGTATCACGTTATATGGGACGACGTTATAACGTATTACGTTATATGGGACGACGTTATAACGTATTACGTTATACGGGATGACGTTATAACGTAATAGGTTATATGGTATGTCGTCATAACGTAGTATTTTAATGGTATGGCGTTATAACGTATTACGTTATATGGGATGACGTTATAACGTAGTATTTTAATGGTATGGCGATATAACGTTACATGGTATGACGTTATAACGTATTACGTTATATGGTATGACGTTATAACGTATTAAGTTATATGGGACGACGTTATAACGTATTACGTTACATGGGATGATGTTATTACGTATTACGTTACATGAGACGACGTTATAACGTATTACGTTATATGGGACGACGTTATAACGTATTACGATATATGGTATGACGTTATAACGTATTACGTTATATGGGACGACGTTATAACGTATTACGTTATACGGGATGACGTTGTAACGTAATGGGTTGTATGGTATGACGTTATAACGTAGTATTTTATATGGTATGGCGTCATAATGTTATATGGTATGACGTTATCACCTAATAGGTTATATGGTATGAGGTTATACCGTATTACGTTATATGGGATGACGTTATAACGAATTACGTTATATGGGATAACGTTATAACGTATTACGTTATATGGGACGACATTATAACGTATTACGTTATATGGGATGACGTTATAACGTAATAGGTTATATGGTATGACGTTATAACGTATTACGTAATATGGTATATCATTATGCCGTATTAGGTTATATGGTATGACGTTATAACGTATTACGTTATATGGTATGACGTTATAACGTAATATTTTATATGGTATGGCGTTATAACGTTACATGGTATGACGTTATAACGTAATAGGTTATATGGTATGACGTTATACCCTATTAAGTTATATGGGATGACGTTATAACGTAATAGGTTATATGGTATGAGGTTATACTGTATTACGTTATATGGGATGACGTTATAACGTATCACGTTATATGGTATACCGTTATAACGTATTAGGTTATATGGTATAAAGTTATGGTATAACGTGTTGCGTCATATGGTATGACGTTATAATGTATTACGTTATGTGGGATCACGTTATAACGTAATCGGTTATATGGTATGACGATATGACGTAATATTTTATATGGTATGGCGTTATGACGTTATATGGTATGATGTTATAACGTAATAGGTTATATGGTATGAGGTTATACCGTATTACGTTATATGGGATGACGTTATAACGAATTACGTTATATGGTATAACGTTATAACGTATTACGTTATATGGGACGACGTTATAAAGTATTACGTTATACGGGATGACGTTATAACGTAATAGGTTAAATGGTATGACGTTATAACGTAGTATTTTAATGGTATGGCGTTATAACGTAATATGGTATGACGTTATAACGTATTACGTTATATGGTATGACGTTATAACGCATTACGTTATATGGGACGACATTATAACGTATTACGTTATATGGGATTACGTTATTACGTATTACGTTATATGGGACGACGTTATAACGTATTACGTCATATGGGACGACGTTATAAAGTATTACGTTATATGGGATGACGTTATAACGTATTACGTTATATGGGACGACATTATACCGTATTACGTTAGATGGGATGACGTTATAACGTATTACGTTACATGGGATGATGTTATTACGTATTACGTTAGATGGGTGGCCGCTATAACGTATTACGTTACATGGGATGATGTTATTACGTATTACGTTATATGGGACGACGTTATAACGTATTACGTTATATGGGACGACGTTATAACGTATTACGTTATACGGGATGACGTTATAACGTAATAGGTTATATGGTATGTCGTCATAACGTAGTATTTTAATGGTATGGCGTTATAACGTTACATGGTATGACGTTATAACGTATTACGTTATATGGTATGACGTTATAACGTATTACGTTATATGGGATTACGTTATTACGTATTACGTTATATGGGACGACGTTATAACGTATTACGTCATATGGGACGACGTTATAAAGTATTACGTTATATGGGATGACGTTATAACGTATTACGTTATATGGGGCGACATTATACCGTATTACGTTAGATGGGATGACGTTATAACGTATTACGTTACATGGGATGATGTTATTACGTATTACGTTAGATGGGTGGCCGTTATAACGTATTACGTTACATGGGATGATGTTATTACGTATCACGTTATATGGGACGACGTTATAACGTATTACGTTATATGGGACGACGTTATAACGTATTACGTTATACGGGATGACGTTATAACGTAATAGGTTATATGGTATGTCGTCATAACGTAGTATTTTAATGGTATGGCGTTATAACGTATTACGTTATATGGGATGACGTTATAACGTAGTATTTTAATGGTATGGCGATATAACGTTACATGGTATGACGTTATAACGTATTACGTTATATGGTATGACGTTATAACGTATTAAGTTATATGGGACGACGTTATAACGTATTACGTTACATGGGATGATGTTATTACGTATTACGTTACATGAGACGACGTTATAACGTATTACGTTATATGGGACGACGTTATAACGTATTACGATATATGGTATGACGTTATAACGTATTACGTTATATGGGACGACGTTATAACGTATTACGTTATACGGGATGACGTTGTAACGTAATGGGTTGTATGGTATGACGTTATAACGTAGTATTTTATATGGTATGGCGTCATAATGTTATATGGTATGACGTTATCACCTAATAGGTTATATGGTATGAGGTTATACCGTATTACGTTATATGGGATGACGTTATAACGAATTACGTTATATGGGATAACGTTATAACGTATTACGTTATATGGGACGACATTATAACGTATTACGTTATATGGGATGACGTTATAACGTAATAGGTTATATGGTATGACGTTATAACGTATTACGTAATATGGTATATCATTATGCCGTATTAGGTTATATGGTATGACGTTATAACGTATTACGTTATATGGTATGACGTTATAACGTAATATTTTATATGGTATGGCGTTATAACGTTACATGGTATGACGTTATAACGTAATAGGTTATATGGTATGACGTTATACCCTATTAAGTTATATGGGATGACGTTATAACGTAATAGGTTATATGGTATGAGGTTATACTGTATTACGTTATATGGGATGACGTTATAACGTATCACGTTATATGGTATACCGTTATAACGTATTAGGTTATATGGTATAAAGTTATGGTATAACGTGTTGCGTCATATGGTATGACGTTATAATGTATTACGTTATGTGGGATCACGTTATAACGTAATCGGTTATATGGTATGACGATATGACGTAATATTTTATATGGTATGGCGTTATGACGTTATATGGTATGATGTTATAACGTAATAGGTTATATGGTATGAGGTTATACCGTATTACGTTATATGGGATGACGTTATAACGAATTACGTTATATGGTATAACGTTATAACGTATTACGTTATATGGGACGACGTTATAAAGTATTACGTTATACGGGATGACGTTATAACGTAATAGGTTAAATGGTATGACGTTATAACGTAGTATTTTAATGGTATGGCGTTATAACGTAATATGGTATGACGTTATAACGTATTACGTTATATGGTATGACGTTATAACGCATTACGTTATATGGGACGACATTATAACGTATTACGTTATATGGGATTACGTTATTACGTATTACGTTATATGGGACGACGTTATAACGTATTACGTCATATGGGACGACGTTATAAAGTATTACGTTATATGGGATGACGTTATAACGTATTACGTTATATGGGACGACATTATACCGTATTACGTTAGATGGGATGACGTTATAACGTATTACGTTACATGGGATGATGTTATTACGTATTACGTTAGATGGGTGGCCGCTATAACGTATTACGTTACATGGGATGATGTTATTACGTATTACGTTATATGGGACGACGTTATAACGTATTACGTTATATGGGACGACGTTATAACGTATTACGTTATACGGGATGACGTTATAACGTAATAGGTTATATGGTATGTCGTCATAACGTAGTATTTTAATGGTATGGCGTTATAACGTTACATGGTATGACGTTATAACGTATTACGTTATATGGTATGACGTTATAACGTATTACGTTATATGGGACGACGTTATAACGTATTACGTTATACGGAATGACGTTGTAACGTAATGGGTTGTATGGTATGACGTTATAACGTAGTATTTTATATGGTATGGCGTTATAATGTTATATGGTATGACGTTATCACCTAATAGGTTATATGGTATGAGGTTATACCGTATTACGTTATATGGGATGACGTTATAACGAATTACGTTATATGGGATAACGTTATAACGTATTACGTTATATGGGACGACATTATAACGTATTACGTTATATGGGATGACGTTATAACGTAATAGGTTATATGGTATGACGTTATAACGTATTACGTAATATGGTATATCATTATGCCGTATTAGGTTATATGGTATGACGTTATAACGTATTACGTTATATGGTATGACGTTATAACGTAATATTTTATATGGTATGGCGTTATAACGTTACATGGTATGACGTTATAACGTAATAGGTTATATGGTATGACGTTATACCCTATTAAGTTATATGGGATGACGTTATAACGTAATAGGTTATATGGTATGAGGTTATACTGTATTACGTTATATGGGATGACGTTATAACGTATCACGTTATATGGTATACCGTTATAACGTATTAGGTTATATGGTATAAAGTTATGGTATAACGTATTGCGTCATATGGTATGACGTTATAATGTATTACGTTATGTGGGATCACGTTATAACGTAATCGGTTATATGGTATGACGATATGACGTAATATTTTATATGGCATGGCGTTATGACGTTATATGGTATGATGTTATAACGTAATAGGTTATATGGTATGAGGTTATACCGTATTACGTTATATGGGATGACGTTATAACGAATTACGTTATATGGGATAACGTTATAACGTATTACGTTATATGGGACGACGTTATAAAGTATTACGTTATACGGGATGACGTTATAACGTAATGGGTTAAATGGTATGACGTTATAACGTAGTATTTTAATGGTATGGCGTTATAACGTAATATGGTATGACGTTATAACGTATTACGTTATATGGTATGACGTTATAACGCATTACGTTATATGGGACGACATTATAACGTATTACGTTATATGGGATTACGTTATTACGTATTACGTTATATGGGACGACGTTATAACGTATTACGTCATATGGGACGACGTTATAAAGTATTACGTTATATGGGATGACGTTATAACGAATTACGTTATATGGGACGACATTATACCGTATTACGTTAGATGGGATGACGTTATAACGTATTACGTTACATGGGATGATGTTATTACGTATTACGTTAGATGGGTGGCCGTTATAACGTATTACGTTACATGGGATGATGTTATTACGTATCACGTTATATGGGACGACGTTATAACGTATTACGTTATATGGGACGACGTTATAACGTATTACGTTATACGGGATGACGTTATAACGTAATAGGTTATATGGTATGTCGTCATAACGTAGTATTTTAATGGTATGGCGTTATAACGTATTACGTTATATGGGATGACGTTATAACGTAGTATTTTAATGGTATGGCGATATAACGTTACATGGTATGACGTTATAACGTATTACGTTATATGGTATGACGTTATAACGTATTAAGTTATATGGGACGACGTTATAACGTATTACGTTACATGGGATGATGTTATTACGTATTACGTTACATGGGACGACGTTATAACGTATTACGTTATATGGGACGACGTTATAACGTATTACGATATATGGTATGACGTTATAACGTATTACGTTATATGGGACGACGTTATAACGTATTACGTTATACGGGATGACGTTGTAACGTAATGGGTTGTATGGTATAACGTTATAACGTAGTATTTTATATGGTATGGCGTCATAATGTTATATGGTATGACGTTATCACCTAATAGGTTATATGGTATGAGGTTATACCGTATTACGTTATATGGGATGACGTTATAACGAATTACGTTATATGGGATAACGTTATAACGTATTACGTTATATGGGACGACATTATAACGTATTACGTTATATGGGATGACGTTATAACGTAATAGGTTATATGGTATGACGTTATAACGTATTACGTAATATGGTATATCATTATGCCGTATTAGGTTATATGGTATGACGTTATAACGTATTACGTTATATGGTATGACGTTATAACGTAATATTCTATATGGTATGGCGTTATAACGTTACATGGTATGACGTTATAACGTAATAGGTTATATGGTATGACGTTATACCCTATTAAGTTATATGGGATGACGTTATAACGTAATAGGTTATATGGTATGAGGTTATACTGTATTACGTTATATGGGATGACGTTATAACGTATCACGTTATATGGTATACCGTTATAACGTATTAGGTTATATGGTATAAAGTTATGGTATAACGTGTTGCGTCATATGGTATGACGTTGTAATGTATTACGTTATGTGGGATCACGTTATAACGTAATCGGTTATATGGTATGACGATATGACGTAATATTTTATATGGTATGGCGTTATGACGTTATATGGTATGATGTTATAACGTAATAGGTTATATGGTATGAGGTTATACCGTATTACGTTATATGGGATGACGTTATAACGAATTACGTTATATGGTATAACGTTATAACGTATTACGTTATATGGGACGACGTTATAAAGTATTACGTTATACGGGATGACGTTATAACGTAATAGGTTAAATGGTATGACGTTATAACGTAGTATTTTAATGGTATGGCGTTATAACGTAATATGGTATGACGTTATAACGTATTACGTTATATGGTATGACGTTATAACGCATTACGTTATATGGGACGACATTATAACGTATTACGTTATATGGGATTACGTTATTACGTATTACGTTATATGGGACGACGTTATAACGTATTACGTCATATGGGACGACGTTATAAAGTATTACGTTATATGGGATGACGTTATAACGTATTACGTTATATGGGACGACATTATACAGTATTACGTTAGATGGGATGACGTTATAACGTATTACGTTACATGGGATGATGTTATTACGTATTACGTTAGATGGGTGGCCGCTATAACGTATTTCGTTACGTGGGATGATGTTATTACGTATTACGTTATATGGGACGACGTTATAACGTATTACGTTACATGGGATGATGTTATTACGTATTACGTTATATGGGACGACGTTAAAACGTATTACGTTATATGGGACGACGTTATAACGTATTACGATATATGGTATGACGTTATAACGTATTACGTTATATGGGACGACGTTATAACGTATTACGTAATATGGGACGACGTTATAAAGTATTACGTTATATGGGATGAAGTTATAACGTAATAGGTTATATGGTATGACGTTATAACGTAGTATTTTAATGGTATGGCGTTATAACGTTACATGGTATGACGTTATAACGTATTACGTTATATGGGACGACGTTATAACGTATTACGTTATATGGGACGACGTTGTAACGTATTACGTTATACGGGATGACGTTATAATGTAATAGGTTATATGGTATGACGTTATAACGTAGTATTTTAATGGTATGGCGTTATAACGTTATATGGTATGACGTTATAACGTATTACGTTATATAGTATGACGTTATAACGCATTACGTTATATGGGACGACATTATAACGTATTACGTTATATGGGATGACGTTATTACGTATTACGTTATATGGGACGACGTTATAACGTATTACGTAATACGGGATGACGTTATAACGTAATAGGTTATATGGTATGACGTTATAACGTAGTATTTTAATGGTATGGCGTTATAACGTTACATGGTATGACGTTATAACGTATTACGTTATATGGGACGACCTTATAACATATTACGTTATATGGGATGACGTTATTACGTATTACGTTATATGGGACGACGTTATAACGTATTACTTTATATGGGACGACGTTATAAAGTATTACGTTATATGGGATGACGTTATTACGTAATAGGTTATATGGTATGAGCTTATACCGTATTACGTTAGATGGGATGACGTTATAACGTATTACGTTATATGGGATGACGTTATTACGTATTACGTTATATGGGGCGACGTTATAACGTGTTACGTTATATGGGACGACGTTATAACGTATTACGTTATACGGGATGACGTTATAACGTAATAGGTTATATGGTATGACGTTATAACGTAGTATTTTAATGGTATGGCGTTATAACGTTATATGGTATGACGTTATAACGTATTATGTTATATGGTATGACGTTATTACGTATTGCGTTATATGGGATGACGTTATTACGTATTACGTTATATGAGACGACGTTATAACGTATTACGTTATATGGGACAACGTTATAACGTATTACGTTATACGGGATGACGTTATAACGTAATAGGTTATATGGTATGACGATATAACGTAGTATTTTATATGGTATGGCGTTATAACGTTATATGGTATGACGTTATAACGTATTACGTTATATGGGACGACGTTATAAAGTATTACGTTATATGGGATGACGTTATTACATAATAGGTTATATGGTATGAGCTTATAACATATTACGTTATATGGGATGACGTTATTACGTATTACGTTATATGGGACGACGTTATAACGTATTACTTTATATGGGACGACGTTATAAAGTATTACGTTATATGGGATGACGTTATTACGTAATAGGTTATATGGTATGAGCTTATACCGTATTACGTTAGATGGGATGACGTTATAACGTATTACGTTATATGGGATGACGTTATTACGTATTACGTTATATGGGGCGACGTTATAACGTGTTACGTTATATGGGACGACGTTATAACGTATTACGTTATACGGGATGACGTTATAACGTAATAGGTTATATGGTATGACGTTATAACGTAGTATTTTAATGGTATGGCGTTATAACGTTATATGGTATGACGTTATAACGTATTATGTTATATGGTATGACGTTATTACGTATTGCGTTATATGGGATGACGTTATTACGTATTACGTTATATGAGACGACGTTATAACGTATTACGTTATATGGGACAACGTTATAACGTATTACGTTATACGGGATGACGTTATAACGTAATAGGTTATATGGTATGACGATATAACGTAGTATTTTATATGGTATGACGTTATAACTTAACAGGTTATATGGTATGAGGTTATACCGTATTACGTTATATGGGACGACGTTATAAAGTATTACGTTATATGGGATGTGGTTATGACGTAATAGGTTATATGGTATGAGGTTATACCGTAGTATTTTAATGGTATGGCGTTATAACGTTACATGGTATGACGTTATAATGTATTACGTTAGATGGGATGACTTTATAACGTATTACGTTACATGGGATGACGTTATTTCGTATTACTCTATATGGGACGACGTTATAACGTATTACGTTATATGGGGCGACGTTATAAAGTATTACGTTATATGGGATGACGTTATTACGTAATAGGTTATAGGGTATGAGGTTATACCGTATTACGTTAGATGGGATGACTTTATAACGTATTACGTTATATGGGACGACATTGTAACGTATTACGTTATATGGGATGACGTTATTACGTATTACGTTATATGGGACGACGTTATAACGTATTACGTTATATGGGACGACGTTATAACGTATTACGTTATACGGGATGACGTTATAACGTAATAGGTTATATGGTATGACGATTTAACGTAGTATTTTATATGGTATGGCGTTATAACGTCATATGGTATGACGTTATAACTTAACAGGTTATATGGTATGAGGTTATACCGTATTACGTTATATGGGACGACGTTATAACGTATTACGTAATATGGGACGACGTTATAAAGTATTACGTTATATGGGATGAAGTTATAACGTAATAGGTTATATGGGACGACGTTATAAAGTATTACGTTATATGGGATGTGGTTATGACGTAATAGGTTATATGGTATGAGGTTATACCGTAGTATTTTAATGGTATGGCGTTATAACGTTACATGGTATGGCGTTATAACGTATTACGTTAGATGGGATGACTTTATAACGTATTACGTTACATGGGATGACGTTATTTCGTATTACTCTATATGGGACGACGTTATAACGTATTACGTTACATGGGATGACGTTATTTCGTATTACTTTATATGGGACGACGTTATAACGTATTACGTTATATGGGACGACGTTATAACGTATTACGTTATACGGGATGACGTTATAACGTAATAGGTTATATGGTATGACGTTATAACGTAGTATTTTAATGGTATGGCGTTATAACGTTACATGGTATGACGTTATAACGTATTACGTTATATGGGATGACGTTATTACGTATTACGTTATATGGGACGACGTTATAACGTGTTACGTTATATGGGACGACGTTATAACGTATTACGTTACATGGGACGATGTTATTACGTATTACGTTATATGGGACGACGTTATAAAGTATTACGTTATATGGGATGACGTTATAACGTAATAGGTTTTATGGTATGACGTTATAACGTAGTATTTTAATGGTATGGCGTTATAACGTTACATGGTATGGCGTTATAACGTATTACGTTAGATGGGATGACTTTATAACGTATTACGTTACATGGGATGACGTTATTTCGTATTACTCTATATGGGACGACGTTATAACTTATTACGTTACATGGGATGACGTTATTTCGTATTACTTTATATGGGACGACGTTATAACGTATTACGTTATATGGGACGACGTTATAACGTATTACGTTATACGGGATGACGTTATAACGTAATAGGTTATATGGTATGACGTTATAACGTAGTATTTTAATGGTATGGCGTTATAACGTTACATGGTATGACGTTATAACGTATTACGTTATATGGGATGACGTTATTACGTATTACGTTATATGGGACGACGTTATAACGTGTTACGTTATATGGGACGACGTTATAACGTATTACGTTACATGGGACGATGTTATTACGTATTACGTTATATGGGACGACGTTATAAAGTATTACGTTATATGGGATGACGTTATTACGTAATAGGTTATATGGTATGAGGTTATACCGTATTACGTTAGATGGGATGACTTTATAACGTATTACGTTACATGGGATGACGTTATTTCGTATTACTTTATATGGGACGACGTTATAACGTATTACGTTATATGGGACGACGTTATAACGTATTACGTTATACGGGATGACGTTATAACGTAATAGGTTATATTGTATGACGTTATAACGTAGTATTTTAATGGTATGGCGTTATAACGTTACATGGTATGACGTTATAACGTATTACGTTATATGGTATGACGTTATAACGTATTACGTTATATGGGACGACGTTATAACGTATTACGTTACATGGGATGATGTTATTACGTATTACGTTATATGGGACGACGTTATAACGTATTACGTTATATGGGACGACGTTATAACGTATTACGATATATGGTATGACGTTATAACGTATTACGTTATATGGGACGACGTTATAACGTATTACGTAATATGGGACGACGTTATAAAGTATTACGTTATATGGGATGAAGTTATAACGTAATAGGTTATATGGTATGACGTTATAACGTAGTATTTTAATGGTATGGCGTTATAACGTTACATGGTATGACGTTATAACGTATTACGTTATATGGGACGACGTTATAACGTATTACGTTATATGGGACGACGTTGTAACGTATTACGTTATACGGGATGACGTTATAATGTAATAGGTTATATGGTATGACGTTATAACGTAGTATTTTAATGGTATGGCGTTATAACGTTATATGGTATGACGTTATAACGTATTACGTTATATAGTATGACGTTATAACGCATTACGTTATATGGGACGACGTTATAAGGTATTACGTTATATGGGATGACGTTATTACGTATTACGTTATATGAGACGACGTTATAACGTATTACGTTATACGGGATGACTTTGTAACGTAATGGGTTATATGGTATGACGTTAAAACGTATTACGTTATACGGGATGACGTTATAACGTAATAGGTTATATAGTATGACGTTATAACGTAGTATTTTAATGGTATGGCGTTATAACGTTACATGGTATGACGTTATAACGTATTACGTTATATGGGACGACGTTATAACGTATTACGTTACATGGGATGATGTTATTACGTATTACGTTATACGGGATGACGTTATAACGTATTACGTAATATGGTATATCGTTATGCCGTATTAGGTTATATGGTATGACGTTATAACGTATTACGTTATATGGTATGACGTTATAACGTAATATTTTATATGGTATGGCGTTATAACGTTACATGGTATGACGTTATAACGTATTACGTTATATGGGACGACGTTATAACGTATTACGTTATATGGGACGACGTTATAACGTATTACGTTATACGGGATGACGTTATAACGTAATAGGTTATATGGTATGTCGTTATAACGTAGTATTTTAACGGAATGGCGTTATAACGTTACATGGTATGACGTTATAACGTATTACGTTATATGGTATGACGTTATAACGTATTACGTTATATGGTATGACGTTATTACGTATTACGTTATATGGGACGACGTTATAACGTATTGCGTTATATGGGACGACGTTATAAGGTATTACGTTATATGGGATGACGTTATTACGTATTACGTTATATGGGACGACGTTATAAAGTATTACGTTATATGGGATGACGTTATTACGTAATAGGTTATATGGTATGACGTTATAACGTAGTATTTTAATGGTATGGCGTTATAACGTTATATGGTATGACGTTATAACGTATTACGTTATATAGTATGACGTTATAACGCATTACGTTATATGGGACGACATTATAACGTATTACGTTATATGGGATGACGTTATTACGTATTACGTTATATGGGACGACGTTATAACGTATTACGTAATACGGGATGACGTTATAACGTAATAGGTTATATGGTATGACGTTATAACGTAGTATTTTAATGGTATGGCGTTATAACGTTATATGGTATGACGTTATAACGTATTACGTTATATGGTATGACGTTATAACGTATTACGTTATATGGGACGACCTTATAACATATTACGTTATATGGGATGACGTTATTACGTATTACGTTATATGGGACGACGTTATAACGTATTACGTTATATGGGACGACGTTATAAAGTATTACGTTATATGGGATGACGTTATTACGTAATAGGTTATATGGTATGAGCTTATACCGTATTACGTTAGATGGGATGACGTTATAACGTATTACGTTATATGGGATGACGTTATTACGTATTACGTTATATGGGACGACGTTATAACGTGTTACGTTATATGGGACGACGTTATAACGTATTACGTTATACGGGATGACGTTATAACGTAATAGGTTATATGGTATGACGTTATAACGTAGTATTTTAATGGTATGGCGTTATAACGTTATATGGTATGACGTTATAACGTATTATGTTATATGGTATGACGTTATTACGTATTGCGTTATATGGGATGACGTTATTACGTATTACGTTATATGAGACGACGTTATAACGTATTACGTTATATGGGACAACGTTATAACGTATTACGTTATACGGGATGACGTTATAACGTAATAGGTTATATGGTATGACGATATAACGTAGTATTTTATATGGTATGGCGTTATAACGTTATATGGTATGACGTTATAACGTATTACGTTATATGGGACGACGTTATAAAGTCTTACGTTATATGGGATGACGTTATTACATAATAGGTTATATGGTATGAGCTTATACCGTATTACGTTAGATGGGATGGCGTTATAACGTATTACGTTATATGGGATGACGTTATTACGTATTACGTTATATGAGACGACGTTATAACGTATTACGTTATACGGGATAACGTTATAACGTAATAGGTTATATGGTATGACGATTTAATGTAGTATTTTATATGGTATGGCGTTATAACGTCATATGGTGTGACGTTATAACTTAACAGGTTATATGGTATGAGGTTATACCGTATTACGTTATATGGGACGACGTTATAAAGTATTACGTTATATGGGATGTGGTTATGACGTAATAGGTTATATGGTATGAGGTTATACCGTAGTATTTTAATGGTATGGCGTTATAACGTTACATGGTATGACGTTATAACGTATTACGTTAGATGGGATGACTTTATAACGTATTACGTTACATGGGATGACGTTATTTCGTATTAATCTATATGGGACGACGTTATAACGTATTACGTTATATGGGGCGACGTTATAAAGTATTACGTTATATGGGATGACGTTATTACGTAATAGGTTATATGGGACGACGTTATAACGTATTACGTAATATGGGACGACGTTATAAAGTATTACGTTATATGGGACGACGTTGTAACGTATTACGTTATACGGGATGACGTTATAACGTAATAGGTTATATGGTATGACGATTTAACGTAGTATTTTATATGGTATGGCGTTATAACGTCATATGGTATGACGTTATAACTTAACAGGTAACACGTTATATGAGACGACGTTATACCGTATTACGTTAGATGGGATGACTTTATAACGTATTACGTTATATGGGACGACATTGTAACGTATTACGTTATATGGGATGACGTTATTACGTATTACGTTATATGGGACGACGTTATAACGTATTACGTTATATGGGACGACGTTGTAACGTATTACGTTATACGGGATGACGTTATAACGTAATAGGTTATATGGTATGACGATTTAACGTAGTATTTTATATGGTATGGCGTTATAACGTCATATGGTATGACGTTATAACTTAACAGGTAACACGTTATATGAGACGACGTTATAACGTATTACGTTATACGGGATGACGTTGTAACGTAATGGGTTATATGGTATGACGTTATAACGTAGTATTTTATATGGTATGGCGTTATAACGTTACATGGTATGGCGTTATAACGTATTACGTTAGATGGGATGACTTTATAACGTATTACGTTGCATGGGATGACGTTATTTCGTATTACTCTATATGGGACGACGTTATAACGTATTACGTTATATGGGGCGACGTTATAAAGTATTACGTTATATGGGATGACGTTATTACGTAATAGGTTATATGGTATGAGGTTATACCGTATTACGTTAGATGGGATGACTTTATAACGTATTACGTTACATGGGATGACGTTATTTCGTATTACTTTATATGGGACGACGTTATAACGTATTACGTTATATGGGACGACGTTATAACGTATTACGTTATACGGGATGACGTTATAACGTAATAGGTTATATGGTATGACGTTATAACGTAGTATTTTAATGGTATGGCGTTATAACGTTATATGGTATGACGTTATAACGTATTAGGTTATATGGTATAAAGTTATAACGTATTGCGTCATATGGGACGACGTTATAACGTATTACGTTATACGGGATGACGTTATAACGTAATAGGTTATATGGTATGTCGTCATAACGTAGTATTTTAATGGTATGGCGTTATAACGTTGCATGGTATGACGTTATAACGTATTACGTTATATGGGATGACGTTATTACGTATTACGTTATATGGGACGACGTTATAACGTGTTACGTTATATGGGACGACGTTATAACGTATTACGTTACATGGGATGATGTTATTACGTATTACGTTATATGGGACGACGTTATAAAGTATTACGTTATATGGGATGACGTTATAACGTAATAGGTTTTATGGTATGACGTTATAACGTAGTATTTTAATGGTATGGCATTATAACGTTACATGGTATGACGTTATAAAGTATTACGTTATATGGGATGACGTTATAACGTAATAGGTTTTATGGTATGACGTTATAACGTAGTATTTTAATGGTATGGCGATATAACGTTACATGGTATGACGTTATAACGTATTACGTTATATGGTATGACGTTATAACGTATTACGTTATATAGGACGACGTTATAACGTATTACGTTACATGGGATGATGTTATTACGTATTACGTTATGTGGGACGACGTTATAACGTATTACGTTATATGGGACGACGTTATAATGTATTACGATATATGGTATGACGTTATAACGTATTACGTTATATGGGACGACGTTATAACGTATTACGTAATATGGGACGACGTTATAAAGTATTACGTTATATGGGATGAAGTTATAACGTAATAGGTTATATGGTATGACGTTATAACGTAGTATTTTAATGGTATGGCGTTATAACGTTACATGGTATGACGTTATAACGTATTACGTTATATGGGTCGACGTTATAACGTATTACGTTACATGGGATGATGTTATTACGTATTACGTTATACGGGATGACGTTATAACGTATTACGTAATATGGTATATCGTTATGCCGTATTAGGTTATATGGTATGACGTTATAACGTAATATTTTATATGGTATGGCGTTATAACGTTACATGGTATGACGTTATAACGTATTACGTTATATGGGACGACGTTATAGCGTATTACGTTATATGGGACGACGTTATAACGTATTACGTTATACGGGATGACGTTATAACGTAATAGGTTATATGGTATGACGTTATAACGTAGTATTTTAATGGTATGGCGTTATAACGTTATATGGTATGACGTTATAACGTATTACTTTATATAGTATGACGTTATAACGCATTACGTTATATGGGACGACGTTATAAGGTATTACGTTATATGGGATGACGTTATTACGTATTACGTTATATGAGACGACGTTATAACGTATTACGTTATACGGGATGACGTTGCAACGTAATGGGTTATATGGTATGACGTTATAACGTATTACGTTATACGGGATGACGTTATAACGTAATAGGTTATATAGTATGACGTTATAACGTAGTATTTTAATGGTATGGCGTTATAACGTTACATGGTATGACGTTATAACGTATTACGTTATATGGGACGACGTTATAACGTATTACGTTACATGGGATGATGTTATTACGTATTACGTTATACGGGATGACGTTATAACGTATTACGTAATATGGTATATCGTTATGCCGTATTAGGTTATATGGTATGACGTTATAACGTAATATTTTATATGGTATGGCGTTATAACGTTACATGGTATGACGTTATAACGTATTACGTTATATGGGACGACGTTATAGCGTATTACGTTATATGGGACGACGTTATAACGTATTACGTTATACGGGATGACGTTATAACGTAATAGGTTATATGGTATGTCGTTATAACGTAGTATTTTAACGGAATGGCGTTATAACGTTACATGGTATGACGTTATAACGTATTACGTTATATGGTATGACGTTATAACGTATTACGTTATATGGTATGACGTTATTACGTATTACGTAATATGGGACGACGTTATAACGTGTTACGTTATATGGGACGACGTTATAAAGTATTACGTCATATGGGATGACGTTATAACGTAATAGGTTATATGGTATGACGTTATAACGTAGTATTTTAATGGTATGGCGATATAACGTTACATGGTATGACGTTATAACGTATTACGTTATATGGTATGACGTTATAACGTATTACGTTATATGGGACGACGTTATAACGTATTACGTTACATGGGATGATGTTATTACGTATTACGTTATATGGGCCGACGTTATAACGTATTACGTTATATGGGACGACGTTATAACGTATTACGATATATGGTATGACGTTATAACGTATTACGTTATACGGGACGACGTTATAACGTATTACGTAATATGGGACGACGTTATAAAGTATTACGTTATATAGTATGACGTTATAACGCATTACGTTATATGGGACGACATTATAACGTATTACGTTAAATGGGATGACGTTATTACGTATTATGTTATATGGGACGACGTTATAACGTATTACGTAATACGGGATGACGTTATAACGTAATAGGTTATATGGTATGACGTTATAACGTAGTATTTTAATGGTATGGCGTTATAACGTTATATGGTATGACGTTATAACGTATTACGTTATATGGGACGACGTTATAACGTATTACGATATATGGTATGACGTTATAACGTATTACGTTATATGGGACGACGTTATAACGTATTACGTAATATGGAACGACGTTATAAAGTATTACGTTATATGGGATGAAGTTATAACGTAATAGGTTATATGGTATGACGTTATAACGTAGTATTATAATGGTATGGCGTTATAACGTTACATGGTATGACGTTATAACGTATTACGTTACATGGGACGACATTATAACGTATTACGTTATATGGGATTACATTATTACGTATTACGTTATATGGGACGACGTTATAACGTATAACGTCATGTGGGACGACGTTATAAAGTATTACGTTATATGGGATGACGTTATAACGTATTACGTTATATGGGACGACCTTATACCGTATTACGTTAGATGGGATGACGTTATAACGTATTACGTTACATTGGATGATGTTATTACGTATTACGTTAGATGGGTGGCCGTTATAACGCATTACGTTACATGGGATTATGTTATTACGTATTACGTTATATGGGACGACGTTATAACGTATTACGTTATATGGGACGACGTTATAACGTATTACGTTATACGGGATGACGTTATAACGTAATAGGTTATATGGTATGTCGTTATAACGTAGTATTTTAATGGTATGGCGTTATAACGTTACATGGTATGACGTTATAACGTATTACGTTATATGGTATGTCGTTATAACGTATTACGTTATATGGGACGACATTATAACGTATTACGTTATATGGGATGACGTTATTACGTATTACGTTATATGGGTCGACGTTATAACGTGTTACGTTATATGGGACGACGTTATAACGTGTTACGTTATATGGGACGACGTTATAAAGTATTACGTTATATGGGATGACGTTATAACGTAATAGGTTATATGGTATGACGTTATAACGTAGTATTTTAATGGTATGGCGTTATAACGTTACATGGTATGACGTTATAACGTATTACGTTATATGGTATGACGTTATAACGTATTACGTTATATGGGACGACGTTATAACGTATTACGTTACATGGGATGATGTTATTACGTAATACGTTATATGGGATAACGTTATAACGTATTACGTTATATGGGACGACGTTATAACGTATTACGTTACATGGTATGACGTTATAACGTATTACGTTATATGGGACGACGTTATAACGTATTACGTTATATGGGACGACGTTATAAAGTATTACGTTATATGGGATGAAGTTGTAACGTAACAGGTTATATGGTATGACGTTATAACGTAGTATTTTAATGGTATGGCGTTATAACGTTACATGGTATGACGTTATAACGTATTACGTTATATGGGACGACGTTATAACGTATTACGTTATATGGTATGACGTTATACCGTATTACGTTAGATGGGATGACGTTATAACGTATTACGTTATATGGGATGACGTTATTACGTATTCCGTTATATGGGACGACGTTATAAGGTGTTACGTTATATGGGACGACGTTATAACGTATTACGTTATACGGGATGACGTTATAACGTAATAGGTTATATGGTATGACGTTATAACGTAGTATTTTAATGGTATGGCGTTATAACGTTATATGGTATGACGTTATAACGTATTACGTTATATGTTATGACGTTATTACGTATTGCGTTATATGGGATGACGTTATTACGTATTACGTTATATGAGACGACGTTATAACGTATTACGTTATATGGGACAACGTTATAACGTATTACGTTATACGGGATGACGTTATAACGTAATAGGTTATATGGTATGACGATATAACGTAGTATTTTATATGGTATGGCGTTATAACGTTATATGGTATGACGTTATAACGTATTACGTTATATGGGACGACGTTATAAAGTATTACGTTATATTGGATGACGTTATTACGTAATAGGTTATATGGTATGAGCTTATACCGTATTACGTTAGATTTGATGACGTTATAACGTATTACGTTATACGGGATGACGTTATAACGTAATAGGTTATATGGTATGACGATTTAACGTAGTATTTTATATGGTATGGCGTTATAACGTCATATGGTATGACGTTATAACTTAACAGGTTATATGGTATGAGGTTATACCGTATTACGTTATGTGGGACGACGTTATAAAGTATTACGTTATATGGGATGTGGTTATGACGTAATAGGTTATATGGTATGAGGTTATACCGTATCACGCTAGATGGGATGACGTTATAACGTATTACGTTACTTGGGATGACGTTATTACGTATTACGATATATGGGACGACGTTATAAGGTATTACGTTATATGGGACGACGTTATAACGAATTACGTTATACGGGATTACGTTATAACGTAACAGGTTATATGGTATGACGTTATAACGTAGTATTTTAATGGTATGGCGTTATAACGTTATATGGTATGGCGTTATAACGTATTACGTTATGTGGTATGACGTTATTACGTATTACGTTATATGGGACGACGTTATAACGTATTACGTTATATGGGATGACGTTATTACGTATTACGTTATATGGGACGACGTTATAACGTATTACGTTATATGGGATGACGTTATTACGTATTACGTTATATGAGACGACGTTATAACGTATTACGTTATACGGGATGACGTTGTAACGTAATGGGTTATATGGTATGACGTTATAACGTAGTATTTTATATGGTATGGCGTTATAACGTTATATGGTATGTCGTTATAACTTAACAGGTTATATGGTATGAGGTTATACCGTATTACGTTATATGGGACGACATTATAACGTATTACGTTATATGGGATGACGTTATAACGTAATAGGTTATATGGTATGACGTTATAACGTATTACGTAATATGGTATATCATTATGCCGTATTAGGTTATATGGTATGACGTTATAACGTATTACGTTATATGGTATGACGTTATAACGTAATATTTTATATGGTATGGCATTATAACGTTACATGGTATGACGTTATAACGTAATAGGTTATATGGTATGACGATTTAACGTAGTATTTTATATGGTATGGCGTTATAACGTCATATGGTATGACGTTATAACTTAACAGGTAATATGGTATGAGGTTATACCGTATTACGTTATATGGGACGACGTTATAAAGTATTACGTTATATGGGATGTGGTTATGACGTAATAGGTTATATGGTATGAGGTTATACCGTATCACGCTAGATGGGATGACGTTATAACGTATTACGTTACTTGGGATGACTTTATTACGTATTACGATATATGGGACGACGTTATAAGGTATTACGTTATATGGGACGACGTTATAACGAATTACGTTATACGGGATTACGTTATAACGTAACAGGTTATATGGTATGACGTTATAACGTAGTATTTTAATGGTATGGCGTTATAACGTTATATGGTATGGCGTTATAACGTATTACGTTATGTGGTATGACGTTATTACGTATTACGTTATATGGGACGACGTTATAACGTATTACGTTATATGGGATGACGTTATTACGTATTACGTTATATGAGACGACGTTATAACGTATTACGTTATACGGGATGACGTTGTAACGTAATGGGTTATATGGTATGACGTTATAACGTAGTATTTTATATGGTATGGCGTTATAACGTTATATGGTATGTCGTTATAACTTAACAGGTTATATGGTATGAGGTTATACCGTATTACGTTATATGGGATGACGTTATAACGTATTACGTTATATGGGATAACGTTATAACGTACTACGTTGTATGGGACGACATTATAACGTATTACGTTATATGGGATGACGTTATAACGTAATAGGTTATATGGTATGAAGTTATAACGTATTACGTTATATGGTATATCGTTATGCCGTATTAGGTTATATGGTATGACGTTATAACGTATTACGTTATATGGGACGACGTTATAACGTATTACGTTATACGGGATGACGTTGTAACGTAATGGGTTATATGGTATGACGTTATAACGTAGTATTTTATATGGTATGGCGTTATAATGTTATATGGTATGACGTTATCACCTAATAGGTTATATGGTATGAGGTTATACCGTATTACGTTATATGGGATGACGTTATAACGAATTACGTTATATGGGATAACGTTATAACGTATTACGTTATATGGGACGACATTATAACGTATTACGTTATATGGGATGACGTTATAACGTAATAGGTTATATGGTATGACGTTATAACGTATTACGTAATATGGTATATCATTATGCCGTATTAGGTTATATGGTATGACGTTATAACGTATTACGTTATATGGTATGACGTTATAACGTAATATTTTATATGGTATGGTGTTATAACGTTACATGGTATGACGTTATAACGTAATAGGTTATATGGTATGACGTTATACCCTATTAAGTTATATGGGATGACGTTATAACGTAATAGGTTATATGGTATGAGGTTATACTGTATTACGTTATATGGGATGACGTTATAACGTATCACGTTATATGGTATACCGTTATAACGTATTAGGTTATACGGTATAAAGTTATGGTATAACGTATTGCGTCATATGGTATGACGTTATAATGTATTACGTTATGTGGGATCACGTTATAACGTAATCGGTTATATGGTATGACGATATGACGTAATATTTTATATGGTATGGCGTTATGACGTTATATGGTATGATGTTATAACGTAATAGGTTATATGGTATGAGGTTATACCGTATTACGTTATATGCGATGACGTTATAACGAATTACGTTATATGGGATAACGTTATACCGTATTACGTTATATGGGACGACGTTATAAAGTATTACGTTATACGGGATGACGTTATAACGTAATAGGTTAAATGGTATGACGTTATAACGTAGTATTTTAATGGTATGGCGTTATAACGTAATATGGTATGACGTTATAACGTATTACGTTATATGGTATGACGTTATAACGCATTACGTTATATGGGACGACATTATAACGTATTACGTTATATGGGATTACCTTATTACGTATTACGTTATATGGGACGACGTTATAACGTATTACGTCATATGGGACGACGTTATAAAGTATTACGTTATATGGGATGACGTTATAACGTATTACGTTATATGGGACGACATTATACCGTATTACGTTAGATGGGATGACGTTATAACGTATTACGTTACATGGGATGATGTTATTACGTATTACGTTAGATGGGTGGCCGTTATAACGTATTACGTTACATGAGATGATGTTATTACGTATTACGTTATATGGGACGACGTTATATCGTATTACGTTATATGGGACGACGTTATAAAGTATTACGTTATATGGGATGACGTTATAACGTAATAGGTTTTATGGTATGACGTTATAACGTAGTATTTTAATGGTATGGCGATATAACGTTACATGGTATGACGTTATAACGTATTACGTTATATGGTATGACGTTATAACGTATTACGTTATATGGGACGACGTTATAACGTATTACGTTACATGGGATGATGTTATTACGTATTACGTTATATGGGACGACGTTATAACGTATTACGTTATATGGGACGACGTTATAACGTATTACGATATATGGTATGACGTTATAACGTATTACGTTATATGGGACGACGTTATAACGTATTACGTAATATGGGACGACGTTATAAAGTATTACGTTATATGGGATGAAGTTATAACGTAATAGGTTATATGGTATGACGTTATAACGTAGTATTTTAATGGTATGGCGTTATAACGTTACATGGTATGACGTTATAACGTATTACGTTATATGAGACGACGTTATAACGTATTACGTTATACGGGATGACGCTGTAACGTAATGGGTAATATGGTATGACGTTATAACGTATTACGTTATACGGGATGACGTTATAACGTAATAGGTTATATAGTATGACGTTATAACGTAGTATTTTAATGGTATGGCGTTATAACGTTACATGGTATGACGTTATAACGTATTACGTTATATGGGACGACGTTATAACGTATTACGTTACATGGGATGATGTTATTACGTATTACGTTATACGGGATGACGTTATAACGTATTACGTAATATGGTATATCGTTATGCCGTATTAGGTTATATGGTATGATGTTATAACGTATTACGTTATATGGAATGACGTTATAACGTAATATTTTATATGGTATGGCGTTATAACGTTACATGGTATGACGTTATAACGTAATAGGTTATATGGTATGACGTTATACCCTATTAAGTTATATGGGATGACGTTATAACGTATTACGTTATATGGGACGACATTATACCGTATTACGTTAGATGGGATGACGTTATAACGTATTACGTTACATGGGATGATGTTATTACGTATTACGTTAGAAGGGTGGCCGTTATAACGTATTACGTTACATGGGATGATGTTATTACGTATTACGTTATATGGGACGACGTTATAACGTATTACGTTATATAGGACGACGTTATAACGTATTACGTTATACGGGATGACGTTATAACGTAATAGGTTATATGGTATGTCGTCATAACGTAGTATTTTAATGGTATGGCGTTATAACGTTACATGGTATGACGTTATAACGTATTACGTTATGTGGGATGACGTTATTACGTATTACGTTATATGGGACGACGTTATAACGTGTTACGTTATATGGGACGACGTTATAAAGTATTACGTCATATGGGATGACGTTATAACGTAATAGGTTATATGGTATGACGTTATAACGTAGTATTTTAATGGTATGGCGATATAACGTTACATGGTATGACGTTATAACGTATTACGTTATATGGTATGACGTTATAACGTATTACGTTATATGGGACGACGTTATAACGTATTACGTTACATGGGATGGCGTTATTACGTATTACGTTATATGGGTCGACGTTATAACGTATTACGTTATATGGGACGACGTTATAACGTATTACGATATATGGTATGACGTTATAACGTATTACGTTATATGGGACGACGTTATAACGTATTACGTAATATGGGACGACGTTATAAAGTATTACGTTATATGGGATGAAGTTATAACGTAATAGGTTATATGGTATGACGTTATAACGTAGTATTTTAATGGTATGGCGTTATAACGTTACATGGTATGACGTTATAACGTATTACGTTATATGGGACGACGTTATAACGTATTACGTTATATGGGACGACGTTGTAACGTATTACGTTATACGGGATGACGTTATAATGTAATAGGTTATATGGTATGACGTTATAACGTTGTATTTTAATGGTATGGCGTTATAACGTTATATGGTATGACGTTATAACGTATTACGTTATATAGTATGACGTTATAACGCATTACGTTATATGGGACGACATTATAACGTATTACGTTATATGGGATGACGTTATTACGTATTACGTTATATGGGACGACGTTATAACGTATTACGTAATACGGGATGACGTTATAACGTAATAGGTTATATGGTATGACGTTATAACGTAGTATTTTAATGGTATGGCGTTATAACGTTATATGGTATGACGTTATAACGTATTACGTTATATGGTATGACGTTATAACGTATTACGTTATATGGGACGACTTTATAACATACTACGTTATATGGGATGACGTTATTACGTATTACGTTATATGGGACGACGTTATAACGTATTACTTTATATGGGACGACGTTATAAAGTATTACGTTATATGGGATGACGTTATTACGTAATAGGTTATATGGTATGAGCTTATACCGTATTACGTTAGATGGGATGACGTTATAACGTATTACGTTATATGGGATGACGTTATTACGTATTAAGTTATATGGGACGACGTTATAACGTGTTACGTTATATGGGACGATGTTATAACGTATTACGTTATACGGGATGACGTTATAACGTAATAGGTTATATGGTATGACGTTATAACGTAGTATTTTAATGGTATGGCGTTATAACGTTATATGGTATGACGTTATAACGTATTATGTTATATGGTATGACGTTATTACGTATTGCGTTATATGGGATGACGTTATTACGTATTACGTTATATGAGACGACGTTATAACGTATTACGTTATATGGGACAACGTTATAACGTATTACGTTATACGGGATGACGTTATAACGTAATAGGTTATATGGTATGACGATATAACGTAGTATTTTATATGGTATGGCGTTATAACGTTATATGGTATGACGTTATAACGTATTACGTTATATGGGACGACGTTATAAAGTAGTACGTTATATGGGATGTCGTTATTACATAATAGGTTATATGGTATGAGCTTATACCGTATTACGTTAGATGGGATGACGTTATAACGTATTACGTTATATGGGATGACGTTATTACGTATTACGTTATATGAGACGACGTTATAACGTATTACGTTATACGGGATAACGTTATAACGTAATAGGTTATATGGTATGACGATTTAACGTAGTATTTTATATGGTATGGCGTTATAATGTCATATGGTATGACGTTATAACTTAACAGGTTATATGGTATGTGGTTATACCGTATTACGTTATATGGGACGACGTTATAAAGTATTACGTTATATGGGATGTGGTTATGACGTAATAGGTTATATGGTATGAGGTTATACCGTAGTATTTTAATGGTATGGCGTTATAACGTTACATGGTATGACGTTATAACGTATTACGTTAGATGGGATGACTTTATAACGTATTACGTTACATGGGATGACGTTATTTCGTATTACTCTATATGGGACGACGTTATAACGTATTACGTTATATGGGGCGACGTTATAAAGTATTACGTTATATGGGATGACGTTATTACGTAATAGGTTATATGGTATGAGGTTATACCGTATTACGTTAGATGGGATGACTTTATAACGTATTACGTTATATGGGACGACATTGTAACGTATTACGTTATATGGGATGACGTTATTACGTATTACGTTATATGGGACGACGTTATAACCTATTACGTTATATGGGACGACGTTATAAAGTATTACGTTATATGGGATGACGTTATGACGTAATAGGTTATATGGTATGAGGTTATACCGTATTACGTTAGATGGGATGACTTTATAACGTATTACGTTACATGGGATGACGTTATTTCGTATTACTTTATATGGGACGACGTTATAACGTATTACGTTATATGGGACGACGTTATAACGTATTACGTTATACGGGATGGCGTTATAACGTAATAGGTTATATGGTATGACGTTATAACGTAGTATTTTAATGGTATGGCGTTATAACGTTATATGGTATGACGTTATAACGTATTAGGTTATATGGTATAAAGTTATAACGTATTGCGTCATATGGTATGACGTTATAATGTATTACGTTATATGGGATCACGTTATAACGTATTACGTTATATGGTATGACGTTATAACGTAATATTTTATATGGTATGGCGTTATAACGTTACATGGTATGACGTTATAACGTAATAGGTTATATGGTATGACGTCATACCCTATTAAGTTATATGGGATGACGTTATAACGTAATAGGTTATATGGTATGAGGTTATACTGTATTACGTTATATGGGATGACGTTATAACGTATCACGTTATATGGTATACCGTTATAACGTATTAGGTTATATGGTATAAAGTTATGGAATAACGTATTGCGTCAGATGGTATGACGTTATAATGTATTACGTTATGTGGGATCACGTTATAACGTAATCGGTTATATGGTATGACGATATGACGTAATATTTTATATGGTATGGCGTTATGACGTTATATGGGATGACGTTATAACGTAATAGGTTATATGGTATGAGGATATACTGTATTACGTTATATGGGATGACGTTATAACGAATTACGTTATATGGGATAACGTTATAACGTATTACGTTATATGGGACGACGTTATAAAGTATTACGTTAAACGGGATGACGTTATAACGTAATAGGTTAAATGGTATGACGTTATAACGTAGTATTTTAATGGTATGGCGTTATAACGTAATATGTTATGACGTTATAACGTATTACGCTATATGGTATGACGTTATAACGCATTACGTTATATGGGACGACATTATAACGTATTACGTTATATGGGATTACGTTATTACGTATTACGTTATATGGGACGACGTTATAACGTATAACGTCATATAGGACGACGTTATAAAGTATTACGTTATATGGGATGACGTTATAACGTATTACGTTATATGGGACGACATTATACCGTATTACGTTAGATGGGATGACGTTATAACGTATTACGTTACATGGGATGATGTTATTACGTATTACGTTAGATGGGTGGCCGTTATAACGTATTACGTTACATGTGATTATGTTATTACGTATTACGTTATATGGGACGACGTTATAACGTATTACGTTATATGGGACGACGTTATAACGTATTACGTTATACGGGATGACGTTATAACGTAATAGGTTATATGGTATGACGTTATAACGTAGTATTTTAATGGTATGGCGATATAACGTTACATGGTATGACGTTATAACGTATTACGTTATATGGTATGACGTTATAACGTATTACGTTATATGGGACGACGTTATAACGTATTACGTTACATGGGATGATGTTATTACGTATTACGTTATATGGGCCGACGTTATAACGTATTACGTTATATGGGACGACGTTATAACGTATTACGATATATGGTATGACGTTATAACGTATTACGTTATACGGGACGACGTTATAACGTATTACGTAATATGGGACGACGTTATAAAGTATTACGTTATATAGTATGACGTTATAACGCATTACGTTATATGGGACGACATTATAACGTATTACGTTAAATGGGATGACGTTATTACGTATTATGTTATATGGGACGACGTTATAACGTATTACGTAATACGGGATGACGTTATAACGTAATAGGTTATATGGTATGACGTTATAACGTAGTATTTTAATGGTATGGCGTTATAACGTTATATGGTATGACGTTATAACGTATTACGTTATATGGGACGACGTTATAACGTATTACGATATATGGTATGACGTTATAACGTATTACGTTATATGGGACGACGTTATAACGTATTACGTAATATGGAACGACGTTATAAAGTATTACGTTATATGGGATGAAGTTATAACGTAATAGGTTATATGGTATGACGTTATAACGTAGTATTATAATGGTATGGCGTTATAACGTTACATGGTATGACGTTATAACGTATTACGTTACATGGGACGACATTATAACGTATTACGTTATATGGGATTACATTATTACGTATTACGTTATATGGGACGACGTTATAACGTATAACGTCATGTGGGACGACGTTATAAAGTATTACGTTATATGGGATGACGTTATAACGTATTACGTTATATGGGACGACCTTATACCGTATTACGTTAGATGGGATGACGTTATAACGTATTACGTTACATTGGATGATGTTATTACGTATTACGTTAGATGGGTGGCCGTTATAACGCATTACGTTACATGGGATTATGTTATTACGTATTACGTTATATGGGACGACGTTATAACGTATTACGTTATATGGGACGACGTTATAACGTATTACGTTATACGGGATGACGTTATAACGTAATAGGTTATATGGTATGTCGTTATAACGTAGTATTTTAATGGTATGGCGTTATAACGTTACATGGTATGACGTTATAACGTATTACGTTATATGGTATGTCGTTATAACGTATTACGTTATATGGGACGACATTATAACGTATTACGTTATATGGGATGACGTTATTACGTATTACGTTATATGGGTCGACGTTATAACGTGTTACGTTATATGGGACGACGTTATAACGTGTTACGTTATATGGGACGACGTTATAAAGTATTACGTTATATGGGATGACGTTATAACGTAATAGGTTATATGGTATGACGTTATAACGTAGTATTTTAATGGTATGGCGTTATAACGTTACATGGTATGACGTTATAACGTATTACGTTATATGGTATGACGTTATAACGTATTACGTTATATGGGACGACGTTATAACGTATTACGTTACATGGGATGATGTTATTACGTAATACGTTATATGGGATAACGTTATAACGTATTACGTTATATGGGACGACGTTATAACGTATTACGTTACATGGTATGACGTTATAACGTATTACGTTATATGGGACGACGTTATAACGTATTACGTTATATGGGACGACGTTATAAAGTATTACGTTATATGGGATGAAGTTGTAACGTAACAGGTTATATGGTATGACGTTATAACGTAGTATTTTAATGGTATGGCGTTATAACGTTACATGGTATGACGTTATAACGTATTACGTTATATGGGACGACGTTATAACGTATTACGTTATATGGTATGACGTTATACCGTATTACGTTAGATGGGATGACGTTATAACGTATTACGTTATATGGGATGACGTTATTACGTATTCCGTTATATGGGACGACGTTATAAGGTGTTACGTTATATGGGACGACGTTATAACGTATTACGTTATACGGGATGACGTTATAACGTAATAGGTTATATGGTATGACGTTATAACGTAGTATTTTAATGGTATGGCGTTATAACGTTATATGGTATGACGTTATAACGTATTACGTTATATGTTATGACGTTATTACGTATTGCGTTATATGGGATGACGTTATTACGTATTACGTTATATGAGACGACGTTATAACGTATTACGTTATATGGGACAACGTTATAACGTATTACGTTATACGGGATGACGTTATAACGTAATAGGTTATATGGTATGACGATATAACGTAGTATTTTATATGGTATGGCGTTATAACGTTATATGGTATGACGTTATAACGTATTACGTTATATGGGACGACGTTATAAAGTATTACGTTATATTGGATGACGTTATTACGTAATAGGTTATATGGTATGAGCTTATACCGTATTACGTTAGATTTGATGACGTTATAACGTATTACGTTATACGGGATGACGTTATAACGTAATAGGTTATATGGTATGACGATTTAACGTAGTATTTTATATGGTATGGCGTTATAACGTCATATGGTATGACGTTATAACTTAACAGGTTATATGGTATGAGGTTATACCGTATTACGTTATGTGGGACGACGTTATAAAGTATTACGTTATATGGGATGTGGTTATGACGTAATAGGTTATATGGTATGAGGTTATACCGTATCACGCTAGATGGGATGACGTTATAACGTATTACGTTACTTGGGATGACGTTATTACGTATTACGATATATGGGACGACGTTATAAGGTATTACGTTATATGGGACGACGTTATAACGAATTACGTTATACGGGATTACGTTATAACGTAACAGGTTATATGGTATGACGTTATAACGTAGTATTTTAATGGTATGGCGTTATAACGTTATATGGTATGGCGTTATAACGTATTACGTTATGTGGTATGACGTTATTACGTATTACGTTATATGGGACGACGTTATAACGTATTACGTTATATGGGATGACGTTATTACGTATTACGTTATATGGGACGACGTTATAACGTATTACGTTATATGGGATGACGTTATTACGTATTACGTTATATGAGACGACGTTATAACGTATTACGTTATACGGGATGACGTTGTAACGTAATGGGTTATATGGTATGACGTTATAACGTAGTATTTTATATGGTATGGCGTTATAACGTTATATGGTATGTCGTTATAACTTAACAGGTTATATGGTATGAGGTTATACCGTATTACGTTATATGGGACGACATTATAACGTATTACGTTATATGGGATGACGTTATAACGTAATAGGTTATATGGTATGACGTTATAACGTATTACGTAATATGGTATATCATTATGCCGTATTAGGTTATATGGTATGACGTTATAACGTATTACGTTATATGGTATGACGTTATAACGTAATATTTTATATGGTATGGCATTATAACGTTACATGGTATGACGTTATAACGTAATAGGTTATATGGTATGACGATTTAACGTAGTATTTTATATGGTATGGCGTTATAACGTCATATGGTATGACGTTATAACTTAACAGGTTATATGGTATGAGGTTATACCGTATTACGTTATATGGGACGACGTTATAAAGTATTACGTTATATGGGATGTGGTTATGACGTAATAGGTTATATGGTATGAGGTTATACCGTATCACGCTAGATGGGATGACGTTATAACGTATTACGTTACTTGGGATGACTTTATTACGTATTACGATATATGGGACGACGTTATAAGGTATTACGTTATATGGGACGACGTTATAACGAATTACGTTATACGGGATTACGTTATAACGTAACAGGTTATATGGTATGACGTTATAACGTAGTATTTTAATGGTATGGCGTTATAACGTTATATGGTATGGCGTTATAACGTATTACGTTATGTGGTATGACGTTATTACGTATTACGTTATATGGGACGACGTTATAACGTATTACGTTATATGGGATGACGTTATTACGTATTACGTTATATGAGACGACGTTATAACGTATTACGTTATACGGGATGACGTTGTAACGTAATGGGTTATATGGTATGACGTTATAACGTAGTATTTTATATGGTATGGCGTTATAACGTTATATGGTATGTCGTTATAACTTAACAGGTTATATGGTATGAGGTTATACCGTATTACGTTATATGGGATGACGTTATAACGTATTACGTTATATGGGATAACGTTATAACGTACTACGTTGTATGGGACGACATTATAACGTATTACGTTATATGGGATGACGTTATAACGTAATAGGTTATATGGTATGAAGTTATAACGTATTACGTTATATGGTATATCGTTATGCCGTATTAGGTTATATGGTATGACGTTATAACGTATTACGTTATATGGGACGACGTTATAACGTATTACGTTATACGGGATGACGTTGTAACGTAATGGGTTATATGGTATGACGTTATAACGTAGTATTTTATATGGTATGGCGTTATAATGTTATATGGTATGACGTTATCACCTAATAGGTTATATGGTATGAGGTTATACCGTATTACGTTATATGGGATGACGTTATAACGAATTACGTTATATGGGATAACGTTATAACGTATTACGTTATATGGGACGACATTATAACGTATTACGTTATATGGGATGACGTTATAACGTAATAGGTTATATGGTATGACGTTATAACGTATTACGTAATATGGTATATCATTATGCCGTATTAGGTTATATGGTATGACGTTATAACGTATTACGTTATATGGTATGACGTTATAACGTAATATTTTATATGGTATGGTGTTATAACGTTACATGGTATGACGTTATAACGTAATAGGTTATATGGTATGACGTTATACCCTATTAAGTTATATGGGATGACGTTATAACGTAATAGGTTATATGGTATGAGGTTATACTGTATTACGTTATATGGGATGACGTTATAACGTATCACGTTATATGGTATACCGTTATAACGTATTAGGTTATACGGTATAAAGTTATGGTATAACGTATTGCGTCATATGGTATGACGTTATAATGTATTACGTTATGTGGGATCACGTTATAACGTAATCGGTTATATGGTATGACGATATGACGTAATATTTTATATGGTATGGCGTTATGACGTTATATGGTATGATGTTATAACGTAATAGGTTATATGGTATGAGGTTATACCGTATTACGTTATATGCGATGACGTTATAACGAATTACGTTATATGGGATAACGTTATAACGTATTACGTTATATGGGACGACGTTATAAAGTATTACGTTATACGGGATGACGTTATAACGTAATAGGTTAAATGGTATGACGTTATAACGTAGTATTTTAATGGTATGGCGTTATAACGTAATATGGTATGACGTTATAACGTATTACGTTATATGGTATGACGTTATAACGCATTACGTTATATGGGACGACATTATAACGTATTACGTTATATGGGATTACCTTATTACGTATTACGTTATATGGGACGACGTTATAACGTATTACGTCATATGGGACGACGTTATAAAGTATTACGTTATATGGGATGACGTTATAACGTATTACGTTATATGGGACGACATTATACCGTATTACGTTAGATGGGATGACGTTATAACGTATTACGTTACATGGGATGATGTTATTACGTATTACGTTAGATGGGTGGCCGTTATAACGTATTACGTTACATGAGATGATGTTATTACGTATTACGTTATATGGGACGACGTTATATCGTATTACGTTATATGGGACGACGTTATAAAGTATTACGTTATATGGGATGACGTTATAACGTAATAGGTTTTATGGTATGACGTTATAACGTAGTATTTTAATGGTATGGCGATATAACGTTACATGGTATGACGTTATAACGTATTACGTTATATGGTATGACGTTATAACGTATTACGTTATATGGGACGACGTTATAACGTATTACGTTACATGGGATGATGTTATTACGTATTACGTTATATGGGACGACGTTATAACGTATTACGTTATATGGGACGACGTTATAACGTATTACGATATATGGTATGACGTTATAACGTATTACGTTATATGGGACGACGTTATAACGTATTACGTAATATGGGACGACGTTATAAAGTATTACGTTATATGGGATGAAGTTATAACGTAATAGGTTATATGGTATGACGTTATAACGTAGTATTTTAATGGTATGGCGTTATAACGTTACATGGTATGACGTTATAACGTATTACGTTATATGAGACGACGTTATAACGTATTACGTTATACGGGATGACGCTGTAACGTAATGGGTAATATGGTATGACGTTATAACGTATTACGTTATACGGGATGACGTTATAACGTAATAGGTTATATAGTATGACGTTATAACGTAGTATTTTAATGGTATGGCGTTATAACGTTACATGGTATGACGTTATAACGTATTACGTTATATGGGACGACGTTATAACGTATTACGTTACATGGGATGATGTTATTACGTATTACGTTATACGGGATGACGTTATAACGTATTACGTAATATGGTATATCGTTATGCCGTATTAGGTTATATGGTATGATGTTATAACGTATTACGTTATATGGAATGACGTTATAACGTAATATTTTATATGGTATGGCGTTATAACGTTACATGGTATGACGTTATAACGTAATAGGTTATATGGTATGACGTTATACCCTATTAAGTTATATGGGATGACGTTATAACGTATTACGTTATATGGGACGACATTATACCGTATTACGTTAGATGGGATGACGTTATAACGTATTACGTTACATGGGATGATGTTATTACGTATTACGTTAGAAGGGTGGCCGTTATAACGTATTACGTTACATGGGATGATGTTATTACGTATTACGTTATATGGGACGACGTTATAACGTATTACGTTATATAGGACGACGTTATAACGTATTACGTTATACGGGATGACGTTATAACGTAATAGGTTATATGGTATGTCGTCATAACGTAGTATTTTAATGGTATGGCGTTATAACGTTACATGGTATGACGTTATAACGTATTACGTTATGTGGGATGACGTTATTACGTATTACGTTATATGGGACGACGTTATAACGTGTTACGTTATATGGGACGACGTTATAAAGTATTACGTCATATGGGATGACGTTATAACGTAATAGGTTATATGGTATGACGTTATAACGTAGTATTTTAATGGTATGGCGATATAACGTTACATGGTATGACGTTATAACGTATTACGTTATATGGTATGACGTTATAACGTATTACGTTATATGGGACGACGTTATAACGTATTACGTTACATGGGATGGCGTTATTACGTATTACGTTATATGGGTCGACGTTATAACGTATTACGTTATATGGGACGACGTTATAACGTATTACGATATATGGTATGACGTTATAACGTATTACGTTATATGGGACGACGTTATAACGTATTACGTAATATGGGACGACGTTATAAAGTATTACGTTATATGGGATGAAGTTATAACGTAATAGGTTATATGGTATGACGTTATAACGTAGTATTTTAATGGTATGGCGTTATAACGTTACATGGTATGACGTTATAACGTATTACGTTATATGGGACGACGTTATAACGTATTACGTTATATGGGACGACGTTGTAACGTATTACGTTATACGGGATGACGTTATAATGTAATAGGTTATATGGTATGACGTTATAACGTTGTATTTTAATGGTATGGCGTTATAACGTTATATGGTATGACGTTATAACGTATTACGTTATATAGTATGACGTTATAACGCATTACGTTATATGGGACGACATTATAACGTATTACGTTATATGGGATGACGTTATTACGTATTACGTTATATGGGACGACGTTATAACGTATTACGTAATACGGGATGACGTTATAACGTAATAGGTTATATGGTATGACGTTATAACGTAGTATTTTAATGGTATGGCGTTATAACGTTATATGGTATGACGTTATAACGTATTACGTTATATGGTATGACGTTATAACGTATTACGTTATATGGGACGACTTTATAACATACTACGTTATATGGGATGACGTTATTACGTATTACGTTATATGGGACGACGTTATAACGTATTACTTTATATGGGACGACGTTATAAAGTATTACGTTATATGGGATGACGTTATTACGTAATAGGTTATATGGTATGAGCTTATACCGTATTACGTTAGATGGGATGACGTTATAACGTATTACGTTATATGGGATGACGTTATTACGTATTAAGTTATATGGGACGACGTTATAACGTGTTACGTTATATGGGACGATGTTATAACGTATTACGTTATACGGGATGACGTTATAACGTAATAGGTTATATGGTATGACGTTATAACGTAGTATTTTAATGGTATGGCGTTATAACGTTATATGGTATGACGTTATAACGTATTATGTTATATGGTATGACGTTATTACGTATTGCGTTATATGGGATGACGTTATTACGTATTACGTTATATGAGACGACGTTATAACGTATTACGTTATATGGGACAACGTTATAACGTATTACGTTATACGGGATGACGTTATAACGTAATAGGTTATATGGTATGACGATATAACGTAGTATTTTATATGGTATGGCGTTATAACGTTATATGGTATGACGTTATAACGTATTACGTTATATGGGACGACGTTATAAAGTAGTACGTTATATGGGATGTCGTTATTACATAATAGGTTATATGGTATGAGCTTATACCGTATTACGTTAGATGGGATGACGTTATAACGTATTACGTTATATGGGATGACGTTATTACGTATTACGTTATATGAGACGACGTTATAACGTATTACGTTATACGGGATAACGTTATAACGTAATAGGTTATATGGTATGACGATTTAACGTAGTATTTTATATGGTATGGCGTTATAATGTCATATGGTATGACGTTATAACTTAACAGGTTATATGGTATGTGGTTATACCGTATTACGTTATATGGGACGACGTTATAAAGTATTACGTTATATGGGATGTGGTTATGACGTAATAGGTTATATGGTATGAGGTTATACCGTAGTATTTTAATGGTATGGCGTTATAACGTTACATGGTATGACGTTATAACGTATTACGTTAGATGGGATGACTTTATAACGTATTACGTTACATGGGATGACGTTATTTCGTATTACTCTATATGGGACGACGTTATAACGTATTACGTTATATGGGGCGACGTTATAAAGTATTACGTTATATGGGATGACGTTATTACGTAATAGGTTATATGGTATGAGGTTATACCGTATTACGTTAGATGGGATGACTTTATAACGTATTACGTTATATGGGACGACATTGTAACGTATTACGTTATATGGGATGACGTTATTACGTATTACGTTATATGGGACGACGTTATAACCTATTACGTTATATGGGACGACGTTATAAAGTATTACGTTATATGGGATGACGTTATGACGTAATAGGTTATATGGTATGAGGTTATACCGTATTACGTTAGATGGGATGACTTTATAACGTATTACGTTACATGGGATGACGTTATTTCGTATTACTTTATATGGGACGACGTTATAACGTATTACGTTATATGGGACGACGTTATAACGTATTACGTTATACGGGATGGCGTTATAACGTAATAGGTTATATGGTATGACGTTATAACGTAGTATTTTAATGGTATGGCGTTATAACGTTATATGGTATGACGTTATAACGTATTAGGTTATATGGTATAAAGTTATAACGTATTGCGTCATATGGTATGACGTTATAATGTATTACGTTATATGGGATCACGTTATAACGTATTACGTTATATGGTATGACGTTATAACGTAATATTTTATATGGTATGGCGTTATAACGTTACATGGTATGACGTTATAACGTAATAGGTTATATGGTATGACGTCATACCCTATTAAGTTATATGGGATGACGTTATAACGTAATAGGTTATATGGTATGAGGTTATACTGTATTACGTTATATGGGATGACGTTATAACGTATCACGTTATATGGTATACCGTTATAACGTATTAGGTTATATGGTATAAAGTTATGGAATAACGTATTGCGTCAGATGGTATGACGTTATAATGTATTACGTTATGTGGGATCACGTTATAACGTAATCGGTTATATGGTATGACGATATGACGTAATATTTTATATGGTATGGCGTTATGACGTTATATGGGATGACGTTATAACGTAATAGGTTATATGGTATGAGGATATACTGTATTACGTTATATGGGATGACGTTATAACGAATTACGTTATATGGGATAACGTTATAACGTATTACGTTATATGGGACGACGTTATAAAGTATTACGTTAAACGGGATGACGTTATAACGTAATAGGTTAAATGGTATGACGTTATAACGTAGTATTTTAATGGTATGGCGTTATAACGTAATATGTTATGACGTTATAACGTATTACGCTATATGGTATGACGTTATAACGCATTACGTTATATGGGACGACATTATAACGTATTACGTTATATGGGATTACGTTATTACGTATTACGTTATATGGGACGACGTTATAACGTATAACGTCATATAGGACGACGTTATAAAGTATTACGTTATATGGGATGACGTTATAACGTATTACGTTATATGGGACGACATTATACCGTATTACGTTAGATGGGATGACGTTATAACGTATTACGTTACATGGGATGATGTTATTACGTATTACGTTAGATGGGTGGCCGTTATAACGTATTACGTTACATGTGATTATGTTATTACGTATTACGTTATATGGGACGACGTTATAACGTATTACGTTATATGGGACGACGTTATAACGTATTACGTTATACGGGATGACGTTATAACGTAATAGGTTATATGGTATGTCGTTATAACGTAGTATTTTAATGGTATGGCGTTATAACGTTACATGGTATGACGTTATAACGTATTACGTTATATGGTATGTCGTTATAACGTATTACGTTATATGGGACGACATTATAACGTATTACGTTATATGGGATGACGTTATTACGTATTACGTTATATGGGTCGACGTTATAACGTGTTACGTTATATGGGACGACGTTATAAAGTATTACGTTATATGGGATGACGTTATAACGTAATAGGTTATATGGTATGACGTTATAACGTAGTATTTTAATGGTATGGCGTTATAACGTTACATGGTATGACGTTATAACGTATTACGTTATATGGTATGACGTTATAACGTATTACGTTATATGGGACGACGTTATAACGTATTACGTTACATGGGATGATGTTATTACGTAATACGTTATATGGGACAACGTTATAACGTATTACGTTATATGGGACGACGTTATAACGTATTACGTTACATGGTATGACGTTATAACGTATTACGTTATATGGGACGACGTTATAACGTATTACGTTATATGGGACGACGTTATAAAGTATTACGTTATATGGGATGAAGTTGTAACGTAACAGGTTATATGGTATGACGTTATAACGTAGTATTTTAATGGTATGGCGATATAACGTTACATGGTATGACGTTATAACGTATTACGTTATATGGGACGACGTTATAACGTATTACGTTACATGGGATGGCGTTATTACGTATTACGTTATATGGGTCGACGTTATAACGTATTACGTTATATGGGACGACGTTATAACGTATTACGATATATGGTATGACGTTATAACGTATTACGTTATATGGGACGACGTTATAACGTATTACGTAATATGGGACGACGTTATAAAGTATTACGTTATATGGGATGAAGTTATAACGTAATAGGTTATATGGTATGACGTTATAACGTAGTATTTTAATGGTATGGCGTTATAACGTTACATGGCATGACGTTATAACGTATTACGTTATATGGGACGACGTTATAACGTATTACGTTATATGGGACGACGTTGTAACGTATTACGTTATACGGGATGACGTTATAATGTAATAGGTTATATGGTATGACGTTATAACGTTGTATTTTAATGGTATGGCGTTATAACGTTATATGGTATGACGTTATAACGTATTACGTTATATAGTATGACGTTATAGCGCATTACGTTATATGGGACGACATTATAACGTATTACGTTATATGGGATGACGTTATTACCTATTACGTTATATGGGACGACGTTATAACGTATTACGTAATACGGGATGACGTTATAACGTAATAGGTTATATGGTATGACGTTATAACGTAGTATTTTAATGGTATGGCGTTATAACGTTATATGGTATGACGTTATAACGTATAACGTTATATGGTATGACGTTATAACGTATTACGTTATATGGGACGACTTTATAACATACTACGTTATATGGGATGACGTTATTACGTATTACGTTATATGGGACGACGTTATAACGTATTACGTTATATGGGACGACGTTATAAAGTATTACGTTATATGGGATGACGTTATTACGTAATAGGTTATATGGTATGAGCTTATACCGTATTACGTTAGATGGGATGACGTTATAACGTATTACGTTATATGGGATGACGTTATTACGTATTACGTTATATGGGACGACGTTATAACGTGTTACGTTATATGGGACGATGTTATAACGTATTACGTTATACGGGATGACGTTATAACGTAATAGGTTATATGGTATGACGTTATAACGTAGTATTTTAATGGTATGGCGTTATAACGTTATATGGTATGACGTTATAACGTATTATGTTATATGGTATGACGTTATTACGTATTGCGTTATATGGGATGACGTTATTACGTATTACGTTATATGAGACGACGTTATAACGTATTACGTTATATGGGACAACGTTATAACGTATTACGTTATACGGGATGACGTTATAACGTAATAGGTTATATGGTATGACGATATAACGTAGTATTTTATATGGTATGGCGTTATAACGTTATATGGTATGACGTTATAACGTATTACGTTATATGGGACGACGTTATAAAGTAGTACGTTATATGGGATGACGTTATTACATAATAGGTTATATGGTATGAGCTTATACCGTATTACGTTAGATGGGATGACGTTATAACGTATTACGTTATATGGGATGACGTTATTACGTATTACGTTATATGAGACGACGTTATAACGTATTACGTTATACGGGATAACGTTATAACGTAATAGGTTATATGGTATGACGATTTAACGTAGTATTTTATATGGTATGGCGTTATAACGTCATATGGTATGACGTTATAACTTAACAGGTTATATGGTATGAGGTTATACCGTATTACGTTATATGGGACGACGTTATAAAGTATTACGTTATATGGGATGTGGTTATGACGTAATAGGTTATATGGTATGAGGTTATACCGTAGTATTTTAATGGTATGGCGTTATAACGTTACATGGTATGACGTTATAACGTATTACGTTAGATGGGATGACTTTATAACGTATTACGTTACATGGGATGACGTTATTTCGTATTACTCTATATGGGACGACGTTATAACGTATTACGTTATATGGGGCGACGTTATAAAGTATTACGTTATATGGGATGACGTTATTACGTAATAGGTTATATGGTATGAGGTTATACCGCATTACGTTAGATGGGATGACTTTATAACGTATTACGTTATATGGGACGACATTGTAACGTATTACGTTATATGGGATGACGTTATTACGTATTACGTTATATGGGACGACGTTATAACCTATTACGTTATATGGGACGACGTTATAAAGTATTACGTTATATGGGATGACGTTATGACGTAATAGGTTATATGGTATGAGGTTATACTGTATTACGTTAGATGGGATGACTATAACGTATTACGTTACATGGGATGACGTTATTTCGTATTACTTTATATGGGACGACGTTATAACGTATTACGTTATATGGGACGACGTTATAACGTATTACGTTATACGGGATGACGTTATAACGTAATAGGTTATATGGTATGACGTTATAACGTAGTATTTTAATGGTATGGCGTTATAACGTTATATGGTATGACGTTATAACGTATTAGGTTATATGGTATAAAGTTATAACGTATTGCGTCATATGGTATGACGTTATAATGTATTACGTTATATGGGATCACGTTATAACGTATTACGTTATATGGTATGACGTTATAACGTAATATTTTATATGGTATGGCGTTATAACGTTACATGGTATGACGTTATAACGTAATAGGTTATATGGTATGACGTCATACCCTATTAAGTTATATGGGATGACGTTATAACGTAATAGGTTATATGGTATGAGGTTATACTGTATTACGTTATATGGGATGACGTTATAACGTATCACGTTATATGGTATACCGTTATAACGTATTAGGTTATATGGTATAAAGTTATGGTATAACGTATTGCGTCAGATGGTATGACGTTATAATGTATTACGTTATGTGGGATCACGTTATAACGTAATCGGTTATATGGTATGACGATATGACGTAATATTTTATATGGTATGGCGTTATGACGTTATATGGGATGACGTTATAACGAATTACGTTATATGGGATAACGTTATAACGTATTACGTTATATGGGACGACGTTATAAAGTATTACGTTATACGGGATGACGTTATAACGTAATAGGTTAAATGGTATGACGTTATAACGTAGTATTTTAATGGTATGGCGTTATAACGTAATATGTTATGACGTTATAACGTATTACGCTATATGGTGTGACGTTATAACGCATTACGTTATATGGGACGACATTATAACGTATTACGTTATATGGGATGACGTTATAACGTATTACGTTATATGGGACGACATTATACCGTATTACGTTAGATGGGATGACGTTATAACGTATTACGTTACATGGGATGATGTTATTACGTATTACGTTAGATGGGTGGCCGTTATAACGTATTACGTTACATGTGATTATGTTATTACGTATTACGTTATATGGGACGACGTTATAACGTATTACGTTATATGGGACGACGTTATAACGTATTACGTTATACGGGATGACGTTATAACGTAATAGGTTATATGGTATGTCGTTATAACGTAGTATTTTAATGGTATGGCGTTATAACGTTACATGGTATGACGTTATAACGTATTACGTTATATGGTATGTCGTTATAACGTATTACGTTATATGGGACGACATTATAGCGTATTACGTTATATGGGATGACGTTATTACGTATTACGTTATATGGGTCGACGTTATAACGTGTTACGTTATATGGGACGACGTTATAAAGTATTACGTTATATGGGATGACGTTATATCGTAATAGGTTATATGGTATGACGTTATAACGTAGTATTTTAATGGTATGGCGTTATAACGTTACATGGTATGACGTTATAACGTATTACGTTATATGGTATGACGTTATAACGTATTACGTTATATGGGACGACGTTATAACGTATTACGTTACATGGGATGATGTTATTACGTAATACGTTATATGGGACAACGTTATAACGTATTACGTTATATGGGACGACGTTATAACGTATTACGTTACATGGTATGACGTTATAACGTATTACGTTATATGGGACGACGTTATAACGTATTACGTTATATGGGACGACGTTATAAAGTATTACGTTATATGGGATGAAGTTGTAACGTAACAGGTTATATGGTATGACGTTATAACGTAGTATTTTAATGGTATGGCGTTATAACGTTACATGGTATGACGTTATAACGTATTACGTTATATGGGACGACGTTATAACGTATTACGTTATATGGTATGACGTTATACCGTATTACGTTAGATGGGATGACGTTATAACGTATTACGTTATATGGGATGACGTTATTACGTATTACGTTATATGGGACGACGGTATAAGGTGTTACGTTATATGGGACGACGTTATAACGTATTACGTTATACGGGATGACGTTATAACGTAATAGGTTATATGGTATGACGTTATAACGTAGTATTTTAATGGTATGGCGTTATAACGTTATATGGTATGACGTTATAACGTATTACGTTATATGGTATGACGTTATTACGTATTGCGTTATATGGGATGACGTTATTACGTATTACGTTATATGAGACGACGTTATAACGTATTACGTTATATGGGACAAGGTTATAACGTATTACGTTATACGGGATGACGTTATAACGTAATAGGTTATATGGTATGACGATATAACGTAGTATTTTATATGGTATGGCGTTATAACGTTATATGGTATGACGTTATAACGTATTACGTTATATGGGACGACGTTATAAAGTATTACGTTATATGGGATGACGTTATTACGTAATAGGTTATATGGTATAAGCTTATACCGTATTACGTTAGGTCGGATGACGTTATAACGTATTACGTTATATGGGATGACGTTATTACGTATTACGTTATATGAGACGACGTTATAACGTATTACGTTATACGGGATGACGTTATAACGTAATAGGTTATATGGTATGACGATTTAAAGTAGTATTTTATATGGTATGGCGCTATAACGTCATATGGTATGACGTTATAACTTAACAGGTTATATAGTATGAGGTTATACCGTATTACGTTATATGGGACGACGTTATAAAGTATTACGTTATATGGGATGTGGTTATGACGTAATAGGTTATATGGTATGAGGTTATACCGTATTACGCTAGATGGGATGACGTTATAACGTATTACGTTATATGGGACGACTTTATAACATATTACGTTATGGGATGACGTTATTACGTATTACGTTATATGGGACGACGTTATAACGTATTACGTTATATGGGACGACGTTATAACGTATTACGTTATACGGGATCACGTTATAACGTAATAGGTTATATGGTATGACGATATAACGTAATATTTTATATGGTATGGCGTTATAACGTTATATGGTATGACGTTATAACTTAATAGGTTATATGGTATGAGGTTATACCGTGTTACGTTATATGGGATGACATTATAACGTATTACGTTGTATGGGATAACGTTATAACGTACTACGTTATATGGGACGACATTATAACGTATTACGTTATATGGTATGACGTTATAACGTAATATTTTATATGGTATGGCGTTATAACGTTACATGGTATGACGTTATAACGTAATATGTTATATGGTATGACGTTATACCCTATTAAGTTATATGGGATGACGTTATAACGTAATAGGTTATATGGTATGAGCTTATACCGTATTACGTTAGATGGGATGACGTTATAACGTATTACGTTATATGGGATGACGTTATTACGTATTACGTTATATGGGACGACGTTATAAGGTGTTACGTTATATGGGACGACGTTATAACGTATTACGTTATACGGGATGACGTTATTACGTAATAGGTTATATGGTATGAGCTTATACCGTATTACGTTAGATGGGATGACGTTATAACGTATTACGTTATATGGGATGACGTTATTACGTATTACGTTAAATGGGACGACGTTATAACGTGTTACGTTATATGGGACGATGTTATAACGTATTACGTTATACGGGATGACGTTATAACGTAATAGGTTATATGGTATGACGTTATAACGTAGTATTTTAATGGTATGGCGTTATAACGTTATATGGTATGACGTTATAACGTATTATGTTATATGGTATGACGTTATTACGTATTGCGTTATATGGGATGACGTTATTACGTATTACGTTATATGAGACGACGTTATAACGTATTACGTTATATGGGTCAACGTTATAACGTATTACGTTATACGGGATGACGTTATAACGTAATAGGTTATATGGTATGACGATATAACGTAGTATTTTATATGGTATGGCGTTATAACGTTATATGGTATGACGTTATAACGTATTACGTTATATGGGACGACGTTATAAAGTAGTACGTTATATGGGATGACGTTATTACATAATAGGTTATATGGTATGATCTTATACCGTATTACGTTAGATGGGATGACGTTATAACGTATTACGTTATATGGGATGACGTTATTACGTATTACGTTATATGAGACGACGTTATAACGTATTACGTTATACGGGATAACGTTATAACGTAATAGGTTATATGGTATGACGATTTAACGTAGTATTTTATATGGTATGGCGTTATAACGTCATATGGTATGACGTTATAACTTAACAGGTTATATGGTATGAGGTTATACCGTATTACGTTATATGGGACGACGTTATAAAGTATTACGTTATATGGGATGTGGTTATGACGTAATAGGTTATATGGTATGAGGTTATACCGTAGTATTTTAATGGTATGGCGTTATAACGTTACATGGTATGACGTTATAACGTATTACGTTAGATGGGATGACTTTATAACGTATTACGTTACATGGGATGACGTTATTTCGTATTACTCTATATGGGACGACGTTATAACGTATTACGTTATATGGGGCGACGTTATAAAGTATTACGTTATATGGGATGACGTTATTACGTAATAGGTTATATGGTATGAGGTTATACCGTATTACGTTAGATGGGATGACTTTATAACGTATTACGTTATATGGGACGACATTGTAACGTATTACGTTATATGGGATGACGTTATTACGTATTACGTTATATGGGACGACGTTATAACCCATTACGTTATATGGGACGACGTTATAAAGTATTACGTTATATGGGATGACGTTATGACGTAATAGGTTATATGGTATGAGGTTATACCGTATTACGTTAGATGGTATGACTTTATAACGTATTACGTTAAATGGGATGACGTTATTTCGTATTACTTTATATGGGACGACGTTATAACGTATTACGTTATATGGGACGACGTTATAACGTATTACGTTATACGGTATGACGTTATAACGTAATAGGTTATATGGTATGACGTTATAACGTAGTATTTTAATGGTATGACGTTATAACGTTATATGGTATGACGTTATAACGTATTAGGTTATATGGTATAAAGTTATAACGTATTGCGTCATATGGTATGACGTTATAATGTATTACGTTATATGGGATCACGTTATAACGTATTACGTTATATGGGACGACGTTATAAAGTATTACGTTATACGGGATGACGTTATAACGTAATAGGTTATATGGTATGACGTTATAACGAATTACGTTATATGGGATAACGTTATAACGTATTACGTTATATGGGACGACGTTATAAAGTATTACGTTATACGGGATGACGTTATAACGTAATAGGTTAAATGGTATGACGTTATAACGTAGTATTTTAATGGTATGGCGTTATAACGTAATATGTTATGACGTTATAACGTATTACGCTATATGGTATGGCGTTATAACGTTACATGGTATGACGTTATAACGTAATAGGTTATATGGTATGACGTCATACCCTATTAAGTTATATGGGATGACGTTATAACGTAATAGGTTATATGGTATGAGGTTATACTGTATTACGTTATATGGGATGACGTTATAACGTATCACGTTATATGGTATACCGTTATAACGTATTAGGTTATATGGTATAAAGTTATGGTATAACGTATTGCGTCAGATGGTATGACGTTATAATGTATTACGTTATGTGGGATCACGTTATAACGTAATCGGTTATATGGTATGACGATATGACGTAATATTTTGTATGGTATGGCGTTATGACGTTATATGGTATGATGTTATAACGTAATAGGTTATATGGTATGAGGTTATACCGTATTACGTTATATGGGATGACGTTATAACGAATTACGTTATATGGGATAACGTTATAACGTATTGCGTCAGATGGTATGACGTTATAATGTATTACGTTATGTGGGATCACGTTATAACGTAATCGGTTATATGGTATGACGATATGACGTAATATTTTATATGGTATGGCGTTATGACGTTATATGGGATGACGTTATAACGTAATAGGTTATATGGTATGACGTTATAACGCATTACGTTATATGGGACGACATTATAACGTATTACGTTATATGGGATTACGTTATTACGTATTACGTTATATGGGACGACGTTATAACGTATAACGTCATATAGGACGACGTTATAAAGTGTTACGTTATATGGGACGACGTTATAACGTATTACGTTATATGGGACGACATTATACCGTATTACGTTAGATGGGATGACGTTATAACGTATTACGTTACATGGGATGATGTTATTACGTATTACGTTAGATGGGTGGCCGTTATAACGTATTACGTTACATGTGATTTTGTTATTACGTATTACGTTATATGGGACGACGTTATAACGTATTACGTTATATGGGACGACGTTATAACGTATTACGTTATACGGGATGACGTTATAACGTAATAGGTTATATGGTATGTCGTTATAACGTAGTATTTTAATGGTATGGCGTTATAACGTTACATGGTATGACGTTATAACGTATTACGTTATATGGTATGTCGTTATAACGTATTACGTTATATGGGACGACATTATAACGTATTACGTTATATGGGATGACGTTATTACGTATTACGTTATATGGGTCGACGTTATAACGTGTTACGTTATATGGGACGACGTTATAAAGTATTACGTTATATGGGATGACGTTATAACGTAATAGGTTATATGGTATGACGTTATAACGTAGTATTTTAATGGTATGGCGTTATAACGTTACATGGTATGACGTTATAACGTATTACGTTATATGGTATGACGTTATAACGTATTACGTTATATGGGACGACGTTATAACGTATTACGTTACATGGGATGATGTTATTACGTAATACGTTATATGGGACAACGTTATAACGTATTACGTTATATGGGACGACGTTATAACGTATTACGTTACATGGTATGACGTTATAACGTATTACGTTATATGGGGCGACGTTATAACGTATTACGTTATATGGGACGACGTTATAAAGTATTACGTTATATGGGATGAAGTTGTAACGTAACAGGTTATATGGTATGACGTTATAACGTAGTATTTTAATGGTATGGCGTTATAACGTTACATGGTATGACGTTATAACGTATTACGTTATATGGGACGACGTTATAACGTATTACGTTATATGGTATGACGTTATACCGTATTACGTTAGATGGGATGACGTTATAACGTATTACGTTATATGGGATGACGTTATTACGTATTACGTTATATGGGACGACGTTATAAGGTGTTACGTTATATGGGACGACGTTATAACGTATTACGTTATACGGGATGACGTTATAACGTAATAGGTTATATGGTATGACGTTATAACGTAGTATTTTAATGTTATGGCGTTATAACGTTATATGGTATGACGTTATAACGTATTACGTTATATGGTATGACGTTATTACGTATTGCGTTATATGGGATGACGTTATTACGTATTACGTTATATGAGACGACGTTATAACGTATTACGTTATATGGGACAAGGTTATAACGTATTACGTTATACGGGATGACGTTATAACGTAATAGGTTATATGGTATGACGATATAACGTAGTATTTTATATGGTATGGCGTTATAACGTCATATGGTATGACGTTATAACGTATTACGATATATGGGACGACGTTATAAAGTATTACGTTATATGGGATGACGTTATTACGTAATAGGTTATATGGTATGAGCTTATACCGTATTACGTTAGGTCGGATGACGTTATAACGTATTACGTTATATGGGATGACGTTATTACGTATTACGTTATATGAGACGACGTTATAACGTATTACGTTATACGGGATGACGTTATAACGTAATAGGTTATATGGTATGACGATTTAACGTAGTATTTTATATGGTATGGCGTTATAACGTCATATGGTATGACGTTATAACTTAACAGGTTATATGGTATGAGGTTATACCGTATTACGTTATATGGGACGACGTTATAAAGTATTACGTTATATGGGATGTGGTTATAACGTAATAGGTTATATGGTATGAGGTTATACCGTATTACGCTAGATGGGATGACGTTATAACGTATTACGTTATATGGGACGACTTTATAACATATTACGTTATATGGGATGACGTTATTACGTATTAGGTTATATGGGACGACGTTATAACGTATTACGTTATATGGGACGACGTTATAACGTATTACGTTATACGGGATCACGTTATAACGTAATAGGTTATATGGTATGACGATATAACGTAATATTTTATATGGTATGGCGTTATAACGTTATATGGTATGACGTTATAACTTAATAGGTTATATGGTATGAGGTTATACCGTGTTACGTTATATGGGATGACTTTATAACGTATTACGTTATATGGGATAACGTTATAACGTACTACGTTATATGGGACGACATTATAACGTATTACGTTATATGGTATGACGTTATAACGTAATATTTTATATGGTATGGCGTTATAACGTTACATGGTATGACGTTATAACGTAATATGTTATATGGTATGACGTTATACCCTATTAAGTTATATGGGATGACGTTATAACGTAATAGGTTATATGGTATGAGCTTATACCGTATTACGTTAGATGGGATGACGTTATAACGTATTACGTTATATGGGATGACATTATAACGTATTACGTTATATGGGATGACGTTATTACGTATTACGTTATATGAGACGACGTTATAACGTATTACGTTATACGGGATGACGTTATAACGTATTACGTTATATGGGACGACTTTATAACATACTACGTTATATGGGATGACGTTATTACGTATTACGTTATATGGGACGACGTTATAACGTATTACGTTATATGGGACGACGTTATAAAGTATTACGTTATATGGGATGACGTTATTACGTAATAGGTTATATGGTATGAGCTTATACCGTATTACGTTAGATGGGATGACGTTATAACGTATTACGTTATATGGGATGACGTTATTACGTATTACGTTATATGAGACGACGTTATAACGTGTTACGTTATATGGGACGATGTTATAACGTATTACGTTATACGGGATGACGTTATAACGTATTATGTTATATGGTATGACGTTATTACGTATTGCGTTATATGGGATGACGTTATTACGTATTACGTTATATGAGACGACGTTATAACGTATTACGTTATATGGGACAACGTTATAACGTATTACGTTATACGGGATGACGTTATAACGTAATAGGTTATATGGTATGAAGATATAACGTAGTATTTTATATGGTATGGCGTTATAACGTTATATGGTATGACGTTATAACGTATTACGTTATATGGGACGACGTTATAAAGTAGTACGTTATATGGGATGACGTTATTACATAATAGGTTATATGGTATGAGCTTATACCGTATTACGTTAGATGGGATGACGTTATAACGTATTACGTTATATGGGATGACGTTATTACGTATTACGTTATATGAGACGACGTTATAACGTATTACGTTATACGGGATAACGTTATAACGTAATAGGTTATATGGTATGACGATTTAACGTAGTATTTTATATGGTATGGCGTTATAATGTCATATGGTATGACGTTATAACTTAACAGGTTATATGGTATGTGGTTATACCGTATTACGTTATATGGGACGACGTTATAAAGTATTACGTTATATGGGATGTGGTTATGACGTAATAGGTTATATGGTATGAGGTTATACCGTAGTATTTTAATGGTATGGCGTTATAACGTTACATGGTATGACGTTATAACGTATTACGTTAGATGGGATGACTTTATAACGTATTACGTTACATGGGATGACGTTATTTCGTATTACTCTATATGGGACGACGTTATAACGTATTACGTTATATGGGGCGACGTTATAAAGTATTACGTTATATGGGATGACGTTATTACGTAATAGGTTATATGGTATGAGGTTATACCGTATTACGTTAGATGGGATGACTTTATAACGTATTACGTTATATGGGACGACATTGTAACGTATTACGTTATATGGGATGACGTTATTACGTATTACGTTATATGGGACGACGTTATAACCTATTACGTTATATGGGACGACGTTATAAAGTATTACGTTATATGGGATGACGTTATGACGTAATAGGTTATATGGTATGAGGTTATACCGTATTACGTTAGATGGGATGACTTTATAACGTATTACGTTACATGGGATGACGTTATTTCGTATTACGTTATATGGGACGACGTTATAACGTATTACGTTATACGGGATGACGTTATAACGTAATAGGTTATATGGTATGACGTTATAACGTAGTATTTTAATGGTATGGCGTTATAACGTTATATGGTATGACGTTATAACGTATTAGGTTATATGGTATAAAGTTATAACGTATTGCGTCATATGGTATGACGTTATAATGTATTACGTTATATGGGATCACGTTATAACGTATTACGTTATATGGTATGACGTTATAACGTAATATTTTATATGGTATGGCGTTATAACGTTACATGGTATGACGTTATAACGTAATAGGTTATATGGTATGACGTCATACCCTATTAAGTTATATGGGATGACGTTATAACGTAATAGGTTATATGGTATGAGGTTATACTGTATTACGTTATATGGGATGACGTTATAACGTATCACGTTATATGGTATACCGTTATAACGTATTAGGTTATATGGTATAAAGTTATGGTATAACGTATTGCGTCAGATGGTATGACGTTATAATGTATTACGTTATGTGGGATCACGTTATAACGTAATCGGTTATATGGTATGACGATATGACGTAATATTTTATATGGTATGGCGTTATGACGTTATATGGGATGACGTTATAACGTAATAGGTTATATGGTATGAGGATATACTGTATTACGTTATATGGGATGACGTTATAACGAATTACGTTATATGGGATAACGTTATAACGTATTACGTTATATGGGACGACGTTATAAAGTATTACGTTATACGGGATGACGTTATAACGTAATAGGTTATACGGGATGACGTTATAACGTAATAGGTTATATGGTATGACGTTATAACGTAGTATTTTAATGTTATGGCGTTATAACGTTATATGGTATGACGTTATAACGTATTATGTTATATGGTATGACGTTATTACGTATTGCGTTATATGGGATGACGTTATTACGTATTACGTTATATGAGACGACGTTATAACGTATTACGTTATATGGGACAACGTTATAACGTATTACGTTATACGGGATGACGTTATAACGTAATAGGTTATATGGTATGACGATATAACGTAGTATTTTATATGGTATGGCGTTATAACGTTATATGGTATGACGTTATAACGTATTACGTTATATGGGACGACGTTATAAAGTAGTACGTTATATGGGATGACGTTATTACATAATAGGTTATATGGTATGAGCTTATACCGTATTACGTTAGATGGGATGACGTTATAACGTATTACGTTATATGGGATGACGTTATTACGTATTACGTTATATGAGACGACGTTATAACGTATTACGTTATACGGGATAACGTTATAACGTAATAGGTTATATGGTATGACGATTTAACGTAGTATTTTATATGGTATGGCGTTATAATGTCATATGGTATGACGTTATAACTTAACAGGTTATATGGTATGTGGTTATACCGTATTACGTTATATGGGACGACGTTATAAAGTATTACGTTATATGGGATGTGGTTATGACGTAATAGGTTATATGGTATGAGGTTATACCGTAGTATTTTAATGGTATGGCGTTATAACGTTACATGGTATGACGTTATAACGTATTACGTTAGATGGGATGACTTTATAACGTATTACGTTACATGGGATGACGTTATTTCGTATTACTCTATATGGGACGACGTTATAACGTATTACGTTATATGGGGCGACGTTATAAAGTATTACGTTATATGGGATGACGTTATTACGTAATAGGTTATATGGTATGAGGTTATACCGTATTACGTTAGATGGGATGACTTTATAACGTATTACGTTATATGGGACGACATTCTAACGTATTACGTTATACGGGATGACGTTATTACGTATTACGTTATATGGGACGACGTTATAACCTATTACGTTATATGGGACGACGTTATAAAGTATTACGTTATATGGGATGACGTTATGACGTAATAGGTTATATGGTATGAGGTTATACCGTATTACGTTAGATGGGATGACTTTATAACGTATTACGTTACATGGGATGACGTTATTTCGTATTACTTTATATGGGACGACGTTATAACGTATTACGTTATATGGGACGACGTTATAACGTATTACGTTATACGGGATGACGTTATAACGTAATAGGTTATATGGTATGACGTTATAACGTAGTATTTTAATGGTATGGCGTTATAACGTTATATGGTATGACGTTATAACGTATTAGGTTATATGGTATAAAGTTATAACGTATTGCGTCATATGGTATGACGTTATAATGTATTACGTTATATGGGATCACGTTATAACGTATTACGTTATATGGTATGACGTTATAACGTAATATTTTATATGGTATGGCGTTATAACGTTACATGGTATGACGTTATAACGTAATAGGTTATATGGTATGACGTCATACCCTATTAAGTTATATGGGATGACGTTATAACGTAATAGGTTATATGGTATGAGGTTATACTGTATTACGTTATATGGGATGACGTTATAACGTATCACGTTATATGGTATACCGTTATAACGTATTAGGTTATATGGTATAAAGTTATGGAATAACGTATTGCGTCAGATGGTATGACGTTATAATGTATTACGTTATGTGGGATCACGTTATAACGTAATCGGTTATATGGTATGACGATATGACGTAATATTTTATATGGTATGGCGTTATGACGTTATATGGGATGACGTTATAACGTAATAGGTTATATGGTATGAGGATATACTGTATTACGTTATATGGGATGACGTTATAACGAATTACGTTATATGGGATAACGTTATAACGTATTACGTTATATGGGACGACGTTATAAAGTATTACGTTAAACGGGATGACGTTATAACGTAATAGGTTAAATGGTATGACGTTATAACGTAGTATTTTAATGGTATGGCGTTATAACGTAATATGTTATGACGTTATAACGTATTACGCTATATGGTATGACGTTATAACGCATTACGTTATATGGGACGACATTATAACGTATTACGTTATATGGGATTACGTTATTACGTATTACGTTATATGGGACGACGTTATAACGTATAACGTCATATAGGACGACGTTATAAAGTATTACGTTATATGGGATGACGTTATAACGTATTACGTTATATGGGACGACATTATACCGTATTACGTTAGATGGGATGACGTTATAACGTATTACGTTACATGGGATGATGTTATTACGTATTACGTTAGATGGGTGGCCGTTATAACGTATTACGTTACATGTGATTATGTTATTACGTATTACGTTATATGGGACGACGTTATAACGTATTACGTTATATGGGACGACGTTATAACGTATTACGTTATACGGGATGACGTTATAACGTAATAGGTTATATGGTATGTCGTTATAACGTAGTATTTTAATGGTATGGCGTTATAACGTTACATGGTATGACGTTATAACGTATTACGTTATATGGTATGTCGTTATAACGTATTACGTTATATGGGACGACATTATAACGTATTACGTTATATGGGATGACGTTATTACGTATTACGTTATATGGGTCGACGTTATAACGTGTTACGTTATATGGGACGACGTTATAAAGTATTACGTTATATGGGATGACGTTATAACGTAATAGGTTATATGGTATGACGTTATAACGTAGTATTTTAATGGTATGGCGTTATAACGTTACATGGTATGACGTTATAACGTATTACGTTATATGGTATGACGTTATAACGTATTACGTTATATGGGACGACGTTATAACGTATTACGTTACATGGGATGATGTTATTACGTAATACGTTATATGGGACAACGTTATAACGTATTACGTTATATGGGACGACGTTATAACGTATTACGTTACATGGTATGACGTTATAACGTATTACGTTATATGGGACGACGTTATAACGTATTACGTTATATGGGACGACGTTATAAAGTATTACGTTATATGGGATGAAGTTGTAACGTAACAGGTTATATGGTATGACGTTATAACGTAGTATTTTAATGGTATGGCGATATAACGTTACATGGTATGACGTTATAACGTATTACGTTATATGGGACGACGTTATAACGTATTACGTTACATGGGATGGCGTTATTACGTATTACGTTATATGGGTCGACGTTATAACGTATTACGTTATATGGGACGACGTTATAACGTATTACGATATATGGTATGACGTTATAACGTATTACGTTATATGGGACGACGTTATAACGTATTACGTAATATGGGACGACGTTATAAAGTATTACGTTATATGGGATGAAGTTATAACGTAATAGATTATATGGTATGACGTTATAACGTAGTATTTTAATGGTATGGCGTTATAACGTTACATGGCATGACGTTATAACGTATTACGTTATATGGGACGACGTTATAACGTATTACGTTATATGGGACGACGTTGTAACGTATTACGTTATACGGGATGACGTTATAATGTAATAGGTTATATGGTATGACGTTATAACGTTGTATTTTAATGGTATGGCGTTATAACGTTATATGGTATGACGTTATAACGTATTACGTTATATAGTATGACGTTATAGCGCATTACGTTATATGGGACGACATTATAACGTATTACGTTATATGGGATGACGTTATTACCTATTACGTTATATGGGACGACGTTATAACGTATTACGTAATACGGGATGACGTTATAACGTAATAGGTTATATGGTATGACGTTATAACGTAGTATTTTAATGGTATGGCGTTATAACGTTATATGGTATGACGTTATAACGTATAACGTTATATGGTATGACGTTATAACGTATTACGTTATATGGGACGACTTTATAACATACTACGTTATATGGGATGACGTTATTACGTATTACGTTATATGGGACGACGTTATAACGTATTACGTTATATGGGACGACGTTATAAAGTATTACGTTATATGGGATGACGTTATTACGTAATAGGTTATATGGTATGAGCTTATACCGTATTACGTTAGATGGGATGACGTTATAACGTATTACGTTATATGGGATGACGTTATTACGTATTACGTTATATGGGACGACGTTATAACGTGTTACGTTATATGGGACGATGTTATAACGTATTACGTTATACGGGATGACGTTATAACGTAATAGGTTATATGGTATGACGTTATAACGTAGTATTTTAATGGTATGGCGTTATAACGTTATATGGTATGACGTTATAACGTATTATGTTATATGGTATGACGTTATTACGTATTGCGTTATATGGGATGACGTTATTACGTATTACGTTATATGAGACGACGTTATAACGTATTACGTTATATGGGCCAACGTTATAACGTATTACGTTATACGGGATGACGTTATAACGTAATAGGTTATATGGTATGACGATATAACGTAGTATTTTATATGGTATGGCGTTATAACGTTATATGGTATGACGTTATAACGTATTACGTTATATGGGACGACGTTATAAAGTAGTACGTTATATGGGATGACGTTATTACATAATAGGTTATATGGTATGAGCTTATACCGTATTACGTTAGATGGGATGACGTTATAACGTATTACGTTATATGGGATGACGTTATTACGTATTACGTTATATGAGACGACGTTATAACGTATTACGTTATACGGGATAACGTTATAACGTAATAGGTTATATGGTATGACGATTTAACGTAGTATTTTATATGGTATGGCGTTATAACGTCATATGGTATGACGTTATAACTTAACAGGTTATATGGTATGAGGTTATACCGTATTACGTTATATGGGACGACGTTATAAAGTATTACGTTATATGGGATGTGGTTATGACGTAATAGGTTATATGGTATGAGGTTATACCGTAGTATTTTAATGGTATGGCGTTATAACGTTACATGGTATGACGTTATAACGTATTACGTTAGATGGGATGACTTTATAACGTATTACGTTACATGGGATGACGTTATTTCGTATTACTCTATATGGGACGACGTTATAACGTATTACGTTATATGGGGCGACGTTATAAAGTATTACGTTATATGGGATGACGTTATTACGTAATAGGTTATATGGTATGAGGTTATACCGTATTACGTTAGATGGGATGACTTTATAACGTATTACGTTATATGGGACGACATTGTAACGTATTACGTTATATGGGATGACGTTATTACGTATTACGTTATATGGGACGACGTTATAACCTATTACGTTATATGGGACGACGTTATAAAGTATTACGTTATATGGGATGACGTTATGACGTAATAGGTTATATGGTATGAGGTTATACTGTATTACGTTAGATGGGATGACTATAACGTATTACGTTACATGGGATGACGTTATTTCGTATTACTTTATATGGGACGACGTTATAACGTATTACGTTATATGGGACGACGTTATAACGTATTACGTTATACGGGATGACGTTATAACGTAATAGGTTATATGGTATGACGTTATAACGTAGTATTTTAATGGTATGGCGTTATAACGTTATATGGTATGACGTTACAACGTATTAGGTTATATGGTATAAAGTTATAACGTATTGCGTCATATGGTATGACGTTATAATGTATTACGTTATATGGGATCACGTTATAACGTATTACGTTATATGGTATGACGTTATAACGTAATATTTTATATGGTATGGCGTTATAACGTTACATGGTATGACGTTATAACGTAATAGGTTATATGGTATGACGTCATACCCTATTAAGTTATATGGGATGACGTTATAACGTAATAGGTTATATGGTATGAGGTTATACTGTATTACGTTATATGGGATGACGTTATAACGTATCACGTTATATGGTATACCGTTATAACGTATTAGGTTATATGGTATAAAGTTATGGTATAACGTATTGCGTCAGATGGTATGACGTTATAATGTATTACGTTATGTGGGATCACGTTATAACGTAATCGGTTATATGGTATGACGATATGACGTAATATTTTATATGGTATGGCGTTATGACGTTATATGGGATGACGTTATAACGAATTACGTTATATGGGATAACGTTATAACGTATTACGTTATATGAGACGACGTTATAAAGTATTACGTTATACGGGATGACGTTATAACGTAATAGGTTAAATGGTATGACGTTATAACGTAGTATTTTAATGGTATGGCGTTATAACGTAATATGTTATGACGTTATAACGTATTACGCTATATGGTGTGACGTTATAACGCATTACGTTATATGGGACGACATTATAACGTATTACGTTATATGGGATTACGTTATTACGTATTACGTTATATGGGACGACGTTATAACGTATAACGTCATATAGGACGACGTTATAAAGTATTACGTTATATGGGATGACGTTATAACGTATTACGTTATATGGGACGACATTATACCGTATTACGTTAGATGGGATGACGTTATAACGTATTACGTTACATGGGATGATGTTATTACGTATTACGTTAGATGGGTGGCCGTTATAACGTATTACGTTACATGTGATTATGTTATTACGTATTACGTTATATGGGACGACGTTATAACGTATTACGTTATATGGGACGACGTTATAACGTATTACGTTATACGGGATGACGTTATAACGTAATAGGTTATATGGTATGTCGTTATAACGTAGTATTTTAATGGTATGGCGTTATAACGTTACATGGTATGACGTTATAACGTATTACGTTATATGGTATGTCGTTATAACGTATTACGTTATATGGGACGACATTATAGCGTATTACGTTATATGGGATGACGTTATTACGTATTACGTTATATGGGTCGACGTTATAACGTGTTACGTTATATGGGACGACGTTATAAAGTATTACGTTATATGGGATGACGTTATAACGTAATAGGTTATATGGTATGACGTTATAACGTAGTATTTTAATGGTATGGCGTTATAACGTTACATGGTATGACGTTATAACGTATTACGTTATATGGTATGACGTTATAACGTATTACGTTATATGGGACGACGTTATAACGTATTACGTTACATGGGATGATGTTATTACGTAATACGTTATATGGGACAACGTTATAACGTATTACGTTATATGGGACGACGTTATAACGTATTACGTTACATGGTATGACGTTATAACGTATTACGTTATATGGGACGACGTTATAACGTATTACGTTATATGGGACGACGTTATAAAGTATTACGTTATATGGGATGAAGTTGTAACGTAACAGGTTATATGGTATGACGTTATAACGTAGTATTTTAATGGTATGGCGTTATAACGTTACATGGTATGACGTTATAACGTATTACGTTATATGGGACGACGTTATAACGTATTACGTTATATGGTATGACGTTATACCGTATTACGTTAGATGGGATGACGTTATAACGTATTACGTTATATGGGATGACGTTATTACGTATTACGTTATATGGGACGACGTTATAAGGTGTTACGTTATATGGGACGACGTTATAACGTATTACGTTATACGGGATGACGTTATAACGTAATAGGTTATATGGTATGATGTTATAACGTAGTATTTTAATGGTATGGCGTTATAACGTTATATGGTATGACGTTATAACGTATTACGTTATATGGTATGACGTTATTACGTATTGCGTTATATGGGATGACGTTATTACGTATTACGTTATATGAGACGACGTTATAACGTATTACGTTATATGGGACAAGGTTATAACGTATTACGTTATACGGGATGACGTTATATCGTAATAGGTTATATGGTATGACGATATAACGTAGTATTTTATATGGTATGGCGTTATAACGTTATATGGTATGACGTTATAACGTATTACGTTATATGGGACGACGTTATAAAGTATTACGTTATATGGGATGACGTTATTACGTAATAGGTTATATGGTATAAGCTTATACCGTATTACGTTAGGTCGGATGACGTTATAACGTATTACGTTATATGGGATGACGTTATTACGTATTACGTTATATGAGACGACGTTATAACGTATTACGTTATACGGGATGACGTTATAACGTAATAGGTTATATGGTATGACGATTTAAAGTAGTATTTTATATGGTATGGCGCTATAACGTCATATGGTATGACGTTATAACTTAACAGGTTATATAGTATGAGGTTATACCGTATTACGTTATATGGGACGACGTTATAAAGTATTACGTTATATGGGATGTGGTTATGACGTAATAGGTTATATGGTATGAGGTTATACCGTATTACGCTAGATGGGATGACGTTATAACGTATTACGTTATATGGGACGACTTTATAACATATTACGTTATGGGATGACGTTATTACGTATTACGTTATATGGGACGACGTTATAACGTATTACGTTATATGGGACGACGTTATAACGTATTACGTTATACGGGATCACGTTATAACGTAATAGGTTATATGGTATGACGATATAACGTAATATTTTATATGGTATGGCGTTATAACGTTATATGGTATGACGTTATAACTTAATAGGTTATATGGTATGAGGTTATACCGTGTTACGTTATATGGGATGACATTATAACGTATTACGTTGTATGGGATAACGTTATAACGTACTACGTTATATGGGACGACATTATAACGTATTACGTTATATGGTATGACGTTATAACGTAATATTTTATATGGTATGGCGTTATAACGTTACATGGTATGACGTTATAACGTAATATGTTATATGGTATGACGTTATACCCTATTAAGTTATATGGGATGACGTTATAACGTAATAGGTTATATGGTATGAGCTTATACCGTATTACGTTAGATGGGATGACGTTATAACGTATTACGTTATATGGGATGACGTTATTACGTATTACGTTATATGGGACGACGTTATAAGGTGTTACGTTATATGGGACGACGTTATAACGTATTACGTTATACGGGATGACGTTATTACGTAATAGGTTATATGGTATGAGCTTATACCGTATTACGTTAGATGGGATGACGTTATAACGTATTACGTTATATGGGATGACGTTATTACGTATTACGTTAAATGGGACGACGTTATAACGTGTTACGTTATATGGGACGATGTTATAACGTATTACGTTATACGGGATGACGTTATAACGTAATAGGTTATATGGTATGACGTTATAACGTAGTATTTTAATGGTATGGCGTTATAACGTTATATGGTATGACGTTATAACGTATTATGTTATATGGTATGACGTTATTACGTATTGCGTTATATGGGATGACGTTATTACGTATTACGTTATATGAGACGACGTTATAACGTATTACGTTATATGGGTCAACGTTATAACGTATTACGTTATACGGGATGACGTTATAACGTAATAGGTTATATGGTATGACGATATAACGTAGTATTTTATATGGTATGGCGTTATAACGTTATATGGTATGACGTTATAACGTATTACGTTATATGGGAGGACGTTATAAAGTAGTACGTTATATGGGATGACGTTATTACATAATAGGTTATATGGTATGATCTTATACCGTATTACGTTAGATGGGATGACGTTATAACGTATTACGTTATATGGGATGACGTTATTACGTATTACGTTATATGAGACGACGTTATAACGTATTACGTTATACGGGATAACGTTATAACGTAATAGGTTATATGGTATGACGATTTAACGTAGTATTTTATATGGTATGGCGTTATAACGTCATATGGTATGACGTTATAACTTAACAGGTTATATGGTATGAGGTTATACCGTATTACGTTATATGGGACGACGTTATAAAGTATTACGTTATATGGGATGTGGTTATGACGTAATAGGTTATATGGTATGAGGTTATACCGTAGTATTTTAATGGTATGGCGTTATAACGTTACATGGTATGACGTTATAACGTATTACGTTAGATGGGATGACTTTATAACGTATTACGTTACATGGGATGACGTTATTTCGTATTACTCTATATGGGACGACGTTATAACGTATTACGTTATATGGGGCGACGTTATAAAGTATTACGTTATATGGGATGACGTTATTACGTAATAGGTTATATGGTATGAGGTTATACCGTATTACGTTAGATGGGATGACTTTATAACGTATTACGTTATATGGGACGACATTGTAACGTATTACGTTATATGGGATGACGTTATTACGTATTACGTTATATGGGACGACGTTATAACCCATTACGTTATATGGGACGACGTTATAAAGTATTACGTTATATGGGATGACGTTATGACGTAATAGGTTATATGGTATGAGGTTATACCGTATTACGTTAGATGGTATGACTTTATAACGTATTACGTTACATGGGATGACGTTATTTCGTATTACTTTATATGGGACGACGTTATAACGTATTACGTTATATGGGACGACGTTATAACGTATTACGTTATACGGGATGACGTTATAACGTAATAGGTTATATGGTATGACGTTATAACGTAGTATTTTAATGGTATGACGTTATAACGTTATATGGTATGACGTTATAACGTATTAGGTTATATGGTATAAAGTTATAACGTATTGCGTCATATGGTATGACGTTATAATGTATTACGTTATATGGGATCACGTTATAACGTATTACGTTATATGGGACGACGTTATAAAGTATTACGTTATACGGGATGACGTTATAACGTAATAGGTTATATGGTATGACGTTATAACGAATTACGTTATATGGGATAACGTTATAACGTATTACGTTATATGGGACGACGTTATAAAGTATTACGTTATACGGGATGACGTTATAACGTAATAGGTTAAATGGTATGACGTTATAACGTAGTATTTTAATGGTATGGCGTTATAACGTAATATGTTATGACGTTATAACGTATTACGCTATATGGTATGGCGTTATAACGTTACATGGTATGACGTTATAACGTAATAGGTTATATGGTATGACGTCATACCCTATTAAGTTATATGGGATGACGTTATAACGTAATAGGTTATATGGTATGAGGTTATACTGTATTACGTTATATGGGATGACGTTATAACGTATCACGTTATATGGTATACCGTTATAACGTATTAGGTTATATGGTATAAAGTTATGGTATAACGTATTGCGTCAGATGGTATGACGTTATAATGTATTACGTTATGTGGGATCACGTTATAACGTAATCGGTTATATGGTATGACGATATGACGTAATATTTTGTATGGTATGGCGTTATGACGTTATATGGTATGATGTTATAACGTAATAGGTTATATGGTATGAGGTTATACCGTATTACGTTATATGGGATGACGTTATAACGAATTACGTTATATGGGATAACGTTATAACGTATTACGTTATATGGGACGACGTTATAAAGTATTACGTTATACGGGATGACGTTATAACGTAATAGGTTAAATGGTATGACGTTATAACGTAGTATTTTAATGGTATGGCGTTATAACGTAATATGTTATGACGTTATAACGTATTACGCTATATGGTATGACGTTATAACGCATTACGTTATATGGGACGACATTATAACGTATTACGTTATATGGGATTACGTTATTACGTATTACGTTATATGGGACGACGTTATAACGTATAACGTCATATAGGACGACGTTATAAAGTATTACGTTATATGGGACGACGTTATAACGTATTACGTTATATGGGACGACATTATACCGTATTACGTTAGATGGGATGACGTTATAACGTATTACGTTACATGGGATGATGTTATTACGTATTACGTTAGATGGGTGGCCGTTATAACGTATTACGTTACATGTGATTTTGTTATTACGTATTACGTTATATGGGACGACGTTATAACGTATTACGTTATATGGGACGACGTTATAACGTATTACGTTATACGGGATGACGTTATAACGTAATAGGTTATATGGTATGTCGTTATAACGTAGTATTTTAATGGTATGGCGTTATAACGTTACATGGTATGACGTTATAACGTATTACGTTATATGGTATGTCGTTATAACGTATTACGTTATATGGGACGACATTATAACGTATTACGTTATATGGTATGACGTTATAACGTATTACGTTATATGGTATGACGTTATAACGTATTACGTTATATGGGACGACGTTATAACGTATTACGTTACATGGGATGATGTTATTACGTAATACGTTATATGGGACAACGTTATAACGTATTACGTTATATGGGACGACGTTATAACGTATTACGTTACATGGTATGACGTTATAACGTATTACGTTATATGGGGCGACGTTATAACGTATTACGTTATATGGGACGACGTTATAAAGTATTACGTTATATGGGATGAAGTTGTAACGTAACAGGTTATATGGTATGACGTTATAACGTAGTATTTTAATGGTATGGCGTTATAACGTTACATGGTATGACGTTATAACGTATTACGTTATATGGGACGACGTTATAACGTATTACGTTATATGGTATGACGTTATACCGTATTACGTTAGATGGGATGACGTTATAACGTATTACGTTATATGGGATGACGTTATTACGTATTACGTTATATGGGACGACGTTATAAGGTGTTACGTTATATGGGACGACGTTATAACGTATTACGTTATACGGGATGACGTTATAACGTAATAGGTTATATGGTATGACGTTATAACGTAGTATTTTAATGTTATGGCGTTATAACGTTATATGGTATGACGTTATAACGTATTACGTTATATGGTATGACGTTATTACGTATTGCGTTATATGGGATGACGTTATTACGTATTACGTTATATGAGACGACGTTATAACGTATTACGTTATATGGGACAAGGTTATAACGTATTACGTTATACGGGATGACGTTATAACGTAATAGGTTATATGGTATGACGATATAACGTAGTATTTTATATGGTATGGCGTTATAACGTTATATGGTATGACGTTATAACGTATTACGATATATGGGACGACGTCATAAAGTATTACGTTATATGGGATGACGTTATTACGTAATAGGTTATATGGTATGAGCTTATACCGTATTACGTTAGGTCGGATGACGTTATAACGTATTACGTTATATGGGATGACGTTATTACGTATTACGTTATATGAGACGACGTTATAACGTATTACGTTATACGGGATGACGTTATAACGTAATAGGTTATATGGTATGACGATTTAACGTAGTATTTTATATGGTATGGCGTTATAACGTCATATGGTATGACGTTATAACTTAACAGGTTATATGGTATGAGGTTATACCGTATTACGTTATATGGGACGACGTTATAAAGTATTACGTTATATGGGATGTGGTTATGACGTAATAGGTTATATGGTATGAGGTTATACCGTATTACGCTAGATGGGATGACGTTATAACGTATTACGTTATATGGGACGACTTTATAACATATTACGTTATATGGGATGACGTTATTACGTATTACGTTATATGGGACGACGTTATAACGTATTACGTTATATGGGACGACGTTATAACGTATTACGTTATACGGGATCACGTTATAACGTAATAGGTTATATGGTATGACGATATAACGTAATATTTTATATGGTATGGCGTTATAACGTTATATGGTATGACGTTATAACTTAATAGGTTATATGGTATGAGGTTATACCGTGTTACGTTATATGGGATGACTTTATAACGTATTACGTTATATGGGATAACGTTATAACGTACTACGTTATATGGGACGACATTATAACGTATTACGTTATATGGTATGACGTTATAACGTAATATTTTATATGGTATGGCGTTATAACGTTACATGGTATGACGTTATAACGTAATATGTTATATGGTATGACGTTATACCCTATTAAGTTATATGGGATGACGTTATAACGTAATAGGTTATATGGTATGAGCTTATACCGTATTACGTTAGATGGGATGACGTTATAACGTATTACGTTATATGGGATGACATTATAACGTATTACGTTATATGGGATGACGTTATTACGTATTACGTTATATGAGACGACGTTATAACGTATTACGTTATACGGGATGACGTTATAACGTAATAGGTTATATGGTATGACGATTTAACGTAGTATTTTATATGGTATGGCGTTATAACGTCATATGGTATGACGTTATAACTTAACAGGTTATATGGTATGAGGTTATACCGTATTACGTTATATGGGACGACGTTATAAAGTATTACGTTATATGGGATGTGGTTATGACGTAATAGGTTATATGGTATGAGGTTATACCGTATTACGCTAGATGTGATGACGTTATAACGTATTACGTTACATGGGATGACGTTATTACGTATTACGATATATGGGACGACGTTATAAGGTATTACGTTATATGGGACGACGTTATAACGAATTACGTTATACGGGATTACGTTATAACGTAACAGGTTATATGGTATGACGTTATAACGTAGTATTTTAATGGTATGGCGTTATAACGTTATATGGTATGACGTTATAAAGTATTACGTTATGTGGTATGACGTTATTACGTATTACGTTATATGGGACGACGTTATAACGTATTACGTTATATGGGACGACGTTATAACGTATTACGTTATACGGGATGACGTTATAATGTAATAGGTTATATGGTATGACGTTATAACGTAGTATTTTAATGGTATGGCGTTATAACGTTATATGGTATGACGTTATAACGTATTACGTTATATGGTATGACGTTATAACGTATTACGTTATATGGGACGACTTTATAACATATTACGTTATATGGGATGACGTTATTACGTATTACGTTATATGGGACGACGTTATAACGTATTACGTTATATGGGACGACGTTATAAAGTATTACGTTATATGGGATGACGTTATTACGTAATAGGTTATATGGTATGAGCTTATACCGTATTACGTTAGATGGGATGACGTTATAACGTAGTATTTTAACGGTATGGCTTTATAACGTTATATGGTATGACGTTATAACGTATTACGTTACATGGGATGACGTTATTTCGTATTACTTTATATGGGACGACGTTATAACGTATTACGTTATATGGGACGACGTTATAACGTATTACGTTATACGGCATCACGTTATAACGTAATAGGTTATATGGTATGACGATATAACGTAATATTTTATATGGTATGGCGTTATAACGTCATATGGTATGGCGTTATAACGTCACATGGTATGACGTTATAACTCAACAGGTTATATGGTATGAGGTTATACCGTATTATGTTATATGAGACGACGTTATAACATATTACGTTATATGGGACGACGTTATAACGTATTACGTTATACGGGATGACGTTGTAACGTAATAGGTTATATGGTATGACGTTATAACGTAGTATTTTAATGGTATGGCGTTATAACGTTATATGGTATGACGTTATAACGTATTACGTTATATGGTATGACGTTATTACGTATTGCGTTATATGGGATGACGTTATTACGTATTACGTTATATGAGACGACGTTATAACGTATTACGTTATATGGGACAACGTTATAACGTATTACGTTATACGGGATGACGTTATAACGTAATAGGTTATATGGTATGACGATATAACGTAGTATTTTATATGGTATGGCGTTAGAACGTTATTTGGTATGACGTTATAACGTATTACGTTATATGGGACGACGTTATAAAGTATTACGTTATATGGGATGACGTTATTACGTAATAGGTTATATGGAATGAGCTTATACCGTATTACGTTAGGTCGGATGACGTTATAACGTATTACGTTATATGGGATGACGTTATTACGTATTACGTTATATGAGACGACGTTATAACGTATTACGTTATATGGGACGACGTTATAACGTATTACGTTATACGGGATGACGTTATAACGTAATAGGTTATATGGTATGACGATATAACGTAGTATTTTATATGGTATGGCGTTATAACGTTATATGGTATGACGTTATAACGTATTACGTTATATGGGACGACGTTATAAAGTATTACGTTATATGGGATGACGTTATTACGTAATAGGTTATATGGTATGAGCTTATACCGTATTACGTTAGGTCGGATGACGTTATGACGTATTACGTTACATGTGATTATGTTATTACGTATTACGTTATATGGGACGACGTTATAACGTATTACGTTATACGGGATGACATTATAACGTAATAGGTTATATGGTATGTCGTTATAACGTAGTATTTTAATGGTATGGCGTTATAACGTTACATGGTATGACGTTATAACGTATTACGTTATATGGTATGTCGTTATAACGTATTACGTTATATGGGACGACATTATAACGTATTACGTTATATGGGATGACGTTATTACGTATTACGTTATATGGGTCGACGTTATAACGTGTTACGTTATATGGGACGACGTTATAAAGTATTACGTTATATGGGATGACGTTATAACGTAATAGGTTATATGGTATGACGTTATAACGTATTATTTTAATGGTATGGCGTTATAACGTTACATGGTATGACGTTATAACGTATTACGTTATATGGTATGACGTTATAACGTATTACGTTATATGGGACGACGTTATAACGTATTACGTTACATGGGATGATGTTATTACGTAATACGTTATATGGGACAACGTTATAACTTATTACGTTATATGGGACGACGTTATAACGTATTACGTTACATGGTATGACGTTATAACGTATTACGTTATATGGGACGACGTTATAACGTATTACGTTATATGGGACGACGTTATAAAGTATTACGTTATATGGGATGAAGTTGTAACGTAACAGGTTATATGGTATGACGTTATAACGTAGTATTTTAATGGTATGGCGTTATAACGTTACATGGTATGACGTTATAACGTATTACGTTATATGGGACGACGTTATAACGTATTACGTTATATGGTATGACGTTATACCGTATTACGTTAGATGGGATGACGTTATAACGTATTACGTTATATGGGATGACGTTATTACGTATTACGTTATATGGGACGACGTTATAAGGTGTTACGTTATATGGGACGACGTTATAACGTATTACGTTATACGGGATGACGTTATAACGTAATAGGTTATATGGTATGACGTTATAACGTAGTATTTTAATGGTATGGCGTTATAACGTTATATGGTATGACGTTATAACGTATTACGTTATATGGTATGACGTTATTACGTATTGCGTTATATGGGATGACGTTATTACGTATTACGTTATATGAGACGACGTTATAACGTATTACGTTATATGGGACAACGTTATAACGTATTACGTTATACGGGATGACGTTATAACGTAATAGGTTATATGGTATGACGATATAACGTAGTATTTTATATGGTATGGCGTTATAACGTTATATGGTATGACGTTATAACGTATTACGTTATACGGGACGACGTTATAAAGTATTACGTTATATGGGATGACGTTATTACGTAATAGGTTATATGGTATGAGCTTATACCGTATTACGTTAGGTCGGATGACGTTATAACGTATTACGTTATATGGGATGACGTTATTACGTATTACGTTATATGAGACGACGTTATAACGTATTACGTTATACGGGATGACGTTATAACGTAATAGGTTATATGGTATGACGATTTAACGTTGTATTTTATATGGTATGGCGTTATAACGTCATATGGTATGACGTTATAACTTAACAGGTTATATGGTATGAGGTTATACCGTATTACGTTATATGGGACGACGTTATAAAGTATTACGTTATATGGGATGTGGTTATGACGTAATAGGTTATATGGTATGAGGTTATACCGTATTGCGCTAGATGGGATGACGTTATAACGTATTACGTTATATGGGACGACTTTATAACATATTACGTTATATGGGATGACGTTATTACGTATTACGTTATATGGGACGACGTTATAACGTATTACGTTATATGGGACGACGTTATAACGTATTACGTTATACGGGATCACGTTATAACGTAATAGGTTATATGGTATGACGATATAACGTAATATTTTATATGGTATGGCGTTATAACGTTATATGGTATGACGTTATAACTTAATAGGTTATATGGTATGAGGTTATACCGCGTTACGTTATATGGGATGACATTATAACGTATTACGTTATATGGGATAACGTTATAACGTACTACGTTATATGGGACGACATTATAACGTATTACGTTATATGGTATGACGTTATAACGTAATATTTTATATGGTATGGCGTTATAACGTTACATGGTATGACGTTATAACGTAATATGTTATATGGTATGACGTTATACCCTATTAAGTTATATGGGATGACGTTATAACGTAATAGGTTATATGGTATGAGCTTATACCGTATTACGTTAGATGGGATGACGTTATAACGTATTACGTTATATGGGATGACGTTATTACGTATTACGTTATATGGGACGACGTTATAAGGTGTTACGTTATATGGGACGACGTTATAACGTATTACGTTATACGGGATGACGTTATAACGTAATAGGTTATATGGTATGACGTTATAATGTAGTATTTTAATGGTATGGCGTTATAACGATATATGGTATGACGTTATAACGTATTACGTTATATGGTATGACGTTATTACGTATTGCGTTATATGGGATGACGTTATTACGTATTACGTTATATGAGACGACGTCATAACGTATTACGTTATATGGGACAACGTTATAACGTATTACGTAATACGGAATGACGTTATAACGTAATAGGTTATATGGTATGACGATATAGCGTAGTATTTTATATGGTATGGCGTTATAACGTTATATGGTATGACGTTATAACGTATTACGTTATATCGGACGACGTTATAAAGTATTACGTTATATGGGATGACGTTATTACGTAATAGGTTATATGGTATGAGCTTATACCGTATTACGTTAGATGGGATGACGTTATAACGTATTACGTTATATGGGATGACGTTATTACGTATTACGTTATATGAGACGACGTTATAACGTATTACGTTATACGGGATGACGTTATAACGTAATAGGTTATATGGTATGACGTTATAACGTAGTATTTTATATGGTATGGCGTTATAACGTCATATGGTATGACGTTATAACTTAACAGGTTATATGGTATGAGGTTATACCGTATTACGTTATATGGGACGACGTTATAAAGTATTACGTTATATGGGATGTGGTTATGACGTAATAGGTTATATGGTATGAGGTTATACCGTATTACGCTAGATGGGATGACGTTATAACGTATTACGTTACATGGGATGACGTTATTACGTATTACGTTATATGTTACGACGTTATAAGGTATTACGTTATATGGGACGACGTTATAACGAATTACGTTATACGGGATTACGTTATAACGTAATAGGTTATATGGTATGACGTTATAACGCAGTATTTTAATGGTATGGCGTTATAACGTTATATGGTATGACGTTATAACGTATTACGTTATATGGTATGACGTTATTACGTATTACGTTATATGGGACGACGTTATAACGTATTACGTTATATCGAACGACGTTATAACGTATTACGTTATACGGGATGACGTTATAACGTAATAGGTTATATGGGACGACGTTATAAAGTATTACGTTATATGGGATGACGTTATGGCGTAATAGGTTATATGGTATGACGTTATTACGTAGTATTTTAATGGTATGGCGTTATAACGTTATGTGGTATGACGTTAGAACGTATTACGTTATATGGTATGACGTTATAACGTATTACGTTATATGGGACGACATTATTACGTATTACGTTATATGGGATGACGTTATTACGTATTACGTTATATGGGACGACGTTATAACCTATTACGTTATATGGGATGACGTTATAACGTATTACGTTATACGGGATTACGTTATAACGTAATAGGTTATATGGTATGACGTTATAACGTAGTATTTTAATGGTATGGCGTCATAACGTTATATGGTATGACGTTATAACGTATTACGTTATATGGTATGACGTTATTACATATTACGTTATATAGGACGACGTTATAACGTATTACGTTACATGGGATGACGTTATTACGTATTACGTTATATGGGACGACGTTATAACGTATTACGTTATATGGGACGACGTTATAACGTATTACGTTATACGGGATGACGTTATAACGTAATAGGTTATATGGTATGGCGTTATAACGTAGTATTTTAATGGTATGGCGTTATAACGTTACATGGTATGATGTTATAACGTATTACGTTATATGGGACGACGTTATAACGTATTACGTTATATGGGACGACTTTATAATGTAATAGGTTATATGGTATGACGTTATAACGTAGTATTTTAATGGTATGGCGTTATAACGTTACATGGTATGACGTTATAACGTATTACGTTATATGGGACGACGTTATAACGCATTACGTTATATGGGACGACATTATAACGTATTACGTTATATAGTATGACGTTATAACGTATTACGTTATATGGTATGACGTTATAACGTATTACGTCATATGGGACGACGTTATAACGTATTAAGTTACATGGGATGATGTTATTACGTATTACGTTATATGGGACGACGTTATAACGTATTACGTTATATGGGACGACGTTGTAACGTATTACGTTATACGGGATGACGTTATAGCGTAATAGGTTATATGGTATGACGTTATAACGTAGTATTTTAATGGTATGGCGTTATAACGTTACATGGTATGACGTTATAACGTATTACGTTATATGGGACGACGTTATAACGTATTACGTTATATGGGACGACGTTGTAACGTATTACGTTATACGGGATGACGTTATAACGTAATAGGTTATATGGTATGACGTTATAACGTAGTATTTTAATGGTATGGCGTTATAACGTTACATGGTATGACGTTATAACGTATTACGTTATATGGGACGACGTTATAACGCATTACGTTATATGGGACGACATTATAACGTATTACGTTATATGGGATGACGTTATTACGTATTACGTTATATGGGACGACGTTATAACGTATTACGTTATATGGGACGACGTTATAAAGTATTACGTTATATGGGATGACGTTATTACGTAATAGGTTATATGGTATGAGCTCATACCGTATTACGTTAGATGGGATTACGTTATAACGTATTACGTTACATGGGATGACGTTATTACATATTACGTTATATGGGACGACGCTATAAGGTATTACGTTATATGGGACGACGTTATAACGAATTACGTTATACTGGATTACGTTATAACGTAACAGGTTATATGGTATGACGTTATAACGTAGTATTTTAATGGTATGGCGTTATAACGTTATATGGTATGACGTTATAACGTATTACGTTATATGGGATGACGTTATTACGTATTACGTTATATGAGACGACGTTATAACGTATTACGTTATATGGGATGACGTTATTATGTATTACGTTATATGAGACGACGTTATAACGTATTACGTTATACGGGATAACGTTATAACGTAATAGGTTATATGGTATGACGATATAACGTAGTATTTTATATGGTATGGCGTTATAACGTCATATGGTATGACGTTATAACTTAACAGGTTATATGGTATGAGGTTATACCGTATTACGTTATATGGGACGACGTTATAAAGTATTACGTTATATGGGATGTGGTTATGACGTAATAGGTTATATGGTATGAGGTTATACCGTATTACGCTAGATGGGATGACGTTATAACGTATTACGTTACATGGGATGACGTTATTACGTATTACGTTATATGTTACGACGTTATAAGGTATTAAGTTATATGGGACGACGTTATAACGAATTACGTTATACGGGATTACGTTATAACGTAATAGGTTATATGGTATGACGTTATAACGCAGTATTTTAATGGTATGGCGTTATAACGTTATATGGTATGACGTTATAACGTATTACGTTATATGGTATGACGTTATAACGTATTACGTTATATGGGACGACTTTATAACATATTACGTTATATGGGATGACGTTATTACGTATTACGTTATATGGGACGACGTTATAACGTATTACGTTATATGGGACGACGTTATAAAGTATTACGTTATATGGGATGACGTTATTACGTAATAGGTTATATGGTATGAGCTTATACCGTATTACGTTAGATGGGATGACGTTATAACGTAGTATTTTAACGGTATGGCTTTATAACGTTATATGGTATGACGTTATAACGTATTACGTTACATGGGATGACGTTATTTCGTATTACTTTATATGGGACGACGTTATAACGTATTACGTTATATGGGACGACGTTATAACGTATTACGTTATACGGCATCACGTTATAACGTAATAGGTTATATGGTATGACGATATAACGTAATATTTTATATGGTATGGCGTTATAACGTCATATGGTATGGCGTTATAACGTCACATGGTATGACGTTATAACTCAACAGGTTATATGGTATGAGGTTATACCGTATTATGTTATATGAGACGACGTTATAACATATTACGTTATATGGGACGACGTTATAACGTATTACGTTATACGGGATGACGTTGTAACGTAATAGGTTATATGGTATGACGTTATAACGTAGTATTTTAATGGTATGGCGTTATAACGTTATATGGTATGACGTTATAACGTATTACGTTATATGGTATGACGTTATTACGTATTGCGTTATATGGGATGACGTTATTACGTATTACGTTATATGAGACGACGTTATAACGTATTACGTTATATGGGACAACGTTATAACGTATTACGTTATACGGGATGACGTTATAACGTAATAGGTTATATGGTATGACGATATAACGTAGTATTTTATATGGTATGGCGTTAGAACGTTATTTGGTATGACGTTATAACGTATTACGTTATATGGGACGACGTTATAAAGTATTACGTTATATGGGATGACGTTATTACGTAATAGGTTATATGGAATGAGCTTATACCGTATTACGTTAGGTCGGATGACGTTATAACGTATTACGTTATATGGGATGACGTTATTACGTATTACGTTATATGAGACGACGTTATAACGTATTACGTTATATGGGACGACGTTATAACGTATTACGTTATACGGGATGACGTTATAACGTAATAGGTTATATGGTATGACGATATAACGTAGTATTTTATATGGTATGGCGTTATAACGTTATATGGTATGACGTTATAACGTATTACGTTATATGGGACGACGTTATAAAGTATTACGTTATATGGGATGACGTTATAACGTATTACGTTATATGGGACGACGTTATAACGTATTACGTTACATGGGATGATGTTATTACGTAATACGTTATATGGGACAACGTTATAACTTATTACGTTATATGGGACGACGTTATAACGTATTACGTTACATGGTATGACGTTATAACGTATTACGTTATATGGGACGACGTTATAACGTATTACGTTATATGGGACGACGTTATAAAGTATTACGTTATATGGGATGAAGTTGTAACGTAACAGGTTATATGGTATGACGTTATAACGTAGTATTTTAATGGTATGGCGTTATAACGTTACATGGTATGACGTTATAACGTATTACGTTATATGGGACGACGTTATAACGTATTACGTTATATGGTATGACGTTATACCGTATTACGTTAGATGGGTTGACGTTATAACGTATTACGTTATATGGGATGACGTTATTACGTATTACGTTATATGGGACGACGTTATAAGGTGTTACGTTATATGGGACGACGTTATAACGTATTACGTTATACGGGATGACGTTATAACGTAATAGGTTATATGGTATGACGTTATAACGTAGTATTTTAATGGTATGGCGTTATAACGTTATATGGTATGACGTTATAACGTATTACGTTATATGGTATGACGTTATTACGTATTGCGTTATATGGGATGACGTTATTACGTATTACGTTATATGAGACGACGTTATAACGTATTACGTTATATGGGACAACGTTATAACGTATTACGTTATACGGGATGACGTTATAACGTAATAGGTTATATGGTATGACGATATAACGTAGTATTTTATATGGTATGGCGTTATAACGTTATATGGTATGACGTTATAACGTATTACGTTATACGGGACGACGTTATAAAGTATTACGTTATATGGGATGACGTTATTACGTAATAGGTTATATGGTATGAGCTTATACCGTATTACGTTAGGTCGGATGACGTTATAACGTATTACGTTATATGGGATGACGTTATTACGTATTACGTTATATGAGACGACGTTATAACGTATTACGTTATACGGGATGACGTTATAACGTAATAGGTTATATGGTATGACGATTTAACGTTGTATTTTATATGGTATGGCGTTATAACGTCATATGGTATGACGTTATAACTTAACAGGTTATATGGTATGAGGTTATACCGTATTACGTTATATGGGACGACGTTATAAAGTATTACGTTATATGGGATGTGGTTATGACGTAATAGGTTATATGGTATGAGGTTATACCGTATTGCGCTAGATGGGATGACGTTATAACGTATTACGTTATATGGGACGACTTTATAACATATTACGTTATATGGGATGACGTTATTACGTATTACGTTATATGGGACGACGTTATAACGTATTACGTTATATGGGACGACGTTATAACGTATTACGTTATACGGGATCACGTTATAACGTAATAGGTTATATGGTATGACGATATAACGTAATATTTTATATGGTATGGCGTTATAACGTTATATGGTATGACGTTATAACTTAATAGGTTATATGGTATGAGGTTATACCGCGTTACGTTATATGGGATGACATTATAACGTATTACGTTATATGGGATAACGTTATAACGTACTACGTTATATGGGACGACATTATAACGTATTACGTTATATGGTATGACGTTATAACGTAATATTTTATATGGTATGGCGTTATAACGTTACATGGTATGACGTTATAACGTAATATGTTATATGGTATGACGTTATACCCTATTAAGTTATATGGGATGACGTTATAACGTAATAGGTTATATGGTATGAGCTTATACCGTATTACGTTAGATGGGATGACGTTATAACGTATTACGTTATATGGGATGACGTTATTACGTATTACGTTATATGGGACGACGTTATAAGGTGTTACGTTATATGGGACGACGTTATAACGTATTACGTTATACGGGATGACGTTATAACGTAATAGGTTATATGGTATGACGTTATAACGTAGTATTTTAATGGTATGGCGTTATAACGATATATGGTATGACGTTATAACGTATTACGTTATATGGTATGACGTTATTACGTATTGCGTTATATGGGATGACGTTATTACGTATTACGTTATATGAGACGACGTCATAACGTATTACGTTATATGGGACAACGTTATAACGTATTACGTTATACGGGATGACGTTATAACGTAATAGGTTATATGGTATGGCGTTATAACGTAGTATTTTAATGGTATGGCGTTATAACGTTACATGGTATGATGTTATAACGTATTACGTTATATGGGACGACGTTATAACGTATTACGTTATACGGGATGACGTTATAACGTAATAGGTTATATGGTATGACGTTATAACGTAGTATTTTAATGGTATGGCGTTATAACGATATATGGTATGACGTTATAACGTATTACGTTATATGGTATGACGTTATAACGTATTACGTTATATGGGACGACGTTATAACGCATTACGTTATATGGGACGACATTATAACGTATTACGTTATATAGTATGACGTTATAACGTATTACGTTATATGGTATGACGTTATAACGTATTACGTCATATGGGACGACGTTATAACGTATTAAGTTACATGGGATGATGTTATTACGTATTACGTTATATGGGACGACGTTATAACGTATTACGTTATATGGGACGACGTTGTAACGTATTACGTTATACGGGATGACGTTATAGCGTAATAGGTTATATGGTATGACGTTATAACGTAGTATTTTAATGGTATGGCGTTATAACGTTACATGGTATGACGTTATAACGTATTACGTTATATGGGACGACGTTATAACGTATTACGTTATATGGGACGACGTTGTAACGTATTACGTTATACGGGATGACGTTATAACGTAATAGGTTATATGGTATGACGTTATAACGTAGTATTTTAATGGTATGGCGTTATAACGTTACATGGTATGACGTTATAACGTATTACGTTATATGGGACGACGTTATAACGCATTACGTTATATGGGACGACATTATAACGTATTACGTTATATGGGATGACGTTATTACGTATTACGTTATATGGGACGACGTTATAACGTATTACGTTATATGGGACGACGTTATAAAGTATTACGTTATATGGGATGACGTTATTACGTAATAGGTTATATGGTATGAGCTCATACCGTATTACGTTAGATGGGATTACGTTATAACGTATTACGTTACATGGGATGACGTTATTACATATTACGTTATATGGGACGACGCTATAAGGTATTACGTTATATGGGACGACGTTATAACGAATTACGTTATACTGGATTACGTTATAACGTAACAGGTTATATGGTATGACGTTATAACGTAGTATTTTAATGGTATGGCGTTATAACGTTATATGGTATGACGTTATAACGTATTACGTTATATGGGATGACGTTATTACGTATTACGTTATATGAGACGACGTTATAACGTATTACGTTATATGGGATGACGTTATTATGTATTACGTTATATGAGACGACGTTATAACGTATTACGTTATACGGGATAACGTTATAACGTAATAGGTTATATGGTATGACGATATAACGTAGTATTTTATATGGTATGGCGTTATAACGTCATATGGTATGACGTTATAACTTAACAGGTTATATGGTATGAGGTTATACCGTATTACGTTATATGGGACGACGTTATAAAGTATTACGTTATATGGGATGTGGTTATGACGTAATAGGTTATATGGTATGAGGTTATACCGTATTACGCTAGATGGGATGACGTTATAACGTATTACGTTACATGGGATGACGTTATTACGTATTACGTTATATGTTACGACGTTATAAGGTATTACGTTATATGGGACGACGCTATAACGAATTACGTTATACGGGATTACGTTATAACGTAATAGGTTATATGGTATGACGTTATAACGCAGTATTTTAATGGTATGGCGTTATAACGTTATATGGTATGACGTTATAACGTATTACGTTATATGGTATGACGTTATTACGTATTACGTTATATGGGACGACGTTATAACGTATTACGTTATATCGAACGACGTTATAACGTATTACGTTATACGGGATGACGTTATAACGTAATAGGTTATATGGGACGACGTTATAAAGTATTACGTTATATGGGATGACGTTATGGCGTAATAGGTTATATGGTATGACGTTATTACGTAGTATTTTAATGGTATGGCGTTATAACGTTATGTGGTATGACGTTAGAACGTATTACGTTATATGGTATGACGTTATAACGTATTACGTTATATGGGACGACATTATAACGTATTACGTTATATGGGATGACGTTATTACGTATTACGTTATATGGGACGACGTTATAACCTATTACGTTATATGGGATGACGTTATAACGTATTACGTTATACGGGATTACGTTATAACGTAATAGGTTATATGGTATGACGTTATAACGTAGTATTTTAATGGTATGGCGTCATAACGTTATATGGTATGACGTTATAACGTATTACGTTATATGGTATGACGTTATTACATATTACGTTATATAGGACGACGTTATAACGTATTACGTTACATGGGATGACGTTATTACGTATTACGTTATATGGGACGACGTTATAACGTATTACGTTATATGGGACGACGTTATAACGTATTACGTTATACGGGATGACGTTATAACGTAATAGGTTATATGGTATGGCGTTATAACGTAGTATTTTAATGGTATGGCGTTATAACGTTACATGGTATGATGTTATAACGTATTACGTTATATGGGACGACGTTATAACGTATTACGTTATATGGGACGACTTTATAATGTAATAGGTTATATGGTATGACGTTATAACGTAGTATTTTAATGGTATGGCGTTATAACGTTACATGGTATGACGTTATAACGTATTACGTTATATGGGACGACGTTATAACGCATTACGTTATATGGGACGACATTATAACGTATTACGTTATATAGTATGACGTTATAACGTATTACGTTATATGGTATGACGTTATAACGTATTACGTCATATGGGACGACGTTATAACGTATTAAGTTACATGGGATGATGTTATTACGTATTACGTTATATGGGACGACGTTATAACGTATTACGTTATATGGGACGACGTTGTAACGTATTACGTTATACGGGATGACGTTATAGCGTAATAGGTTATATGGTATGACGTTATAACGTAGTATTTTAATGGTATGTCGTTATAACGTTACATGGTATGACGTTATAACGTATTACGTTATATGGGACGACGTTATAACGTATTACGTTATATGGGACGACGTTGTAACGTATTACGTTATACGGGATGACGTTATAACGTAATAGGTTATATGGTATGACGTTATAACGTAGTATTTTAATGGTATGGCGTTATAACGTTACATGGTATGACGTTATAACGTATTACGTTATATGGGACGACGTTATAACGCATTACGTTATATGGGACGACATTATAACGTATTACGTTATATGGGATGACGTTATTACGTATTACGTTATATGGGACGACGTTATAACGTATTACGTTATATGGGACGACGTTATAAAGTATTACGTTATATGGGATGACGTTATTACGTAATAGGTTATATGGTATGAGCTCATACCGTATTACGTTAGATGGGATTACGTTATAACGTATTACGTTATACGGGATGACGTTATTACATATTACGTTATATGGGACGACGCTATAAGGTATTACGTTATATGGGACGACGTTATAACGTAATAGGTTATATGGTATGACGTTATAACGTAGTATTTTAATGGTATGGCGTTATAACATTACATGGTATGACGTTATAACGTATTACGTTATATGGTATGACGTTATAACGTATTACGTTATATGGGACGACGTTATAACGTATTACGTTACATGGGATGATGTTATTACGTATTACGTTATATGGGACGACGTTATAACGTATTACGTTATATGGGACGACGTTACAACGTATTACGTTATACGGGATGACGTTATAACGTAATAGGTTATATGGTATGACGTTATAACGTAGTATTTTAATGGTATGGCGTTATAACGTTACATGCTATGACGCTATAACGTATTACGTTATATGGGACGACGTTATAACCTTTTACGTTATATGGGACGACGTTATAACGTATTACGTTACATGGGATGATGTTATTACGTATTACGTTATATGGGACGACGTTATAACGTATTACGTTATACGGGATGACTTTATAATGTAATAGGTTATATGGTATGACGTTATAACGTAGTATTTTAATGGTATGGCGTTATAACGTTATATGGTATGTCGTTATTACGTATTACGTTATATGGGACGACGTTATAACGTATTACGTTATATGGGACGACGTTATAAAGTATTACGTTATATGGGATGACGTTATTACGTAATAGGTTATATGGTATGAGCTTATACCGTATTACGTTAGATGGGATTACGTTATAACGTATTACGTTATATGGGATGACGTTATTACGTATTACGTTATATGGGACGACGTTATAACGTATTACGTTATATGGGACGACGTTATAACGTATTACGTTATACGGGACGACGTTATAACGTAATAGGTTATATGGTATGACGTTATTACGTAACAGGTTATATGGTATGAGCTTATACCGTATTACGTTATATGGGACGACGTTATAACGTATTACGTTATACGGGTTGACGTTATAACGTAATAGGTTATATGGTATGACGTTATAACGTAGTATTTTAATGGTATGGCGTTATAACGTTATATGGTATGACGTTATAACGTATTACATTATATGGTATGACGTTATTACGTATTACGTTATATGGGATGGCGTTATTACTTATTACGTTATATGAGACGACGTTATAACGTATTACGTTATATGGGACGACGTTATAACGTATTACGTTATACGGGATGACGTTATAACGTAATAGGTTATATGGTATGAGCTTATACCGTATTACGTTAGATGGGATGACGTTATAACGTATTACGTTATATGGGATGACGTTATAGTGTATTACGTTATACGGGATTACGTTATAACGTAACAGGTTATATGGTATGACGTTATAACGTAGTATTTTAATGGTATGGCGTTATAACGTTATATGGTATGACGTTATAACGTATTACGTTATATGGGATGACGTTATTACGTATTACGTTATATGAGACGACGTTATAACGTATTACGTTATACGGGATAACGTTATAACGTAATAGGTTATATGGTATGACGATATAACGTAGTATTTTATATGGTATGGCGTTATAACGTCATATGGTATGACGTTATAACTTAACAGGTTATATGGTATGAGGTTATAACGTATTACGTTATATGGGACGACGTTATAGTGTATTACGTTATACGGGATGTGGTTATGACGTAATAGGTTATATGGTATGAGGTTATACCGTATTACGCTAGATGGGATGACGTTATAACGTATTACGTTACATGGGATGACGTTATTACGTATTACGATATATGGGACGACGTTATAAGGTATTACGTTATATGGGACGACGTTATAACGAATTACGTTATACTGGATTACGTTATAACGTAACAGGTTATATGGTATGACGTTATAACGTAGTATTTTAATGGTATGGCGTTATAACGTTATATGGTATGACGTTATAACGTATTACGTTATATGGGATGACGTTATTACGTATTACGTTATATGAGACGACGTTATAACGTATTACGTTATATGGGATGACGTTATTATGTATTACGTTATATGAGACGACGTTATAACGTATTACGTTATACGGGATAACGTTATAACGTAATAGGTTATATGGTATGACGATATAACGTAGTATTTTATATGGTATGGCGTTATAACGTCATATGGTATGACGTTATAACTTAACAGGTTATATGGTATGAGGTTATACCGTATTACGTTATATGGGACGACGTTATAAAGTATTACGTTATATGGGATGTGGTTATGACGTAATAGGTTATATGGTATGAGGTTATACCGTATTACGCTAGATGGGATGACGTTATAACGTATTACGTTACATGGGATGACGTTATTACGTATTACGTTATATGTTACGACGTTATAAGGTATTACGTTATATGGGACGACGTTATAACGAATTACGTTATACGGGATTACGTTATAACGTAATAGGTTATATGGTATGACGTTATAACGCAGTATTTTAATGGTATGGCGTTATAACGTCATATGGTATGACGTTATAACGTATTACGTTATATGGTATGACGTTATTACGTATTACGTTATATGGGACGACGTTATAACGTATTACGTTATATCGAACGACGTTATAACGTATTACGTTATACGAGATGACGTTATAACGTAATAGGTTATATGGGACGACGTTATAACCTATTACGTTATATGGGATGACGTTATAACGTATTACGTTATACGGGATTACGTTATAACGTAATAGGTTATATGGTATGACGTTATAACGTAGTATTTTAATGGTATGGCGTCATAACGTTATATGGTATGACGTTATAACGTATTACGTTATATGGTATGACGTTATTACATATTACGTTATATAGGACGACGTTATAACGTATTACGTTACATGGGATGACGTTATTACGTATTACGTTATATGGGACGACGTTATAACGTATTACGTTATATGGGACGACGTTATAACGTATTACGTTATACGGGATGACGTTATAACGTAATAGGTTATATGGTATGGCGTTATAACGTAGTATTTTAATGGTATGGCGTTATAACGTTACATGGTATGATGTTATAACGTATTACGTTATATGGGACGACGTTATAACGTATTACGTTATATGGGACGACTTTATAATGTAATAGGTTATATGGTATGACGTTATAACGTAGTATTTTAATGGTATGGCGTTATAACGTTACATGGTATGACGTTATAACGTATTACGTTATATGGGACGACGTTATAACGCATTACGTTATATGGGACGACATTATAACGTATTACGTTATATAGTATGACGTTATAACGTATTACGTTATATGGTATGACGTTATAACGTATTACGTCATATGGGACGACGTTATAACGTATTAAGTTACATGGGATGATGTTATTACGTATTACGTTATATGGGACGACGTTATAACGTATTACGTTATATGGGACGACGTTGTAACGTATTACGTTATACGGGATGACGTTATAGCGTAATAGGTTATATGGTATGACGTTATAACGTAGTATTTTAATGGTATGGCGTTATAACGTTACATGGTATGACGTTATAACGTATTACGTTATATGGGACGACGTTATAACGTATTACGTTATATGGGACGACGTTGTAACGTATTACGTTATACGGGATGACGTTATAACGTAATAGGTTATATGGTATGACGTTATAACGTAGTATTTTAATGGTATGGCGTTATAACGTTACATGGTATGACGTTATAACGTATTACGTTATATGGGACGACGTTATAACGCATTACGTTATATGGGACGACATTATAACGTATTACGTTATATGGGATGACGTTATTACGTATTACGTTATATGGGTCGACGTTATAACGTATTACGTTATATGGGACGACGTTATAAAGTATTACGTTATATGGGATGACGTTATTACGTAATAGGTTATATGGTATGAGCTCATACCGTATTACGTTAGATGGGATTACGTTATAACGTATTACGTTATACGGGATGACGTTATTACATATTACGTTATATGGGACGACGCTATAAGGTATTACGTTATATGGGACGACGTTATAACGTAATAGGTTATATGGTATGACGTTATAACGTAGTATTTTAATGGTATGGCGTTATAACATTACATGGTATGACGTTATAACGTATTACGTTATATGGTATGACGTTATAACGTATTACGTTATATGGGACGACGTTATAACGTATTACGTTACATGGGATGATGTTATTACGTATTACGTTATATGGGACGACGTTATAACGTATTACGTTATATGGGACGACGTTACAACGTATTACGTTATACGGGATGACGTTATAACGTAATAGGTTATATGGTATGACGTTATAACGTAGTATTTTAATGGTATGGCGTTATAACGTTACATGCTATGACGCTATAACGTATTACGTTATATGGGACGACGTTATAACCTTTTACGTTATATGGGACGACGTTATAACGTATTACGTTACATGGGATGATGTTATTACGTATTACGTTATATGGGACGACGTTATAACGTATTACGTTATACGGGATGACTTTATAATGTAATAGGTTATATGGTATGACGTTATAACGTAGTATTTTAATGGTATGGCGTTATAACGTTATATGGTATGTCGTTATTACGTATTACGTTATATGGGACGACGTTATAACGTATTACGTTATATGGGACGACGTTATAAAGTATTACGTTATATGGGATGACGTTATTACGTAATAGGTTATATGGTATGAGCTTATACCGTATTACGTTAGATGGGATTACGTTATAACGTATTACGTTATATGGGATGACGTTATTACGTATTACGTTATATGGGACGACGTTATAACGTATTACGTTATATGGGACGACGTTATAACGTATTACGTTATACGGGACGACGTTATAACGTAATAGGTTATATGGTATGACGTTATTACGTAACAGGTTATATGGTATGAGCTTATACCGTATTACGTTATATGGGACGACGTTATAACGTATTACGTTATACGGGTTGACGTTATAACGTAATAGGTTATATGGTATGACGTTATAACGTAGTATTTTAATGGTATGGCGTTATAACGTTATATGGTATGACGTTATAACGTATTACATTATATGGTATGACGTTATTACGTATTACGTTATATGGGATGGCGTTATTACTTATTACGTTATATGAGACGACGTTATAACGTATTACGTTATATGGGACGACGTTATAACGTATTACGTTATACGGGATGACGTTATAACGTAATAGGTTATATGGTATGAGCTTATACCGTATTACGTTAGATGGGATGACGTTATAACGTATTACGTTATATGGGATGACGTTATAGTGTATTACGTTATACGGGATTACGTTATAACGTAACAGGTTACATGGTATGACGTTATAACGTAGTATTTTAATGGTATGGCGTTATAACGTTATATGGTATGACGTTATAACGTATTACGTTATATGGGATGACGTTATTACGTATTACGTTATATGAGACGACGTTATAACGTATTACGTTATACGGGATAACGTTATAACGTAATAGGTTATATGGTATGACGATATAACGTAGTATTTTATATGGTATGGCGTTATAACGTCATATGGTATGACGTTATAACTTAACAGGTTATATGGTATGAGGTTATAACGTATTACGTTATATGGGACGACGTTATAGTGTATTACGTTATACGGGATGTGGTTATGACGTAATAGGTTATATGGTATGAGGTTATACCGTATTACGCTAGATGGGATGACGTTATAACGTATTACGTTACATGGGATGACGTTATTACGTATTACGATATATGGGACGACGTTATAAGGTATTACGTTATATGGGACGACGTTATAACGAATTACGTTATACTGGATTACGTTATAACGTAACAGGTTATATGGTATGACGTTATAACGTAGTATTTTAATGGTATGGCGTTATAACGTTATATGGTATGACGTTATAACGTATTACGTTATATGGGATGACGTTATTACGTATTACGTTATATGAGACGACGTTATAACGTATTACGTTATATGGGATGACGTTATTATGTATTACGTTATATGAGACGACGTTATAACGTATTACGTTATACGGGATAACGTTATAACGTAATAGGTTATATGGTATGACGATATAACGTAGTATTTTATATGGTATGGCGTTATAACGTCATATGGTATGACGTTATAACTTAACAGGTTATATGGTATGAGGTTATACCGTATTACGTTATATGGGACGACGTTATAAAGTATTACGTTATATGGGATGTGGTTATGACGTAATAGGTTATATGGTATGAGGTTATACCGTATTACGCTAGATGGGATGACGTTATAACGTATTACGTTACATGGGATGACGTTATTACGTATTACGTTATATGTTACGACGTTATAAGGTATTACGTTATATGGGACGACGTTATAACGAATTACGTTATACGGGATTACGTTATAACGTAATAGGTTATATGGTATGACGTTATAACGCAGTATTTTAATGGTATGGCGTTATAACGTCATATGGTATGACGTTATAACGTATTACGTTATATGGTATGACGTTATTACGTATTACGTTATATGGGACGACGTTATAACGTATTACGTTATATCGAACGACGTTATAACGTATTACGTTATACGAGATGACGTTATAACGTAATAGGTTATATGGGACGACGTTATAAAGTATTACGTTATATGGGATGACGTTATGGCGTAATAGGTTATATGGCATGACGTTATTACGTAGTATTTTATTGGTATGGCGTTATAACGTTATGTGGTATGACGTTAGAACGTATTACGTTATATGGTATGACGTTATAACGTATTACGTTATATGGGACGACATTATAACGTATTACGTTATATGGGATGACGTTATTACGTATTACGTTATATGGGACGACGTTATAACCTATTACGTTATATGGGATGACGTTATAACGTATTACGTTATACGGGATTACGTTATAACGTAATAGGTTATATGGTATGACGTTATAACGTAGTATCTTAATGGTATGGCGTCATAACGTTATATGGTATGACGTTATAACGTATTACGTTATATGGTATGACGTTATTACATATTACGTTATATAGGACGACGTTATAACGTATTACGTTACATGGGATGACGTTATTACGTATTACGTTATATGGGACGACGTTATAACGTATTACGTTATATGGGACGACGTTATAACGTATTACGTTATACGGGATGACGTTATAACGTAATAGGTTATATGGTATGGCGTTATAACGTAGTATTTTAATGGTATGGCGTTATAACGTTACATGGTATGATGTTATAACGTATTACGTTATATGGGACCACGTTATAACGTATTACGTTATATGGGACGACGTTGTAACGTATTACGTTATACGGGATGACGTTATAACGTATTACGTTATATGGGACGACGTTATAACGTATTAAGTTACATGGGATGATGTTATTACGTATTACGTTATATGGGACGACGTTATAACGTATTAAGTTACATGGGATGACGTTATAACGTATTACGTTATATGGGACGACGTTATAACGTATTACGTTATATGGGACGACGTTGTAACGTATTACGTTATACGGGATGACGTTATAACGTAATAGGTTATATGGTATGACGTTATAACGTAGTATTTTAATGGTATGGCGTTATAACGTTATATGGTATGACGTTATAACGTATTACGTTATATTGTATGACGTTATAACGTATTACGTTATATGGGACGACCTTATAACATATTACGTTATATGGGATGACGTTATTACGTATTACGTTATATGGGACGACGTTATAACGTATTACGTTATATGGGACGACGTTATAAAGTATTACGTTATATGGGATGACGTTATTACGTAATAGGTTATATGGTATGAGCTCATACCGTATTACGTTCGATGGGATTACGTTATAACGTATTACGATATACGGGATGACGTTATTACGTATTACGTTATATGGGACGACGTTATAAGGTATTACGTTATATGGGACGACGTTATAACGTAATAGGTTATATGGTATGACGTTATAACGTAGTATTTTAATGATACGGCGTTATAACATTACATGGTATGACGTTATAACGTATTACGTTATATGGTATGACGTTATAACGTATTACGTTATATGGGACGACGTTATAACGTATTGCGTTACATGGGATGATGTTATTACGTATTACGTTATATGGGACGACGTTATAACGTATTACGTTATATGGGACGACGTTACAACGTATTACGTTATACGGGATGACGTTATAACGTAATAGGTTATATGGTATGACGTTATAACGTAGTATTTTAATGGTATGGCGTTATAACGTTACATGCTATGACGCTATAACGTATTACGTTATATGGGACGACGTTATAACCTTTTACGTTACATGGGACGACGTTATAACGTATTACGTTATACGGGATGACGTTATAGTGTAATAGGTTATATGGTATGACGTTATAACGTAGTATTTTAATGGTATGGCGTTATAACGTTACATGGTATGACGTTATAACGTATTACGTTATATGGGACGACGTTATAACGTATTACGTTACATGGGATGATGTTATTACGTATTACGTTATATGGGACGACGTTATAACGTATTACGTTATATGGGACGACGTTATAACGTATTACGTTATACGGGATGACGTTATAACGTAATAGGTTATATGGTATGACGGTATAACGTAGTATTTTAATGGTATGACGTTATAACGTTACATGCTATGACGCTATAACGTATTACGTTATATGGTATGACGTTATAACGTATTACGTTATATGGGACGACGTTATAACGTATTACGTTACATGGGATGATGTTATTACGTATTACGTTATATGGGACGACGTTATAACGTATTACGTTATACGGGATGACTTTATAATGTAATAGGTTATATGGTATGACGTTATAACGTAGTATTTTAATGGTATGGCGTTATAACGTTATATGGTATGACGTTATTACGTATTACGTTATATGGGACGACGTTATAACGTATTACGTTATATGGGACGACGTTATAAAGTATTACGTTATATGGGATGACGTTATTACGTAATAGGTTATATGGTATGAGCTTATACCGTATTACGTTAGATGGGATTACGTTATAACGTATTACGTTATATGGGATGACGTTATTACGTATTACGTTATATGGGACGACGTTATAAGGTATTACGTTATATGGGACGACGTTATAACGTATTACGTTATACGGGATGACGTTATAACGTAATAGGTTATATGGTATGACGTTATAACGTAGTATTTTAATGGTATGGCGTTATAACGTTACATGGTATGACGCTATAACGTATTACGTTATATGGGACGACGTTATAACGTATTACGCTATATGGGACGACGTTATAACGTATTACGTTATACGGGATGACTTTATAATGTAATAGGTTATATGGTATGACGTTATAACGTAGTATTTTAATGGTATGGCGTTATAACGTTACATGGTATGACGTTATAGCGTATTACGTTATATGGTATGTCGTTATAACGTATTACGTTATATGGGACGACATTATAACGTATTACGTTATATGGGATGACGTTATTACGTATTACGTTATATGGGACGACGTTATAACGTATTACGTTATATGGGACGACGTTATAGAGTATTACGTTATATGGGATGACGTTATAACGTAATAGGTTATATGGTATGACGTTATAACGTAGTAGTTTAATGGTATGGCGTTATAACGTTACATGGTATGACGTTATAACGTATTACGTTATATGGTATGAAGTTATAACGTATTACGTTATACGGGACGACGTTATAACGTATTAAGTTACATGGGATGATGTTATTACGTATTACGTTATATGGGACGACGTTATAACGTACTACGTTATATGGGACGACGTTGTAACGTATTACGTTATACGGGATGACGTTATAACGTAATAGGTTATATGGTATGACGTTATAACGTAGTATTTTAATGGTATGGCGTTATAACGTTACATGGTATGACGTTATAACGTATTACGTTATATGGGACGACGTTATAACGTATTACGTTATATCGGACGACGTTGTAACGTATTACGTTATACGGGATGACGTTATAACGTAGTAGGTTATATGGTATGACGTTATAACGTAGTATTTTAATGGTATGACGTTATAACGTTACATGGCATGACGTTATAACGTATTACGTTATATGGGACGACGTTATAACGTATTACGTAATACGGGATGACGTTATAACGTAATAGGTTATATGGTATGACGTTATAACGTAGTATTTTAATGGTATGGCGTTATAACGTTATATGGTATGACGTTATAACGTATTACGTTATATTGTATGACGTTATAACGTATTACGTTATATGGGACGACCTTATAACATATTACGTTATATGGGATGACGTTATTACGTATTACGTTATATGGGACGACGTTATAACGTATTACGTTATATGGGACGACGTTATAAAGTATTACGTTATATGGGATGACGTTATTACGTAATAGGTTATATGGTATGAGCTCATACCGTATTACGTTAGATGGGATTACGTTATAACGTATTACGTTATACGGGATGACGTTATTACGTATTACGTTATATGGGACGACGTTATAAGGTATTACGTTATATGGGACGACGTTATAACGTAATAGGTTATATGGTATGACATTATAACGTAGTATTTTAATGGTATGGCATTATAACGTTACATGGTATGACGTTATAACGTATTACGTTATATGGTATGACGTTATAACGTATTACGTTATATGGGACGACGTTATAACGTATTACGTTACATGGGATGATGTTATTACGTATTACGTTATATGGGACGACGTTATAACGTATTACGTTATATGGGACGACGTTACAACGTATTACGTTATACGGGATGACGTTATAACGTAATAGGTTATATGGTATGACGTTATAACGTAGTATTTTAATGGTATGGCGTTATAAAGTTACATGCTATGACGCTATAACGTATTACGTTATATGGGACGACGTTATAACCTTTTACGTTATATGGGACGACGTTATAACGTATTACGTTATACGGGATGACTTTATAATGTAATAGGTTATATGGTATGACGTTATAACGTAGTATTTTAATGGTATGGCGTTATAACGTTATATGGTATGACGTTATTACGTATTACGTTATATGGGACGACGTTATTACGTATTACGTTATATGGGACGACGTTATAACGTATTAAGTTACATGGAATGATGTTATTACGTATTACGTTATATGGGACGACGTTATAACGTATTACGTTATATGGGACGACGTTGTAACGTATTACGTTATACGGGATGACGTTATAACGTAATAGGTTATATGGTATGACGTTATAACGTAGTATTTTAATGGTATGGCGTTATAACGTTACATGGTATGACGTTATAACGTAATACGTTATATGGGACGACGTTATAACGTATTACGTTATATGGGACGACGTTGTAACGTATTACGTTATACGGGATGACGTTATAACGTAATAGGTTATATGGTATGACGTTATAACGTAGTATTTTAATGGTATGGCGTTATAACGTTACATGGTATGACGTTATAACGTATTACGTTATATGGGACGACGTTATAACGCATTACGTTATATGGGACGACATTATAACGTATTACGTCATATGGGATGACGTTATTACGTATTACGTTATATGGGACGACGTTATAACGTATTACGTAATACGGGATGACGTTATAACGTAATAGGTTATATGGTATGACGTTATAACGTAGTATTTTAATGGTATGGCGTTATAACGTTATATGGTATGACGTTATAACGTATTACGTTATATTGTATGACGTTATAACGTATTACGTTATATGGGACGACCTTATAACATATTACGTTATATGGGATGACGTTATTACGTATTACGTTATGTGGGATGACGTTATTACGTATTACGTTATATGGGACGACGTTATAACGTATTACGTTATATGGGACGACGTTATAAAGTATTACGTTATATGGGATGACGTTATTACGTAATAGGTTATATGGTATGAGCTCATACCGTATTACGTTAGATGGGATTACGTTATAACGTATTACGTTATACGGGATGACGTTATTACGTATTACGTTGTATGGGACGACGTTATAAGGTATTACGTTATATGGGACGACGTTATAACGTAATAGGTTATATGGTATGACGTTATAACGTAGTATTTTAATGGTATGGCATTATAACGTTACATGGTATGACGTTATAACGTATTACGTTATATGGTATGACGTTATAACGTATTACGTTATATGGGACGACGTTATAACGTATTACGTTACATGGGATGATGTTATTACGTATTACGTTATATGGGACGACGTTATAACGTATTACGTTACATGGGATGATGTTATTACGTATTACGTTATATGGGACGACGTTATAACGTATTACGTTATATGGGACGACGTTATAACGTATTACGTTATACGGGATGACGTTATAACGTAATAGGTTATATGGTATGACGTTATAACGTAGTATTTTAATGGTATGACGTTATAACGTTACATGCTATGACGCTATAACGTATTACGTTATATGGTATGACGTTATAACGTATTACGTTATATGGGACGACGTTATAACGTATTACGTTACATGGGATGATGTTATTACGTATTACGTTATATGGGACGACGTTATAACGTATTACGTTATACGGGATGACTTTATAATGTAATAGGTTATATGGTATGACGTTATAACGTAGTATTTTAATGGTATGGCGTTATAACGTTATATGGTATGACGTTATTACGTATTACGTTATATGGGACGACGTTATAACGTATTACGTTATATGGGACGACGTTATAACGTATTAAGTTACATGGGATGATGTTATTACGTATTACGTTATATGGGACGACGTTATAACGTATTACGTTATATGGGACGACGTTGTAACGTATTACGTTATACGGGATGACGTTATAACGTAATAGGTTATATGGTATGACGTTATAACGTAGTATTTTAATGGTATGGCGTTATAACGTTACATGGTATGACGTTATAACGTAATACGTTATATGGGACGACGTTATAACGTATTACGTTATATGGGACGACGTTGTAACGTATTACGTTATACGGGATGACGTTATAACGTAATAGGTTATATGGTATGACGTTATAACGTAGTATTTTAATGGTATGGCGTTATAACGTTACATGGTATGACGTTATAACGTATTACGTTATATGGGACGACGTTATAACGCATTACGTTATATGGGACGACATTATAACGTATTACGTTATATGGGATGACGTTATTACGTATTACGTTATATGGGACGACGTTATAACGTATTACGTAATACGGGATGACGTTATAACGTAATAGGTTATATGGTATGACGTTATAACGTAGTATTTTAATGGTATGGCGTTATAACGTTATATGGTATGACGTTATAACGTATTACGTTATATTGTATGACGTTATAACGTATTACGTTATATGGGACGACCTTATAACATATTACGTTATATGGGATGACGTTATTACGTATTACGTTATATGGGACGACGTTATAACGTATTACGTTATATGGGACGACGTTATAAAGTATTACGTTATATGGGATGACGTTATTACGTAATAGGTTATATGGTATGAGCTCATACCGTATTACGTTAGATGGGATTACGTTATAACGTATTACGTTATACGGGATGACGTTATTACGTATTACGTTATATGGGACGACCTAATAAGGTATTACGTTATATGGGACGACGTTATAACGTAATAGGTTACATGGTATGACGTTATAACGTAGTATTTTAATGGTATGGCGTTATAACGTTACATGGTATGACGTTATAACGTATTACGTTATATGGTATGACGTTATAACGTATTACGTTATATGGGACGACGTTATAACGTATTACGTTACATGGGATGATGTTATTACGTATTACGTTATATGGGACGACGTTATAACGTATTACGTTATATGGGACGACGTTACAACGTATTACGTTATACGGGATGACGTTATAACGTAATAGGTTATATGGTATGACGTTATAACGTGGTATTTTAATGGTATGGCGTTATAACGTTACATGCTATGACGCTATAACGTATTACGTTTTATGGGACGACGTTATAACCTTTTACGTTATATGGGATGACGTTATAACGTATTACGTTATACGGGATGACGTTATAATGTAATAGGTTATATGGTATGACGTTATAACGTAGTATTTTAATGGTATGGCGTTATAACGTTACATGGTATGACGTTATAACGTATTACGTTATATGGGACGACGTTATAACGTATTACGTTACACGGGATGATGTTATTACGTATTACGTTATATGGGACGACGTTATAACGTATTACGTTATATGGGACGACGTTATAACGTATTACGTTATACGGGATGACGTTATAACGTAATAGGTTATATGGTATGACGTTATAACGTAGTATTTTAATGGTATGACGTTATAACGTTACATGCTATGACGCTATAACGTATTACGTTATATGATATGACGTTATAACGTATTACGTTATATGGGACGACGTTATAACGTATTACGTTACATGGGATGATGTTATTACGTATTACGTTATATGGGACGACGTTATAACGTATTACGTTATACGGGATGACTTTATAATGTAATAGGTTATATGGTATGACGTTATAACGTAGTATTTTAATGGTATGGCGTTATAACGTTATATGGTATGACGTTATTACGTATTACGTTATATGGGACGACGTTATAACGTATTACGTTATATGGGACGACGTTATAAAGTATTACGTTATATGGGATGACGTTATTACGTAATAGGTTATATGGTATGAGCTTATACCGTATTACGTTAGATGGGACGACGTTATAACGTATTACGTTATATGGGACGACGTTATAACGTATTACGTTATACGGGATGACGTTATAACGTAATAGGATATATGGTATGACGTTATTACGTAATAGGTTATATGGTATGAGCTTATACCGTATTACGTTATATGGGACGACGTTATAACGTATTACGTTATACGGGATGACGTTATAACGTAATAGGTTATATGGTATGACGTTATAACGTAGTATTTTAATAGTATGGCGTTATAACGTTATATGGTATGACGTTATAACGTATTACATTATATGGTATGACGTTATTACGTATTACGTTATATGGGATGACGTTATTACTTATTACGTCATATGAGACGACGTTATAACGTATTACGTTATATGGGACGACGTTATAACGTATTACGTTATACGGGATGACGTTATAACGTAATAGGTTATATGGTATGAGCTTATACCGTATTACGTTAGATGGGATGACGTTATAACGTATTACGTTATATGGGATGACGTTATTACGTATTACGTTATATGAGACGACGTTATAACGTATTACGTTATACGGGATGACGTTATAACGTAATAGGTTATATGTTATGACGATTTAACGTAGTATTTTATATGGTATGGCGTTATAAAGTCATATGGTATGACGCTATAACTTAACAGGTTATATGGTATGAGGTTATAACGTATTACGTTATATGGGACGACGTTATAGGGTATTACGTTATATGGGATGTGGTTATGACGTAATAGGTTATATGGTATGAGGTTATACCATATTACGCTAGATGGGATGACGTTATAACGTATTACGTTACATGGGATGACGTTATTACGTATTACGATATATGGGACGACGTTATAAGGAATTACGTTATATGGGACGACGTTATAACGAATTACGTTATACGGGATTACGTTATAACGTAACAGGTTATATGGTATGACGTTATAACGTAGTATTTTAATGGTATGGCGTTATAACGTTATATGGTATGACGTTATAACGTATTACGTTATATGGGATGACGTTATTACGTATTACGTTATATGAGACGACGTTATAACGTATTACGTTATATGGGACGACGTTATAAAGTATTACGTTATATGCGATGACGTTATTAAGTAATAGGTTATATGGTATGAGCTTATTCCGTATTACGTTAGATGGGATGACGTTATAACGTATTACGTTATATGGGATGACGTTATTATGTATTACGTTATATGAGACGACGTTATAACGTATTACGTTATACGGGATAACGTTATAACGTAATAGGTTATATGGTATGACGATATAACGTAGTATTTTATATGGTATGGCGTTATAACGTCATATGGTATGACGTTATAACTTAACAGGTTATATGGTATGAGGTTATACCGTATTACGCTAGATGGGATGACGTTATAACGTATTACGTTACATGGGATGACGTTATTACGTATTACGTTATATGTTACGACGTTATAAGGTATTACGTTATATGGGACGACGTTATAACGAATTACGTTATCCGGGATTACGTTATAACGTAATAGGTTATATGGTATGACGTTATAACGCAGTATTTTAATGGTATGGCGTTATAACGTTATATGGTATGACGTTAGAACGTATTACGTTATATGGTATGACGTTATAACGTATTACGTTATATGGGACGACATTATAACGTATTACGTTATATGGGATGACGTTATTACGTATTACGTTATATGGGACGACGTTATAACCTATTACGTTATATGGGATGACGTTATAACGTATTACGTTATACGGGATTACGTTATAACGTAATAGGTTATATGGTATGACGTTATAACGTAGTATTTTAATGGTATGGCGTCATAACGTTATATGGTATGACGTTATAACGTATTACGTTATATGGTATGACGTTATTACGTATTACGTTATATGAGACGACGTTATAACGTATTACGTTATATGGGACGACGTTATAAAGAATTACGTTATATGCGATGACGTTATTAAGTAATAGGTTATATGGTATGAGCTTATTCCGTATTACGTTAGATGGGATGACGTTATAACGTATTACGTTATATGGGATGACGTTTTTATGTATTACGTTATATGAGACGACGTTATAACGTATTACGTTATACGGGATAACGTTATAACGTAATAGGTTATATGGTATGACGATATAACGTAGTATTTTATATGGTATGGCGTTATAACGTCACATGGTATGACGTTATAACTTAACAGGTTATATGGTATGAGGTTATACCGTATTACGTTATATGGGACGACGTTATAAAGTATTACGTTATATGGGATGTGGTTATGACGTAATAGGTTATATGGTATGAGGTTATACCGTATTACGCTAGATGGGATGACGTTATAACGTATTACGTTACATGGGATGACGTTATTACGTATTACGTTATATGTTACGACGTTATAAGGTATTACGTTATATGGGACGACGTTATAACGAATTACGTTATCCGGGATTACGTTATAACGTAATAGGTTATATGGTATGACGTTATAACGCAGTATTTTAATGGTATGGCGTTATAACGTTATATGGTATGACGTTAGAACGTATTACGTTATATGGTATGACGTTATAACGTATTACGTTATATGGGACGACATTATAACGTATTACGTTATATGGGATGACGTTATTACGTATTACGTTATATGGGACGACGTTATAACCTATTACGTTATATGGGATGACGTTATAACGTATTACGTTATACGGGATTACGTTATAACGTAATAGGTTATATGGTATGACGTTATAACGTAGTATTTTAATGGTATGGCGTCATAACGTTATATGGTATGACGTTATAACGTATTACGTTATATGGTATGACGTTATTACATATTACGTTATATGGGATGACGTTATAACGTATTACGTTATACGGGATGACGTTATAATGTAATAGGTTATATGGTATGACGTTATAACGTAGTATTTTAATGGTATGGCGTTATAACGTTACATGGTATGACGTTATAACGTATTACGTTATATTGGACGACGTTATAACGTATTACGTTACACGGGATGATGTTATTACGTATTACGTTATATGGGACGACGTTATAACGTATTACGTTATATGGGACGACGTTATAACGTATTACGTTATACGGGATGACGTTATAACGTAATAGGTTATATGGTATGACGTTATAACGTAGTATTTTAATGGTATGACGTTATAACGTTACATGCTATGACGCTATAACGTATTACGTTATATGATATGACGTTATAACGTATTACGTTATATGGGACGACGTTATAACGTATTACGTTACATGGGATGATGTTATTACGTATTACGTTATATGGGACGACGTTATAACGTATTACGTTATACGGGATGACTTTATAATGTAATAGGTTATATGGTATGACGTTATAACGTAGTATTTTAATGGTATGGCGTTATAACGTTATATGGTATGACGTTATTACGTATTACGTTATATGGGACGACGTTATAACGTATTACGTTATATGGGACGACGTTATAAAGTATTACGTTATATGGGATGACGTTATTACGTAATAGGTTATATGGTATGAGCTTATACCGTATTACGTTAGATGGGACGACGTTATAACGTATTACGTTATATGGGACGACGTTATAACGTATTACGTTATACGGGATGACGTTATAACGTAATAGGATATATGGTATGACGTTATTACGTAATAGGTTATATGGTATGAGCTTATACCGTATTACGTTATATGGGACGACGTTATAACGTATTACGTTATACGGGATGACGTTATAACGTAATAGGTTATATGGTATGACGTTATAACGTAGTATTTTAATAGTATGGCGTTATAACGTTATATGGTATGACGTTATAACGTATTACATTATATGGTATGACGTTATTACGTATTACGTTATATGGGATGACGTTATTACTTATTACGTCATATGAGACGACGTTATAACGTATTACGTTATATGGGACGACGTTATAACGTATTACGTTATACGGGATGACGTTATAACGTAATAGGTTATATGGTATGAGCTTATACCGTATTACGTTAGATGGGATGACGTTATAACGTATTACGTTATATGGGACGACGTTATAACGTATTACGTTATACGGGATGACGTTATAACGTAATAGGATATATGGTATGACGTTATTACGTAATAGGTTATATGGTATGAGCTTATACCGTATTACGTTATATGGGACGACGTTATAACGTATTACGTTATACGGGATGACGTTATAACGTAATAGGTTATATGGTATGAGCTTATACCGTATTACGTTAGATGGGATGACGTTATAACGTATTACGTTATATGGGATGACGTTATTACGTATTACGTTATATGAGACGACGTTATAACGTATTACGTTATACGGGATGACGTTATAACGTAATAGGTTATATGTTATGACGATTTAACGTAGTATTTTATATGGTATGGCGTTATAAAGTCATATGGTATGACGTTATAACTTAACAGGTTATATGGTATGAGGTTATAACGTATTACGTTATATGGGACGACGTTATAGGGTATTACGTTATATGGGATGTGGTTATGACGTAATAGGTTATATGGTATGAGGTTATACCATATTACGCTAGATGGGATGACGTTATAACGTATTACGTTACATGGGATGACGTTATTACGTATTACGATATATGGGACGACGTTATAAGGAATTACGTTATATGGGACGACGTTATAACGAATTACGTTATACGCGATTACGTTATAACGTAACAGGTTATATGGTATGACGTTATAACGTAGTATTTTAATGGTATGGCGTTATAACGTTATATGGTATGACGTTATAACGTATTACGTTATATGGGATGACGTTATTACGTATTACGTTATATGGGACGACGTTATAAAGTATTACGTTATATGCGATGACGTTATTAAGTAATAGGTTATATGGTATGAGCTTATTCCGTATTACGTTAGATGGGATGACGTTATAACGTATTACGTTATATGGGATGACGTTATTATGTATTACGTTATATGAGACGACGTTATAACGTATTACGTTATACGGGATAACGTTATAACGTAATAGGTTATATGGTATGACGATATAACGTAGTATTTTATATGGTATGGCGTTATAACGTCATATGGTATGACGTTATAACTTAACAGGTTATATGGTATGAGGTTATAGCGTATTACGTTATATGGGACGACGTTATAAAGTATTACGTTATATGGGATGTGGTTATGACGTAATAGGTTATATGGTATGAGGTTATACCGTATTACGCTAGATGGGATGACGTTATAACGTATTACGTTACATGGGATGACGTTATTACGTATTACGTTATATGTTACGACGTTATAAGGTATTACGTTATATGGGACGACGTTATAACGAATTACGTTATCCGGGATTACGTTTTAACGTAATAGGTTATATGGTATGACGTTATAACGCAGTATTTTAATGGTATGGCGTTACAACGTTATATGGTATGACGTTAGAACGTATTACGTTATATGGTATGACGTTATAACGTATTACGTTATATGGGACGACATTATAACGTATTACGTTATATGGGATGACGTTATTACGTATTACGTTATATGGGACGACGTTATAACCTATTACGTTATATGGGATGACGTTATAACGTATTACGTTATACGGGATTACGTTATAACGTAATAGGTTATATGGTATGACGTTATAACGTAGTATTTTAATGGTATGGCGTCATAACGTTATATGGTATGACGTTATAACGTATTACGTTATATGGTATGACGTTATTACGTATTACGTTATATGAGACGACGTTATAACGTATTACGTTATATGGGACGACGTTATAAAGTATTACGTAATATGCGATGACGTTATTAAGTAATAGGTTATATGGTATGAGCTTATTCCGTATTACGTTAGATGGGATGACGTTATAACGTATTACGTTATATGGGATGACGTTTTTATGTATTACGTTATATGAGACGACGTTATAACGTATTACGTTATACGGGATAACGTTATAACGTAATAGGTTATATGGTATGACGATATAACGTAGTATTTTAATGGTATGGCGTTATAACGTTATATGGTATGACGTTAGAACGTATTACGTTATATGGTATGACGTTATAACGTATTACGTTATATGGGACGACATTATAACGTATTACGTTATATGGGATGACGTTATTACGTATTACGTTATATGGGACGACGTTATAACCTATTACGTTATATGGGATGACGTTATAACGTATTACGTTATACGGGATTACGTTATAACGTAATAGGTTATATGGTATGACGTTATAACGTAGTATTTTAATGGTATGGCGTCATAACGTTATATGGTATGACGTTATAACGTATTACGTTATATGGTATGACGTTATTACATATTACGTTATATGGGACGACGTTATAACGTATTACGTTACATGGGATGACGTTATTACGTATTACGTTATATGGGACGACGTTATAACGTATTACGTTATATGGGACGACGTTATAACGTATTACGTTATACGGGATGACGTTATAACGTAATAGGTTATATGGTATGGCGTTATAACGTAGTATTTTAATGGTATGGCGTTATAACGTTACATGGTATGACGTTATAACGTATTACGTTATATGGGACGACGTTATAACGTATTACGTTACATGGGATGATGTTATTACGTATTACGTTATATGGGACGACGTTATAACGTATTACGTTATACGGGATGACTTTATAACGTAATAGGTTATATGGTATGACGTTATAACGTAGTATTTTAATGGTATGGCGTTATAACGTTACATGGTATGACGTTATAACGTAATACGTTATATGGGACGACGTTATAACGTATTACGTTATATGGGACGACGTTGTAACGTATTACGTTATACGGGATGACGTTATAACGTAATAGGTTATATGGTATGACGTTATAACGTAGTATTTTAATGGTATGGCGTTATAACGTTACATGGTATGACGTTATAACGTATTACGTTATATGGGACGACGTTATAACGCATTACGTTATATGGGACGACATTATAACGTATTACGTTATATGGGATGACGTTATTACGTATTACGTTATATGGGACGACGTTATAACGTATTACGTAATACGGGATGACGTTATAACGTAATAGGTTATATGGTATGACGTTATAACGTAGTATTTTAATGGTATGGCGTTATAACGTTATATGGTATGACGTTATAACGTATTACGTTATATTGTATGACGTTATAACGTATTACGTTATATGGGACGACCTTATAACATATTACGTTATATGGGATGACGTTATTACGTATTACGTTATATGGGACGACGTTATAACGTATTACGTTATATGGGACGACGTTATAAAGTATTACGTTATATGGGATGACGTTATTACGTAATAGGTTATATGGTATGAGCTCATACCGTATTACGTTAGATGGGATTACGTTATAACGTATTACGTTATACGGGATGACGTTATTACGTATTACGTTATATGGGACGACCTAATAAGGTATTACGTTATATGGGACGACGTTATAACGTAATAGGTTATATGGTATGACGTTATAACGTAGTATTTTAATGGTATGGCGTTATAACGTTACATGGTATGACGTTATAACGTATTACGTTATATGGTATGACGTTATAACGTATTACGTTATATGGGACGACGTTATAACGTATTACGTTACATGGGATGATGTTATTACGTATTACGTTATATGGGACAACGTTATAAAGTATTACGTTATATGGGACGACGTTACAACGTATTACGTTATACGGGATGACGTTATAACGTAATAGGTTATATGGTATGACGTTATAACGTGGTATTTTAATGGTATGGCGTTATAACGTTACATGCTATGACGCTATAACGTATTACGTTATATGGGACGACGTTATAACCTTTTACGTTATATGGGATGACGTTATAACGTATTACGTTATACGGGATGACGTTATAATGTAATAGGTTATATGGTATGACGTTATAACGTAGTATTTTAATGGTATGGCGTTATAACGTTACATGGTATGACGTTATAACGTATTACGTTATATTGGACGACGTTATAACGTATTACGTTACACGGGATGATGTTATTACGTATTACGTTATATGGGACGACGTTATAACGTATTACGTTATATGGGACGACGTTATAACGTATTACGTTATACGGGATGACGTTATAACGTAATAGGTTATATGGTATGACGTTATAACGTAGTATTTTAATGGTATGACGTTATAACGTTACATGCTATGACGCTATAACGTATTACGTTATATGATATGACGTTATAACGTATTACGTTATATGGGACGACGTTATAACGTATTACGTTACATGGGATGATGTTATTACGTATTACGTTATATGGGACGACGTTATAACGTATTACGTTATACGGGATGACTTTATAATGTAATAGGATATATGGTATGACGTTATAACGTAGTATTTTAATGGTATGGCGTTATAACGTTATATGGTATGACGTTATTACGTATTACGTTATATGGGACGACGTTATAACGTATTACGTTATATGGGACGACGTTATAAAGTATTACGTTATATGGGATGACGTTATTACGTAATAGGTTATATGGTATGAGCTTATACCGTATTACGTTAGATGGGACGACGTTATAACGTATTACGTTATATGGGACGACGTTATAACGTATTACGTTATACGGGATGACGTTATAACGTAATAGGATATATGGTATGACGTTATTACGTAATAGGTTATATGGTATGAGCTTATACCGTATTACGTTATATGGGACGACGTTATAACGTATTACGTTATACGGGATGACGTTATAACGTAATAGGTTATATGGTATGACGTTATAACGTAGTATTTTAATAGTATGGCGTTATAACGTTATATGGTATGACGTTATAACGTATTACATTATATGGTATGACGTTATTACGTATTACGTTATATGGGATGACGTTATTACTTATTACGTCATATGAGACGACGTTATAACGTATTACGTTATATGGGACGACGTTATAACGTATTACGTTATACGGGATGACGTTATAACGTAATAGGTTATATGGTATGAGCTTATACCGTATTACGTTAGATGGGATGACGTTATAACGTATTACGTTATATGGGATGACGTTATTACGTATTACGTTATATGAGACGACGTTATAACGTATTACGTTATACGGGATGACGTTATAACGTAATAGGTTATATGTTATGACGATTTAACGTAGTATTTTATATGGTATGGCGTTATAACGTCATATGGTATGACGTTATAACTTAACAGGTTATATGGTATGAGGTTATACCGTATTACGTTATATGGGACGACGTTATAAAGTATTACGTTATATGGGATGTGGTTATGACGTAATAGGTTATATGGTATGAGGTTATACCGTATTACGCTAGATGGGATGACGTTATAACGTATTACGTTACATGGGATGACGTTATTACGTATTACGTTATATGTTACGACGTTATAAGGTATTACGTTATATGGGACGACGTTATAACGAATTACGTTATCCGGGATTACGTTATAACGTAATAGGTTATATGGTATGACGTTATAACGCAGTATTTTAATGGTATGGCGTTACAACGTTATATGGTATAACGTTAGAACGTATTACGTTATATGGTATGACGTTATAACGTATTACGTTATATGGGACGACATTATAACGTATTACGTTATATGGGATGACGTTATTACGTATTACGTTATATGGGACGACGTTATAACCTATTACGTTATATGGGATGACGTTATAACGTATTACGTTATACGGGATTACGTTATAACGTAATAGGTTATATGGTATGACGTTATAACGTAGTATTTTAATGGTATGGCGTCATAACGTTATATGGTATGACGTTATAACGTATTACGTTATATGGTATGACGTTATTACGTATTACGTTATATGAGACGACGTTATAACGTATTACGTTATATGGGACGACGTTATAAAGTATTACGTAATATGCGATGACGTTATTAAGTAATAGGTTATATGGCATGAGCTTATTCCGTATTACGTTAGATGGGATGACGTTATAACGTATTACGTTATATGGGATGACGTTTTTATGTATTACGTTATATGAGACGACGTTATAACGTATTACGTTATACGGGATAACGTTATAACGTAATAGGTTATATGGTATGACGATATAACGTAGTATTTTATATGGTATGGCGTTATAACGTCACATGGTATGACGTTATAACTTAACAGGTTATATGGTATGAGGTTATACCGTATTACGTTATATGGGACGACGTTATAAAGTATTACGTTATATGGGATGTGGTTATGACGTAATAGGTTATATGGTATGAGGTTATACCGTATTACGCTAGATGGGATGACGTTATAACGTATTACGTTACATGGGATGACGTTATTACGTATTACGTTATATGTTACGACGTTATAAGGTATTACGTTATATGGGACGACGTTATAACGAATTACGTTATCCGGGATTACGTTATAACGTAATAGGTTATATGGTATGACGTTATAACGCAGTATTTTAATGGTATGGCGTTATAACGTTATATGGTATGACGTTAGAACGTATTACGTTATATGGTATGACGTTATAACGTATTACGTTATATGGGACGACATTATAACGTATTACGTTATATGGGATGACGTTATTACGTATTACGTTATATGGGACGACGTTATAACCTATTACGTTATATGGGATGACGTTATAACGTATTACGTTATACGGGATTACGTTATAACGTAATAGGTTATATGGTATGACGTTATAACGTAGTATTTTAATGGTATGGCGTCATAACGTTATATGGTATGACGTTATAACGTATTACGTTATATGGTATGACGTTATTACATATTACGTTATATGGGACGACGTTATAACGTATTACGTTACATGGGATGACGTTATTACGTATTACGTTACATGGGACGACGTTATAACGTATTACGTTATATGGGACGACGTTATAACGTATTACGTTATACGGGATGACGTTATAACGTAATAGGTTATATGGTATGGCGTTATAACGTAGTATTTTAATGGTATGGCGTTACAACGTTATATGGTATGACGTTATAACGTATTACGTTATATGGTATGACGTTATAATGCATTACGTTATATGGGACGACATTATAACGTATTACGTTATATGGGACGACGTTATAACGTATTACGTTATACGGGATGACGTTATAATGTAATAGGTTATATGGTATGACGTTATAACGTAGTATTTTAATGGTATGGCGTTATAACGTTACATGGTATGACGTTATAACGTATTACGTTATATGGGACGACGTTATAACGTATTACGTTACATGGGATGATGTTATTACGTATTACGTTATATGGGACGACGTTATAACGTATTACGTTATACGGGATGACTTTATAATGTAATAGGTTATATGGTATGACGTTATAACGTAGTATTTTAATGGTATGGCGTTATAACGTTATATGGTATGACGTTATTACGTATTACGTTATATGGGACGACGTTATAACGTATTACATTATATGGGACGACGTTATAACGTATTAAGTTACATGGGATGATGTTATTACGTATTACGTTATATGGGACGACGTTATAACGTATTACGTTATATGGGACGACGTTGTAACGTATTACGTTATACGGGATGACGTTATAACGTAATAGGTTATATGGTATGACGTTATAACGTAGTATTTTAATGGTATGGCGTTATAACGTTACATGGTATGACGTTATAACGTAATACGTTATATGGGACGACGTTATAACGTATTACGTTATATGGGACGACGTTGTAACGTATTACGTTATACGGGATGACGTTATAACGTAATAGGTTATATGGTATGACGTTATAACGTAGTATTTTAATGGTATGGCGTTATAACGTTACATGGTATGACGTTATAACGTATTACGTTATATGGGACGACGTTATAACGCATTACGTTATATGGGACGACATTATAACGTATTACGTTATATGGGATGACGTTATTACGTATTACGTTATATGGGACGACGTTATAACGTATTACGTAATACGGGATGACGTTATAACGTAATAGGTTATATGGTATGACGTTATAACGTAGTATTTTAATGGTATGGCGTTATAACGTTATATGGTATGACGTTATAACGTATTACGTTATATTGTATGACGTTATAACGTATTACGTTATATGGGACGACCTTATAACATATTACGTTATATGGGATGACGTTATTACGTATTACGTTATATGGGACGACGTTATAACGTATTACGTTATATGGGACGACGTTATAAAGTATTACGTTATATGGGATGACGTTATTACGTAATAGGTTATATGGTATGAGCTCATACCGTATTACGTTAGATGGGATTACGTTATAACGTATTACGTTATACGGGATGACGTTATTACGTATTACGTTATATGGGACGACCTAATAAGGTATTACGTTATATGGGACGACGTTATAACGTAATAGGTTATATGGTATGACGTTATAACGTAGTATTTTAATGGTATGGCGTTATAACGTTACATGGTATGACGTTATAACGTATTACGTTATATGGTATGACGTTATAACGTATTACGTTATATGGGACGACGTTATAACGTATTACGTTACATGGGATGATGTTATTACGTATTACGTTGTATGGGACGACGTTATAACGTATTACGTTATATGGGACGACGTTACAACGTATTACGTTATACGGGATGACGTTATAACGTAATAGGTTATATGGTATGACCTTATAACGTGGTATTTTAATGGTATGGCGTTATAACGTTACATGCTATGACGCTATAACGTATTACGTTATATGGTATGACGTTATTACATATTACGTTATATGGGACGACGTTATAACGTATTACGTTACATGGGATGACGTTATTACGTATTACGTTATATGGGACGACGTTATAACGTATTACGTTATATGGGACGACGTTATAACGTATTACGTTATACGGGATGACGTTATAACGTATTACGTTATACGGGATTACGTTATAACGTAATAGGTTATATGGTATGACGTTATAACGTAGTGTTTTAATGGTATGGCGTCATAACGTTATATGGTATGACGTTATAACGTATTACGTTATATGGTATGACGTTATTACATATTACGTTATATGGGACGACGTTATAACGTATTACGTTACATGGGATGACGTTATTACGTATTACGTTATATGGGACGACGTTATAACGTATTACGTTATATGGGACGACGTTATAACGTATTACGTTATACGGGATGACGTTATAACGTATTACGTTATACGGGATTACGTTATAACGTAATAGGTTATATGGTATGGCGTTATAACGTAGTATTTTAATGGTATGGCGTTACAACGTTATATGGTATGACGTTATAACGTATTACGTTATATGGTATGACGTTATAATGCATTACGTTATAAGGGACGACATTATAACGTATTACGTTATATGGGACGACGTTATAACGTATTACGTTATACGGGATGACGTTATAATGTAATAGGTTATATGGTATGACGTTATAACGTAGTATTTTAATGGTATGGCGTTATAACGTTACATGGTATGACGTTATAACGTATTACGTTATATGGGACGACGTTATAACGTATTACGTTATATGGTATGACGTTATAACGTATTACGTTATATGGGACGACATTATAACGTATTACGTTATATGGGATGACGTTATTACGTATTACGTTATATGGGACGACGTTATAACCTATTACGTTATATGGGATGACGTTATAACGTATTACGTTATACGGGATTTCGTTATAACGTAATAGGTTATATGGTATGACGTTATAACGTAGTATTTTAATGGTATGGCGTCATAACGTTATATGGTATGACGTTATAACGTATTACGTTATATGGTATGACGTTATTACATATTACGTTATATGGGACGACGTTATAACGTATTACGTTACATGGGATGACGTTATTACGTATTACGTTATATGGGACGACGTTATAACGTATTACGTTATATGGGACGACGTTATAACGTATTACGTTATACGGGATGACGTTATAACGTAATAGGTTATATGGTATGGCGTTATAACGTAGTATTTTAATGGTATGGCGTTACAACGTTATATGGTATGACGTTATAACGTATTACGTTATATGGTATGACGTTATAATGCATTACGTTATATGGGACGACATTATAACGTATTACGTTATATGGGACGACGTTATAACGTATTACGTTATACGGGATGACGTTATAATGTAATAGGTTATATGGTATGAAGTTATAACGTAGTATTTTAATGGTATGGCGTTATAACGTTACATGGTATGACGTTATAACGTATTACGTTATATGGGACGACGTTATAACGTATTACGTTACATGGGACGACATTATAACGTATTACGTTATATGGGACGACGTTATTACGTATTACGTTATATGGGACGACGTTATAACCTATTACGTTATATGGGATGACGTTATAACGTATTACGTTATACGGGATTACGTTATAACGTAATAGGTTATATGGTATGACGTTATAACGTAGTATTTTAATGGTATGGCGTCATAACGTTATATGGTATGACGTTATAACGTATTACGTTATATGGTATGACGTTATTACATATTACGTTATATGGGACGACGTTATAACGTATTACGTTACATGGGATGACGTTATTACGTATTACGTTATATGGGACGACGTTATAACGTATTACGTTATATGGGACGACGTTATAACGTATTACGTTATACGGGATGACGTTATAACGTAATAGGTTATATGGTATGGCGTTATAACGTAGTATTTTAATGGTATGGCGTTACAACGTTATAAGGTATGACGTTATAACGTATTACGTTATATGGTATGACGTTATAATGCATTACGTTATATGGGACGACATTATAACGTATTACGTTATATGGGACGACGTTATAACGTATTACGTTATACGGGATAACGTTATAATGTAATAGGTTATATGGTATGAAGTTATAACGTAGTATTTTAATGGTATGGCGTTATAACGTTACATGGTATGACGTTATAACGTATTACGTTATATGGGACGACGTTATAACGTATTACGTTACATGGGATGACGTTATTACGTATTACGTTATATGGGACGACGTTATAACGTATTACGTTATATGGGATGACGTTATTACGTATTACGTTATATGGGACGACGTTATAACCTATTACGTTATATGGGATGACGTTATAACGTATTACGTTATACGGGATTACGTTATAACGTAATAGGTTATATGGTATGACGTTATAACGTAGTATTTTAATGGTATGGCGTCATAACGTTATATGGTATGACGTTATAACGTATTACGTTATATGGTATGACGTTATTACATATTACGTTATATGGGACGACGTTATAACGTATTACGTTACATGGGATGACGTTATTACGTATTACGTTATATGGGACGACGTTATAACGTATTACGTTATATGGGACGACGTTATAACGTATTACGTTATACGGGATGACGTTATAACGTAATAGGTTATATGGTATGGCGTTATAACGTAGTATTTTAATGGTATGGCGTTACAACGTTATATGGTATGACGTTATAACGTATTACGTTATATGGTATGACGTTATAATGCATTACGTTATATGGGACGACATTATAACGTATTACGTTATATGGGACGACGTTATAACGTATTACGTTATACGGGATGACGTTATAATATAATAGGTTATATGGTATGAAGTTATAACGTAGTATTTTAATGGTATGGCGTTATAACGTTACATGGTATGACGTTATAACGTATTACGTTATATGGGACGACGTTATAACGTATTACGTTACATGGGATGATGTTATTACGTATTACGTTATATGGGACGACGTTATAACGTATTACGTTATATGGGACGACGTTATAACGTATTACGTTATACGGGATGACGTTATAACGTATTACGTTATACGGGATTACGTTATAACGTAATAGGTTATATGGTATGACGTTATAACGTAGTATTTTAATGGTATGGCGTCATAACGTTATATGGTATGACGTTATAACGTATTACGTTATATGGTATGACGTTATTACATATTACGTTATATGGGACGACGTTATAACGTATTACGTTACATGGGATGACGTTATTACGTATTACGTTATATGGGACGACGTTATAACGTATTACGTTATATGGGACGACGTTATAACGTATTACGTTATACGGGATGACGTTATAACGTAATAGGTTATATGGTATGGCGTTATAACGTAGTATTTTAATGGTATGGCGTTACAACGTTATATGGTATGACGTTATAACGTATTACGTTATATGGGATGACGTTATTACGTATTACGTTATATGGGACGACGTTATAACCTATTACGTTATATGGGATGACGTTATAACGTATTACGTTATACGGGATTACGTTATAACGTAATAGGTTATATGGTATGACGTTATAACGTAGTATTTTAATGGTATGGCGTCATAACGTTATATGGTATGACGTTATAACGTATTACGTTATATGGTATGACGTTATTACATATTACGTTATATGGGACGACGTTATAACGTATTACGTTACATGGGATGACGTTATTACGTATTACGTTATATGGGACGACGTTATAACGTATTACGTTATATGGGACGACGTTATAACGTATTACGTTATACGGGATGACGTTATAACGTAATAGGTTATATGGTATGGCGTTATAACGTAGTATTTTAATGGTATGGCGTTACAACGTTATATGGTATGACGTTATAACGTATTACGTTATATGGTATGACGTTATAACGCATTACGTTATATGGGACGACATTATAACGTATTACGTTATATGGGATGACGTTATTACGTATTACGTTATATGGGACGACGTTATAACGTATTACGTTATATGGGACGACGTTATAACGTAATAGGTTATATGGTATGACGTTATAACGTAGTATTTTAATGGTATGGCGTTATAACGTTATATGGTATGACGTTATAACGTATTACGTTATATGGGACGACGTTATAACGTATTACGTTATATGGGATGACGTTATACCGTTTTACGTTAGATGGGATGACGTTATAACGTATTACGTTATATGGGATGACGTTATAACGTAATAGGTTATATGGTATGACGTTATAATGTATTACGTTATATGGGATGACGTTATAACGTAATAGGTTATATGGTATGACGTTATAACGTATTACGTAATATGGTATATCATTATGCCGTATTAGGTTATATGGTATGACGTTATAACGTATTACGTTATATGGTATGACGTTATAACGTAATATTTTATATGGTATGGCGTTATAACGTTACATGGTATGACGTTATAACGTAATAGGTTATATGGTATGGCGTTATGACGTTATATGGTATGACGTTATAACGTAATAGGTTATATGCTATGAGGTTATACCGTATTACGTTATATGGTATGACGTTATAAAGTAATTCTTTAAATGGTATGGCGTTATAACGTTACATGGGATGCCGTTATAACGTAATAGGTTATATGGTATCACGCTATAACGTATTACGTTATATGGTATGACGTTATAACGTATTACGTTATATGGGACGACGTTATAACGTATTACGTTATATGGGACGACGTTATAAAGTATTACGTTATATGGGATGACGTTATACCGTTTTACGTTAGATGGGATGACGTTATAACGTATTACGTTATATGGGATGACGTTATAACGTAATAGGTTATATGGTATGACGTTATAATGTATTACGTTATATGGGATGACGTTATAACGTAATAGGTTATATGGTATGACGTTATAACGTATTACGTAATATGGTATATCATTATGCCGTATTAGGTTATATGGTATGACGTTATAACGTATTACGTTATATGGTATGACGTTATAACGTAATATTTTATATGGTATGGCGTTATAACGTTACATGCTATGACGTTATAACGTAATAGGTTATATGGTATGGCGCTATGACGTTATATGGTATGTCGTTATAACGTAATAGGTTATATGCTATGAGGTTATACCGTATTACGTTATATGGTATGACGTTATAAAGTAATTCTTTATATGGTATGGCGTTATAACGTTACATGGGATGCCGTTATAACGTAATAGGTTATATGGTATCACGCTATAACGTATTACGTTATATGGTATGACGTTATAACGTATTACGTTATATGGGACGACGTTATAACGTATTACGTTATATGGGACGACGTTATAAAGTATTACGTTATATGGGATGACGTTATAACGCATTACGTTATATGGGACTAGATTATAACGTATTACGTTATATGGGATGACGTTATAACGTATTACGTTATATGGGACGACATTATACCGTATTACGTTAGATGGGATGACGTTATAACGTATTACGTTACATGGGATGACGTTATTACGTATTACGTTATATGGGACGACGTTATAACGTATTACGTTATATGGGACGACGTTATAACGTATTACGTTATACGGGATGACGTTATAACGTAATAGGTTATATGGTATGACGTTATAACGTAGTATTTTAATGGTATGGCGTTATAACGTTACATGGTATGACGTTATAACGTATTACGTTATATGGTATGACGTTATAACGTATTACGTTATATGGGACGACGTTATAAAGTATTACTTTATATGGGATAACGTTATGACGTAATAGGTTATATGGTATGAGGTTATACCGTATTACGTTAGATGGGCTGACGTTATAACGTATTACGTTACATGGGATGACGTTATGACGTATTACGTTATATGAGACGACGTTATAACGTATTACGTTATATGGGACGACGTTATAACATATTACGTTATACGGGATGACGTTATAACGTAATAGGTTATATGGTATGACGTTATAACGTAGTATTTTGTATGGTATGGCGTTATAACGTTATATGGTATGACGTTATATCTTAACAGGTTATATGGTATGAGGTTATACCGTATTACATTATATGGGATGACGTTATAACGTATTACGTTATATGGGATAACGTTATAACGTACTACGTTATATGGGACGACATTATAACGTATTACGTTATATGGGATGACGTTATTACGTACTACGTTATATGGGACGACGTTATAACGTATTACGTGATATGGGACGACGTTATAACGTATTACGTTATACGGGATGACGTTATAACGTAATAGGATATATGGTATGACGTTATAACGTAGTATTTTAATGGTATGGCGTTATAACGTTATATGGTATGACGTTATAACGTATTACGTTATATGGTATGACGTTATAACGCATTACGTTATATGGGACGATATTATAACCTATTACGTTATATGGGATGACGTTATTACGTATTACGTTATATGGGACCACGTTGTAACGTAATAGGTTATATGGTATGACGTTATAACGTAGTATTTTAATGGTATGGCGTTATAACGTTACATGGTATGACGTTATAACGTATTACGTTATATGGGACGACATTATAACCTATTACGTTATATGGGACGACGTTATAACGTATTACGTTATATGGGACGACGTTATAACGTATTACGTTATAGGGGATGACGTTATAATGTAATAGGTTATATGGTATGACGTTATAACGTAGTATTTTAGTGGTATGGCGTTTTAACGTTATATGGTATGACGTTATAACGTATTACGTTGTATGGTATGACGTTATAACGCATTTCGTTATATGGGACGACATTATAACCTATTACGTTATATGGGATGACGTTATTACGTATTACGTTATATGGGACCACGTTGTAACGTAATAGGTTATATGGTATGACGTTATAACGTAGTATTTTAATGGTATGGCGTTATAACGTTACATGGTATGACGTTATAACGTATTACGTTATATGGGACGACGTTATAACGTATTACGTTATAGGGGATGACGTTATAATGTAATAGGTTATATGGTATGACGTTATAACGTAGTATTTTAGTGGTATGGCGTTATAACGTTATATGGTATGACGTTATAACGTATTACGTTATATGGGATGACGTTATAGCGTATTACGTTATATGGGACGACATTATACCGTATTACGTTAGATGGGATGACGTTATAACGTCTTACGTTACATGGGATGACGTTATTACGTATTACGTTATATGGGACGACGTTATAACGTATTACGTTATATGGGACGACGTTAAAACGTATTACGTTATACGGGATGACGTTATAACGTAATAGGTTATATGGTATGACGTTATAACGTAGTATTTTAATGGTATGGCGTTATAACGTTACATGGTATAACGTTATAACGTATTACGTTATCTGGGATGACGTTATAGCGTATTACGTTAGATGGGATGATGTTATAACGTCTTACGTTACATGGGATGACGTTATTACGTATTACGTTATATGGAACGACGTTATAACGTATTACGTTATATGGGACGACGTTATAATGTAATAGGTTATATGGTATGACGTTATAACGTAGTATTTTAGTGGTATGGCGTTATAACGTTATATGGTATGACGTTATAACGTATTACGTTATATGGTATGACGTTATAACGTATTACGTTATATGGGACGACGTTATAATGTAATAGGTTATATGGTATGACGTTATAACGTAGTATTTTAGTGGTATGGCGTTATAACGTTATATGGTATGACGTTATAACGTATTACGTTATATGGTATGACGTTATAACGCATTACGTTATATGGGACGACATTAAAACGTATTACGTTATATGGGATGACGTTATAACGTATTACGTTATATGGGACGACATTATACCGTATTACGTCGGATGGGATGACGTTATAACGTATTACGTTATATGGGACGAGGTTATAACGTATTACGTTATATGGGACGACGTTATAACGTACAACGTTATATGGGACGACGTTATAACGTAATACGTTATATGGGATGACGTTATTACGTATTACGTTATATGGGACGACGTTATAACGTATTACGTTATATGGGGCGACGTTATAACGTATTACGTTATATGGTATGACGTTATAACGCATTACGTTATATGGGACGACAATAAAACGTATTACGTTATACGGGATGACGTTATAACGTATTACGTTATATGGGACGACATTATACCGTATTACGTAAGATGGGATGACGTTATAACGTATTACGTTACATGGGATGACGTTATAACGTATTACGTAATGTGGGACGACGTTATAACGTATTACGTTACATGGGACGACGTTATAACGTAATACGTTATATGGGACGACAGTAAAACGTATCACGTTATGTGGGATGACGTTATAACGTATTACGTTATATGGGACGACATTATACCGTATTACGTTAGATGGGATGACGTTATGACGTATTACGTTAGATGGGATGACGTTATAACGTATTACGTTACATGGGATGACGTTATTACGTATTACGTTATATGGGACGACGTTATAACGTATTACGTTATATGGGACGACGTTATAACGTACAACGTTATATGGGACGACGTTATAACGTAATACGTTATATGGGACGACGTTATAACGTATTACGTTATATGGGATGACGTTATACCGTTTTACGTTAGATGGGATGACGTTATAACGTATTACGTTATATGGGATGACGTTATAACGTAATAGGTTATATGGTATGACGTTATAACGTATTACGTAATATGGTATATCATTATGCCGTATTAGGTTATATGGTATGACGTTATAACGTATTACGTTATATGGTATGACGTTATAACGTAATATTTTATATGGTATGGCGTTATAACGTTACATGGTATGACGTTATAACGTAATAGGTTATATGGTATGGCGCTATGACGTTATATGGTATGACGTTATAACGTAATAGGTTATATGCTATGAGGTTATACCGTATTACGTTATATGGTATGACGTTATAAAGTAATTCTTTATATGGTATGGCGTTATAACGTTACATGGGATGCCGTTATAACGTAATAGGTTATATGGTATCACGCTATAACGTATTACGTTATATGGTATGACGTTATAACGTATTACGTTATATGGGACGACGTTATAACGTATTACGTTATATGGGACGACGTTATAAAGTATTACGTTATATGGGATGACGTTATAACGCATTACGTTATATGGGACTAGATTATAACGTATTACGTTATATGGGATGACGTTATAACGTATTACGTTATATGGGACGACATTATACCGTATTACGTTAGATGGGATGACGTTATAACGTATTACGTTACATGGGATGACGTTATTACGTATTACGTTATATGGGACGACGTTATAACGTATTACGTTATATGGGACGACGTTATAACGTATTACGTTATACGGGATGACGTTATAACGTAATAGGTTATATGGTATGACGTTATAACGTAGTATTTTAATGGTATGGCGTTATAACGTTACATGGTATGACGTTATAACGTATTACGTTATATGGTATGACGTTATAACGTATTACGTTATATGGGACGACGTTATAAAGTATTACTTTATATGGGATAACGTTATGACGAAATAGGTTATATGATATGAGGTTATACCGTATTACGTTAGATGGGCTGACGTTATAACGTATTACGTTACATGGGATGACGTTATGACGTATTACGTTATATGAGACGACGTTATAACGTATTACGTTATATGGGACGACGTTATAACATATTACGTTATACGGGATGACGTTATAACGTAATAGGTTATATGGTATGACGTTATAACGTAGTATTTTATATGGTATGGCGTTATAACGTTATATGGTATGACGTTATATCTTAACAGGTTATATGGTATGAGGTTATACCGTATTACATTATATGGGATGACGTTATAACGTATTACGTTATATGGGATAACGTTATAACGTACTACGTTATATGGGACGACATTATAACGTATTACGTTATATGGGATGACGTTATTACGTACTACGTTATATGGGACGACGTTATAAAGTATTACGTTATATGGGACGACGTTATAACGTATTACGTTATAGAGGATGACGTTATAATGTAATAGGTTATATGGTATGACGTTATAACGTAGTATTTTAGTGGTATGGCGTTATAACGTTATATGGTATGACGTTATAACGTATTACGGTATATGGGATGACGTTATAGCGTATTACGTTATATGGGACGACATTATACCGTATTACGTTATATGGGATGACGTTATAACGTCTTACGTTACATGGGATGACGTTATTACGTATTACGTTATATGGGACGACGTTATAACGTATTACGTGATATGGGACGACGTTATAACGTATTACGTTATACGGGATGACGTTATAACGTAATAGGTTATATGGTATGACGTTATAACGTAGTATTTTAATGGTATGGCGTTATAACGTTATATGGTATGACGTTATAACGTATTACGTTATATGGTATGACGTTATAACGCATTACGTTATATGGGACGATATTATAACCAATTACGTTATATGGGATGACGTTATTACGTATTACGTTATATGGGACCACGTTGTAACGTAATAGGTTATATGGTATGACGTTATAACGTAGTATTTTAATGGTATGGCGTTATAACGTTACATGGTATGACGTTATAACGTATTACGTTATATGGGACGACATTATAACCTATTACGTTATATGGGACGACGTTATAACGTATTACGTTATATGGGACGACGTTATAACGTATTACGTTATAGGGGATGACGTTATAATGTAATAGGTTATATGGTATGACGTTATAACGTAGTATTTTAGTGGTATGGCGTTATAACGTTATATGGTATGACGTTATAACGTATTACGTTGTATGGTATGACGTTATAACGCATTACGTTATATGGGACGACATTATAACCTATTACGTTATATGGGATGACGTTATTACGTATTACGTTATATGGGACCACGTTGTAACGTAATAGGTTATATGGTATGACGTTATAACGTAGTATTTTAATGGTATGGCGTTATAACGTTACATGGTATGACGTTATAACTTATTACGTTATATGGGACGACGTTATAACGTATTACGTTATAGGGGATGACGTTATAATGTAATAGGTTATATGGTATGACGTTATAACGTAGTATTTTAGTGGTATGGCGTTATAACGTTATATGGTATGACGTTATAACGTATTACGTTATATGGGATGACGTTATAGCGTATTACGTTATATGGGACGACATTATACCGTATTACGTTAGATGGGATGACGTTATAACGTCTTACGTTACATGGGATGACGTTATTACGTATTACGTTATATGGGACGACGTTATAACGTATTACGTTATATGGGACGACGTTAAAACGTATTACGTTATACGGGATGACGTTATAACGTAATAGGTTATATGGTATGACGTTATAACGTAGTATTTTAATGGTATGGCGTTATAACGTTACATGGTATAACGTTATAACGTATTACGTTATATGGGATGACGTTATAGCGTATTACGTTAGATGGGATGATGTTATAACGTCTTACGTTACATGGGATGACGTTATTACGTATTACGTTATATGGAACGACGTTATAACGTATTACGTTATACGGGACGACGTTATAATGTAATAGGTTATATGGTATGACGTTATAACGTAGTATTTTAGTGGTATGGCGTTATAACGTTATATGGTATGACGTTATAACGTATTACGTTATATGGTATGACGTTATAACGTATTACGTTATATGGGACGACGTTATAATGTAATAGGTTATATGGTATGACGTTATAACGTAGTATTTTAGTGGTATGGCGTTATAACGTTATATGGTATGACGTTATAACGTATTACGTTATATGGTATGACGTTATAACGCATTACGTTATATGGGACGACATTAAAACGTATTACGTTATATGGGATGACGTTATAACGTATTACGTTATATGGGACGACATTATACCGTATTACGTCGGATGGGATGACGTTATAACGTATTACGTTATATGGGACGAGGTTATAACGTATTACGTTATATGGGACGACGTTATAACGTACAATGTTATATGGGACGACGTTATAACGTAATACGTTATATGGGATGACGTTATTACGTATTACGTTATATGGGACGACGTTATAACGTATTACGTTATATGGGGCGACGTTATAACGTATTACGTTAGATGGGATGACGTTATAACGTATTACGTTACATGGGATGACGTTATAACGTATTACGTAATGTGGGACGACGTTATAACGTATTACGTTACATGGGACGACGTTATAACGTAATACGTTATATGGGACGACAGTAAAACGTATTACGTTATGTGGGATGACGTTCTAACGTATTACGTTATATGGGACGACATTATACCGTATTACGTTAGATGGGATGACGTTATGACGTATTACGTTAGATGGGATGACGTTATAACGTATTACGTTACATGGGATGACGTTATTACGTATTACGTTATATGGGACGACGTTATAACGTATTACGTTATATGGGACGACGTTATAACGTACAACGTTATATGGGACGACGTTATAACGTAATACGTTATATGGGACGACGTTATAACGTATTACGTTATATGGGACGACGTTATAACGTATTACGTTATATGGGACGACGTTATAACGTACAACGTTATATGGGACGACGTTATAACGTAATACGTTATATGGGACGACGTTATAACGTATTACGTTATATGGGATGACGTTATTACGTATTACGTTATATGGGACGACGTTATAACGTATTACGTTATATGGGACGACGTTATAATGTATTACGTTATATGGGATGACGTTATAGCGTATTACGTTATATGGGACGACATTATACCGTATTACGTTAGATGGGATGACGTTATAACGTATTACGTTACACGGGATGACGTTATTACGTATTACGTTATATGGGACAACGTTATAACGTATTACGTTATATGGGACGACGTTATACCGTAATACGTTATATGGTATGACGTTAGAACGCATTACGTTATATGGGACGACATTATAGCGTATTACGTTAAATGGGATGACGTTATTACGTATTTTCGTTATATGGGACGACGTTATAACGTATTACGTTATATGGGACCACGTTATAACGTATTACGTTATACGGGATGACGTTATAACGTATTACGTTATATGGGACGACGTTATAACGTAGTATTTTATATGGTATGGCGTTATAACGTCATATGGTATGACGTTATAACTCAACAGGTTATATGGTATGAGGTTATACCGTATTACGTTAGATGGGCTGACGTTATAACGTATTACGTTACATGGGATGACGTTATCGTATTACGTTATATGGGACGACGTTATAACGTATTACGTTGTATGGGACGACGTTATGAAGTATTACGTTATACGGGATGACGTTATAACGTAGTAGGTTATATGGTACGACGTTATAACGTAGTATTTTATATGGTATGGCGTTATAACGTCATATGGTATGACGTTATAACTCAACAGGTTATATGGTATGAGGTTATACCGTATTACGTTAGATGGGCTGACGTTATAACGTATTACGTTACATGGGATGACGTTATCGTATTACGTTATATGAGACGACGTTATAACGTATTACGTTATATGGGGCGACGTTATAACGTATTACGTTATACGGGATGACGTTATAACGTAATAGGTTATATGGTATGACGTTATAACGTAGTATTTTATATGGTATGGCGTTATAACGTTATATGGTATGACGTTATATCTTAACAGGTTATATGGTATGAGGTTATACAGTACTACGTTATATGGGATGACGTTATAACGTATTACGTTATATGGGATAACGTTATAACGTACTACGTTATATGGGACGACATTATAGCGTATCACGTTATATGGGATGACGTTATAACGTATTACGTTATATGGGACGACGTTATAACGTATTACGTTATATGGGACGACGTTATAAAGTATTACGTTATACGGGATGACGTTATAACGTAATAGGCTATATGGTACGACGTTATAACGTAGTATTTTATATGTTATGGCGTTATAACGTCATATGGTATGACGTTATAACTCAACAGGTTATATGGTATGAGGTTATACCGTATTACGTTAGATGGGCTGACGTTATAACGTATTACGTTACATGGGATGACGTTATTACGTATTACGTTATATGAGACGACGTTATAACGTATTACGTTATATGGGATGACGTTATTACGTATTACGTTATATGGGACGACGTTATAACGTATTACGTTATATGGGACGGCGTTATAAAGTATTACGTTATATGGGATGACGTTATAGCGTATTACGTTATATGGGACGACATTATACCGTATTACGTTAGATGGGATGACGTTATAACGTATTACGTTACATGGGATGACGTTATTACGTATTACGTTATATGGGACGACGTTATAACGTATTACGTTATACGGGATGACGTTATAACGTAATAGGTTATATGGTATGACGTTATAACGTAGTATTTTAATGGTATGGCGTTATAACGTTATATGGTATGACGTTATAACGTATTACGTTATATGGTATGACGTTATAACGCATTACGTTATATGGGACGGCATTAAAACGTATTACGTTATATGGGATGACGTTATAACGTATTACGTTATATGGGACGACGTTATACCGTATTACGTTAGATGGGATGACGTTATAACCTATTACGTTACATGGGATGACGTTATTACGTATTACGTTATATGAGACGACGTTATAACGTATTACGTTATATGGGACGCCGTAATAACGTATTACGTTATACGGGATGTCGTTATAACGTAATAGGTTATATGGTATGACGTTATAACGTAGTATTTTATATGGTATGGCGTTATAACGTTATATGGTATGACGTTATAATTTAAAAGGTTATATGGTATGAGGTTATACCGTATTACGTTATATGGGATGACGTTATAACGTATTACGTTATATGGGATAACGTTATAACGTACTACGTTATATGGGACGACATTATAACGTATTACGTTATATGAGATGACGTTATAACGTAATAGGTTATATGGTATGACGTTATAACGTATTACGTTATACGGGATGACGTTATAACGTAATAGGTTATATGGTATGACGTTATAACGTATTACGGTAGATGGGATGACGTTATAACGTATTACGTTACATGGGATGACGTTATTACGTATTACGTTATATGGGACGACGTTATAAAGTATTACGTTATATGGGATGACGTTATGACGTAATAGGTTATATGGTATGAGGTTATACCGTATTACGTTAGATGGGATGACGTTATAACGTATTACGTTACATGGAATGACGTTATTACGTATTACGTTATATGAGACGACGTTATAACGTATTACGTTATATGGGACGACGTTATAAAGTATTACGTTATATGGGATGACGTTATAACGTATTACGTTATATGGGATGACGTTATTACGTATTACGTTATATGGGACGACGTTATAACGTATTACGTTACATGGTATGACGTAATAACGTATTACGTTATATGGGACGACGTTATAACGTATTACGTTATATGGGACGACGTTATAAAGTATTACGTTATACGGGACGACGTTATAACGTAATACGTTACATGGGATGACGTTATTACGTATTACGTTATATGGGACGACGTTATAAAGTATTACGTTATATGGGATGACGTTATGACGTAATAGGTTATATGGTATGAGGTTATACCGTATTACGTTAGATGGGATGACGTTATAACGTATTACGTTACATGGGATGACGTTATTACGTATTACGTTATATGAGACGACGTTATAACGTATTACGTTATATGGGACGACGTTATAAAGTATTACGTTATATGGGATGACGTTATAACGTATTACGTTATATGGGATGACGTTATTACGTATTGCGTTATATGGGACGACGTTATAACGTATGACGTTACATGGTATGACGTAACAACGTATTACGTTATATGGGACGACGTTATAACGTATTACGTTATATGGGACGACGTTATAACGTATTACGTTATACGGGACGACGTTATAACGTATTACGTTACATGGGATGACGTTATTACGTATTACGTTATATGGGACGACGTTATAACGTATTACGTTATATGGGACGACGTTATAACTTATTACGTTATATGGGACGGCATTAAAACGTATTACGTTATATGGGATGACGTTATAACGTATTACGTTATATGGGACGACATTATACCGTATTACGTTAGATGGGATGACGTTATAACGTATTACGTTACATGGGATGACGTTATTACGTATTACGTTATATGAGAAGACGTTATAACGTATTACGTTATAGGGGACGCCGTTATAACGTATTACGTTATACGGGATGTCGTTATAACGTAACAGGTTATATGGTATGACGTTATAACGTAGTATTTTATATGGTATGGCGTTATAACGTTATATGGTATGACGTTATAATTTAAAAGGTTATATGGTATGAGGTTATACCGTATTACGTTATATGGGATGACGTTATAACGTATTACGTTATATGGGATAACGTTATAACGTACTACGTTATATGGGACGACATTATAACGTATTACGTTATTTGAGATGACGTTATAACGTAATAGGTTATATGGTATGACGTTATAACGTATTACGTTACACGGGATGACGTTATAACGTAATAGGTTATATGGTATGACGTTATAACGTATTACGGTAGATGGGATGACGTTATAACGTATTACGTTACATGGGATGACGTTATTACGTATTACGTTATATGGGACGACGTTATAAAGTATTACGTTATATGGGATGACGTTATGACGTAATAGGTTATATGGTATGAGGTTATACCGTATTACGTTAGATGGGATGACGTTATAACGTATTACGTTACATGGGATGACGTTATTACGTATTACGTTATATGAGACGACGTTATAACGTATTACGTTATATGGGACGACGTTATAAAGTATTACGTTATATGGGATGACGTTATAACGTATTACGTTATATGGGATGACGTTATTACGTATTACGTTATATGGGACGACGTTATAACGTATTACGTTACATGGTATGACGTAATAACGTATTACGTTATATGGGACGACGTTATAACGTATTACGTTATATGGGACGACGTTATAACGTATCACGTTATACGGGACGACGTTATAACGTAATACGTTACATGGGATGACGTTATTACGTATTACGTTATATGGGACGACGTTATACGGTATTACGTTATATGGGACGACGTTATAACTTATTACGTTATACGGGATGACCTTATAACGTAATAGGTTATATGGTATGACGTTATAACGTATTACGGTAGATGGGATGACGTTATACGGTATTACGTTATATGGGACGACGTTATAAAGTATTACGTTATATGGGATGACGTTATAACGTATTACGTTATATGGGATGACGTTATTACGTATTACGTTATATGGGACGACGTTATAACGTATTACGTTACATGGTATGACGTAATAACGTATTACGTTATACGGGACGACGTTATAACGTATTACGTTACATGGGATGACGTTATTACGTATTACGTTATATGGGACGACGTTATAACGTATTACGTTATATGGGACGACGTTATAACTTATTACGTTATATGGGACGGCATTAAAACGTAATACGTTACATGGGATGACGTTATTACGTATTACGTTATATGGGACGACGTTATACGGTATTACGTTATATGGGACGACGTTATAACTTATTACGTTATACGGGATGACCTTATAACGTAATAGGTTATATGGTATGACGTTATAACGTATTACGGTAGATGGGATGACGTTATAACGTATTACGTTACATGGGATGACGTTATTACGTATTACGTTATATGGGACGACGTTATAAAGTATTACGTTATATGGGATGACGTTATGACGTAATAGGGTATATGGTATGAGGTTATACCGTATTACGTTAGATGGGATGACGTTATAACGTATTACGTTACATGGGATGACGTTATTACGTATTACGTTATATGAGACGACGTTATAACGTATTACGTTATATGGAACGACGTTATAAAGTATTACGTTATATGGGATGACGTTATAACGTATTACGTTATATGGGATGACGTTATTACGTATTACGTTATATGGGACGACATTATAACGTATTACGTTACATGGTATGACGTAATAACGTATTACGTTATATGGGACGACGTTATAACGTATTACGTTATATGGGACGACGTTATAACGTATTACGTTATACGGGACGACGTTATAACGTATTACGTTACATGGGATGACGTTATTACGTATTACGTTATATGGGAAGACGTTATAACGTATTACGTTATATGGGACGACGTTATAACTTATTACGTTATACGGGATGACGTTATAACGTAATAGGTTATATGGTATGACGTTATAACGTAGTATTTTAATGGTATGGGGTTATAACGTTATATGGTATGACGTTATAACGTATTACGTTATATGGTATGACGTTATAACGCATTACGTTATATGGGACGGCATTAAAACGTATTACGTTATATGGGATGACGTTATAACGTATTACGTTATATGGGACGACATTATACCGTATTACGTTAGATGGGATGACGTTATAACGTATTACGTTACATGGGATGACGTTATTACGTATTACGTTATATGAGGCGACGTTATAACGTATTACGTTATATGGGACGCCGTTATAACGTATTACGTTATACGGGAGGTCGTTATAACGTAATAGGTTATATGGTATGACGTTATAACGTAGTATTTTATATGGTATGGCGTTATAACGTTATATGGTATGACGTTATAATTTAAAAGATTATATGGTATGAGGTTATACCGTATTACGTTATATGGGATGACGTTATAACGTATTACGTTATATGGGATAACGTTATAACGTACTACGTTATATGGGACGACATTATAACGTATTACGTTATATGAGATGACGTTATAACGTAATAGGTTATATGGTATGACGTTATAACGTATTACGTTATACGGGATGACGTTATAACGTAATAGGTTATATGGTATGACGTTATAACGTATTACGGTAGATGGGATGACGTTATAACGTATTACGTTACATGGGATGACGTTATTACGTATTACGTTATATGGGACGACGTTATAAAGTATTACGATATATGGGATGACGTTATGACGTAATAGGTTATATGGTATGAGGTTATACCGTATTACGTTAGATGGGATGACGTTATAACGTATTACGTTACATGGGATGACGTTATTACGTATTACGTTATATGAGACGACGTTATATCGTATTACGTTATATGGGACGACGTTATAAAGTACTACGTTATATGGGATGACGTTATAACGTATTACGTTATATGGGATGACGTTATTACGTATTACGTTATATGGGACGACGTTATAACGTATTACGTTACATGGTATGACGTAATAACGTATTACGTTATATGGGACGACGTTATAACGTATTACGTTATATGGGACGACGTTATAACGTATTACGTTATACGGGACGACGTTATAACGTATTACGTTACATGGGATGACGTTATTACGTATTACGTTATATGGGACGACGTTACAACGTATTACGTTGTATGGGACGACGTTATAACTTATTACGTTATACGGGATGACGTTATAAAGTAATAGGTTATATGGTATGAGGTTATACCGTATTACGTTAGATGGGATGACGTTATAACGTATTACGTTACATGGGATGACGTTATTACGTATTACGTTATATGAGACGACGTTATAACGTATTACGTTATATGGGACGACGTTATAAAGTATTACGTTATATGGGATGACGTTATAACGTATTACGTTATATGGGATGACGTTATTACGTATTACGTTATATGGGACGACGTTATAACGTATTACGTTACATGGTATGACGTAATAACGTATTATGTTATATGGGACGACGTTATAACGTATTACGTTATATGGGACGACGTTATAACGTATTACGTTATACGGGACGACGATATAACGTATTACGTTACATGGGATGACGTTATTACGTATTACGTTATATGGGACGACGTAATAACGTATTACGTTATATGGGACGACGTTATAACTTATTAAGTTATACGGGATGACGTTATAACGTAATAGGTTATATGGTATGACGTTATAACGTATTACGGTAGATGGGATGACGTTATAACGTATTACGTTACATGGGATGACGTTATTACGTATTACGTTATATGGGACGACGTTATAAAGTATTACGTTATATGGGATGACGTTATGACGTAGTAGGTTATATGGTATGAGGTTATACCGTATTACGTTAGATGGGATGACGTTATAACGTATTACGTTACATGGGATGACGTTATAACGTAGTATTTTATATGGTATGGCGTTATAACGTTTTATGGTATGACGTTATAATTTAAAAGGTTATATGGTATGAGGTTATACCGTATTACGTTATATGGGATGACGTTATAACGTATTACGTTATATGGGATAACGTTATAACGTACTACGTTATATGGGACGACATTATAACGTATTACGTTATATGAGATGACGTTATAACGTAATAGGTTATATGGTATGACGTTATAACGTATTACGTTATACGGGATGACGTTATAACGTAATAGGTTATATGGTATGACGTTATAACGTATTACGGTAGATGGGATGACGTTATAACGTATTACATTACATGGGATGACGTTATTACGTATTACGTTATATGGGACGACGTTATAAAGTATTACGTTATATGGGATGACGTTATGACGTAATAGGTTATATGGGACGACGTTATAACGTATTACGTTATACGGGACGACGTTATAACGTATTACGTTACATGGGATGACGTTATTACGTATTACGTTATATGGGACGACGTTATAACGTATTACGTTATATGGGACGACGTTATAACTTATTACGTTATACGGGATGACGTTATAACGTAATAGGTTATATGGTATGACGTTATACCGTATTACGTTAGATGGGATGACGTTATAACGTATTACGTTACATGGGATGACGTTATTACGTATTACGTTATATGAGACGACGTTATAACGTATTACGTTATATGGGACGACGTTATAAAGTATTACGTTATATGGGATGACGTTATAACGTATTACGTTATATGGGATGACGTTATTACGTATTACGTTATATGGGACGACGTTATAACGTATTACGTTACATGGTATGACGTAATAACGTATTACGTTATATGGGACGACGTTATAACGTATTACGTTATATGGGACGACGTTATAACGTATTACGTTAGATGGGATGACGTTATAACGTATTACGTTACATGGGATGACGTTATTACGTATTACGTTATATGGGCCCACGTTATAAAGTATTACGTTATATGGGATGACGTTATGACGTAATAGGTTATATGGTATGAGGTTATACCGTATTACGTTAGATGGGATGACGTTATAACGTATTACGTTACATGGGATGACGTCATTACGTATTACGTTATATGAGACGACGTTATAACGTATTATGTTATATGGGACGACGTTATAAAGTATTACGTTATATGAGATGACGTTATAACGTATTACGTTATATGGGATGACGTTATTACGTATTACGTTATATGGGACGACGTTATAACGTATTACGTTATATGGGACGACGTTATAAAGTATTACGTTATATGGGATGACGTTATAACGTATTACGTTATATGGAATGACGTTATTACTTATTACGTTATATGGGACGACGTTATAACGTATTACGTTACATGGTATGACGTAATAACGTATTACGTTATATGGGACGACGTTATAACGTATTACGTTATATGGGACGACGTTATAACGTATTACGTTATACGGGACGACGTTATAACGTATTACGTTACATGGGATGACGTTATTACGTATTACGTTATATGGGACGACGTTATAACGTATTACGTTATATGGGACGACGTTATAACTTATTACGTTATACGGGATGACGTTATAACGTAATAGGTTATATGGTATGACGTTATAACGTATTACGGAAGATGGGATGACGTTATAACGTATTACGTTACATGGGATGACGTTATTACGTATTACGTTATATGGGACGACGTTATAAAGTATTACGTTATATGGGACGACGTTATAAAGTATTACGTTATATGGGATGACGTTATAACGTATTACGTTATACGGGACGACGTTATAACGTATTACGATACATGGGATGACGTTATTACGTATTACGTTATATGGGACGACGTAATAACGTATTACGTTATATGGGACGACGTTATAACTTATTACGTTATACGGGATGACGTTATAACGTAATAGGTTATATGGTATGACGTTATAACGTATTACGGTAGATGGGATGACGTTATAACGTATTACGTTACATGGGATGACGTTATTACGTATTACGTTCTGTGGAACGACGTTATAAAGTATTACGTTATATGGGATGACGTTATGACGTAGTAGGTTATATGGTATGAGGTTATACCGTATTACGTTAGATGGGATGACGTTATAACGTGTTACGTTACATGGGATGACGTTATAACGTAGTATTTTATATGGTATGGCGTTATAACGTTTTATGGTATGACGTTATAATTTAAAAGGTTATATGGTATGAGGTTATACCGTATTACGTTATATGGGATGACGTTATAACGTATTACGTTATATGGGATAACGTTATAACGTACTACGTTATATGGGACGACATTATAACGTATTACGTTATATGAGATGACGTTATAACGTAATAGGTTATATGGTATGACGTTATAACGTATTACGTTATACGGGATGACGTTATAACGTAATAGGTTATATGGTATGACGTTATAACGTATTACGGTAGATGGGATGACGTTATAACGTATTACATTACATGGGATGACGTTATTACGTATTACGTTATATGGGACGACGTTATAAAGTATTACGTTATATGGGATGACGTTATGACGTAATAGGTTATATGGGACGACGTTATAACGTATTACGTTATATGGGATGACGTTATTACGTATTACGTTATATGGGACGACGTTATAACGTATTACGTTACATGGTATGACGTAATAACGTATTACGTTATATGGGACGACGTTATAACGTATTACGTTATATGGGACGACGTTATAACGTATTACGTTAGATGGGATGACGTTATAACGTATTACGTTACATGGGATGACGTTATTACGTATTACGTTATATGGGACGACGTTATAAAGTATTACGTTATATGGGATGACGTTATGACGTAATAGGTTATATGGTATGAGGTTATACCGTATTACGTTAGATGGGATGACGTTATAACGTATTACGTTACATGGGATGACGTTATTACGTATTACGTTATATGAGACGACGTTATAACGTATTATGTTATATGGGACGACGTTATAACTTATTACGTTATATGAGATGACGTTATAACGTAATAGGTTATATGGTATGACGTTATAACGTATTACGGTAGATGGGATGACGTTATAACGTATTACGTTACATGGGATGACGTTATTACGTATTACGTTATATGGGACGACGTTATAAAGTATTACGTTATATGGGATGACGTTATGACGTAATAGGTTATATGGTATGAGGTTATACCGTATTACGTTAGATGGGATGACGTTATAACGTATTACGTTACATGGGATGACGTTATTACGTATTACGTTATATGAGACGACGTTATAACGTATTACGTTATATGGGACGACGTTATAAAGTATTACGTTATATGGGATGACGTTATAACGTATTACGTTACATGGTATGACGTAATAACGTATTACGTTATATGGGACGACGTTATAACGTATTACGTTATATGGGACGACGTTATAACGTATTACGTTATACGGGACGACGTAATAACGTAATACGTTACATGGGATGACGTTATTACGTATTACGTTATATGGGACGACGTTATAACGTATTACGTTATATGGGACGACGTTATAACTTATTACGTTATACGGGATGACGTTATAACGTAATAGGTTATATGGTATGACGTTATAACGTATTACGGTAGATGGGATGACGTTATAACGTATTACGTTACATGGGATGACGTTATTACGTATTACGTTATATGGGACGACGTTATAAAGTATTACGTTATATGGGATGACGTTATGACGTAATAGGTTATATGGTATGAGGTTATACCGTATTACGTTAGATGGGATGATGTTATAACGTATTACGTTACATGGGATGACGTTATTACGTATTACGTTATATGAGACGACGTTATAACGTATTACGTTATATGGGACGACGTTATAAAGTATTACGTTATATGGGATGACGTTATAACGTATTACGTTATATGGGATGACGTTATTACGTATTACGTTATACGGGACGACGTTATAACGTATTACGTTACATGGGATGACGTTATAACGTAATAGGTTATATGGTGTGGCGTTATAACGTAGTATTTTAATGGTATGGCGTTATAACGTTACATGGTATGACGTTATAACGTATTACGTTGTATGGTATGACGTTATAACGCATTACGTTATATGGGACGACATTATACCGTATTACGTTACATGGGATGACGTTGTTACGTATTACGTTATATGGGACGACGTTATAACGTATTACGTTATATGGGACGACGTTATACCGTATTACGTTATGCGGGATGACGTTATAACGTAATAGGTTATATGGTATGACGTTATAACATAGTATTTTAATGGTATGGGGTTATAACGTTATATGGTATGACGTTATAACGTATTACGTTATATGGTATGACGTTATAACGTATTACGTTATATGGGACGACATTATACCGTATTACGGTAGATGGGATGACGTTATAACGTATTACGTTACATGGGATGACGTTATTACGTATTACGTTATATGGGACGACGTTATAACGTATTACGTTATATGGGACGACGTTATAACGTATTACGTTATATGGGACGACGTTATAACCTATTACGTTATATGAGATGACGTTATAACGTAATAGGTTATATGGTATGACGTTATAACGTATTACGTTATATGGTATGACGTTATAACGCATTACGTTATATGGGACGACATTAAAACGTATTACGTTATATGGGATGACGTTATAACGTATTACGTCATATGGGGCGACATTATACCGTACTACGTTAGATGGGATGACGTTATAACGTATTACGTTACATGGGATGACGTTATTACGTATTACGTTATATGGGACGACGTTATAACGTATTACGTTATATGGGACGACGTTATAACGTATTACGTTATGCGGGATGACGTTATAACGTAATAGGTTATATGGTATGACGTTATAACATAGTATTTTAATGGTATGGGGTTATAACGTTATATGGTATGACGTTATAACGTATTACGATATATGGTATAACGTTATAACGTATTACGTTATGTGGAACAACATTATAGCGTATTACGATAGATGGGACGACGTTATAACGTATTACGTTATATGAGATGACGTTATAACGTAATAGGTTATATGGTATGACGTTATAACGTATTACGTTATATGGTATGACGTTATAACGCATTACGTTATATGGGACGACATTAAAACGTATTACGTTATATGGGATGACGTTATAACGTATTACGTTGTATGGTATGACGTTATAACGCATTACGTTATATGGGACGACATTATACCGTATTACGTTACATGGGATGACGTTATTACGTATTACGTTATATGGGACGACGTTATAACGTATTACGTTATATGGGACGATGTTATACCGTATTACGTTATGCGGGATGACGTTATAACGTAATAGGTTATATGGTATGACGTTATAACATAGTATTTTCATGGTATGGGGTTATAACGTTATATGGTATGACGTTATAACGTACTACGTTATATGGGACGACATTATACCGTATTACGGTAGATGGGATGACGTTATAACGTATTACGTTACATGGGTTGACGTTATTACGTATTACGTTATATGGGACGACGTTATAACGTATTACGTTATATGGGACGACGTTATAACGTATTACGTTATATGGGACGACGTTATAACGTATTACGTTATACGGGATGACGTTATAACGTAATAGGTTATATGGTGTGGCGTTATAACGTAGTATTTTAATGGTATGGCGTTATAACGTTACATGGTATGACGTTATAACGTATTACGTTATATGGTATGACGTTATAACGCATTACGTTATATGAGACGACATTAAAACGTATTACGTTATATGGGATGACGTTATAACGTATTACGTTGTATGGTATGACGTTATAACGCATTACGTTATATGGGACGACATTATACCGTATTACGTTACATGGGATGACGTTATTACGTATTACGTTATATGGGACGACGTTATAACGTATTACGTTATATGGGACGACGTTATACCGTATTACGTTATGCGGGATGACGTTATAACGTAATAGGTTATATGGTATGACGTTATAACATAGTATTTTAATGGTATGGGGTTATAACGTTATATGGTATGACGTTATAACGTATTACGTTATATGGTATGACGTTATAACGTATTACGTTATATGGGACGACATTATACCGTATTACGGTAGATGGGATGACGTTATAACGTATTACGTTACATGGGATGACGTTATTACGTATTACGTTATATGGGACGACGTTATAACGTATTACGTTATATGGGACGACGTTATAACGTATTACGTTATATGGGACGACGTTATAACTTATTACGTTATACGGGATGACGTTATAACGTAATAGGTTATATGGTATGACGTTATACCGTATTACGTTAGATGGGATGACGTTATAACGTATTACGTTACATGGGATGACGTTATTACGTATTACGTTATATGAGACGACGTTATAACGTATTACGTTATATGGGACGACGTTATAAAGTATTACGTTATATGGGATGACGTTATAACGTATTACGTTATATGGGATGACGTTATTACGTATTACGTTATATGGGACGACGTTATAACGTATTACGTTACATGGTATGACGTAATAACGTATTACGTTATATGGGACGACGTTATAACGTATTACGTTATATGGGACGACGTTATAACGTATTACGTTAGATGGGATGACGTTATAACGTATTACGTTACATGGGATGACGTTATTACGTATTACGTTATATGGGACGACGTTATAAAGTATTACGTTATATGGGATGACGTTATGACGTAATAGGTTATATGGTATGAGGTTATACCGTATTACGTTAGACGGGATGACGTTATAACGTATTACGTTACATGGGATGACGTTATTACGTATTACGTTATATGAGACGACGTTATAACGTATTATGTTATATGGGACGACGTTATAAAGTATTACGTTATATGAGATGACGTTATAACGTATTACGTTATATGGGATGACGTTATTACGTATTACGTTATATGGGACGACGTTATAACGTATTACGTTATATGGGACGACGTTATAAAGTATTACGTTATATGGGATGACGTTATAACGTATTACGTTATATGGAATGACGTTATTACTTATTACGTTATATGGGACGACGTTATAACGTATTACGTTACATGGTATGACGTAATAACGTATTACGTTATATGGGACGACGTTATAACGTATTACGTTATATGGGACGACGTTATAACGTATTACGTTATACGGGACGACGTTATAACGTATTACGTTACATGGGATGACGTTATTACGTATTACGTTATATGGGACGACGTTATAACGTATTACGTTATATGGGACGACGTTATAACTTATTACGTTATACGGGATGACGTTATAACGTAATAGGTTATATGGTATGACGTTATAACGTATTACGGTAGATGGGATGACGTTATAACGTATTACGTTACATGGGATGACGTTATTACGTATTACGTTATATGGGACGACGTTATAAAGTATTACGTTATATGGGATGACGTTATGACGTAATAGGTTATATGGTATGAGGTTATACCGTATTACGTTAGATGGGATGACGTTATAACGTATTACGTTACATGGGATGACGTTATTACGTATTACGTTATATGAGACGTCGTTATAACGTATTACGTTATATGGGACGACGTTATAAAGTATTACGTTATATGGGATGACGTTATAACGTATTACGTTACATGGTATGACGTAATAACGTATTACGTTATATGGGACGACGTTATAACGTATTACGTTATATGGGACGACGTTATAACGTATTACGTTATACGGGACGACGTAATAACGTAATACGTTACATGGGATGACGTTATTACGTATTACGTTATATGGGACGACGTTATAACGTATTACGTTATATGGGACGACGTTATAACTTATTACGTTATACGGGATGACGTTATAACGTAATAGGTTATATGGTATGACGTTATAACGTATTACGGTAGATGGGATGACGTTATAACGTATTACGTTACATGGGATGACGTTATTACGTATTACGTTATATGGGACGACGTTATAAAGTATTACGTTATATGGGATGACGTTATGACGTAATAGGTTATATGGTATGAGGTTATACCGTATTACGTTAGATGGGATGATGTTATAACGTATTACGTTACATGGGATGACGTTATTACGTATTACGTTATATGAGACGACGTTATAACGTATTACGTTATATGGGACGACGTTATAAAGTATTACGTTATATGGGATGACGTTATAACGTATTACGTTATATGGGATGACGTTATTACGTATTACGTTATACGGGACGACGTTATAACGTATTACGTTACATGGGATGACGTTATAACGTAATAGGTTATATGGTGTGGCGTTATAACGTAGTATTTTAATGGTATGGCGTTATAACGTTACATGGTATGACGTTATAACGTATTACGTTGTATGGTATGACGTTATAACGCATTACGTTATATGGGACGACATTATACCGTATTACGTTACATGGGATGACGTTGTTACGTATTACGTTATATGGGACGACGTTATAACGTATTACGTTATATGGGACGACGTTATACCGTATTACGTTATGCGGGATGACGTTATAACGTAATAGGTTATATGGTATGACGTTATAACATAGTATTTTAATGGTATGGGGTTATAACGTTATATGGTATGACGTTATAACGTATTACGTTATATGGTATGACGTTATAACGTATTACGTTATATGGGACGACATTATACCGTATTACGGTAGATGGGATGACGTTATAACGTATTACGTTACATGGGATGACGTTATTACGTATTACGTTATATGGGACGACGTTATAACGTATTACGTTATATGGGACGACGTTATAACGTATTACGTTATATGGGACGACGTTATAACCTATTACGTTATATGAGATGACGTTATAACGTAATAGGTTATATGGTATGACGTTATAACGTATTACGTTATATGGTATGACGTTATAACGCATTACGTTATATGGGACGACATTAAAACGTATTACGTTATATGGGATGACGTTATAACGTATTACGTCATATGGGGCGACATTATACCGTACTACGTTAGATGGGATGACGTTATAACGTATTACGTTACATGGGATGACGTTATTACGTATTACGTTATATGGGACGACGTTATAACGTATTACGTTATATGGGACGACGTTATAACGTATTACGTTATGCGGGATGACGTTATAACGTAATAGGTTATATGGTATGACGTTATAACATAGTATTTTAATGGTATGGGGTTATAACGTTATATGGTATGACGTTATAACGTATTACGATATATGGTATAACGTTATAACGTATTACGTTATGTGGAACAACATTATAGCGTATTACGATAGATGGGACGACGTTATAACGTATTACGTTATATGAGATGACGTTATAACGTAATAGGTTATATGGTATGACGTTATAACGTATTACGTTATATGGTATGACGTTATAACGCATTACGTTATATGGGACGACATTAAAACGTATTACGTTATATGGGATGACGTTATAACGTATTACGTTGTATGGTATGACGTTATAACGCATTACGTTATATGGGACGACATTATACCGTATTACGTTACATGGGATGACGTTATTACGTATTACGTTATATGGGACGACGTTATAACGTATTACGTTATATGGGACGATGTTATACCGTATTACGTTATGCGGGATGACGTTATAACGTAATAGGTTATATGGTATGACGTTATAACATAGTATTTTCATGGTATGGGGTTATAACGTTATATGGTATGACGTTATAACGTACTACGTTATATGGGACGACATTATACCGTATTACGGTAGATGGGATGACGTTATAACGTATTACGTTACATGGGTTGACGTTATTACGTATTACGTTATATGGGACGACGTTATAACGTATTACGTTATATGGGACGACGTTATAACGTATTACGTTATATGGGACGACGTTATAACGTATTACGTTATACGGGATGACGTTATAACGTAATAGGTTATATGGTGTGGCGTTATAACGTAGTATTTTAATGGTATGGCGTTATAACGTTACATGGTATGACGTTATAACGTATTACGTTATATGGTATGACGTTATAACGCATTACGTTATATGGGACGACATTATACCGTATTACGTTATATGGGACGACGTTATAACGTATTACGTTATATGAGATGACGTTATAACGTAATTCGTTATATGGTATGACGTTATAACGTATTACGTTATATGGGACGACGTTATAAAGTATTACGTTATATGGGATGACGTTATAACGTATTACGTTACATGGTATGACGTAATAACGTATTACGTTATATGGGACGACGTTATAACGTATTACGTTATATGGGACGACGTTATAACGTATTACGTTATACGGGACGACGTAATAACGTAATACGTTACATGGGATGACGTTATTACGTATTACGTTATATGGGACGACGTTATAACGTATTACGTTATATGGGACGACGTTATAACTTATTACGTTATACGGGATGACGTTATAACGTAATAGGTTATATGGTATGACGTTATAACGTATTACGGTAGATGGGATGACGTTATAACGTATTACGTTACATGGGATGACGTTATTACGTATTACGTTATATGGGACGACGTTATAAAGTATTACGTTATATGGGATGACGTTATGACGTAATAGGTTATATGGTATGAGGTTATACCGTATTACGTTAGATGGGATGACGTTATAACGTATTACGTTACATGGGATGACGTTATTACGTATTACGTTATATGAGACGACGTTATGACGTATTACGTTATATGGGACGACGTTATAAAGTATTACGTTATATGGGATGACGTTATAACGTATTACGTTATATGGGATGACGTTATTACGTATTACGTTATACGGGACGACGTTATAACGTATTACGTTACATGGGATGACGTTATAACGTAATAGGTTATATGGTGTGGCGTTATAACGTAGTATTTTAATGGTATGGCGTTATAACGTTACATGGTATGACGTTATAACGTATTACGTTGTATGGTATGACGTTATAACGCATTACGTTATATGGGACGACATTATACCGTATTACGTTACATGGGATGACGTTATTACGTATTACGTTATATGGGACGACGTTATAACGTATTACGTTATATGGGACGACGTTATACCGTATTACGTTATGCGGGATGACGTTATAACGTAATAGGTTATATGGTATGACGTTATAACATAGTATTTTAATGGTATGGGGTTATAACGTTATATGGTATGACGTTATAACGTATTACGTTATATGGTATGACGTTATAACGTATTACGTTATATGGGACGACATTATACCGCATTACGGTAGATGGGATGACGTTATAACGTATTACGTTACATGGGATGACGTTATTACGTATTACGTTATATGGGACGACGTTATAACGTATTACGTTATATGGGACGACGTTATAACGTATTACGTTATATGGGACGACGTTATAACCTATTACGTTATATGAGATGACGTTATAACGTAATAGGTTATATGGTATGACGTTATAACGTATTACGTTATATGGTATGACGTTATAACGCATTACGTTATATGGGACGACATTAAAACGTATTACGTTATATGGGATGACGTTATAACGTATTACGTTATATGGGGCGACATTATACCGTACTACGTTAGATGGGATGACGTTATAACGTATTACGTTACATGGGATGACGTTATTACGTATTACGTTATATGGGACGACGTTATAACGTATTACGATATATGGGACGACGTTATAACGTATTACGTTATGCGGGATGACGTTATAACGTAATAGGTTATATGGTATGACGTTATAACATAGTATTTTAATGGTATGGGGTTATAACGTTATATGGTATGACGTTATAACGTATTACGTTATATGGTATGACGTTATAACGTATTACGTTATATGGGACGACATTATACCGTATTACGGTAGATGGGATGACGTTATAACGTATTACGTTACATGGGATGACGTTATTACGTATTACGTTATATGGGACGACGTTATAACGTATTACGTTATATGGGACGACGTTATAACGTATTACGTTATATGGGACGACGTTATAACGTATTACGTTATATGGGACGACGTTATAACGTATTACGTTATATGAGATGACGTTATAACGTAATAGGTTATATGGTATGACGTTATAACGTATTACGTTATATGGTATGACGTTATAACGCATTACGTTATATGGGACGACATTAAAACGTATTACGTTATATGGGATGACGTTATAACGTATTACGTCATATGGGGCGACATTATACCGTACTACGTTAGATGGGATGACGTTATAACGTATTACGTTACATGGGATGACGTTATTACGTATTACGTTATATGGGACGACGTTATAACGTATTACGTTATATGGGACGACGTTATAACGTATTACGTTATGCGGGATGACGTTATAACGTAATAGGTTATATGGTATGACGTTATAACATAGTATTTTAATGGTATGGGGTTATAACGTTATATGGTATGACGTTATAACGTATTACGATATATGGTATAACGTTATAACGTATTACGTTATGTGGAACAACATTATAGCGTATTACGATAGATGGGACGACGTTATAACGTATTACGTTATATGAGATGACGTTATAACGTAATAGGTTATATGGTATGACGTTATAACGTATTACGTTATATGGTATGACGTTATAACGCATTACGTTATATGGGACGACATTAAAACGTATTACGTTATATGGGATGACGTTATAACGTATTACGTTGTATGGTATGACGTTATAACGCATTACGTTATATGGGACGACATTATACCGTATTACGTTACATGGGATGACGTTATTACGTATTACGTTATATGGGACGACGTTATAACGTATTACGTTATATGGGACGATGTTATACCGTATTACGTTATGCGGGATGACGTTATAACGTAATAGGTTATATGGTATGACGTTATAACATAGTATTTTCATGGTATGGAGTTATAACGTTATATGGTATGACGTTATAACGTACTACGTTATATGGGACGACATTATACCGTATTACGGTAGATGGGATGACGTTATAACGTATTACGTTACATGGGTTGACGTTATTACGTATTACGTTATATGGGACGACGTTATAACGTATTACGTTATATGGGACGACGTTATAACGTATTACGTTATATGGGACGACGTTATAACGTATTACGTTATACGGGATGACGTTATAACGTAATAGGTTATATGGTGTGGCGTTATAACGTAGTATTTTAATGGTATGGCGTTATAACGTTACATGGTATGACGTTATAACGTATTACGTTATATGGTATGACGTTATAACGCATTACGTTATATGGGACGACATTATACCGTATTACGTTATATGGGACGACGTTATAACGTATTACGTTATATGAGATGACGTTATAACGTAATTCGTTATATGGTATGACGTTATAACGTATTACGTTATATGGGACGACGTTATAACGTATTACGTTATACGGGATGACGTTATAACGTAATAGGTTATATGGTGTGGCGTTATAACGTAGTATTTTAATGGTATGGCGTTATAACGTTACATGGGATGACGTTATTACGTATTACGTTATATGGGACGACGTTATAACGTATTAGGTTATATGGTATGACGTTATAACGCATTACGTTATATGGGACGACATTAAAACGTATTACGTTATATGGGATGACGTTATAACGTATTACGTTGTATGGTATGACGTTATAACGCATTACGTTATATGGGACGACATTATACCGTATTACGTTACATGGGATGACGTTATTACGTATTACGTTATATGGGACGACGTTATAACGTATTACGTTATATGGGATGACGTTATAACGTATTACGTTACATGGGAAGACGTTATTACGTATTACGTTATATGGGGCGACATTATACCGTACTACGTTAGATGGGATGACGTTATAACGTATTACGTTACATGGGATGACGTTATTACGTATTACGTTATATGGGACGACGTTATAACGTATTACGTTATATGGGACGACGTTATAACGTATTACGTTATGCGGGATGACGTTATAACGTAATAGGTTATATGGTATGACGTTATAACATAGTATTTTAATGGTATGGGGTTATAACGTTATATGGTATGACGTTATAACGTATTACGTTATATGGTATGACGTTATAACGTATTACGTTATATGGGACGACGTTATACCGTATTACGGTAGATGGGATGACGTTATAACGTATTACGTTACATGGGATGACGTTATTACGTATTACGTTATATGGTATGACGTTATAACGCATTACGTTATATGGGACGACATTAAAACGTATTACGTTATATGGGATGACGTTATAACGTATTACGTTATATGGGGCGACATTATATCGTACTACGTTAGATGGGATGACGTTATAACGTATTACGTTACATGGGATGACGTTATTACGTATTACGTTATATGGGACGACGTTATAACGTATTACGTTATATGGGACGACGTTATAACGTATTACGTTATGCGGGATGACGTTATAACGTAATAGGTTATATGGTATGACGTTATAACATAGTATTTTAATGGTATGGGGTTATAACGTTATATGGTATGACGTTATAACGTATTACGTTATATGGTATGACGTTATAACGTATTACGTTATATGGGACGACGTTATACCGTATTACGGTAGATGGGATGACGTTATAACGTATTACGTTACATGGGATGACGTTATTACGTATTACGTTATATGGGACGACGTTATAACGTATTACCTTATATGGTATGACGTTATAACGTATTACGTTATATGGGACGACGTTATAACGTATTACGTTATACGGGATGACGTTATAACGTAATAGGTTATATGGTGTGGCGTTATAACGTAGTATTTTAATGGTATGGCGTTATAACGTTACATGGTATGACGTTATAACGTATTACGTTGTATGGTATGACGTTATAACGCATTACGTTATATGGGACGACATTATACCGTATTACGTTACATGGGATAACGTTATTACGTATTACGTTATATGGGACGACGTTATAACGTATTACGTTATATGGGACGACGTTATACCGTATTACGTTATGCGGGATGACGTTATAACGTAATAGGTTATATGGTATGACGTTAAAACATAGTATTTTAATGGTATGGGTTTATAACGTTGTATGGTATGACGTTATAACGTATTACGTTATATGGTATGACGTTATAACGTATTACGTTATATGGGACGACAATATACCGTATTACGGTAGATGGGATGACGTTATAACGTATTACTTTACATGGGATGACGTTATTACGTATTACGTTATATGGGACGACGTTATAACGTATTACGTTATATGGGACGACGTTATAACGTATTACGTTATATGGGACGACGTTATAACGTATTACGTTATATGAGATGACGTTATAACGTAATAGGTTATATGTTATGACGTTATAACGTATTACGTTATATGGTATGACGTTATAACGCATTACGTTATATGGGACGACATTAAAACGTATTACGTTATATGGGATGACGTTATAACGTATTACGTTATATGGGGCGACATTATACCGTATTACGGTAGATGGGATGACGTTATAACGTATTACGTTACATGGGATGACGTTATTACGTATTACGTTATATGGGACGACGTTATAACGTATTACATTATATGGGACGACGTTATAACGTATTACGTTATATGGGACGACATTATAACGTATTACGTTATACGGGATGACGTTATAACGTAATAGGTTATATGGTGTGGCGTTATAACGTAGTATTTTAACGGTATGGCGTTATAACGTTACATGGTATGACGTTATAACGTATTACGTTATATGGTATGACGTTATAACGCATTACGTTATATGGGCCGACATTATAACGTATTACGTTATATGGGATGACGTTATTACGTATTACGTTATATGGGATAACGTTATTACGTATTACGTTATATGGGACGACGTTATAACGTATTACGTTATATGGGACGACGTTATAACGTATTACGTTATATGGGACGACGTTATAACGTATTACGTTATATGAGATGACGTTATAACGTAATAGGTTATATGGTATGACGTTATAACGTATTACGTTATATGGTATGACGTTATAACGCATTACGTTATATGGGACGACATTAAAACGTATTACGTTATATGGGATGACGTTATAACGTATTACGTTATATGGGGCGACATTATACCTTACTACGTTAGATGGGACGACATTATACCGTACTACGTTACATGGGATGACGTTATTACGTATTACGTTATATGGGACGACGTTATAACGTATTACGTTATATGGGACGACGTTATACCGTATTACGTTATGCGGGATGACGTTATAACGTAATAGGTTATATGGTATGACGTTAAAACATAGTATTTTAATGGTATGGGTTTATAACGTTGTATGGTATGACGTTATAACGTATTACGTTATATGGTATGACGTTATAACGTATTACGTTATATGGGACGACAATATACCGTATTACGGTAGATGGGATGACGTTATAACGTATTACTTTACATGGGATGACGTTATTACGTATTACGTTATATGGGACGACGTTATAACGTATTACGTTATATGGGACGACGTTATAACGTATTACGTTATATGGGACGACGTTATAACGTATTACGTTATATGAGATGACGTTATAACGTAATAGGTTATATGTTATGACGTTATAACGTATTACGTTATATGGTATGACGTTATAACGCATTACGTTATATGGGACGACATTAAAACGTATTACGTTATATGGGATGACGTTATAACGTATTACGTTATATGGGGCGACATTATACCGTATTACGGTAGATGGGATGACGTTATAACGTATTACGTTACATGGGATGACGTTATTACGTATTACGTTATATGGGACGACGTTATAACGTATTACATTATATGGGACGACGTTATAACGTATTACGTTATATGGGACGACATTATAACGTATTACGTTATACGGGATGACGTTATAACGTAATAGGTTATATGGTGTGGCGTTATAACGTAGTATTTTAACGGTATGGCGTTATAACGTTACATGGTATGACGTTATAACGTATTACGTTATATGGTATGACGTTATAACGCATTACGTTATATGGGACGACATTATACCGTATTACGTTATATGGTATGACGTTATAACGCATTACGTTATATGGGACGACATTATACCGTATTACGTTATATGGGACAACATTATACCGTATTACGTTAGATGGGATGACGTTATAACGTATTACGTTACATGGGATGACGTTATTACGTATTACGTTATATGGGACGACATTAAAACGTATTACGTTATATGGGATGACGTTATAACATAGTATTTTAATGGTATGGGGTTATAACGTTATATGGTATGACGTTATAACGTATTACGATATATGGTATAACGTTATAACGTATTACGTTATATGGAACAACATTATACCGTATTACGATAGATGGGACGACGTTATAACGTATTACGTTATATGAGATGACGTTATAACGTAATAGGTTATATGGTATGACGTTATAACGTATTACGTTATATGGTATGACGTTATAACGCATTACGTTATATGGGACGACATTAAAACGTATTACGTTATATGGGATGACGTTATAACGTATTACGTTGTATGGTATGACGTTATAACGCATTACGTTATATGGGACGACATTATACCGTATTACGTTACATGGGATGACGTTATTACGTATTACGTTATATGGGACGACGTTATAACGTATTACGTTATATGGGACGATGTTATACCGTATTACGTTATGCGGGATGACGTTATAACGTAATAGGTTATATGGTATGACGTTATAACATAGTATTTTCATGGTATGGGGTTATAACGTTATATGGTATGACGTTATAACGTATTACGTTATATGGGACGACATTATACCGTATTACGGTAGATGGGATGACGTTATAACGTATTACGTTACATGGGATGACGTTATTACGTATTACGTTATATGGGACGACGTTATAACGTATTACGTTATATGGGACGACGTTATAACGTATTACGTTATATGGGACGACGTTATAACGTATTACGTTATACGGGATGACGTTATAACGTAATAGGTTATATGGTGTGGCGTTATAACGTAGTATTTTAATGGTATGGCGTTATAACGTTACATGGTATGACGTTATAACGTATTACGTTATATGGTATGACGTTATAACGCATTACGTTATATGGGACGACATTATACCGTATTACGTTATATTGGACGACGTTATAACGTATTACGTTATATGAGATGACGTTATAACGTAATTCGTTATATGGTATGACGTTATAACGTATTACGTTATATGGGACGACGTTATAACGTATTACGTTATACGGGATAACGTTATAACGTAATAGGTTATATGGTGTGGCGTTATAACGTAGTATTTTAATGGTATGGCGTTATAACGTTACATGGGATGACGTTATTACGTATTACGTTATATGGGACGACGTTATAACGTATTACGTTATATGGTATGACGTTATAACGCATTACGTTATATGGGACGACATTAAAACGTATTACGTTATATGGGATGACGTTATAACGTATTACGTTGTATGGTATGACGTTATAACGCATTACGTTATATGGGACGACATTATACCGTATTACGTTACATGGGATGACGTTATTACGTATTACATTATATGGGACGACGTTATAACGTATTACGTTATATGGGACGATGTTATACCGTATTACGTTATGCGGGATGACGTTATAACGTAATAGGTTATATGGTATGACGTTATAACATAGTATTTTCATGGTATGGGGTTATAACGTTATATGGTATGACGTTATAACGTATTACGTTATATGGGACGACATTATACCGTATTACGGTAGATGGGATGACGTTATAACGTATTACGTTACATGGGATGACGTTATTACGTATTACGGTATATGGGACGACGTTATAACGCATTACGTTATATGGGACGACGTTATAACGTATTACGTTATATGGGACGACGTTATAACGTATTACGTTATACGGGATGACGTTATAACGTAATAGGTTATATGGTGTGGCGTTATAACGTAGTATTTTAATGGTATGGCGTTATAACGTTACATGGTATGACGTTATAACGTATTACGTTATATGGTATGACGTTATAACGCATTACGTTATATGGGACGACATTATACCGTATTACGTTATATGGGACGACGTTATAACGTATTACGTTATATGAGATGACGTTATAACGTAATTCGTTATATGGTATGACGTTATAACGTATTACGTTATATGGGACGACGTTATAACGTATTACGTTATACGGGATGACGTTATAACGTAATAGGTTATATGGTGTGGCGTTATAACGTAGTATTTTAATGGTATGGCGTTATAACGTTACATGGGATGACGTTATTACGTATTACGTTATATGGGACGACGTTATAACGTATTACGTTATATGGTATGACGTTATAACGCATTACGTTATATGGGACGACATTAAAACGTATTACGTTATATGGGATGACGTTATAACGTATTACGTTGTATGGTATGACGTTATAACGCATTACGTTATATGGGACGACATTATACCGTATTACGTTACATGGGATGACGTTATTACGTATTACGTTATATGGGACGACGTTATAACGTATTACGTTATATGGGACGATGTTGTACCGTATTACGTTATGCGGGATGACGTTATAACGTAATAGGTTATATGGTATGACGTTATAACATAGTATTTTAATGGTATGGGGTTATAACGTTATATGGTATGACGTTATAACGTATTACGTTATATGGTATGACGTTATAACGTATTACGTTATATGGGACGACATTATACCGTATTACGGTAGATGGGATGACGTTATAACGTATTACGTTACATGGGATGACGTTATTACGTATTACGTTATATGGGACGACGTTATAACGTATTACGCTATATGGGACGACGTTATATCGTATTACGTTATATGGGACGACGTTATAACGTATTACGTTATATGGGACGACGTTATAACGTATTACGTTATATGAGATGACGTTATAACGTAATAGGTTATATGGTGTGGCGTTATAACGTAGTATTTTAATGGTATGGCGTTATAACGTTACATGGGATGACGTTATTACGTATTACGTTATATGGGACGACGTTATAACGTATTACGTTATATGGGACGATGTTATACCGTATTACGTTATGCGGGATGACGTTATAACGTAATAGGTTATATGGTATGACGTTATAACATAGTATTTTAATGGTATGGGGTTATAACGTTATATGGTATGACGTTATAACGTATTACGTTATATGGGACGACGTTATAACGTATTACGTTATATGAGATGACGTTATAACGTAATAGGTTATATGGTATGACGTTATAACGTATTACGTTATATGGTATGACGTTATAACGCATTACGTTATATGGGACGACATTAAAACGTATTACGTTATATGGGATGACGTTATAACGTATTACGTTATATGGGGCGACATTATACCGTACTACGTTAGATGGGATGACGTTATAACGTATTACGTTACATGGGATGACGTTATTACGTATTACGTTATATGGTATGACGTTATAACGCATTACGTTATATGGGACGACATTATACCGTATTACGTTACATGGGATGACGTTATTACGTATTACGTTATATGGGACGACGTTATAACGTATTACGTTATATGGGACGATGTTATACCGTATTACGTTATGCGGGATGACGTTATAACGTATTACGTTACATGGGATGACGTTATTACGTATTACGTTATATGGGACGACGTTATAACGTATTACGTTATATGGGACGACGTTATAACGTATTACGTTATATGGGACGACGTTATAACGTATTACGTTATATGAGATGACGTTATAACATAGTATTTTCATGGTATGGGGTTATAACGTTATATGGTATGACGTTATAACGTATTACGTTATATGGGACGACATTATACCGTATTACGGTAGATGGGATGACGTTATAACGTATTACGTTACATGGGATGACGTTATTACGTATTACGTTATATGGGACGACGTTATAACGTATTACGTTATATGGGACGACGTTATAACGTATTACGTTATATGGGACGACGTTATAACGTATTACGTTATACGGGATGACGTTATAACGTAATAGGTTATATGGTGTGGCGTTATAACGTAGTATTTTAATGGTATGGCGTTATAACGTTACATGGTGTGACGTTATAACGTATTACGTTATATGGTATGACGTTATAACGCATTACGTTATATGGGACGACATTATACCGTATTACGTTATATGGGACGACGTTATAACGTATTACGTTATATGAGATGACGTTATAACGTAATTCGTTATATGGTATGACGTTATAACGTATTACGTTATATGGGACGACGTTATAACGTATTACGTTATACGGGATAACGTTATAACGTAATAGGTTATATGGTGTGGCGTTATAACGTAGTATTTTAATGGTATGGCGTTATAACGTTACATGGGATGACGTTATTACGTATTACGTTATATGGGACGATGTTATACCGTATTACGTTATGCGGGATGACGTTATAACGTAATAGGTTATATGGTATGACGTTATAACATAGTATTTTAATGGTATGGGGTTATAACGTTATATGGTATGACGTTATAACGTATTACGTTATATGGTATGACGTTATAACGTATTACGTTATATGGGACGACATTATACCGCATTACGGTAGATGGGATGACGTTATAACGTATTACGTTACATGGGATGACGTTATTACGTATTACGTTATATGGGACGACGTTATAACGTATTACGCTATATGGGACGACGTTATATCGTATTACGTTATATGGGACGACGTTATAACGTATTACGTTATGCGGGATGACGTTATAACGTAATAGGTTATATGGTATGACGTTATAACATAGTATTTTAATGGTATGGGGTTATAACGTTATATGGTATGACGTTATAACGTATTACGTTATATGGTATGACGTTATAACGTATTACGTTATATGGGACGACGTTATAACGTATTACGTTATATGGGACGACGTTATAACGTATTACGTTACATGGGATGACGTTATTACGTATTACGTTATATGGGACGACGTTATAACGTATTACTTTATATGGGACGATGTTATACCGTATTACGTTATGCGGGATGACGTTATAACGTATTACGTTACATGGGATGACGTTATTACGTATTACGTTATATGGGACGACGTTATAACGTATTACGTTATATGGGGCGACATTATACCGTATTACGTTAGATGGGATGACGTTATAACGTATTACGTTACATGGGATGACGTTATTACGTATTACGTTATATGGTATGACGTTATAACGCATTACGTTATATGGGACGACATTATACCGTATTACGTTACATGGGATGACGTTATTACGTATTACGTTATATGGGACGACGTTATAACGTATTACGTTATATGGGACGATGTTATACCGTATTACGTTATGCGGGATGACGTTATAACGTATTACGTTACATGGGATGACGTTATTACGTATTACGTTATATGGGACGACGTTATAACGTATTACGTTATATGGGACGACGTTATAACGTATTACGTTATATGGGACGACGTTATAACGTATTACGTTATATGAGATGACGTTATAACGTAATAGGTTATATGGTATGACGTTATAACGTATTACGTTATATGGTATGACGTCATAACGCATTACGTTATATGGGACGACATTAAAACGTATTACGTTATATGGGATGACGTTATAACGTATTACGTCATATGGGGCGACATTATACCGTACTACGTTAGATGGGATGACGTTATAACGTATTACGTTACATGGGATGACGTTATTACGTATTACGTTATATGGTATGACGTTATAACGCATTACGTTATATGGGACGACATTAAAACGTATTACGTTATATGGGATGACGTTATAACGTATTACGTTGTATGGTATGACGTTATAACGCATTACGTTATATGGGACGACATTATACCGTATTACGTTACATGGGATGACGTTATTACGTATTACGTTATATGGGACGACGTTATAACGTATTACGTTATATGGGACGACGTTATAACGTATTACGTTATATGGGACGACGTTATAACGTATTACGTTATATGAGATGACGTTATAACGTAATAGGTTATATGGTATGACGTTATAACGTATTACGTTATATGGTATGACGTCATAACGCATTACGTTATATGGGACGACATTAAAACGTATTACGTTATATGGGATGACGTTATAACGTATTACGTCATATGGGGCGACATTATACCGTACTACGTTAGATGGGATGACGTTATAACGTATTACGTTACATGGGATGACGTTATTACGTATTACGTTATATGGTATGACGTTATAACGCATTACGTTATATGGGACGACATTAAAACGTATTACGTTATATGGGATGACGTTATAACGTATTACGTTGTATGGTATGACGTTATAACGCATTACGTTATATGGGACGACATTATACCGTATTACGTTACATGGGATGACGTTATTACGTATTACATTATATGGGACGACGTTATAACGTATTACGTTATATGGGACGATGTTATACCGTATTACGTTATGCGGGATGACGTTATAACGTAATAGGTTATATGGTATGACGTTATAACATAGTATTTTCATGGTATGGGGTTATAACGTTATATGGTATGACGTTATAACGTATTACGTTATATGGGTCGACATTATACCGTATTACGGTAGATGGGATGACGTTATAACGTATTACGTTACATGGGATGACGTTATTACGTATTACGTTATATGGGACGACGTTATAACGCATTACGTTATATGGGACGACGTTATAACGTATTACGTTATATGGGACGACGTTATAACGTATTACGTTATACGGGATGACGTTATAACGTAATAGGTTATATGGTGTGGCGTTATAACGTAGTATTTTAATGGTATGGCGTTATAACGTTACATGGTATGACGTTATAACGTATTACGTTATGTGGTATGACGTTATAACGCATTACGTTATATGGGACGACATTATACCGTATTACGTTATATGGGACGACGTTATAACGTATTACGTTATATGAGATGACGTTATAACGTAATTCGTTATATGGTATGACGTTATAACGTATTACGTTATATGGGACGACGTTATAACGTATTACGTTATACGGGATGACGTTATAACGTAATAGGTTATATGGTGTGGCGTTATAACGTAGTATTTTAATGGTATGGCGTTATAACGTTACATGGGATGACGTTATTACGTATTACGTTATATGGGACGACGTTATAACGTATTACGTTATATGGTATGACGTTATAACGCATTACGTTATATGGGACGACATTAAAACGTATTACGTTATATGGTATGACGTTATAACGTATTACGTTGTATGGTATGACGTTATAACGCATTACGTTATATGGGACGACATTATACCGTATTACGTTACATGGGATGACGTTATTACGTATTACGTTATATGGGACGACGTTATAACGTATTACGTTATATGGGACGATGTTATACCGTATTACGTTATGCGGGATGACGTTATAACGTAATAGGTTATATGGTATGACGTTATAACATAGTATTTTAATGGTATGGGGTTATAACCTTATATGGTATGACGTTATAACGTATTACGTTATATGGTATGACGTTATAACGTATTACGTTATATGGGACGACATTATACCGTATTACGGTAGATGGGATGACGTTATAACGTATTACGTTACATGGGATGACGTTATTACGTATTACGTTATATGGGACGACGTTATAACGTATTACGCTATATGGGACGACGTTATATCGTATTACGTTATATGGGACGACGTTATAACGTATTACGTTATATGGGACGACGTTATAACGTATTACGTTATATGAGACGACGTTATAACGTAATAGGTTATATGGTGTGGCGTTATAACGTAGTATTTTAATGGTATGGCGTTATAACGTTACATGGGATGACGTTATTACGTATTACGTTATATGGGACGACGTTATAACGTATTACGTTATATGGGACGATGTTATACCGTATTACGTTATGCGGGATGACGTTATAACGTAATAGGTTATATGGTATGACGTTATAACATAGTATTTTAATGGTATGGGGTTATAACGTTATATGGTATGACGTTATAACGTATTACGTTATATGGGACGACGTTATAACGTATTACGTTATATGAGATGACGTTATAACGTAATAGGTTATATGGTATGACGTTATAACGTATTACGTTATATGGTATGACGTTATAACGCATTACGTTATATGGGACGACATTAAAACGTATTACGTTATATGGGATGACGTTATAACGTATTACGTTATATGGGGCGACATTATACCGTACTACGTTAGATGGGATGACGTTATAACGTATTACGTTACATGGGATGACGTTATTACGTATTACGTTATATGGTATGACGTTATAACGCATTACGTTATATGGGACGACATTATACCGTATTACGTTACATGGGATGACGTTATTACGTATTACGTTATATGGGACGACGTTATAACGTATTACGTTATATGGGACGATGTTATACCGTATTACGTTATGCGGGATGACGTTATAACGTATTACGTTACATGGGATGACGTTATTACGTATTACGTTATATGGGACGACGTTATAACGTATTACGTTATATGGGACGACGTTATAACGTATTACGTTATATGGGACGACGTTATAACGTATTACGTTATATGAGATGACGTTATAACATAGTATTTTCATGGTATGGGGTTATAACGTTATATGGTATGACGTTATAACGTATTACGTTATATGGGACGACATTATACCGTATTACGGTAGATGGGATGACGTTATAACGTATTACGTTACATGGGATGACGTTATTACGTATTACTTTATATGGGACGACGTTATAACGTATTACGTTATATGGGACGACGTTATAACGTATTACGTTATATGGGACGACGTTATAACGTATTACGTTATACGGGATGACGTTATAACGTAATAGGTTATATGGTGTGGCGTTATAACGTAGTATTTTAATGGTATGGCGTTATAACGTTACATGGTGTGACGTTATAACGTATTACGTTATATGGTATGACGTTATAACGCATTACGTTATATGGGACGACATTATACCGTATTACGTTATATGGGACGACGTTATAACGTATTACGTTATATGAGATGACGTTATAACGTAATTCGTTATATGGTATGACGTTATAACGTATTACGTTATATGGGACGACGTTATAACGTATTACGTTATACGGGATAACGTTATAACGTAATAGGTTATATGGTGTGGCGTTATAACGTAGTATTTTAATGGTATGGCGTTATAACGTTACATGGGATGACGTTATTACGTATTACGTTATATGGGACGATGTTATACCGTATTACGTTATGCGGGATGACGTTATAACGTAATAGGTTATATGGTATGACGTTATAACATAGTATTTTAATGGTATGGGGTTATAACGTTATATGGTATGACGTTATAACGTATTACGTTATATGGTATGACGTTATAACGTATTACGTTATATGGGTCGACATTATACCGTATTACGGTAGATGGGATGACGTTATAACGTATTACGTTACATGGGATGACGTTATTACGTATTACGTTATATGGGACGACGTTATAACGTATTACGCTATATGGGACGACGTTATATCGTATTACGTTATATGGGACGACGTTATAACGTATTACGTTATATGAGATGACGTTATAACGTAATAGGTTATATGGTATGACGTTATAACGTATTACGTTATATGGTATGACGTTATAACGCATTACGTTATATGGGACGACATTAAAACGTATTACGTTATATGGGATGACGTTATAACGTATTACGTTATATGGGGCGACATTATACCGTACTACGTTAGATGGGATGACGTTATAACGTATTACGTTACATGGGATGACGTTATTACGTATTACGTTATATGGGACGACGTTATACCGTATTACGTTATATGGGACGACGTTATAACGTATTACGTTATATGAGATGACGTTATAACGTAATTCGTTATATGGTATGACGTTATAACGTATTACGTTATATGGGACGACGTTATAACGTATTACGTTATACGGGATAACGTTATAACGTAATAGGTTATATGGTGTGGCGTTATAACGTAGTATTTTAATGGTATGGCGTTATAACGTTACATGGGATGACGTTATTACGTATTACGTTATATGGGACGACGTTATAACGTATTACGTTATATGGTATGACGTTATAACGCATTACGTTATATGGGACGACATTAAAACGTATTACGTTATATGGGATGACGTTATAACGTATTACGTTGTATGGTATGACGTTATTACGTATTACGTTATATGGGACGACGTTATAACGTATTACGTTATATGGGACGACGTTATAACGTATTACGTTATATGGGACGACGTTATAACGTATTACGTTATACGGGATGACGTTATAACGTATTACGTTATATGGGACGATGTTATACCGTATTACGTTATGCGGGATGACGTTATAACGTAATAGGTTATATGGTATGACGTTATAACATAGTATTTTCATGGTATGGGGTTATAACGTTATATGGTATGACGTTATAACGTATTACGTTATATGGGACGACATTATACCGTATTACGGTAGATGGGATGACGTTATAACGTATTACGTTACATGGGATGACGTTATTACGTATTACGTTATATGGGACGACGTTATAACGTATTACGTTATATGGGACGACGTTATAACGTATTACGTTATATGGGACGACGTTATAACGTATTACGTTATACGGGATGACGTTATAACGTAATAGGTTATATGGTGTGGCGTTATAACGTAGTATTTTAATGGTATGGCGTTATAACGTTACATGGTATGACGTTATAACGTATTACGTTATATGGTATGACGTTATAACGCATTACGTTATATGGGACGACATTATACCGTATTACGTTATATGGGACGACGTTATAACGTATTACGTTATATGAGATGACGTTATAACGTAATTCGTTATATGGTATGACGTTATAACGTATTACGTTATATGGGACGACGTTATAACGTATTACGTTATACGGGATGACGTTATAACGTAATAGGTTATATGGTGTGGCGTTATAACGTAGTATTTTAATGGTATGGCGTTATAACGTTACATGGGATGACGTTATTACGTATTACGTTATATGGGACGACGTTATAACGTATTACGTTATATGGTATGACGTTATAACGCATTACGTTATATGGGACGACATTAAAACGTATTACGTTATATGGGATGACGTTATAACGTATTACGTTGTATGGTATGACGTTATAACGCATTACGTTATATGGGACGACATTATACCGTATTACGTTACATGGGATGACGTTATTACGTATTACGTTATATGGGACGACGTTATAACGTATTACGTTATATGGGACGATGTTATACCGTATTACGTTATGCGGGATGACGTTATAACGTAATAGGTTATATGGTATGACGTTATAACATAGTATTTTAATGGTATGGGGTTATAACGTTATATGGTATGACGTTATAACGTATTACGTTATATGGTATGACGTTATAACGTATTACGTTATATGGGACGACATTATACCGTATTACGGTAGATAGGATGACGTTATAACGTATTACGTTACATGGGATGACGTTATTACGTATTACGTTATATGGGACGACGTTATAACGTATTACGTTATATGGGACGACGTTATATCGTATTACGTTATATGGGACGACGTTATAACGTATTACGTTATATGAGATGACGTTATAACGTAATAGGTTATATGGTATGACGTTATAACGTATTACGTTATATGGTATGACGTTATAACGCATTACGTTATATGGGACGACATTAAAACGTATTACGTTATATGGGATGACGTTATAACGTATTACGTTATATGGGGCGACATTATACCGTACTACGTTAGATGGGATGACGTTATAACGTATTACGTTACATGGGATGACGTTATTACGTATTACGTTATATGGGACGACGTTATAACGTATTACGTTATATGGGACGACGTTATAACGTATTACGTTATGCGGGATGACGTTATAACGTAATAGGTTATATGGTATGACGTTATAACATAGTATTTTAATGGTATGGGGTTATAACGTTATATGGTATGACGTTATAACGTATTACGTTATATGGTATGACGTTATAACGTATTACGTTATATGGGACGACGTTATACCGTATTACGGTAGATGGGACGACGTTATAACGTATTACGTTATATGGGACGACATTATAACGTATTACGTTATACGGGATGACGTTATAACGTAATAGGTTATATGGTGTGGCGTTATAACGTAGTATTTTAATGGTATGGCGTTATAACGTTACATGGTATGACGTTATAACGTATTACGTTATATGGTATGACGTTATAACGCATTACGTTATATGGGACGACATTATACCGTATTACGTTATATGGGACGACGTTATAACGTATTACGTTATGCGGGATGACGTTATAACGTAATAGGTTATATGGTATGACGTTATAACATAGTATTTTAATGGTATGCGGTTATAACGTTATATGGTATGACGTTATAACGTATTACGTTATATGGTATGACGTCATAACGCATTACGTTATATGGGACGACATTAAAACGTATTACGTTATATGGGATGACGTTATAACGTATTACGTCATATGGGGCGACATTATACCGTACTACGTTAGATGGGATGACGTTATAACGTATTACGTTACATGGGATGACGTTATTACGTATTACGTTATATGGGACGACGTTATAACGTATTACGTTATATGGGACGACGTTATAACGTATTACGTTATTCGGGATGACGTTATAACGTAATAGGTTATATGGTATGACGTTATAACATAGTATTTTAATGGTATGGGGTTATAACGTTATATGGTATGACGTTATAACGTATTACGATATATGGTATAACGTTATAACGTATTACGTTATATGGAACAACATTATACCGTATTACGATAGATGGGACGACGTTATAACGTATTACGTTATATGAGATGACGTTATAACGTAATAGGTTATATGGTATGACGTTATAACGTATTACGTTATATGGTATGACGTTATAACGCATTACGTTATATGGGACGACATTAAAACGTATTACGTTATATGGGATGACGTTATAACGTATTACGTTGTATGGTATGACGTTATAACGCATTACGTTATATGGGACGACATTATACCGTATTACGTTACATGGGATGACGTTATTACGTATTTCGTTATATGGGACGACGTTATAACGTATTACGTTATATGGGACGATGTTATACCGTATTACGTTATGCGGGATGACGTTATAACGTAATAGGTTATATGGTATGACGTTATAACATAGTATTTTCATGGTATGGGGTTATAACGTTATATGGTATGACGTTATAACGTATTACGTTATATGGGACGACATTATACCGTATTACGGTAGATGGGATGACGTTATAACGTATTACGTTACATGGGATGACGTTATTACGTATTACGTTATATGGGACGACGTTATAACGTATTACGTTATATGGGACGACGTTATAACGTATTACGTTATATGGGACGACGTTATAACGTATTACGTTATACGGGATGACGTTATAACGTAATAGGTTATATGGTGTGGCGTTATAACGTAGTATTTTAATGGTATGGCGTTATAACGTTACATGGTATGACGTTATAACGTATTACGTTATATGGTATGACGTTATAACGCATTACGTTATATGGGACGACATTATACCGTATTACGTTATATGGGACGACGTTATAACGTATTACGTTATATGAGATGACGTTATAACGTAATTCGTTATATGGTATGACGTTATAACGTATTACGTTATATGGGACGACGTTATAACGTATTACGTTATACGGGATAACGTTATAACGTAATAGGTTATATGGTGTGGCGTTATAACGTAGTATTTTAATGGTATGGCGTTATAACGTTACATGGGATGACGTTATTACGTATTACGTTATATGGGACGACGTTATAACGTATTACGTTATATGGTATGACGTTGTAACGCATTACGTTATATGGGACGACATTAAAACGTATTACGTTATATGGGATGACGTTATAACGTATTACGTTGTATGGTATGACGTTATAACGCATTACGTTATATGGGACGACATTATACCGTATTACGTTACATGGGATGACGTTATTACGTATTACGTTATATGGGACGACGTTATAACGTATTACGTTATATGGGACGATGTTATACCGTATTACGTTATGCGGGATGACGTTATAACGTAATAGGTTATATGGTATGACGTTATAACATAGTATTTTCATGGTATGGGTTTATAACGTTATATGGTATGACGTTATAACGTATTACGTTATATGGGACGACAATATACCGTATTACGGTAGATGGGATGACGTTATAACGTATTACGTTACATGGGATGACGTTATTACGTATTACGTTATATGGGACGACGTTATAACGTATTACGTTATATGGGACGACGTTATAACGTATTACGTTATATGGGACGACGTTATAACGTATTACGTTATACGGGATGACGTTGTAACGTAATAGGTTATATGGTGTGGCGTTATAACGTAGTATTTTAATGGTATGGCGTTATAACGTTACATGGTATGACGTTATAACGTATTACGTTATATGGTATGACGTTATAACGCATTACGTTATATGGGACGACATTATACCGTATTACGTTATATGGGACGACGTTATAACGTATTACGTTATATGAGATGACGTTATAACGTAATTCGTTATATGGTATGACGTTATAACGTATTACGTTATATGGGACGACGTTATAACGTATTACGTTATACGGGATGACGTTATAACGTAATAGGTTATATGGTGTGGCGTTATAACGTAGTATTTTAATGGTATGGCGTTATAACGTTACATGGGATGACGTTATTACGTATTACGTTATATGGGACGACGTTATAACGTATTACGTTATATGGTATGACGTTATAACGCATTACGTTATATGGGACGACATTAAAACGTATTACGTTATATGGGATGACGTTATAACGTATTACGTTGTATGGTATGACGTTATAACGCATTACGTTATATGGGACGACATTATACCGTATTACGTTACATGGGATGACGTTATTACGTATTACGTTATATGGGACGACGTTATAACGTATTACGTTATATGGGACGATGTTATACCGTATTACGTTATGCGGGATGACGTTATAACGTAATAGGTTATATGGTATGACGTTATAACATAGTATTTTAATGGTATGGGGTTATAACGTTATATGGTATGACGTTATAACGTATTACGTTATATGGTATGACGTTATAACGTATTACGTTATATGGGACGACATTATACCGTATTACGGTAGATGGGATGACGTTATAACGTATTACGTTACATGGGATGACGTTATTACGTATTACGTTATATGGGACGACGTTATAACGTATTACGTTATATGGGACGACGTTATATCGTATTACGTTATATGGGACGACGTTATAACGTATTACGTTATATGAGATGACGTTATAACGTAATAGGTTATATGGTATGACGTTATAACGTATTACGTTATATGGTATGACGTTATAACGCATTACGTTATATGGGACGACATTAAAACGTATTACGTTATATGGGATGACGTTATAACGTATTACGTTATATGGGGCGACATTATACCGTACTACGTTAGATGGGATGACGTTATAACGTATTACGTTACATGGGATGACGTTATTACGTATTACGTTATATGGGACGACGTTATAACGTATTACGTTATATGGGACGACGTTATAACGTATTACGTTATGCGGGATGACGTTATAACGTAATAGGTTATATGGTATGACGTTATAACATAGTATTTTAATGGTATGGGGTTATAACGTTATATGGTATGACGTTATAACGTATTACGTTATAAGGTATGACGTTATAACGTATTACGTTATATGGGGCGACATTATACCGTATTACGGTAGATGGGGCGACATTATACCGTATTACGGTAGATGGGATGACGTTATAACGTATTACGTTACATGGGATGACGTTATTACGTATTACGTTATATGGGACGACGTTATAACGTATTACATTATATGGGACGACGTTATAACGTATTACGTTATATGGGACGACATTATAACGTATTACGTTATACGGGATGACGTTATAACGTAATAGGTTATATGGTGTGGCGTTATAACGTAGTATTTTAACGGTATGGCGTTATAACGTTACATGGTATGACGTTATAACGTATTACGTTATATGGTATGACGTTATAACGCATTACGTTATATGGGACGACATTATACCGTATTACGTTATATGGGACGACGTTATAACGTATTACGTTATATGAGATGACGTTATAACGTAATAGGTTATATGGTATGACGTTATAACGTATTACGTTATATGGTATGACGTTATAACGCATTACGTTATATGGGACGACATTAAAACGTATTACGTTATATGGTATGACGTTATAACGTATTACGTTAAATGGGACGACGTTATAACGTATTACGTTATATGGGACGACGTTATAAAGTATTACGTTATATGGGATGACGTTATTACGTACTACGTTATATGGGACGACGTTATAACGCATTACGTTATATGGGACGACATTATAACGTATTACGTTATACGGGATGACGTTATAACGTAATAGGTTATATGGTGTGACGTGATAACGTATTATTTTAATGGTATGGCGTTATAACGTTATATGGTATGACGTTATAACGTATTACGTTATATGGTATGACGTTATATCGCACTACGTTATATGGGACGACATTATAACGTAGTACGTTATATGGGATTACGTTATTACGTATTACGTTATATGGGACGACGTTACAACGTATTACGTTATATGGGACGACGTTATAAAGTATTACGTTATATGGGATGACGTTATAACGTATTACGTTATATGGGAAGACATTATACCGTATTACGTTAGATGGGATGACGTTATAACGTATTACGTTACATGGGATGACGTTATTACGTATTACGTTATATGGGACGACGTTATAACGTATTACGTTATATGGGACGACGTTATAACATATTACGTCATACGGGATGACGTTATAACGTAATAGGTTCTATGGTATGACGTTATAACGTAGTATTTTAATGGTATGGCGTTATAACGTTACATGGTATGACGTTATAACGTATTACGTTATATGGTATGACGTTATAACGTATTACGTTATATGGGACGACATTATAACGTATTACGTTATATGGGATGACGTTATTACGTATTACGTTAAATGGGACGACGTTATAACGTATTACGTTATATGCGACGACGTTATAAAGTATTACGTTATATGGGATGACGTTATTACGTACTACGTTATATGGGACGACGTTATAACGTATTACGTTATATGGGACGACGTTATAACGTATTACGTTATACGGGATGACGTTATAACGTAACAGGTTATATGGTATGACGTTATAACGTAGTATTTTAATGGTATGGCGTTACAACGTTACATGGTATGACGTTGTAACGTATTACGATATATGGTATGACGTTATAACGTATTACGTTATATGGGACAACATTATACCGTATTACGATAGATGGGATGACGTTATAACGTATTACGTTACATGGGATGACGTTATTACGTATTACGTTATATGGGACGACGTTATAACGTATTACGTTATATGGGATGACGTTATAACGTATTACGTTATATGGGACGACATTATAACGTATTACGTTATATGGGACGACGTTATAACGTATTACGTTATATGGGACGACATTATACCGTATTACGTTAGATGGGATGACGTTATAACGTATTACGTTATATGTGATGACGTTATTACGTATTACGTTACATGGGACGACATTATAACGTATTACGTTATATGGGACGACGTTATAACTTATTACGTTATACGGGATGACGTTATAACGTAATAGGTTATATGGTATGACGTTATAACGTAGTATTTTAATGGTATGGCGTTATAACTTTACATGGTATGACGTTATAACGTATTACGTTATGTGGTATGACGTTATAACGTATTACGTTATATGGGACGACATTATAACGTATTACGTTATATGGGATGACGTTATTACGTATTACGTTAAATGGGACGACGTTATAACGTATTACGTTATATGGGACGACGTTATAAAGTATTACGTTATATGGGATGACGTTATTACGTACTACGTTATATGGGACGACGTTATAACGTATTACGTTATATGGGACGACGTTATAACGTATTGCGTTATACGGGATGACGTTATAACGTAATAGGTTATATGGTATGACGTTATAACGTAGTATTTTAATGGTATGGCGTTACAACGTTACATGGTATGACGTTATAACGTATTACGATATATGGTATGACGTTATAACGTATTACGTTATATGGGACAACATTATACCGTATTACGATAGATGGGATGACGTTATAACGTATTACGTTACATGGGATGACGTTATTACGTATTACGTTATATGGGACGACTTTATAACGTATTACGTTATACGGGACGACGTTATAACGTATTACGTTACATGGGATGACGTTATAACGTAATAGGTTATATGGTGTGGCGTTATAACGTAGTATTTTAATGGTATGGCGTTATAACGTTACATGGTATGACGTTATAACGTATTACGTTGTATGGTATGACGTTATAACGCATTACGTTATATGGGACGACATTATACCGTATTACGTTACATGGGATGACGTTATTACGTATTACGTTATATGGGACGACGTTATAACGTATTACGTTATATGGGACGACGTTATACCGTATTACGTTATGCGGGATGACGTTATAACGTAATAGGTTATATGGTATGACGTTATAACATAGTATTTTAATGGTATGGGGTTATAACGTTATATGGTATGACGTTATAACGTATTACGTTATATGGTATGACGTTATAACGTATTACGTTATATGGGACGACATTATACCGTATTACGGTAGATGGGATGACGTTATAACGTATTACGTTACATGGGATGACGTTATTACGTATTACGGTTATATGGGACTACGTTATAACGTATTACGTTATATGGGACGACGTTATAACGTATTACGTTATATGGGACGACGTTATAACGTATTACGTTATATGAGATGACGTTATAACGTAATAGGTTATATGGTATGACGTTATAACGTATTACGTTATATGGTATGACGTTATAACGCATTACGTTATATGGGACGACATTAAAACGTATTACGTTATATGGGATGACGTTATAACGTATTACGTTATATGGGGCGACATTATACCGTACTACGTTAGATGGGATGACGTTATAACGTATTACGTTACATGGGATGACGTTATTACGTATTACGTTATATGGGACGACGTTATAACGTATTACGATATATGGGACGACGTTATAACGTATTACGTTATGCGGGATGACGTTATAACGTAATAGGTTATATGGTATGACGTTATAACATAGTATTTTAATGGTATGGGGTTATAACGTTATATGGTATGACGTTATAACGTATTACGTTATATGGTATGACGTTATAACGTATTACGTTATATGGGACGACATTATACCGTATTACGGTAGATGGGATGACGTTATAACGTATTACGTTACATGGGATGACGTTATTACGTATTACGTTATATGGGACGACGTTATAACGTATTACGTTATATGGGACGACGTTATAACGTATTACGTTATATGGGACGACGTTATAACGTATTACGTTATATGAGATGACGTTATAACGTAATAGGTTATATGGTATGACGTTATAACGTATTACGTTATATGGTATGACGTTATAACGCATTACGTTATATGGGACGACATTTAAACGTATTACGTTATATGGGATGACGTTATAACGTATTACGTCATATGGGGCGACATTATACCGTACTACGTTAGATGGGATGACGTTATAACGTAGTACGTTACATGGGATGACGTTATTACGTATTACGTTATATGGGACGACGTTATAACGTATTACGTTATATGGGACGACGTTATAACGTATTACGTTATGCGGGATGACGTTATAACGTAATAGGTTATATGGTATGACGTTATAACATAGTATTTTAATGGTATGGGGTTATAACGTTATATGGTATGACGTTATAACGTATTACGATATATGGTATAACGTTATAACGTATTACGTTATGTGGAACAACATTATACCGTATTACGATAGATGGGACGACGTTATAACGTATTACGTTATATGAGATGACGTTATAACGTAATAGGTTATATGGTATGACGTTATAACGTATTACGTTATATGGTATGACGTTATAACGCAATACGTTATATGGGACGACATTAAAACGTATTACGTTATATGGGATGACGTTATAACGTATTACGTTGTATGGTATGACGTTATAACGCATTACGTTATATGGGACGACATTATACCGTATTACGTTACATGGGATGACGTTATTACGTATTACGTTATATGGGACGACGTTATAACGTATTACGTTATATGGGACGATGTTATACCGTATTACGTTATGCGGGATGACGTTATAACGTAATAGGTTATATGGTATGACGTTATAACATAGTATTTTCATGGTATGGGGTTATAACGTTATATGGTATGACGTTATAACGTATTACGTTATATGGGACGACGTTATAACGTATTACGTTATATGGGACGACGTTATAACGTATTACGTTATATGGGACGACGTTATAACGTATTACGTTATACGGGATGACGTTATAACGTAATAGGTTATATGGTGTGGCGTTATAACGTAGTATTTTAATGGTATGGCGTTATAACGTTACATGGTATGACGTTATAACGTATTACGTTATATGGTATGACGTTATAACGCATTACGTTATATGGGACGACATTATACCGTATTACGTTATATGGGACGACGTTATAACGTATTACGTTATATGAGATGACGTTATAACGTAATTCGTTATATGGTATGACGTTATAACGTATTACGTTATATGGGACGACGTTATAACGTATTACGTTATACGGGATGACGTTATAACGTAATAGGTTATATGGTGTGGCGTTATAACGTAGTATTTTAATGGTATGGCGTTATAACCTTACATGGGATGACGTTATTACGTATTACGTTATATGGGACGACGTTATAACGTATTACGTTATATGGTATGACGTTATAACGCATTACGTTATATGGGACGACATTAAAACGTATTACGTTATATGGGATGACGTTATGACGTATTACGTTGTATGGTATGACGTTATAACGCATTACGTTATATGGGACGACATTATACCGTATTACGTTACATGGGATGACGTTATTACGTATTACGTTATATGGGACGACGTTATAACGTATTACGTTATATGGGATGACGTTATAACGTATTACGTTACATGGGATGACGTTATTACGTATTACGTTATATGAGGCGACATTATACCGTACTACGTTAGATGGGATGACGTTATAACGTATTACGTTACATGGGATGACGTTATTACGTATTACGTTATATGGGACGACGTTATAACGTATTACGTTATATGGGACGACGTTATAACGTATTACGTTATGCGGGATGACGTTATAACGTAATAGGTTATATGGTATGACGTTATAACATAGTATTTTAATGGTATGGGGTTATAACGTTATATGGTATGACGTTATAACGTATTACGTTATATGGTATGACGTTATAACGTATTACGTTATATGGGACGACGTTATACCGTATTACGGTAGATGGGATGACGTTATAACGTATTACGTTACATGGGATGACGTTATTACGTATTACGTTATATGGTATGACGTTATAACGCATTACGTTATATGGGACGACATTAAAACGTATTACGTTATATGGGATGACGTTATAACGTATTACGTTATATGGGGCGACATTATACCGTACTACGTTAGATGGGATGACGTTATAACGTATTACGTTACATGGGATGACGTTATTACGTATTACGTTATATGGGACGACGTTATAACGTATTACGTTATATGGGACGACGTTATAACGTATTACGTTATGCGGGATGACGTTATAACGTAATAGGTTATATGGTATGACGTTATAACATAGTATTTTAATGGTATGGGGTTATAACGTTATATGGTATGACGTTATAACGTATTACGTTATATGGTATGACGTTATAACGTATTACGTTATATGGGACGACGTTATACCGTATTACGGTAGATGGGATGACGTTATAACGTATTACGTTACATGGGATGACGTTATTACGTATTACGTTATATGGGACGACGTTATAACGTATTACCTTATATGGGACGACGTTATAACGTATTACGTTATATGGGACGACATTATAACGTATTACGTTATACGGGATGACGTTATAACGTAATAGGTTAAATGGTGTGGCGTTATAACGTAGTATTTTAATGGTATGGCGTTATAACGTTACATGGTATGACGTTATAACGTATTACGTTATATGGTATGACGTTATAACGCATTACGTTATATGGGACGACATTATACCGTATTACGTTATATGGGACGACGTTATAACGTATTACGTTATATGAGATGACGTTATAACGTAATAGGTTATATGGTATGACGTTATAACGTATTACGTTATATGGGACGACGTTATAACGTATTACGTTATACGGGATGACGTTATAACGTAATAGGTTATATGGTGTGGCGTTATAACGTAGTATTTTAATGGTATGGCGTTATAACGTTACATGGTATGACGTTATAACGTATTACGTTGTATGGTATGACGTTATAACGCATTACGTTATATGGGACGACATTATACCGTATTACGTTACATGGGATGACGTTATTACGTATTACGTTATATGGGACGACGTTATAACGTATTACGTTATATGGGACGACGTTATACCGTATTACGTTATGCGGGATGACGTTATAACGTAATAGGTTATATGGTATGACGTTAAAACATAGTATTTTAATGGTATGGGGTTATAACGTTGTATGGTATGACGTTATAACGTATTACGTTATATGGTATGACGTTATAACGTATTACGTTATATGGGACGACAATATACCGTATTACGGTAGATGGGATGACGTTATAACGTATTACTTTACATGTGATGACGTTATTACGTATTACGTTATATGGGACGACGTTATAACGTATTACGTTATATGGGACGACGTTATAACGTATTACGTTATATGGGACGACGTTATAACGTATTACGTTATATGAGATGACGTTATAACGTAATAGGTTATATGTTATGACGTTATAACGTATTACGTTATATGGTATGACGTTATAACGCATTACGTTATATGGGACGACATTAAAACGTATTACGTTATATGGGATGACGTTATAACGTATTACGTTATATGGGGCGACATTATACCGTATTACGGTAGATGGGATGACGTTATAACGTATTACGTTACATGGGATGACGTTATTACGTATTACGTTATATGGGACGACGTTATAACGTATTACATTATATGGGACGACGTTATAACGTATTACGTTATATGGGACGACATTATAACGTATTACGTTATACGGGATGACGTTATAACGTAATAGGTTATATGGTGTGGCGTTATAACGTAGTATTTTAACGGTATGGCGTTATAACGTTACATGGTATGACGTTATAACGTATTACGTTATATGGTATGACGTTATAACGCATTACGTTATATGGGACGACATTATACCGTATTACGTTATATGGGACGACGTTATAACGTATTACGTTATATGAGATGACGTTATAACGTAATAGGTTATATGGTATGACGTTATAACGTATTACGTTATATGGTATGACGTTATAACGCATTACGTTATATGGGACGACATTAAAACGTATTACGTTATATGGGATGACGTTATAACGTATTACGTTATATGGGACGACATTATACCGTATTACGTTAGATGGGATGACGCTATAACGTATTACGTTACATGGGATGACGTTATTACGTATTACGTTATATGGGACGACGTTATAACGTATTACGTTATATGGGACGACGTTATAACGTATTACGTTATACGGGATGACGTTATAACGTAATAGGTTATATGGTATGACGTTATAACGTAGTATTTTAATGGTATGGGGTTATAACGTTATATGGTATGACGTTATAACGTATTACGTTATATGGGACAACATTATACCGTATTACGATAGATGGGATGACGTTATAACGTATTACGTTACATGGGATGACGTTATAACGCATTACGTTATATGGGACGACATTAAAACGTATTACGTTATATGGGATGACGTTATAACGTATTACGTTATATGGGACGACATTATACCGTATTACGTTAGATGGGATGACGTTATAACGTATTACGTTACATGGGATGACGTTATTACGTATTACGTTATATGGGACGACGTTATAACGTATTACGTTATATGGGACGACGTTATAACGTATTACGTTATACGGGATGACGTTATAACGTAATAGGTTATATGGTATGACGTTATAACGTAGTATTTAAATGGTATGGCGTTATAACGTTACATGGTATGACGTTATAACGTATTACGTTATATGGTATGACGTTATAACGCATTACGTTATATGGGACGACATTATAACGTATTACGTTATATGGGATGACGTTATTACGTATTACGTTATATGGGATGACGTTATTACGTATTACGTTATATGGGACGACGTTATAACGTATTACGTTATATGGGACGACGTTATAACGTATTACGTTATATGGGACGACGTTATAACGTATTACGTTATATGAGATGACGTTATAACGTAATAGGTTATATGGTATGACGTTATAACGTATTACGTTATATGGTATGACGTTATAACGCATTACGTTATATGGGACGACATTAAAACGTATTACGTTATATGGGATGACGTTATAACGTATTACGTTATATGGGGCGACATTATACCGTACTACGTTAGATGGGATGACGTTATAACGTATTACGTTACATGGGATGACGTTATTACGTATTACGTTATATGGGACGACGTTATAACGTATTACGATATATGGGACGACGTTATAACGTATTACGTTATGCGGGATGACGTTATAACGTAATAGGTTATATGGTATGACGTTATAACATAGTATTTTAATGGTATGGGGTTATAACGTTATATGGTATGACGTTATAACGTATTACGTTATATGGTATGACGTTATAACGTATTACGTTATATGGGACGACATTATACCGTATTACGGTAGATGGGATGACGTTATAACGTATTACGTTACATGGGATGACGTTATTACGTATTACGTTATATGGGACGACGTTATAACGTATTACGTTATATGGGACGACGTTATAACGTATTACGTTATATTGGACGACGTTATAACGTATTACGTTATATGAGATGACGTTATAACGTAATAGGTTATATGGTATGACGTTATAACGTATTACGTTATATGGTATGACGTCATAACGCATTACGTTATATGGGACGACATTAAAACGTATTACGTTATATGGGATGACGTTATAACGTATTACGTCATATGGGGCGACATTATACCGTACTACGTTAGATGGAATGACGTTATAACGTATTACGTTACATGGGATGACGTTATTACGTATTACGTTATATGGGACGACGTTATAACGTATTACGTTATATGGGACGACGTTATAACGTATTACGTTATTCGGGATGACGTTATAACGTAATAGGTTATATGGTATGACGTTATAACATAGTATTTTAATGGTATGGGGTTATAACGTTATATGGTATGACGTTATAACGTATTACGATATATGGTATAACGTTATAACGTATTACGTTATATGGAACAACATTATACCGTATTACGATAGATGGGACGACGTTATAACGTATTACGTTATATGAGATGACGTTATAACGTAATAGGTTATATGGTATGACGTTATAACGTATTACGTTATATGGTATGACGTTATAACGCATTACGTTATATGGGACGACATTAAAACGTATTACGTTATATGGGATGACGTTATAACGTATTACGTTGTATGGTATGACGTTATAACGCATTACGTTATATGGGACGACATTATACCGTATTACGTTACATGGGATGACGTTATTACGTATTACGTTATATGGGACGACGTTATAACGTATTACGTTATATGGGACGATGTTATACCGTATTACGTTATGCGGGATGACGTTATAACGTAATAGGTTATATGGTATGACGTTATAACGTATTACGTTATATGGGACGACATTATACCGTATTACGGTAGATGGGATGACGTTATAACGTATTACGTTACATGGGATGACGTTATTACGTATTACGTTATATGGGACGACGTTATAACGTATTACGTTATATGGGACGACGTTATAACGTATTACGTTATATGGGACGACGTTATAACGTATTACGTTATACGGGATGACGTTATAACGTAATAGGTTATATGGTGTGGCGTTATAACGTAGTATTTTAATGGTATGGCGTTATAACGTTACATGGTATGACGTTATAACGTATTACGTTATATGGTATGACGTTATAACGCATTACGTTATATGGGACGACATTATACCGTATTACGTTATATGGGACGACGTTATAACGTATTACGTTATATGAGATGACGTTATAACGTAATTCGTTATATGGTATGACGTTATAACGTATTACGTTATATGGGACGACGTTATAACGTATTACGTTATACGGGATAACGTTATAACGTAATAGGTTATATGGTGTGGCGTTATAACGTAGTATTTTAATGGTATGGCGTTATAACGTTACATGGGATGACGTTATTACGTATTACGTTATATGGGACGACGTTATAACGTATTACGTTATATGGTATGACGTTATAACGCATTACGTTATATGGGACGACATTAAAACGTATTACGTTATATGGGATGACGTTATAACGTATTACGTTGTATGGTATGACGTTATAACGCATTACGTTATATGGGACGACATTATACCGTATTACGTTACATGGGATGACGTTATTACGTATTACGTTATATGGGACGACGTTATAACGAATTACGTTATATGGGACGACATTATACCGTATTACGTTACATGGGATGACGTTATTACGTATTACGTTATATGGGACGACGTTATAACGTATTACGTTATGCAGGATGATGTTATAACGTAATAGGTTATATGGTATGACGTTATAACATAGTATTTTAATGGTATGGCGTTATAACGTTACATGGTATGACGTTATAACGTATTACGTTGTATGGTATGACGTTATAACGTATTACGTTATATGGTATGACGTCATAACGCATTACGTTATATGGGACGACATTAAAACGTATTACGTTATATGGGATGACGTTATAACGTATTACGTCATATGGGGCGACATTATACCGTACTACGTTAGATGGGATGACGTTATAACGTATTACGTTACATGGGATGACGTTATTACGTATTACGTTATATGGGACGACGTTATAACGTATTACGTTATATGGGACGACGTTATAACGTATTACGTTATTCGGGATGACGTTATAACGTAATAGGTTATATGGTATGACGTTATAACATAGTATTTTAATGGTATGGGGTTATAACGTTATATGGTATGACGTTATAACGTATTACGATATATGGTATAACGTTATAACGTATTACGTTATATGGAACAACATTATACCGTATTACGATAGATGGGACGACGTTATAACGTATTACGTTATATGAGATGACGTTATAACGTAATAGGTTATATGGTATGACGTTATAACGTATTACGTTATATGGTATGACGTTATAACGCATTACGTTATATGGGACGACATTAAAACGTATTACGTTATATGGGATGACGTTATAACGTATTACGTTGTATGGTATGACGTTATAACGCATTACGTTATATGGGACGACATTATACCGTATTACGTTACATGGGATGACGTTATTACGTATTACGTTATATGGGACGACGTTATAACGTATTACGTTATATGGGACGATGTTATACCGTATTACGTTATGCGGGATGACGTTATAACGTAATAGGTTATATGGTATGACGTTATAACATAGTATTTTCATGGTATGGGGTTATAACGTTATATGGTATGACGTTATAACGTATTACGTTATATGGGACGACATTATACCGTATTACGGTAGATGGGATGACGTTATAACGTATTACGTTACATGGGATGACGTTATTACGTATTACGTTATATGGGACGACGTTATAACGTATTACGTTATATGGGACGACGTTATAACGTATTACGTTATATGGGACGACGTTATAACGTATTACGTTATACGGGATGACGTTATAACGTAATAGGTTATATGGTGTGGCGTTATAACGTAGTATTTTAATGGTATGGCGTTATAACGTTACATGGTATGACGTTATAACGTATTACGTTATATGGTATGACGTTATAACGCATTACGTTATATGGGACGACATTATACCGTATTACGTTATATGGGACGACGTTATATCGTATTACGTTATATGAGATGACGTTATAACGTAATTCGTTATATGGTATGACGTTATAACGTATTACGTTATATGGGACGACGTTATAACGTATTACGTTATATGGGACGACATTATACCGTATTACGGTAGATGGGATGACGTTATAACGTATTACGTTACATGGGATGACGTTATTACGTATTACGTTATATGGGACGACGTTATAACGTATTACGTTATATGGGACGACGTTATAACGTATTACGTTATATGGGACGACGTTATAACGTATTACGTTATACGGGATGACGTTATAACGTAATAGGTTATATGGTGTGGCGTTATAACGTAGTATTTTAATGGTATGGCGTTATAACGTTACATGGTATGACGTTATAACGTATTACGTTATATGGTATGACGTTATAACGCATTACGTTATATGGGACGACATTATACCGTATTACGTTATATGGGACGACGTTATAACGTATTACGTTATATGAGATGACGTTATAACGTAATTCGTTATATGGTATGACGTTATAACGTATTACGTTATATGGGACGACGTTATAACGTATTACGTTATACGGGATAACGTTATAACGTAATAGGTTATATGGTGTGGCGTTATAACGTATTACGTTATATGGGACGACATTATACCGTATTACGGTAGATGGGATGACGTTATAACGTATTACGTTACATGGGATGACGTTATTACGTATTACGTTATATGGGACGACGTTATAACGTATTACGTTATATGGGACGACGTTATAACGTATTACGTTATATGGGACGACGTTATAACGTATTACGTTATATGAGATGACGTTATAACGTAATAGGTTATATGGTATGACGTTATAACGTATTACGTTATATGGTATGACGTTATAACGCATTACGTTATATGGGACGACATTTAAACGTATTACGTTATATGGGATGACGTTATAACGTATTACGTCATATGGGGCGACATTATACCGTACTACGTTAGATGGGATGACGTTATAACGTATTACGTTACATGGGATGACGTTATTACGTATTACGTTATATGGGACGACGTTATAACGTATTACGTTATGCAGGATGACGTTATAACGTAATAGGTTATATGGTATGACGTTATAACATAGTATTTTAATGGTATGGCGTTATAACGTTACATGGTATGACGTTATAACGTATTACGTTGTATGGTATGACGTTATAACGCATTACGTTATATGGGACGACATTATACCGTATTACGTTACATGGGATGACGTTATTACGTATTACGTTATATGGGACGACGTTATAACGTATTACGTTATATGGGACGACGTTATACCGTATTACGTTATGCGGGATGACGTTATAACGTAATAGGTTATATGGTATGACGTTATAACATAGTATTTTAATGGTATGGGGTTATAACGTTATATGGTATGACGTTATAACGTATTACGTTATATGGTATGACGTTATAACGTATTACGTTATATGGGACGACATTATACCGTATTACGGTAGATGGGATGACGTTATAACGTATTACGTTACATGGGATGACGTTATTACGTATTACGTTATATGGGACGACGTTATATCGTATTACGTTATATGGGACGACGTTATAACGTATTACGTTATATGGGACGACGTTATAACGTATTGCGTTATATGAGATGACGTTATAACGTAATAGGTTATATGGTATGACGTTATAACGTATTACGTTATATGGTATGACGTTATAACGCATTACGTTATATGGGACGACATTAAAACGTATTACGTTATATGGGATGACGTTATAATGTATTACGTTATATGGGGCGACATTATACCGTACTACGTTAGATGGGATGACGTTATAACGTATTACGTTACATGGGATGACGTTATTACGTATTACGTTATATGGGACGACGTTATAACGTATTACGATATATGGGACGACGTTATAACGTATTACGTTATGCGGGATGACGTTATAACGTAATAGGTTATATGGTATGACGTTATAACATAGTATTTTAATGGTATGGGGTTATAACGTTATATGGTATGACGTTATAACGTATTACGTTATATGGTATGACGTTATAACGTATTACGTTATATGGGACGACATTATACCGTATTACGGTAGATGGGATGACGTTATAACGTATTACGTTACATGGGATGACGTTATTACGTATTACGTTATATGGGACGACGTTATAACGTATTACGTTATATGGGACGACGTTATAACGTATTACGTTATATGGGACGACGTTATAACGTATTACGTTATATGAGATGACGTTATAACGTAATAGGTTATATGGTATGACGTTATAACGTATTACGTTATATGGTATGACGTTATAACGCATTACGTTATATGGGACGACATTTAAACGTATTACGTTATATGGGATGACGTTATAACGTATTACGTCATATGGGGCGACATTATACCGTACTACGTTAGATGGGATGACGTTATAACGTATTACGTTACATGGGATGACGTTATTACGTATTACGTTATATGGGACGACGTTATAACGTATTACGTTATATGGGACGACGTTATAACGTATTACGTTATGCGGGATGACGTTATAACGTAATAGGTTATATGGTATGACGTTATAACATAGTATTTTAATGGTATGGGGTTATAACGTTATATGGTATGACGTTATAACGTATTACGATATATGGTATAACGTTATAACGTATTACGTTATGTGGAACAACATTATACCGTATTACGATAGATGGGACGACGTTATAACGTATTACGTTATATGAGATGACGTTATAACGTAATAGGTTATATGGTATGACGTTATAACGTATTACGTTATATGGTATGACGTTATAACGCAATACGTTATATGGGACGACATTAAAACGTATTACGTTATATGGGATGACGTTATAACGTATTACGTTGTATGGTATGACGTTATAACGCATTACGTTATATGGGACGACATTATACCGTATTACGTTACATGGGATGACGTTATTACGTATTACGTTATATGGGACGACGTTATAACGTATTACGTTATATGGGACGATGTTATACCGTATTACGTTATGCGGGATGACGTTATTACGTATTACGTTATATGGGACGACGTTATAACATATTACGTTATATGGGACGACGTTATAACGTATTACGTTATATGGGACGACGTTATAACGTATTACGTTATACGGGATGACGTTATAACGTAATAGGTTATATGGTGTGGCGTTATAACGTAGTATTTTAATGGTATGGCGTTATAACGTTACATGGTATGACGTTATAACGTATTACGTTATATGGTATGACGTTATAACGCATTACGTTATATGGGACGACATTATACCGTATTACGTTATATGGGACGACGTTATAACGTATTACGTTATATGAGATGACGTTATAACGTAATTCGTTATATGGTATGACGTTATAACGTATTACGTTATATGGGACGACGTTATAACGTATTACGTTATACGGGATGACGTTATAACGTAATAGGTTATATGGTGTGGCGTTATAACGTAGTATTTTAATGGTATGGCGTTATAACGTTACATGGGATGACGTTATTACGTATTACGTTATATGGGACGACGTTATAACGTATTACGTTATATGGTATGACGTTATAACGCATTACGTTATATGGGACGACATTAAAACGTATTACGTTATATGGGATGACGTTATAACGTATTACGTTGTATGGTATGACGTTATAACGCATTACGTTATATGGGACGACATTATACCGTATTACGTTACATGGGATGACGTTATTACGTATTACGTTATATGGGACGACGTTATAACGTATTACGTTATATGGGATGACGTTATAACGTATTACGTTACATGGGATGACGTTATTACGTATTACGTTATATGAGGCGACATTATACCGTACTACGTTAGATGGGATGACGTTATAACGTATTACGTTACATGGGATGACGTTATTACGTATTACGTTATATGGGACGACGTTATAACGTATTACGTTATATGGGACGAAGTTATAACGTATTACGTTATGCGGGATGACGTTATAACGTAATAGGTTATATGGTATGACGTTATAACATAGTATTTTAATGGTATGGGGTTATAACGTTATATGGTATGACGTTATAACGTATTACGTTATATGGTATGACGTTATAACGTATTACGTTATATGGGACGACGTTATACCGTATTACGGTAGATGGGATGACGTTATAACGTATTACGTTACATGGGATGACGTTATTACGTATTACGTTATATGGTATGACGTTATAACGCATTACGTTATATGGGACGACATTAAAACGTATTACGTTATATGGGATGACGTTATAACGTATTACGTTATATGGGGCGACATTATACCGTACTACGTTAGATGGGATGACGTTATAACGTATTACGTTACATGGGATGACGTTATTACGTATTACGTTATATGGGACGACGTTATAACGTATTACGTTATATGGGACGACGTTATAACGTATTACGTTATGCGGGATGACGTTATAACGTAATAGGTTATATGGTATGACGTTATAACATAGTATTTTAATGGTATGGGGTTATAACGTTATATGGTATGACGTTATAACGTATTACGTTATATGGTATGACGTTATAACGTATTACGTTATATGGGACGACGTTATACCGTATTACGGTAGATGGGATGACGTTATAACGTATTACGTTACATGGGATGACGTTATTACGTATTACGTTATATGGGACGACGTTATAACGTATTACCTTATATGGGACGACGTTATAACGTATTACGTTATATGGGACGACATTATAACGTATTACGTTATACGGGATGACGTTATAACGTAATAGGTTAAATGGTGTGGCGTTATAACGTAGTATTTTAATGGTATGGCGTTATAACGTTACATGGTATGACGTTATAACGTATTACGTTATATGGTATGACGTTATAACGCATTACGTTATATGGGACGACATTATACCGTATTACGTTATATGGGACGACGTTATAACGTATTACGTTATATGAGATGACGTTATAACGTAATAGGTTATATGGTATGACGTTATAACGTATTACGTTATATGGGACGACGTTATAACGTATTACGTTATACGGGATGACGTTATAACGTAATAGGTTATATGGTGTGGCGTTATAACGTAGTATTTTAATGGTATGGCGTTATAACGTTACATGGTATGACGTTATAACGTATTACGTTGTATGGTATGACGTTATAACGCATTACGTTATATGGGACGACATTATACCGTATTACGTTACATGGGATGACGTTATTACGTATTACGTTATATGGGACGACGTTATAACGTATTACGTTATATGGGACGACGTTATACCGTATTACGTTATGCGGGATGACGTTATAACGTAATAGGTTATATGGTATGACGTTAAAACATAGTATTTTAATGGTATGGGGTTATAACGTTGTATGGTATGACGTTATAACGTATTACGTTATATGGTATGACGTTATAACGTATTACGTTATATGGGACGACAATATACCGTATTACGGTAGATGGGATGACGTTATAACGTATTACTTTACATGGGATGACGTTATTACGTATTACGTTATATGGGACGACGTTATAACGTATTACGTTATATGGGACGACGTTATAACGTATTACGTTATATGAGATGACGTTATAACGTAATAGGTTATATGTTATGACGTTATAACGTATTACGTTATATGGTATGACGTTATAACGCATTACGTTATATGGGACGACATTAAAACGTATTACGTTATATGGGATGACGTTATAACGTATTACGTTATATGGGGCGACATTATACCGTATTACGGTAGATGGGATGACGTTATAACGTATTACGTTACATGGGATGACGTTATTACGTATTACGTTATATGGGACGACGTTATAACGTATTACATTATATGGGACGACGTTATAACGTATTACGTTATATGGGACGACATTATAACGTATTACGTTATACGGGATGACGTTATAACGTAATAGGTTATATGGTATGACGTTATAACGTATTACGTTATATGGTATGACGTTATAACGTATTACGTTATATGGGACGACATTATACCGTATTACGGTAGATGGGATGACGTTATAACGTATTACGTTACATGGGATGACGTTATTACGTATTACGTTATATGGGACGACGTTATATCGTATTACGTTATATGGGACGACGTTATAACGTATTACGTTATATGGGACGACGTTATAACGTATTGCGTTATATGAGATGACGTTATAACGTAATAGGTTATATGGTATGACGTTATAACGTATTACGTTATATGGTATGACGTTATAACGCATTACGTTATATGGGACGACATTAAAACGTATTACGTTATATGGGATGACGTTATAATGTATTACGTTATATGGGGCGACATTATACCGTACTACGTTAGATGGGATGACGTTATAACGTATTACGTTACATGGGATGACGTTATTACGTATTACGTTATATGGGACGACGTTATAACGTATTACGATATATGGGACGACGTTATAACGTATTACGTTATGCGGGATGACGTTATAACGTAATAGGTTATATGGTATGACGTTATAACATAGTATTTTAATGGTATGGGGTTATAACGTTATATGGTATGACGTTATAACGTATTACGTTATATGGTATGACGTTATAACGTATTACGTTATATGGGACGACATTATACCGTATTACGGTAGATGGGATGACGTTATAACGTATTACGTTACATGGGATGACGTTATTACGTATTACGTTATATGGGACGACGTTATAACGTATTACGTTATATGGGACGACGTTATAACGTATTACGTTATATGGGACGACGTTATAACGTATTACGTTATATGAGATGACGTTATAACGTAATAGGTTATATGGTATGACGTTATAACGTATTACGTTATATGGTATGACGTTATAACGCATTACGTTATATGGGACGACATTTAAACGTATTACGTTATATGGGATGACGTTATAACGTATTACGTCATATGGGGCGACATTATACCGTACTACGTTAGATGGGATGACGTTATAACGTATTACGTTACATGGGATGACGTTATTACGTATTACGTTATATGGGACGACGTTATAACGTATTACGTTATATGGGACGACGTTATAACGTATTACGTTATGCGGGATGACGTTATAACGTAATAGGTTATATGGTATGACGTTATAACATAGTATTTTAATGGTATGGGGTTATAACGTTATATGGTATGACGTTATAACGTATTACGATATATGGTATAACGTTATAACGTATTACGTTATGTGGAACAACATTATACCGTATTACGATAGATGGGACGACGTTATAACGTATTACGTTATATGAGATGACGTTATAACGTAATAGGTTATATGGTATGACGTTATAACGTATTACGTTATATGGTATGACGTTATAACGCAATACGTTATATGGGACGACATTAAAACGTATTACGTTATATGGGATGACGTTATAACGTATTACGTTGTATGGTATGACGTTATAACGCATTACGTTATATGGGACGACATTATACCGTATTACGTTACATGGGATGACGTTATTACGTATTACGTTATATGGGACGACGTTATAACGTATTACGTTATATGGGACGATGTTATACCGTATTACGTTATGCGGGATGACGTTATTACGTATTACGTTATATGGGACGACGTTATAACGTATTACGTTATATGGGACGACGTTATAACGTATTACGTTATATGGGACGACGTTATAACGTATTACGTTATACGGGATGACGTTATAACGTAATAGGTTATATGGTGTGGCGTTATAACGTAGTATTTTAATGGTATGGCGTTATAACGTTACATGGTATGACGTTATAACGTATTACGTTATATGGTATGACGTTATAACGCATTACGTTATATGGGACGACATTATACCGTATTACGTTATATGGGACGACGTTATAACGTATTACGTTATATGAGATGACGTTATAACGTAATTCGTTATATGGTATGACGTTATAACGTATTACGTTATATGGGACGACGTTATAACGTATTACGTTATACGGGATGACGTTATAACGTAATAGGTTATATGGTGTGGCGTTATAACGTAGTATTTTAATGGTATGGCGTTATAACGTTACATGGGATGACGTTATTACGTATTACGTTATATGGGACGACGTTATAACGTATTACGTTATATGGTATGACGTTATAACGCATTACGTTATATGGGACGACATTAAAACGTATTACGTTATATGGGATGACGTTATAACGTATTACGTTGTATGGTATGACGTTATAACGCATTACGTTATATGGGACGACATTATACCGTATTACGTTACATGGGATGACGTTATTACGTATTACGTTATATGGGACGACGTTATAACGTATTACGTTATATGGGATGACGTTATAACGTATTACGTTACATGGGATGACGTTATTACGTATTACGTTATATGAGGCGACATTATACCGTACTACGTTAGATGGGATGACGTTATAACGTATTACGTTACATGGGATGACGTTATTACGTATTACGTTATATGGGACGACGTTATAACGTATTACGTTATATGGGACGAAGTTATAACGTATTACGTTATGCGGGATGACGTTATAACGTAATAGGTTATATGGTATGACGTTATAACATAGTATTTTAATGGTATGGGGTTATAACGTTATATGGTATGACGTTATAACGTATTACGTTATATGGTATGACGTTATAACGTATTACGTTATATGGGACGACGTTATACCGTATTACGGTAGATGGGATGACGTTATAACGTATTACGTTACATGGGATGACGTTATTACGTATTACGTTATATGGTATGACGTTATAACGCATTACGTTATATGGGACGACATTAAAACGTATTACGTTATATGGGATGACGTTATAACGTATTACGTTATATGGGGCGACATTATACCGTACTACGTTAGATGGGATGACGTTATAACGTATTACGTTACATGGGATGACGTTATTACGTATTACGTTATATGGGACGACGTTATAACGTATTACGTTATATGGGACGACGTTATAACGTATTACGTTATGCGGGATGACGTTATAACGTAATAGGTTATATGGTATGACGTTATAACATAGTATTTTAATGGTATGGGGTTATAACGTTATATGGTATGACGTTATAACGTATTACGTTATATGGTATGACGTTATAACGTATTACGTTATATGGGACGACGTTATACCGTATTACGGTAGATGGGATGACGTTATAACGTATTACGTTACATGGGATGACGTTATTACGTATTACGTTATATGGGACGACGTTATAACGTATTACCTTATATGGGACGACGTTATAACGTATTACGTTATATGGGACGACATTATAACGTATTACGTTATACGGGATGACGTTATAACGTAATAGGTTAAATGGTGTGGCGTTATAACGTAGTATTTTAATGGTATGGCGTTATAACGTTACATGGTATGACGTTATAACGTATTACGTTATATGGTATGACGTTATAACGCATTACGTTATATGGGACGACATTATACCGTATTACGTTATATGGGACGACGTTATAACGTATTACGTTATATGAGATGACGTTATAACGTAATAGGTTATATGGTATGACGTTATAACGTATTACGTTATATGGGACGACGTTATAACGTATTACGTTATACGGGATGACGTTATAACGTAATAGGTTATATGGTGTGGCGTTATAACGTAGTATTTTAATGGTATGGCGTTATAACGTTACATGGTATGACGTTATAACGTATTACGTTGTATGGTATGACGTTATAACGCATTACGTTATATGGGACGACATTATACCGTATTACGTTACATGGGATGACGTTATTACGTATTACGTTATATGGGACGACGTTATAACGTATTACGTTATATGGGACGACGTTATACCGTATTACGTTATGCGGGATGACGTTATAACGTAATAGGTTATATGGTATGACGTTAAAACATAGTATTTTAATGGTATGGGGTTATAACGTTGTATGGTATGACGTTATAACGTATTACGTTATATGGTATGACGTTATAACGTATTACGTTATATGGGACGACAATATACCGTATTACGGTAGATGGGATGACGTTATAACGTATTACTTTACATGGGATGACGTTATTACGTATTACGTTATATGGGACGACGTTATAACGTATTACGTTATATGGGACGACGTTATAACGTATTACGTTATATGAGATGACGTTATAACGTAATAGGTTATATGTTATGACGTTATAACGTATTACGTTATATGGTATGACGTTATAACGCATTACGTTATATGGGACGACATTAAAACGTATTACGTTATATGGGATGACGTTATAACGTATTACGTTATATGGGGCGACATTATACCGTATTACGGTAGATGGGATGACGTTATAACGTATTACGTTACATGGGATGACGTTATTACGTATTACGTTATATGGGACGACGTTATAACGTATTACATTATATGGGACGACGTTATAACGTATTACGTTATATGGGACGACATTATAACGTATTACGTTATACGGGATGACGTTATAACGTAATAGGTTATATGGTGTGGCGTTATAACGTAGTATTTTAACGGTATGGCGTTATAACGTTACATGGTATGACGTTATAACGTATTACGTTATATGGTATGACGTTATAACGCATTACGTTATATGGGACGACATTATACCGTATTACGTTATATGGGACGACGTTATAACGTATTACGTTATATGAGATGACGTTATAACGTAATAGGTTATATGGTATGACGTTATAACGTATTACGTTATATGGTATGACGTTATAACGCATTACGTTATATGGGACGACATTAAAACGTATTACGTTATATGGGATGACGTTATAACGTATTACGTTATATGGGACGACATTATACCGTATTACGTTAGATGGGATGACGTTATAACGTATTACGTTACATGGGATGACGTTATTACGTATTACGTTATATGGGACGACGTTATAACGTATTACGTTATATGGGACGACGTTATAACGTATTACGTTATACGGGATGACGTTATAACGTAATAGGTTATATGGTATGACGTTATAACGTAGTATTTTAATGGTATGGGGTTATAACGTTATATGGTATGACGTTATAACGTATTACGTTATATGGGACAACATTATACCGTATTACGATAGATGGGATGACGTTATAACGTATTACGTTACATGGGATGACGTTATAACGCATTACGTTATATGGGACGACATTAAAACGTATTACGTTATATGGGATGACGTTATAACGTATTACGTTATATGGGACGACATTATACCGTATTACGTTAGATGGGATGACGTTATAACGTATTACGTTACATGGGATGACGTTATTACGTATTACGTTATATGGGACGACGTTATAACGTATTACGTTATATGGGACGACGTTATAACGTATTACGTTATACGGGATGACGTTATAACGTAATAGGTTATATGGTATGACGTTATAACGTAGTATTTAAATGGTATGGCGTTATAACGTTACATGGTATGACGTTATAACGTATTACGTTATATGGTATGACGTTATAACGCATTACGTTATATGGGACGACATTATAACGTATTACGTTATATGGGATGACGTTATTACGTATTACGTTATATGGGATGACGTTATTACGTATTACGTTATATGGGACGACGTTATAACGTATTACGTTATATGGGACGACGTTATAACGTATTACGTTATATGGGACGACGTTATAACGTATTACGTTATATGAGATGACGTTATAACGTAATAGGTTATATGGTATGACGTTATAACGTATTACGTTATATGGTATGACGTTATAACGCATTACGTTATATGGAACAACATTATACCGTATTACGATAGATGGGATGACGTTATAACGTATTACGTTATATGGGGCGACATTATACCGTACTACGTTAGATGGGATGACGTTATAACGTATTACGTTACATGGGATGACGTTATTACGTATTACGTTATATGGGACGACGTTATAACGTATTACGATATATGGGACGACGTTATAACGTATTACGTTATGCGGGATGACGTTATAACGTAATAGGTTATATGGTATGACGTTATAACATAGTATTTTAATGGTATGGGGTTATAACGTTATATGGTATGACGTTATAACGTATTACGTTATATGGTATGACGTTATAACGTATTACGTTATATGGGACGACATTATACCGTATTACGGTAGATGGGATGACGTTATAACGTATTACGTTACATGGGATGACGTTATTACGTATTACGTTATATGGGACGACGTTATAACGTATTACGTTATATGGGACGACGTTATAACGTATTACGTTATATGGGACGACGTTATAACGTATTACGTTATATGAGATGACGTTATAACGTAATAGGTTATATGGTATGACGTTATAACGTATTACGTTATATGGTATGACGTCATAACGCATTACGTTATATGGGACGACATTAAAACGTATTACGTTATATGGGATGACGTTATAACGTATTACGTCATATGGGGCGACATTATACCGTACTACGTTAGATGGGATGACGTTATAACGTATTACGTTACATGGGATGACGTTATTACGTATTACGTTATATGGGACGACGTTATAACGTATTACGTTATATGGGACGACGTTATAACGTATTACGTTATTCGGGATGACGTTATAACGTAATAGGTTATATGGTATGACGTTATAACATAGTATTTTAATGGTATGGGGTTATAACGTTATATGGTATGACGTTATAACGTATTACGATATATGGTATAACGTTATAACGTATTACGTTATATGGAACAACATTATACCGTATTACGATAGATGGGACGACGTTATAACGTATTACGTTATATGAGATGACGTTATAACGTAATAGGTTATATGGTATGACGTTATAACGTATTACGTTATATGGTATGACGTTATAACGCATTACGTTATATGGGACGACATTAAAACGTATTACGTTATATGGGATGACGTTATAACGTATTACGTTGTATGGTATGACGTTATAACGCATTACGTTATATGGGACGACATTATACCGTATTACGTTACATGGGATGACGTTATTACGTATTACGTTATATGGGACGACGTTATAACGTATTACGTTATATGGGACGATGTTATACCGTATTACGTTATGCGGGATGACGTTATAACGTAATAGGTTATATGGTATGACGTTATAACATAGTATTTTCATGGTATGGGGTTATAACGTTATATGGTATGACGTTATAACGTATTACGTTATATGGGACGACATTATACCGTATTACGGTAGATGGGATGACGTTATAACGTATTACGTTACATGGGATGACGTTATTACGTATTACGTTATATGGGACGACGTTATAACGTATTACGTTATATGGGACGACGTTATAACGTATTACGTTATATGGGACGACGTTATAACGTATTACGTTATACGGGATGACGTTATAACGTAATAGGTTATATGGTGTGGCGTTATAACGTAGTATTTTAATGGTATGGCGTTATAACGTTACATGGTATGACGTTATAACGTATTACGTTATATGGTATGACGTTATAACGCATTACGTTATATGGGACGACATTATACCGTATTACGTTATATGGGACGACGTTATAACGTATTACGTTATATGAGATGACGTTATAACGTAATTCGTTATATGGTATGACGTTATAACGTATTACGTTATATGGGACGACGTTATAACGTATTACGTTATACGGGATAACGTTATAACGTAATAGGTTATATGGTGTGGCGTTATAACGTAGTATTTTAATGGTATGGCGTTATAACGTTACATGGGATGACGTTATTACGTATTACGTTATATGGGACGACGTTATAACGTATTACGTTATATGGTATGACGTTATAACGCATTACGTTATATGGGACGACATTAAAACGTATTACGTTATATGGGATGACGTTATAACGTATTACGTTGTATGGTATGACGTTATAACGCATTACGTTATATGGGACGACATTATACCGTATTACGTTACATGGGATGACGTTATTACGTATTACGTTATATGGGACGACATTATACCGTATTACGGTAGATGGGATGACGTTATAACGTATTACGTTACATGGGATGACGTTATTACGTATTACGTTATATGGGACGACGTTATAACGTATTACGTTATATGGGACGACGTTATAACGTATTACGTTATATGGGACGACGTTATAACGTATTACGTTATACGGGATGACGTTATAACGTAATAGGTTATATGGTGTGGCGTTATAACGTAGTATTTTAATGGTATGGCGTTATAACGTTACATGGTATGACGTTATAACGTATTACGTTATATGGTATGACGTTATAACGCATTACGTTATATGGGACGACATTATACCGTATTACGTTATATGGGACGACGTTATAACGTATTACGTTATATGAGATGACGTTATAACGTAATTCGTTATATGGTATGACGTTATAACGTATTACGTTATATGGGACGACGTTATAACGTATTACGTTATACGGGATGACGTTATAACGTAATAGGTTATATGGTGTGGCGTTATAACGTAGTATTTTAATGGTATGGCGTTATAACGTTACATGGGATGACGTTATTACGTATTACGTTATATGGGACGACGTTATAACGTATTACGTTATATGGTATGACGTTATAACGCATTACGTTATATGGGACGACATTAAAACGTATTACGTTATATGGGATGACGTTATAACGTATTACGTTGTATGGTATGACGTTATAACGCATTACGTTATATGGGACGACATTATACCGTATTACGTTACATGGGATGACGTTATTACGTATTACGTTATATGGGACGACGTTATAACGTATTACGTTATATGGGACGATGTTATACCGTATTACGTTATGCGGGATGACGTTATAACGTAATAGGTTATATGGTATGACGTTATAACATAGTATTTTAATGGTATGGGGTTATAACGTTATATGGTATGACGTTATAACGTATTACGTTATATGGTATGACGTTATAACGTATTACGTTATATGGGACGACGTTATACCGTATTACGGTAGATGGGATGACGTTATAACGTATTACGTTACATGGGATGACGTTATTACGTATTACGTTATATGGGACGACGTTATAACGTATTACCTTATATGGGACGACGTTATAACGTATTACGTTATATGGGACGACATTATAACGTATTACGTTATACGGGATGACGTTATAACGTAATAGGTTATATGGTGTGGCGTTATAACGTAGTATTTTAATGGTATGGCGTTATAACGTTACATGGTATGACGTTATAACGTATTACGTTATACGGTATGACGTTATTACGCATTACGTTATATGGGACGACATTATACCGTATTACGTTATATGGGACGACGTTATAACGTATTACGTTATATGAGATGACGTTATAACGTAATAGGTTATATGGTGTGACGTTATAACGTATTACGTTATATGGGACGACGTTATAACGTATTACGTTATACGGGATGACGTTATAACGTAATAGGTTATATGGTGTGGCGTTATAACGTAGTATTTTAATGGTATGGGGTTATAACGTTATATGGTATGACGTTATAACGTATTACGTTATAAGGTATGACGTTATAACGTATTACGTTATAAGGTATGACGTTATAACGTATTACGTTATATGGGACGACAATATACCGTATTGCGGTAGATGGGATGACGTTATAACGTATTACTTTACATGGGATGACGTTATTACGTATTACGTTATATGGGACGACGTTATAACGTATTACGTTATATGGGACGACGTTATAACGTATTACGTTATATGGGACGACGTTATAACGTATTACGTTATATGAGATGACGTTATAACGTAATAGGTTATATGTTATGACGTTATAACGTATTACGTTATATGGTATGACGTTATAACGCATTACGTTATATGGGACGACATTAAAACGTATTACGTTATATGGGCTGACGTTATAACGTATTACGTTATATGGGGCGACATTATACCGTATTACGGTAGATGGGATGACGTTATAACGTATTACGTTACATGGGATGACGTTATTACGTATTACGTTATATGGGACGACGTTATAACGTATTACATTATATGGGACGACGTTATAACGTATTACGTTATATGGGACGACATTATAACGTATTACGTTATACGGGATGACGTTATAACGTAATAGGTTATATGGTGTGGCGTCATAACGTAGTATTTTAACGGTATGGCGTTATAACGTTACATGGTATGACGTTATAACGTATTACGTTATATGGTATGACGTTATAACGCATTACGTTATATGGGACGACATTATACCGTATTACGTAATATGGGACGACGTTATAACGTATTACGTTATATGAGATGACGTTTTAACGTAATAGGTTATATGGTATGACGTTATAACGTATTACGTTATATGGTATGACGTTATAACGCATTACGTTATATGGGACGACATTAAAACGTATTACGTTATATGGTATGACGTTATAACGTATTACGTTAAATGGGACGACGTTATAACGTATTACGTTATATGGGACGACGTTATAAAGTATTACGTTATATGGGATGACGTTATTACGTACTACGTTATATGGGACGACGTTATAACGCATTACGTTATATGGGACGACATTATAACGTATTACGTTATACGGGATGACGTTATAACGTAATAGGTTATATGGTGTGACGTTATAACGTATTATTTTAATGGTATGGCGTTATAACGTTATATGGTATGACGTTATAACGTATTACGTTATATGGTATGACGTTATATCGCATTACGTTATATGGGACGACATTATAACGTAGTACGTTATATGGGATTACGTTATTACGTATTACGTTATATGGGACGACGTTACAACGTATTACGTTATATGGGACGACGTTATAAAGTATTACGTTATATGGGATGACGTTATAACGTATTACGTTATATGGGACGACATTATACCGTATTACGTTAGATGGGATGACGTTATAACGTATTACGTTACATGGGATGACGTTATTACGTATTACGTTATATGGGACGACGTTATAACGTATTACGTTATATGGGACGACGTTATAACATATTACGTCATACGGGATGACGTTATAACGTAATAGGTTCTATGGTATGACGTTATAACGTAGTATTTTAATGGTATGGCGTTATAACGTTACATGGTATGACGTTATAACGTATTACGTTATATGGTATGACGTTATAACGTATTACGTTATATGGGACGACATTATAACGTATTACGTTATATGGGATGACGTTATTACGTATTACGTTAAATGGGACGACGTTATAACGTATTACGTTATATGCGACGACGTTATAAAGTATTACGTTATATGGGATGACGTTATTACGTACTACGTTATATGGGACGACGTTATAACGTATTACGTTATATGGGACGACGTTATAACGTATTACGTTATACGGGATGACGTTATAACGTAACAGGTTATATGGTATGACGTTATAACGTAGTATTTTAATGGTATGGCGTTACAACGTTACATGGTATGACGTTGTAACGTATTACGATATATGGTATGACGTTATAACGTATTACGTTATATGGGACAACATTATACCGTATTACGATAGATGGGATGACGTTATAACGTATTACGTTATACGGGATGACGTTATAACGTAATAGGTTATATGGTATGACGTTATAACGTAGTATTTAAATGGTATGGCGTTATAACGTTACATGGTATGACGTTATAACGTATTACGTTATATGGTATGACGTTATAACGTAGTGTTTTAATGGTATGGCGTTATAACTTTACATGGTATGACGTTATAACGTATTACGTTATATGGTATGACGTTATAACGTATTACGTTATATGGGACGACATTATAACGTATTACGTTATATGGGATGACTTTATTACGTATTACGTTAAATGGGACGACGTTATAACGTATTACGTTATATGGGACGACGTTATAAAGTATTACGTTATATGGGATGACGTTATTACGTACTACGTTATATGGGACGACGTTATAACGTATTACGTTATATGGGACGACGTTATAACGTATTACGTTATACGGGATGACGTTATAACGTAATAGGTTATATGGTATGACGTTATAACGTAGTATTTTAATGGTACGGCGTTACAACGTTACATGGTATGACGTTATAACGTATTACGATATATGGTATGACGTTATAACGTATTACGTTATATGGGACAACATTATACCGTATTACGATAGATGGGATGACGTTATAACGTATTACGTTACATGGGATGACGTTATTACGTATTACGTTATATGGGACGACGTTATAACGTATTACGTTATATGGGACGACGTTATAACGTATTACGTTATACGGGATGACGTTATAACGTAATAGGTTATATGGTATGACGTTATAACGTAGTATTTTAATGGTATGGGGTTATAACGTTATATGGTATGACGTTATAACGTATTACGTTATATGGGACAACATTATACCGTATTACGATAGATGGGATGACGTTATAACGTATTACGTTACATGGGATGACGTTATAACGCATTACGTTACATGGGACGACATTAAAACGTATTACGTTATATGGGATGACGTTATAACGTATTACGTTATATGGGACGACATTATACCGTATTACGTTAGATGGGATGACGTTATAACGTATTACGTTACATGGGATGACGTTATTACGTATTACGTTATATGGGATGACGTTATAACGTATTACGTTATATGGGACGACGTTATAACGTATTACGTTATACGGGATGACGTTATAACGTAATAGGTTATATGGTATGACGTTATAACGTAGTATTTAAATGGTATGGCGTTATAACGTTACATGGTATGACGTTATAACGTATTGCGTTATATGGTATGACGTTATAACGCATTACGTTATATGGGACGACATTATAACGTATTACGTTATATGGGATGACGTTATTACGTATTACGTTATATGGGACGACGTTATAACGTATTACGTTATATGGGACGACGTTATAAAGTATTACGTTATATGGGATGACGTTATTACGTACTACGTTATATGGGACGACGTGATAACGTATTACGTTATATGGGACGACGTTATAACGTATTACGTTATATGGGACGACGTTATAACGTATTACGTTATACGGGATGACGTTATAACGTAATAGGTTATATGGTATGACGTTATAACGTAGTATTTTAATGGTATGGCGTTATAACGTTACATGGTATGACGTTATAACGTATTACGTTATATGGTATGACGTTATAACGTATTACGTTAAATGGGACGACGTTATAACGTATTACGTTATATGGGACGACGTTATAAAGTATTACGTTATATGGGATGACGTTATTACGTACTACGTTATATGGGACGACGTTATAACGTATTACTTTATATGGGACGACGTTATAACTTATTACGTTATACGGGATGACGTTATAACGTAATAGGTTATATGGTATGACGTTATAACGTAGTATTTTAATGGTATGGCGTTATAACGTTACATGGTATGACGTTATAACGTATTACGTTATATGGGACGACGTTATAACGTATTACGTTATACGGGATGACGTTATAACGTAATAGGTTATATGGTGTGGCGTTATAACGTAGTATTTTAATGGTATGGCGTTATAACGTTACATGGTATGACGTTATAACGTATTACGTTATATGGTATGACGTTATAACGCATTACGTTATATGGGACGACATTATATCGTATTACGTTATATGGGATGACGTTATTACGTATTACGTTATATGGGACGACGTTATAACGTATTACGTTATATGGGACGACGTTATAAAGTATTACGTTATATGAGATGACGTTATTACGTACTACGTTATATGGGACGACGTGATAACGTATTACGATATATGGGACGACGTTATAACGTATTACGTTATATGGGACGACGTTATAACGTATTACGTTATACGGGATGACGTTATAACGTAATAGGTTATATGGTATGACGTTATAACGTAGTATTTTAATGGTATGGCGTTATAACGTTACATGGTATGACGTTATAACGTATTACGTTATATGGTATGACGTTATAACGTATTACGTTAAATGGGACGACGTTATAACGTATTACGTTATATGGGACGACATTATAAAGTATTACGTTATATGGGATGACGTTATTACGTACTACGTTATATGGGACGACGTTATAACGTATTACGTTATATGGGACGACGTTATAACTTACTACGTTATACGGGATGACGTTATAACGTAATAGGTTATATGGTATGACGTTATAACGTAGTATTTTAATGGTATGGCGTTATAACTTTACATGGTATGACGTTATAACGTATTACGTTATGTGGTATGACGTTATAACGTATTACGTTATATGGGACGACATTATAACGTATTACGTTATATGGGATGACGTTATTACGTATTACGTTATATGGGACGACGTTACAACGTATTACGTTATATGGGACGACGTTATAAAGTATTACGTTATATGGGATGACGTTATAACGTATTACGTTATATGGGACGACATTATACCGTATTACGTTAGATGGGATGACGTTATAACGTATTACGTTACATGGGATGACGTTATTACGTATTACGTTATATGGGACGACGTTATAACGTATTACGTTATATGGGACGACGTTATAACATATTACGTCATACGGGATGACGTTATAACGTAATAGGTTCTATGGTATGACGTTATAACGTAGTATTTTAATGGTATGGCGTTATAACGTTACATGGTATGACGTTATAACGTATTACGTTATATGGTATGACGTTATAACGTATTACGTTATATGGGACGACATTATAACGTATTACGTTATATGGGATGACGTTATTACGTATTACGTTAAATGGGACGACGTTATAACGTATTACGTTATATGCGACGACGTTATAAAGTATTACGTTATATGGGATGACGTTATTACGTACTACGTTATATGGGACGACGTTATAACGTATTACGTTATATGGGACGACGTTATAACGTATTACGTTATACGGGATGACGTTATAACGTAATAGGTTATATGGTATGACGTTATAACGTAGTATTTAAATGGTATGGCGTTATAACGTTACATGGTATGACGTTATAACGTATTGCGTTATATGGTATGACGTTATAACGCATTACGTTATATGGGACGACATTATAACGTATTACGTTATATGGGATGACGTTATTACGTATTACGTTATATGGGACGACGTTATAACGTATTACGTTATATGGGACGACGTTATAAAGTATTACGTTATATGGGATGACGTTATTACGTACTACGTTATATGGGACGACGTGATAACGTATTACGTTATATGGGACGACGTTATAACGTATTACGTTATACGGGATGACGTTATAACGTAATAGGTTATATGGTATGACGTTATAACGTAGTATTTAAATGGTATGGCGTTATAACGTTACATGGTATGACGTTATAACGTATTGCGTTATATGGTATGACGTTATAACGCATTACGTTATATGGGACGACATTATAACGTATTACGTTATATGGGATGACGTTATAACGTATTACGTTATATGGGACGACATTATACCGTATTACGTTAGATGGGATGACGTTATAACGTATTACGTTACATGGGATGACGTTATTACGTATTACGTTATATGGGATGACGTTATAACGTATTACGTTATATGGGACGACGTTATAACGTATTACGTTATATGGGACGACATTATACCGTATTACGTTAGATGGGATGACGTTATAACGTATTACGTTACATGGGATGACGTTATTACGTATTACGTTATATGGGATGACGTTATAACGTATTACGTTATATGGGACGACGTTATAACGTATTACGTTATACGGGATGACGTTATAACGTAATAGGTTATATGGTATGACGTTATAACGTAGTATTTAAATGGTATGGCGTTATAACGTTACATGGTATGACGTTATAACGTATTGCGTTATATGGTATGACGTTATAACGCATTACGTTATATGGGACGACATTATAACGTATTACGTTATATGGGATGACGTTATTACGTATTACGTTATATGGGACGACGTTATAACGTATTACGTTATATGGGACGACGTTATAAAGTATTACGTTATATGGGATGACGTTATTACGTACTACGTTATATGGGACGACGTGATAACGTATTACGTTATATGGGACGACGTTATAACGTATTACGTTATATGGGACGACGTTATAACGTATTACGTTATACGGGATGACGTTATAACGTAATAGGTTATATGGTATGACGTTATAACGTAGTATTTTAATGGTATGGCGTTATAACGTTACATGGTATGACGTTATAACGTATTACGTTATATGGTATGACGTTATAACGTATTACGTTAAATGGGGCGACGTTATAACGTATTACGTTATATGGGACGACGTTATAAAGTATTACGTTATATGGGATGACGTTATTACGTACTACGTTATATGGGACGACGTTATAACGTATTACTTTATATGGGACGACGTTATAACTTATTACGTTATACGGGATGACGTTATAACGTAATAGGTTATATGGTATGACGTTATAACGTAGTATTTTAATGGTATGGCGTTATAACGTTACATGGTATGACGTTATAACGTATTACGTTATATGGGACGACGTTATAACGTATTACGTTATACGGGATGACGTTATAACGTAATAGGTTATATGGTGTGGCGTTATAACGTAGTATTTTAATGGTATGGCGTTATAACGTTACATGGTATGACGTTATAACGTATTACGTTATATGGTATGACGTTATAACGCATTACGTTATATGGGACGACATTATAACGTATTACGTTATATGGGATGACGTTATTACGTATTACGTTATATGGGACGACGTTATAACGTATTACGTTATATGGGACGACGTTATAAAGTATTACGTTATATGAGATGACGTTATTACGTACTACGTTATATGGGACGACGTGATAACGTATTACGATATATGGGACGACGTTATAACGTATTACGTTATATGGGACGACGTTATAACGTATTACGTTATACGGGATGACGTTATAACGTAATAGGTTATATGGTATGACGTTATAACGTAGTATTTTAATGGTATGGCGTTATAACGTTACATGGTATGACGTTATAACGTATTACGTTATATGGTATGACGTTATAACGTATTACGTTAAATGGGACGACGTTATAACGTATTACGTTATATGGGACGACGTTATAAAGTATTACGTTATATGGGATGACGTTATTACGTACTACGTTATATGGGACGACGTTATAACGTATTACGTTATATGGGACGACGTTATAACTTACTACGTTATACGGGATGACGTTATAACGTAATAGGTTATATGGTATGACGTTATAACGTAGTATTTTAATGGTATGGCGTTATAACTTTACATGGTATGACGTTATAACGTATTACGTTATGTGGTATGACGTTATAACGTATTACGTTATATGGGACGACATTATAACGTATTACGTTATATGGGATGACGTTATTACGTATTACGTTATATGGGACGACGTTACAACGTATTACGTTATATGGGACGACGTTATAAAGTATTACGTTATATGGGATGACGTTATAACGTATTACGTTATATGGGACGACATTATACCGTATTACGTTAGATGGGATGACGTTATAACGTATTACGTTACATGGGATGACGTTATTACGTATTACGTTATATGGGACGACGTTATAACGTATTACGTTATATGGGACGACGTTATAACATATTACGTCATACGGGATGACGTTATAACGTAATAGGTTCTATGGTATGACGTTATAACGTAGTATTTTAATGGTATGGCGTTATAACGTTACATGGTATGACGTTATAACGTATTACGTTATATGGTATGACGTTATAACGTATTACGTTATATGGGACGACATTATAACGTATTACGTTATATGGGATGACGTTATTACGTATTACGTTAAATGGGACGACGTTATAACGTATTACGTTATATGCGACGACGTTATAAAGTATTACGTTATATGGGATGACGTTATTACGTACTACGTTATATGGGACGACGTTATAACGTATTACGTTATATGGGACGACGTTATAACGTATTACGTTATACGGGATGACGTTATAACGTAACAGGTTATATGGTATGACGTTATAACGTAGTATTTTAATGGTATGGCGTTACAACGTTACATGGTATGACGTTGTAACGTATTACGATATATGGTATGACGTTATAACGTATTACGTTATATGGGACAACATTATACCGTATTACGATAGATGGGATGACGTTATAACGTATTACGTTACATGGGATGACGTTATTACGTATTACGTTATATGGGACGACGTTATAACGTATTACGTTATATGGGATGACGTTATAACGTATTACGTTATATGGGACGACATTATAACGTATTACGTTATATGGGATGACGTTATAACGTATTACGTTATATGGGACGACGTTATAACGTATTACGTTATACGGGATGACGTTATAACGTAACAGGTTATATGGTATGACGTTATAACGTAGTATTTTAATGGTATGGCGTTACAACGTTACATGGTATGACGTTGTAACGTATTACGATATATGGTATGACGTTATAACGTATTACGTTATATGGGACAACATTATACCGTATTACGATAGATGGGATGACGTTATAACGTATTACGTTACATGGTATGACGTTATAACGTATTACGTTATATGGTATGACGTTATAACGTATTACGTTAAATGGGACGACGTTATAACGTATTACGTTATATGGGACGACGTTATAAAGTATTACGTTATATGGGATGACGTTATTACGTACTACGTTATATGGGACGACGTTATAACGTATTACGTTATATGGGACGACGTTATAACTTACTACGTTATACGGGATGACGTTATAACGTAATAGGTTATATGGTATGACGTTATAACGTAGTATTTTAATGGTATGGCGTTATAACTTTACATGGTATGACGTTATAACGTATTACGTTATGTGGTATGACGTTATAACGTATTACGTTATATGGGACGACATTATAACGTATTACGTTATATGGGATGACGTTATTACGTATTACGTTATATGGGACGACGTTACAACGTATTACGTTATATGGGACGACGTTATAAAGTATTACGTTATATGGGATGACGTTATAACGTATTACGTTATATGGGACGACATTATACCGTATTACGTTAGATGGGATGACGTTATAACGTATTACGTTACATGGGATGACGTTATTACGTATTACGTTATATGGGACGACGTTATAACGTATTACGTTATATGGGACGACGTTATAACATATTACGTCATACGGGATGACGTTATAACGTAATAGGTTCTATGGTATGACGTTATAACGTAGTATTTTAATGGTATGGCGTTATAACGTTACATGGTATGACGTTATAACGTATTACGTTATATGGTATGACGTTATAACGTATTACGTTATATGGGACGACATTATAACGTATTACGTTATATGGGATGACGTTATTACGTATTACGTTAAATGGGACGACGTTATAACGTATTACGTTATATGCGACGACGTTATAAAGTATTACGTTATATGGGATGACGTTATTACGTACTACGTTATATGGGACGACGTTATAACGTATTACGTTATATGGGACGACGTTATAACGTATTACGTTATACGGGATGACGTTATAACGTAATAGGTTATATGGTATGACGTTATAACGTAGTATTTAAATGGTATGGCGTTATAACGTTACATGGTATGACGTTATAACGTATTGCGTTATATGGTATGACGTTATAACGCATTACGTTATATGGGACGACATTATAACGTATTACGTTATATGGGATGACGTTATTACGTATTACGTTATATGGGACGACGTTATAACGTATTACGTTATATGGGACGACGTTATAAAGTATTACGTTATATGGGATGACGTTATTACGTACTACGTTATATGGGACGACGTGATAACGTATTACGTTATATGGGACGACGTTATAACGTATTACGTTATACGGGATGACGTTATAACGTAATAGGTTATATGGTATGACGTTATAACGTAGTATTTAAATGGTATGGCGTTATAACGTTACATGGTATGACGTTATAACGTATTGCGTTATATGGTATGACGTTATAACGCATTACGTTATATGGGACGACATTATAACGTATTACGTTATATGGGATGACGTTATAACGTATTACGTTATATGGGACGACATTATACCGTATTACGTTAGATGGGATGACGTTATAACGTATTACGTTACATGGGATGACGTTATTACGTATTACGTTATATGGGATGACGTTATAACGTATTACGTTATATGGGACGACGTTATAACGTATTACGTTATATGGGACGACATTATACCGTATTACGTTAGATGGGATGACGTTATAACGTATTACGTTACATGGGATGACGTTATTACGTATTACGTTATATGGGATGACGTTATAACGTATTACGTTATATGGGACGACGTTATAACGTATTACGTTATACGGGATGACGTTATAACGTAATAGGTTATATGGTATGACGTTATAACGTAGTATTTAAATGGTATGGCGTTATAACGTTACATGGTATGACGTTATAACGTATTGCGTTATATGGTATGACGTTATAACGCATTACGTTATATGGGACGACATTATAACGTATTACGTTATATGGGATGACGTTATTACGTATTACGTTATATGGGACGACGTTATAACGTATTACGTTATATGGGACGACGTTATAAAGTATTACGTTATATGGGATGACGTTATTACGTACTACGTTATATGGGACGACGTGATAACGTATTACGTTATATGGGACGACGTTATAACGTATTACGTTATATGGGACGACGTTATAACGTATTACGTTATACGGGATGACGTTATAACGTAATAGGTTATATGGTATGACGTTATAACGTAGTATTTTAATGGTATGGCGTTATAACGTTACATGGTATGACGTTATAACGTATTACGTTATATGGTATGACGTTATAACGTATTACGTTAAATGGGGCGACGTTATAACGTATTACGTTATATGGGACGACGTTATAAAGTATTACGTTATATGGGATGACGTTATTACGTACTACGTTATATGGGACGACGTTATAACGTATTACTTTATATGGGACGACGTTATAACTTATTACGTTATACGGGATGACGTTATAACGTAATAGGTTATATGGTATGACGTTATAACGTAGTATTTTAATGGTATGGCGTTATAACGTTACATGGTATGACGTTATAACGTATTACGTTATATGGGACGACGTTATAACGTATTACGTTATACGGGATGACGTTATAACGTAATAGGTTATATGGTGTGGCGTTATAACGTAGTATTTTAATGGTATGGCGTTATAACGTTACATGGTATGACGTTATAACGTATTACGTTATATGGTATGACGTTATAACGCATTACGTTATATGGGACGACATTATAACGTATTACGTTATATGGGATGACGTTATTACGTATTACGTTATATGGGACGACGTTATAACGTATTACGTTATATGGGACGACGTTATAAAGTATTACGTTATATGAGATGACGTTATTACGTACTACGTTATATGGGACGACGTGATAACGTATTACGATATATGGGACGACGTTATAACGTATTACGTTATATGGGACGACGTTATAACGTATTACGTTATACGGGATGACGTTATAACGTAATAGGTTATATGGTATGACGTTATAACGTAGTATTTTAATGGTATGGCGTTATAACGTTACATGGTATGACGTTATAACGTATTACGTTATATGGTATGACGTTATAACGTATTACGTTAAATGGGACGACGTTATAACGTATTACGTTATATGGGACGACGTTATAAAGTATTACGTTATATGGGATGACGTTATTACGTACTACGTTATATGGGACGACGTTATAACGTATTACGTTATATGGGACGACGTTATAACTTACTACGTTATACGGGATGACGTTATAACGTAATAGGTTATATGGTATGACGTTATAACGTAGTATTTTAATGGTATGGCGTTATAACTTTACATGGTATGACGTTATAACGTATTACGTTATGTGGTATGACGTTATAACGTATTACGTTATATGGGACGACATTATAACGTATTACGTTATATGGGATGACGTTATTACGTATTACGTTATATGGGACGACGTTACAACGTATTACGTTATATGGGACGACGTTATAAAGTATTACGTTATATGGGATGACGTTATAACGTATTACGTTATATGGGACGACATTATACCGTATTACGTTAGATGGGATGACGTTATAACGTATTACGTTACATGGGATGACGTTATTACGTATTACGTTATATGGGACGACGTTATAACGTATTACGTTATATGGGACGACGTTATAACATATTACGTCATACGGGATGACGTTATAACGTAATAGGTTCTATGGTATGACGTTATAACGTAGTATTTTAATGGTATGGCGTTATAACGTTACATGGTATGACGTTATAACGTATTACGTTATATGGTATGACGTTATAACGTATTACGTTATATGGGACGACATTATAACGTATTACGTTATATGGGATGACGTTATTACGTATTACGTTAAATGGGACGACGTTATAACGTATTACGTTATATGCGACGACGTTATAAAGTATTACGTTATATGGGATGACGTTATTACGTACTACGTTATATGGGACGACGTTATAACGTATTACGTTATATGGGACGACGTTATAACGTATTACGTTATACGGGATGACGTTATAACGTAACAGGTTATATGGTATGACGTTATAACGTAGTATTTTAATGGTATGGCGTTACAACGTTACATGGTATGACGTTGTAACGTATTACGATATATGGTATGACGTTATAACGTATTACGTTATATGGGACAACATTATACCGTATTACGATAGATGGGATGACGTTATAACGTATTACGTTACATGGGATGACGTTATTACGTATTACGTTATATGGGACGACGTTATAACGTATTACGTTATATGGGATGACGTTATAACGTATTACGTTATATGGGACGACATTATAACGTATTACGTTATATGGGATGACGTTATAACGTATTACGTTATATGGGACAACATTATACCGTATTACGATAGATGGGATGACGTTATAACGTATTACGTTACATGGGATGACGTTATTACGTATTACGTTATATGGGACGACGTTATAACGTATTACGTTATATGGGACGACGTTATAACGTATTACGTTATACGGGATGACGTTATAACGTAATAGGTTATATGGTATGACGTTATAACGTAGTATTTTAATGGTATGGGGTTATAACGTTATATGGTATGACGATATAACGTATTACGTTATATGGTATGACGTTATAACGCATTACGTTATATGGGACGACATTAAAACGTATTACGTTCTATGGGATGACGTTATAACGTATTACGCTATATGGGACGACATTATACCGTATTACGTTAGATGGGATGACGTTATAACGTATTACGTTACATGGGATGACGTTATTACGTATTACGTTATATGGGACGGCGTTATAACGTATTACGTTATATGGGACGACGTTATAACGTATTACGTTATACGGGATGACGTTATAACGTAATAGGTTATATGGTATGACGTTATAACGTAGTATTTAAATGGTATGGCGTTATAACGTTACATGGTATGACGTTATAACGTATTACGTTATATGGTATGACGTTATAACGTAGTATTTTAATGGTATGGCGTTATAACTTTACATGGTATGACGTTATAACGTATTACGTTATATGGTATGACGTTATAACGTATTACGTTATATGGGACGACATTATAACGTATTACGTTATATGGGATGACTTTATTACGTATTACGTTAAATGGGACGACGTTATAACGTATTACGTTATATGGGACGACGTTATAAAGTATTACGTTATATGGGATGACGTTATTACGTACTACGTTATATGGGACGACGTTATAACGTATTACGTTATATGGGACGACGTTATAACGTATTACGTTATACGGGATGACGTTATAACGTAATAGGTTATATGGTATGACGTTATAACGTAGTATTTTAATGGTACGGCGTTACAACGTTACATGGTATGACGTTATAACGTATTACGATATATGGTATGACGTTATAACGTATTACGTTATATGGGACAACATTATACCGTATTACGATAGATGGGATGACGTTATAACGTATTACGTTACATGGGATGACGTTATTACGTATTACGTTATATGGGACGACGTTATAACGTATTACGTTATATGGGACGACGTTATAACGTATTACGTTATACGGGATGACGTTATAACGTAATAGGTTATATGGTATGACGTTATAACGTAGTATTTTAATGGTATGGGGTTATAACGTTATATGGTATGACGTTATAACGTATTACGTTATATGGGACAACATTATACCGTATTACGATAGATGGGATGACGTTATAACGTATTACGTTACATGGGATGACGTTATAACGCATTACGTTACATGGGACGACATTAAAACGTATTACGTTATATGGGATGACGTTATAACGTATTACGTTATATGGGACGACATTATACCGTATTACGTTAGATGGGATGACGTTATAACGTATTACGTTACATGGGATGACGTTATTACGTATTACGTTATATGGGATGACGTTATAACGTATTACGTTATATGGGACGACGTTATAACGTATTACGTTATACGGGATGACGTTATAACGTAATAGGTTATATGGTATGACGTTATAACGTAGTATTTAAATGGTATGGCGTTATAACGTTACATGGTATGACGTTATAACGTATTGCGTTATATGGTATGACGTTATAACGCATTACGTTATATGGGACGACATTATAACGTATTACGTTATATGGGATGACGTTATTACGTATTACGTTATATGGGACGACGTTATAACGTATTACGTTATATGGGACGACGTTATAAAGTATTACGTTATATGGGATGACGTTATTACGTACTACGTTATATGGGACGACGTGATAACGTATTACGTTATATGGGACGACGTTATAACGTATTACGTTATATGGGACGACGTTATAACGTATTACGTTATACGGGATGACGTTATAACGTAATAGGTTATATGGTATGACGTTATAACGTAGTATTTTAATGGTATGGCGTTATAACGTTACATGGTATGACGTTATAACGTATTACGTTATATGGTATGACGTTATAACGTATTACGTTAAATGGGACGACGTTATAACGTATTACGTTATATGGGACGACGTTATAAAGTATTACGTTATATGGGATGACGTTATTACGTACTACGTTATATGGGACGACGTTATAACGTATTACTTTATATGGGACGACGTTATAACTTATTACGTTATACGGGATGACGTTATAACGTAATAGGTTATATGGTATGACGTTATAACGTAGTATTTTAATGGTATGGCGTTATAACGTTACATGGTATGACGTTATAACGTATTACGTTATATGGGACGACGTTATAACGTATTACGTTATACGGGATGACGTTATAACGTAATAGGTTATATGGTGTGGCGTTATAACGTAGTATTTTAATGGTATGGCGTTATAACGTTACATGGTATGACGTTATAACGTATTACGTTATATGGTATGACGTTATAACGCATTACGTTATATGGGACGACATTATAACGTATTACGTTATATGGGATGACGTTATTACGTATTACGTTATATGGGACGACGTTATAACGTATTACGTTATATAGGACGACGTTATAAAGTATTACGTTATATGGGATGACGTTATTACGTACTACGTTATATGGGACGACGTGATAACGTATTACGTTATATGGGACGACGTTATAACGTATTACGTTATATGGGACGACGTTATAACGTATTACGTTATACGGGATGACGTTATAACGTAATAGGTTATATGGTATGACGTTATAACGTAGTATTTTAATGGTATGGCGTTATAACGTTACATGGTATGACGTTATAACGTATTACGTTATATGGTATGACGTTATAACGTATTACGTTAAATGGGACGACGTTATAACGTATTACGTTATATGGGACGACGTTATAAAGTATTACGTTATATGGGATGACGTTATTACGTACTACGTTATATGGGACGACGTTATAACGTATTACGTTATATGGGACGACGTTATAACTTACTACGTTATACGGGATGACGTTATAACGTAATAGGTTATATGGTATGACGTTATAACGTAGTATTTTAATGGTATGGCGTTATAACTTTACATGGTATGACGTTATAACGTATTACGTTATGTGGTATGACGTTATAACGTATTACGTTATATGGGACGACATTATAACGTATTACGTTATATGGGATGACGTTATTACGTATTACGTTAAATGGGACGACGTTATAACGTATTACGTTATATGGGACGACGTTATAAAGTATTACGTTATATGGGATGACGTTATTACGTACTACGTTATATGGGACGACGTTATAACGTATTACGTTATATGGGACGACGTTATAACGTATTGCGTTATACGGGATGACGTTATAACTTAATAGGTTATATGGTATGACGTTATAACGTAGTATTTTAATGGTATGGCGTTACAACGTTACATGGTATGACGTTATAACGAATTACGATATATGGTATGACGTTATAACGTATTACGTTATATGGGACAACATTATACCGTATTACGATAGATGGGATGACGTTATAACGTATTACGTTACATGGGATGTCGTTATTACGTATTACGTTATATGGGACGACGTTATAACGTATTACGTTATATGGGACGACGTTATAACGTATTACGTTATACGGGATGACGTTATAACGTAATAGGTTATATGGTATGACGTTATAACGTAGTATTTTAATGGTATGGGGTTATAACGTTATATGGTATGACGCTATAACGTATTACGTTATATGGTATGACGTTATAACGCATTACGTTATATGGGACGACATTAAAACGTATTACGTTATATGGGATGACGTTATAACGTATTACGCTATATGGGACGACATTATACCGTATTACGTTAGATGGGATGACGTTATAACGTATTACGTTACATGGGATGACGTTATTACGTATTACGTTATATGGGACGGCGTTATAACGTATTACGTTATATGGGACGACGTTATAACGTATTACGTTATACGGGATGACGTTATAACGTAATAGGTTATATGGTATGACGTTATAACGTAGTATTTAAATGGTATGGCGTTATAACGTTACATGGTATGACGTTATAACGTATTACGTTATATGGTATGACGTTATAACGTAGTATTTTAATGGTATGGCGTTATAACTTTACATGGTATGACGTTATAACGTATTACGTTATATGGCATGACGTTATAACGTATTACGTTATATGGGTCGACATTATAACGTATTACGTTATATGGGATGACGTTATTACGTATTACGTTAAATGGGACGACGTTATAACGTATTACGTTATATGGGACGACGTTATAAAGTATTACGTTATATGGGATGACGTTATAACGTATTACGTTATACGGGATGACGTTATAACGTAATAGGTTATATGGTATGACGTTATAACGTATTACGTTATATGGGTCGACATTATAACGTATTACGTTATATGGGATGACGTTATTACGTACTACGTTATATGGGACGACGTTATAACGTATTACGTTATATGGGACGACGTTATAACGTATTACGTTATACGGGATGACGTTATAACGTAATAGGTTATATGGTATGACGTTATAACGTAGTATTTTAATGGTACGGCGTTACAACGTTACATGGTATGACGTTATAACGTATTACGATATATGGTATGACGTTATAACGTATTACGTTATATGGGACAACATTATACCGTATTACGATAGATGGGATGACGTTATAACGTATTACGTTACATGGGATGACGTTATTACGTATTACGTTATATGGGACGACGTTATAACGTATTACGTTATATGGGACGACGTTATAACGTATTACGTTATACGGGATGACGTTATAACGTAATAGGTTATATGGTATGACGTTATAACGTAGTATTTTAATGGTATGGGGTTATAACGTTATATGGTATGACGTTATAACGTATTACGTTATATGGGACAACATTATACCGTATTACGATAGATGGGATGACGTTATAACGTATTACGTTACATGGGATGACGTTATAACGCATTACGTTACATGGGACGACATTAAAACGTATTACGTTATATGGGATGACGTTATAACGTATTACGTTATATGGGACGACATTATACCGTATTACGTTAGATGGGATGACGTTATAACGTATTACGTTACATGGGATGACGTTATTACGTATTACGTTATATGGGATGACGTTATAACGTATTACGTTATATGGGACGACGTTATAACGTATTACGTTATACGGGATGACGTTATAACGTAATAGGTTATATGGTATGACGTTATAACGTAGTATTTAAATGGTATGGCGTTATAACGTTACATGGTATGACGTTATAACGTATTGCGTTATATGGTATGACGTTATAACGCATTACGTTATATGGGACGACATTATAACGTATTACGTTATATGGGATGACGTTATTACGTATTACGTTATATGGGACGACGTTATAACGTATTACGTTATATGGGACGACGTTATAAAGTATTACGTTATATGGGATGACGTTATTACGTACTACGTTATATGGGACGACGTGATAACGTATTACGTTATATGGGACGACGTTATAACGTATTACGTTATATGGGACGACGTTATAACGTATTACGTTATACGGGATGACGTTATAACGTAATAGGTTATATGGTATGACGTTATAACGTAGTATTTTAATGGTATGGCGTTATAACGTTACATGGTATGACGTTATAACGTATTACGATATATGGTATGACGTTATAACGTATTACGTTTAATGGGACGACGTTATAACGTATTACGTTATATGGGACGACGTTATAAAGTATTACGTTATATGGGATGACGTTATTACGTACTACGTTATATGGGACGACGTTATAACGTATTACTTTATATGGGACGACGTTATAACTTATTACGTTATACGGGATGACGTTATAACGTAATAGGTTATATGGTATGACGTTATAACGTAGTATTTTAATGGTATGGCGTTATAACGTTACATGGTATGACGTTATAACGTATTACGTTATATGGGACGACGTTATAACGTATTACGTTATACGGGATGACGTTATAACGTAATAGGTTATATGGTGTGGCGTTATAACGTAGTATTTTAATGGTATGGCGTTATAACGTTACATGGTATGACGTTATAACGTATTACGTTATATGGTATGACGTTATAACGCATTACGTTATATGGGACGACATTATAACGTATTACGTTATATGGGATGACGTTATTACGTATTACGTTATATGGGACGACGTTATAACGTATTACGTTATATGGGACGACGTTATAAAGTATTACGTTATATGGGATGACGTTATTACGTACTACGTTATATGGGACGACGTGATAACGTATTACGTTATATGGGACGACGTTATAACGTATTACGTTATATGGGATGACGTTATAACGTATTACGTTATACGGGATGACGTTATAACGTAATAGGTTATATGGTATGACGTTATAACGTAGTATTTTAATGGTATGGCGTTATAACGTTACATGGTATGACGTTATAACGTATTACGTTATATGGTATGACGTTATAACGTATTACGTTAAATGGGACGACGTTATAACGTATTACGTTATATGGGACGACGTTATAAAGTATTACGTTATATGGGATGACGTTATTACGTACTACGTTATATGGGACGACGTTATAACGTATTACGTTATATGGGACGACGTTATAACTTACTACGTTATACGGGATGACGTTATAACGTAATAGGTTATATGGTATGACGTTATAACGTAGTATTTTAATGGTATGGCGTTATAACTTTACATGGTATGACGTTATAACGTATTACGTTATGTGGTATGACGTTATAACGTATTACGTTATATGGGACGACATTATAACGTATTACGTTATATGGGATGACGTTATTACGTATAACGTTAAATGGGACGACGTTATAACGTATTACGTTATATGGGACGACGTTATAAAGTATTACGTTATATGGGATGACGTTATTACGTACTACGTTATATGGGACGACGTTAGAACGTATTACGTTATATGGGACGACGTTATAACGTATTGCGTTATACGGGATGACGTTATAACGTAATAGGTTATATGGTATGACGTTATAACGTAGTATTTTAATGGTATGGCGTTACAACGTTACATGGTATGACGTTATAACGTATTACGATATATGGTATGACGTTATAACGTATTACGTTATATGGGACAACATTATACCGTATTACGATAGATGGGATGACGTTATAACGTATTACGTTACATGGGATGTCGTTATTACGTATTACGTTATATGGGACGACGTTATAACGTATTACGTTATATGGGACGACGTTATAACGTATTACGTTATACGGGATGACGTTATATCGTAATAGGTTATATGGTATGACGTTATAACGTAGTATTTTAATGGTATGGGGTTATAACGTTATATGGTATGACGTTATAACGTATTACGTTATATGGTATGACGTTATAACGCATTACGTTATATGGGACGACATTAAAACGTATTACGTTATATGGGATGACGTTATAACGTATTACGCTATATGGGACGACATTATACCGTATTACGTTAGATGGGATGACGTTATAACGTATTACGTTACATGGGATGACGTTATTACGTATTACGTTATATGGGACGGCGTTATAACGTATTACGTTATATGGGACGACGTTATAACGTATTACGTTATACGGGATGACGTTATAACGTAATAGGTTATATGGTATGACGTTATAACGTAGTATTTAAATGGTATGGCGTTATAACGTTACATGGTATGACGTTATAACGTATTACGTTATATGGTATGACGTTATAACGTAGTATTTTAATGGTATGGCGTTATAACTTTACATGGTATGACGTTATAACGTATTACGTTATATGGCATGACGTTATAACGTATTACGTTATATGGGTCGACATTATAACGTATTACGTTATATGGGATGACGTTATTACGTATTACGTTAAATGGGACGACGTTATAACGTATTACGTTATATGGGACGACGTTATAAAGTATTACGTTATATGGGATGACGTTATTACGTACTACGTTATATGGGACGACGTTATAACGTATTACGTTATATGGGACGACGTTATAACGTATTACGTTATACGGGATGACGTTATAACGTAATAGGTTATATGGTATGACGTTATAACGTAGTATTTTAATGGTACGGCGTTACAACGTTACATGGTATGACGTTATAACGTATTACGATATATGGTATGACGTTATAACGTATTACGTTATATGGGACAACATTATACCGTATTACGATAGATGGGATGACGTTATAACGTATTACGTTACATGGGATGACGTTATTACGTATTACGTTATATGGGACGACGTTATAACGTATTACGTTATATGGGACGACGTTATAACGTATTACGTTATACGGGATGACGTTATAACGTAATAGGTTATATGGTATGACGTTATAACGTAGTATTTTAATGGTATGGGGTTATAACGTTATATGGTATGACGTTATAACGTATTACGTTATATGGGACAACATTATACCGTATTACGATAGATGGGATGACGTTATAACGTATTACGTTACATGGGATGACGTTATAACGCATTACGTTATATGGGACGACATTAAAACGTATTACGTTATATGGGATGACGTTATAACGTATTACGTTATATGGGACGACATTATACCGTATTACGTTAGATGGGATGACGTTATAACGTATTACGTTACATGGGATGACGTTATTACGTATTACGTTATATGGGGCGACGTTATAACGTATTACGTTATATGGGACGACGTTATAACGTATTACGTTATACGGGATGACGTTATAACGTAATAGGTTATATGGTATGACGTTATAACGTAGTATTTAAATGGTATGGCGTTATAACGTTACATGGTATGACGTTATAACGTATTGCGTTATATGGTATGACGTTATAACGCATTACGTTATATGGGACGACATTATAACGTATTACGTTATATGGGATGACGTTATTACGTATTACGTTATATGGGACGACGTTATAACGTATTACGTTATATGGGACGACGTTATAAAGTATTACGTTATATGGGATGACGTTATTACGTACTACGTTATATGGGACGACGTGATAACGTATTACGTTATATGGGACGACGTTATAACGTATTACGTTATATGGGACGACGTTATAACGTATTACGTTATACGGGATGACGTTATAACGTAATAGGTTATATGGTATGACGTTATAACGTAGTATTTTAATGGTATGGCGTTATAACGTTACATGGTATGAAGTTATAACGTATTACGTTATATGGTATGACGTTATAACGTATTACGTTAAATGGGACGACGTTATAACGTATTACGTTATATGGGACGACGTTATAAAGTATTACGTTATATGGGATGACGTTATTACGTACTACGTTATATGGGACGACGTTATAACGTATTACTTTATATGGGACGACGTTATAACTTATTACGTTATACGGGATGACGTTATAACGTAATAGGTTATATGGTATGACGTTATAACGTAGTATTTTAATGGTATGGCGTTATAACGTTACATGGTATGACGTTATAACGTATTACGTTACATGGGACGACGTTATAACGTATTACGTTATACGGGATGACGTTATAACGTAATAGGTTATATGGTGTGGCGTTATAACGTAGTATTTTAATGGTATGGCGTTATAACGTTACATGGTATGACGTTATAACGTATTACGTTATATGGTATGACGTTATAACGCATTACGTTATATGGGACGACATTATAACGTATTACGTTATATGGGATGACGTTATTACGTATTACGTTATATGGGACGACGTTATAACGTATTACGTTATATGGGACGACGTTATAAAGTATTACGTTATATGGGATGACGTTATTACGTACTACGTTATATGGGACGACGTGATAACGTATTACGTTATATGGGACGACGTTATAACGTATTACGTTATATGGGACGACGTTATAACGTATTACGTTATACGGGATGACGTTATAACGTAATAGGTTATATGGTATGACGTTATAACGTAGTATCTTAATGGTATGGCGTTATAACGTTACATGGTATGACGTTATAACGTATTACGTTATATGGTATGACGTTATAACGTATTACGTTAAATGGGACGACGTTATAACGTATTACGTTATATGGGACGACGTTATAAAGTATTACGTTATATGGGATGACGTTATTACGTACTACGTTATATGGGACGACGTTATAACGTATTACGTTATATGGGACGACGTTATAACTTACTACGTTATACGGGATGACGTTATAACGTAATAGGTTATATGGTATGACGTTATAACGTAGTATTTTAATGGTATGGCGTTATAACGTTACATGGTATGACGTTATAACGTATTACGTTATATGGTATGACGTTATAACGTATTACGTTATATGGGACGACATTATAACGTATTACGTTATATGGGATGACGTTATTACGTATTACGTTATATGGGACGACGTTATAACGTATTACGTTATATGGGATGACGTTATTACGTACTACGTTATATGGGATGACGTTATTACGTACTACGTTATATGGGACGACGTTATAACGTATTACGTTATATGGGACGACGTTATAACGTATTACGTTATACGGGATGTCGTTATAACGTAATAGGTTATATGGTATGACGTTATAACGTAGTATTTTAATGGTATGGCGTTATAACGTTACATGGTATGACGTTATAACGTATTACGTTATATGGGATGACGTTATTACGTATTACGTTATATGGGACGACATTATACCGTATTACGTTAGATGGGATGACGTTATAACGTATTACGTTACATGGGATGACGTTATTACGTATTACGTTATATGGTATGACGTTATAACGTATTACGTTATATGGTACGACATTATACCGTATTACGATAGATGGGATGACGTTGTAACGTATTACGTTACATGGGATGACGTTATTACGTATTACGTTATATGGGACGACGTTATAACGTATTACGTTATATGGGACGACGTTATAAAGTATTGCGTTATATGGGATGACGTTATTACGTACTACGTTATATGGGACGACGTTATAACGTATTACTTTATATGGGACGACGTTATAACTTATTACGTTATACGGGATGACGTTATAACGTAATAGGTTATATGGTATGACGTTATAACGTAGTATTTTAATGGTATGGCGTTATAACGTTACATGGTATGACGTTATAACGTATTACGTTATATGGGACGACGTTATAACGTATTACGTTATACGGGATGACGTTATAACGTAATAGGTTATATGGTGTGGCGTTATAACGTAGTATTTTAATGGTATGGCGTTATAACGTTACATGGTATGACGTTATAACGTATTACGTTATATGGTATGACGTTATAACGCATTACGTTATATGGGACGACATTATAACGTATTACGTTATATGGGATGACGTTATTACGTATTACGTTATATGGGACGACGTTATAACGTATTACGTTATATGGGACGACGTTATAAAGTATTACGTTATATGGGATGACGTTATTACGTACTACGTTATATGGGACGACGTGATAACGTATTACGTTATATGGGACGACGTTATAACGTATTACGTTATATGGGACGACGTTATAACGTATTACGTTATACGGGATGACGTTATAACGTAATAGGTTATATGGTATGACGTTATAACGTAGTTTCTTAATGGTATGGCGTTATAACGTTACATGGTATGACGTTATAACGTATTACGTTATATGGTATGACGTTATAACGTATTACGTTAAATGGGACGACGTTATAACGTATTACGTTATATGGGACGACGTTATAAAGTATTACGTTATATGGGATGACGTTATTACGTACTACGTTATATGGGACGACGTTATAACGTATTACGTTATATGGGACGACGTTATAACTTACTACGTTATACGGGATGACGTTATAACGTAATAGGTTATATGGTATGACGTTATAACGTAGTATTTTAATGGTATGGCGTTATAACGTTACATGGTATGACGTTATAACGTATTACGTTATATGGTATGACGTTATAACGTATTACGTTATATGGGACGACATTATAACGTATTACGTTATATGGGATGACGTTATTACGTATTACGTTATATGGGACGACGTTATAACGTATTACGTTATATGGGATGACGTTATTACGTACTACGTTATATGGGATGACGTTATTACGTACTACGTTACATGGGACGACGTTATAACGTATTACGTTATATGGGACGACGTTATAACGTATTACGTTATACGGGATGTCGTTATAACGTAATAGGTTATATGGTATGACGTTATAACGTAGTATTTTAATGGTATGGCGTTATAACGTTACATGGTATGACGTTATAACGTATTACGTTATATGGTATGACGTTATAACGTATTACGTTAAATGGGACGACGTTATAACGCATTACGTTATATGGGACGACATTAAAACGTATTACGTTATATGGGATGACGTTATAACGTATTACGCTATATGGGACGACATTATACCGTATTACGTTAGATGGGATGACGTTATAACGTATTACGTTACATGGGATGACGTTATTACGTATTACGTTATATGGGACGGCGTTATAACGTATTACGTTATATGGGACGACGTTATAACGTATTACGTTATACGGGATGACGTTATAACGTAATAGGTTATATGGTATGACGTTATAACGTAGTATTTAAATGGTATGGCGTTATAACGTTACATGGTATGACGTTATAACGTATTACGTTATATGGTATGACGTTATAACGTAGTATTTTAATGGTATGGCGTTATAACTTTACATGGTATGACGTTATAACGTATTACGTTATATGGCATGACGTTATAACGTATTACGTTATATGGGTCGACATTATAACGTATTACGTTATATGGGATGACGTTATTACGTATTACGTTAAATGGGACGACGTTATAACGTATTACGTTATATGGGACGACGTTATAAAGTATTACGTTATATGGGATGACGTTATTACGTACTACGTTATATGGGACGACGTTATAACGTATTACGTTATATGGGACGACGTTATAACGTATTACGTTATACGGGATGACGTTATAACGTAATAGGTTATATGGTATGACGTTATAACGTAGTATTTTAATGGTACGGCGTTACAACGTTACATGGTATGACGTTATAACGTATTACGATATATGGTATGACGCTATAACGTATTACGTTATATGGGAAAACATTATACCGTATTACGATAGATGGGATGACGTTATAACGTATTACGTTACATGGGATGACGTTATTACGTATTACGTTATATGGGACGACGTTATAACGTATTACGTTATATGGGACGACGTTATAACGTATTACGTTATACGGGATGACGTTATAACGTAATAGGTTATATGGTATGACGTTATAACGTAGTATTTTAATGGTATGGGGTTATAACGTTATATGGTATGACGTTATAACGTATTACGTTATATGGGACAACATTATACCGTATTACGATAGATGGGATGACGTTATAACGTATTACGTTACATGGGATGACGTTATAACGCATTACGTTATATGGGACGACATTAAAACGTATTACGTTATATGGGATGACGTTATAACGTATTACGTTATATGGGACGACATTATACCGTATTACGTTAGATGGGATGACGTTATAACGTATTACGTTACATGGGATGACGTTATTACGTATTACGTTATATGGGGCGACGTTATAACGTATTACGTTATATGGGACGACGTTATAACGTATTACGTTATACGGGATGACGTTATAACGTAATAGGTTATATGGTATGACGTTATAACGTAGTATTTAAATGGTATGGCGTTATAACGTTACATGGTATGACGTTATAACGTATTGCGTTATATGGTATGACGTTATAACGCATTACGTTATATGGGACGACATTATAACGTATTACGTTATATGGGATGATGTTATTACGTATTACGTTATATGGGACGACGTTATAACGTATTACGTTATATGGGACGACGTTATAAAGTATTACGTTATATGGGATGACGTTATTACGTACTACGTTATATGGGACGACGTGATAACGTATTACGTTATATGGGACGACGTTATAACGTATTACGTTATATGGGACGACGTTATAACGTATTACGTTATACGGGATGACGTTATAACGTAATAGGTTATATGGTATGACGTTATAACGTAGTATTTTAATGGTATGGCGTTATAACGTTACATGGTATGACGTTATAACGTATTACGTTATATGGTATGACGTTATAACGTATTACGTTAAATGGGACGACGTTATAACGTATTACGTTATATGGGACGACGTTATAAAGTATTACGTTATATGGGATGACGTTATTACGTACTACGTTATATGGGACGACGTTATAACGTATTACTTTATATGGGACGACGTTATAACTTATTACGTTATACGGGATGACGTTATAACGTAATAGGTTATATGGTATGACGTTATAACGTAGTATTTTAATGGTATGGCGTTATAACGTTACATGGTATGACGTTATAACGTATTACGTTATATGGGACGACGTTATAACGTATTACGTTATACGGGATGACGGTATAACGTAATAGGTTATATGGTGTGGCGTTATAACGTAGTATTTTAATGGTATGGCGTTATAACGTTACATGGTATGACGTTATAACGTATTACGTTATATGGTATGACGTTATAACGCATTACGTTATATGGGACGACATTATAACGTATTACGTTATATGGGATGACGTTATTACGTATTACGTTATATGGGACGACGTTATAACGTATTACGTTATATGGGACGACGTTATAAAGTATTACGTTATATGGGATGACGTTATTACGTACTACGTTATATGGGACGACGTGATAACGTATTACGTTATATGGGACGACGTTATAACGTATTACGTTATATGGGACGACGTTATAACGTATTACGTTATACGGGATGACGTTATAACGTAATAGGTTATATGGTATGACGTTATAACGTAGTATCTTAATGGTATGGCGTTATAACGTTACATGGTATGACGTTATAACGTATTACGTTATATGGTATGACGTTATAACGTATTACGTTAAATGGGACGACGTTATAACGTATTACGTTATATGGGACGACGTTATAAAGTATTACGTTATATGGGATGACGTTATTACGTACTACGTTATATGGGACGACGTTATAACGTATTACGTTATATGGGACGACGTTATAACTTACTACGTTATACGGGATGACGTTATAACGTAATAGGTTATATGGTATGACGTTATAACGTAGTATTTTAATGGTATGGCGTTATAACGTTACATGGTATGACGTTATAACGTATTACGTTATATGGTATGACGTTATAACGTATTACGTTATATGGGACGACATTATAACGTATTACGTTATATGGGATGACGTTATTACGTACTACGTTATATGGGACGACGTTATAACGTATTACGTTATATGGGACGACGTTATAACGTATTACGTTATACGGGATGTCGTTATAACGTAATAGGTTATATGGTATGACGTTATAACGTAGTATTTTAATGGTATGGCGTTATAACGTTACATGGTATGACGTTATAACGTATTACGTTATATGGGATGACGTTATTACGTATTACGTTATATGGGACGACATTATACCGCATTACGTTAGATGGGATGACGTTATAACGTATTACGTTACATGGGATGACGTTATTACGTATTACGTTATATGGTATGACGTTATAACGTATTACGTTATATGGTACGACATTATACCGTATTACGATAGATGGGATGACGTTGTAACGTATTACGTTACATGGGATGACGTTATTACGTATTACGTTATATGGGACGACGTTATAGCGTATTACGTTATATCGGACGACGTTATAACGTATTACGTTATGCGGCATGACGTTATAACGTAATAGGTTATATGGTATGACGTTATAACATAGTATTTTAATGGTATGGGGTTATAACGTTATATGGTATGACGTTATAACGTATTGCGTTATATGGTATGACGTTATAACGTATTACGTTATATGGGACGACATTATACCGTATTACGGTAGATGGGCTGACGTTATAACGTATTACGTTATATGGGACGACATTATACCGTATTACGGTAGATGGGATGACGTTATAACGTATTACGTTACATGGGATGACGTTATTACGTATTACGTTATATGGGACGACGTTATAACGTATTACGTTATATGGGACGACATTATACCATATTACGTTAGATGGGATGACGTTATAACGTATTACGTTATATGCTAAAACGTTATAACGTATTACGTTATATGTTATGACGTTATAACATATTACGTTATATGGGATGACGTTATTACGTCTTACGTTATATGGGACGACGTTATAAGGTATTACGTTATATGGGACGACGTTATAAAGTATTACGTTATATGGGATAACGTTATAACGTATTACGATAGATGGGACGACGTTATAACGTGTTACGTTATACGGGATGACGTTATAACGTAATAGATTATATGGTATGACGTTATAACGTAGTATTTTATATGGTATGGCGTTAAAACGTTATATGGTATGACGTTATAACGTAATAGGTGATATGGTATGAGGTTATACCGTATTACGTTATATGGGACGACATTATAACGTATTACGTTATATGGGATGACGTTATAACGTAATAGGTTATATGGTATGAAGTTATAACGTATTACGTTATATGGTATGACGTTATAAAGTAATATTTTATATGGAATGGCGTTATAACGTTACATGGTATGACGTTATAGCGTAATAGGTTATGTGGTATGACGTTATGCCGTATTACGTTATATGGTATGACGTTATAACGTTATAACGTAATACGTTATATGGTATGACGTTATATCGTTTTACGATATATCGGACGACGTTATAACGTATTATGTTATATGGGATGACGTTATAACGTATTACGTTATAAGGGATGACGTTATAACGTATTACGTTATATGGTATGACGTTATAACGTTTTACGATATATGGGACGACGTTATAATGTATTAGGTTATATGGTATAACGTTATATGTTATAACGTAATAACGCAATACGTTATATGGAATGACGTTATAACGTATTACGCTATATCGTATGACGTTATAACGTATTACGTTATATGGGACGACATTATACCATATTACGTTAGATGGGATGACGTTATAACGTATTACGTTATATGCTAAAACGTTATAACGTATTACGTTATATGTTATGACGTTATAACATATTACGTTATATGGGATGACGTTATTACGTCTTACGTTATATGGGACGACGTTATAACGTATTACGTTATATGGGACGACGTTATAACGTATTACGTTATACGGGATGACGATATGACGTAATAGGTTATATGGTATGACGTTATAACGTAGTATTTTAGTGGTATGGCGTTATAACGTCATATGGTATGACGTTATAACGTATTACGTTATATGGGACGACATTATACCATATTACGTTAGATGGGATGACGTTATAACGTATTCCGTTATATGCTAAAACGTTATAACGTATTACGTTATATGTTATGACGTTATAACGTATTACGTTATATGGGTTGACGTTATTACGTATTACGTTATATGGGACGACGTTATAACGTATTACGTTATATGGGACGACGTTATAAAGTATTACGTTATATGGGATAACGTTATAACGTATTACGATAGATGGGACGACGTTATAACGTGTTACGTTATACGGGATGACGTTATAACGTATTACGTTATAAGGGATGACGTTACAACGTATTACGTTATATGGTATGACGTTATATCGTTTTACGATATATCGGACGACGCTTTAACGTATTATGTTATATGGGATGTCGTTACAACGCATTACGTTATACGGGATGATGTTATAACGTAATAGGTTATATGGTATGACGTTATAACGTAGTATTTTATATGGTATGGCGTTATAACGTCATATGGTATGACGTTATAACTTAACAGGTTATATGGTATGAGGTTATACCGTATTACGTTAGATGGGATGACGTTATAACGTATTACGTTACATGGGATGACGTTATTACGTATTACGTTATATGGGACGACGTTATAACGTATTACGTTATATGGGACGACGTTATAACGTATTACGTTATACGGGATGACGTTATAACGTAATAGGTTATATGGGACGACGTTATAAAGTATTACGTTATATGGGATGACGTTATGACGTAATAGGTTATATGGTATGACGTTATAACGTAGTATTTTAATGGTATGGCGTTATAACGTTATATGGTATGACGTATAACGTATTACGTTATATGGTATGACGTTATAACGCATTCCGTTATATGGGACGACATTATAACGTATTACGGTATATGGGATGACGTTATTACGTATTACGTTATATGGGACGACGTTATAACGTATTACGTTATATGGGACGACGTTATAACGTATTACGTTATACGGGATTACGTTATAACGTAATAGGTTATATGGTATGACGTTATAACGTAGTATTTTAATGGTATGGCGTTATAACGTTATATGGTATGACGTTATAACGTATTACGTTATATGGGACGACATTATACCATATTACGTTAGATGGGATGACGTTATAACGTATTACGTTATATGCTAAAACGTTATAACGTATTACGTTATATGTTATGACGTTATAACATATTACGTTATATGTTATGACGTTATAACATATTACGTTATATGGGATGACGTTATAACGTCTTACGTTATATGGGACGACGTTATAACGTATTACGTTATATGGGACGACATTATAACGTATTACGTTATATGGGATGACGTTATAACGTAATAGGTTATATGGTATGACGTTATAACGTATTACGTTATATGGTATGACGTTATAAAGTAATATTTTATATGGTATGGCGTTATAACGTTACATGGGATGACGTTATAACGTAATAGGTTATGTGGTATGACGTTATGCCGTATTACGTTATATGGTATGACGTTATAACGCTATAACGTAATACGTTATATTCTATGACGTTATATCGTTTTACGATATATCGGACGACGTTATAACGTATTACGTTATGTGGGACGACGTTATAACCTATTACGTTATACGGGATGACGTTATAACGTAATAGGTTATATGGTATGACGTTATAACGTAGTATTTTAATGGTATGGCGTTATAACGTTACATGGTATGACGTTATAACGCATTACGTTATATGGGACGACATTATAACGTAGTACGTTATATGGGATTACGTTATTACGTATTACGTTATGTGGGACTACGTTACAACGTATTACGTTATATGGGACGACGTTATAAAGTATTACGTTATATGGGATGACGTTATAACGTATTACGTTATATGGGACGACATTATACCGTATTACGTTAGATGGGATGACGTTATAACGTATTACGTTACATGGGATGACGTTATTACGTATTACGTTATATGGGACGACGTTATAACGTATTACGTTATATGGGACGACGTTATAACCTATTACGTTATACGGGATGACGTTATAACGTAATAGGTTATATGGTATGACGTTATAACGTAGTATTTTAATGGTATGGCGTTATAACGTTACATGGTATGACGTTATAACGAATTACGTTATATGGTATGACGTTATAACGTATTACGTTATATGGGACGACATTATAACGTATTACGTTATATGGGACGACGTTATTACGTATTACGTTATATGGGACGACGTTATAACGTATTACGTTATATGGGACGACGTTATAACGTATTACGTTATGCGGGATGACGTTATAACGTAATAGGTTATATGGTATGACGTTATAACATAGTATTTTAATGGTATGGGGTTATAACTTTATATGGTATGACGTTACAACGTATTACGTTATATGGTATGACGTTATAACGTATTACGTTATATGGGACGACGTTATAACCTATTACGTTATACGGGAAGACGTTATAACGTAATAGGTTATATGGTATGACGTTATAACGTAGTATTTTAATGGTATGGCGTTATAACGTTACATGGTATGACGTTATAACGAATTACGTTATATGGTATGACGTTATAACGTATTACGTTATATGGGACGACATTATAACGTATTACGTTATATGGGACGACGTTATAACCTATTACGTTATACGGGATGACGTTATAACGTAATAGGTTATATGGTATGACGTTATAACGTAGTATTTTAATGGTATGGCGTTATAACGTTACATGGTATGACGTTATAACGAATTACGTTATATGGTATGACGTTATAACGTATTACGTTATATGGGACGACATTATAACGTATTACGTTATACCAGATGACGTTATAACGTAATAGGTTATATGGTGTGGCGTTATAACGTAGTATTTTAATGGTATGGCGTTATAACGTTACATGGTATGACGTTATAACGTATTACGTTATATGGTATGACGTTATAACGCATTACGTTATATGGGACGACATTATACCGTATTACGTTAGATGGGATGACGTTGTAACGTATTACGTTACATGGGATGACGTTATAACGTATTACGTTACATGGGATGACGTTATTACGTATTACGTTATATGGGACGACGTTATAACGTATTACGTTATATGGGACGACGCTTTAACGTATTACGTTATATGGGACACGTTATAACGTATTACGTTATATGAGATGACGTTATAACGTAATAGGTTATATGGTATGACGTTATAACGTATTACGTATTATGGTATGACGTTATAACGCATTACGTTATATGGGACGACATTACAACGTATTACGTTATATGGGATGACGTTATAACGTATTACGTTATATGGGACGACATTATACCGGATTACGTTAGATGGGATGACGTTATAACGTATTACGTTACATGGGATGACGTTATTACGTATTACGTTATATGGGACGACGTTATAACGTATCACGTTATATGGGACGACGTTATAACGTATTACGTTATACGAGATGACGTTATAACGTAATAGGTTATATGGTGTGGCGTTATAACGTAGTATTTTAATGGTATGGCGTTATAACGTTACATGGTATGACGTTATAACGTATTACGTTATATGGTATGACGTTATAACGCATTACGTTATATGGGACGACATTATACCGTATTACGTTAGATGGGATGACGTTATAACGTATTACGTTATATGGGACGACGCTTTAACGTATTACGTTATATGGGACACGTTATAACGTATTACGTTATATGAGATGACGTTATAACGTATTACGTTATATGGGACGACATTATACCATATTACGTTAGATGGGATGACGTTATAACGTATTACGTTATATGCTAAAACGTTATAACGTATTACGTTATATGTTATGACGTTATAACATATTACGTTATATGGGATGACGTTATTACGTCTTACGTTATATGGGACGACGTTATAAGGTATTACGTTATATGGGACGACGTTATAAAGTATTACGTTATATGGGATAACGTTATAACGTATTACGATAGATGGGACGACGTTATAACGTGTTACGTTATACGGGATGACGTTATAACGTAATAGATTATATGGTATGACGTTATAACGTAGTATTTTATATGGTATGGCGTTAAAACGTTATATGGTATGACGTTATAACGTAATAGGTGATATGGTATGAGGTTATGCCGTATTACGTTATATGGGACGACATTATAACGTATTACGTTATATGGGATGACGTTATAACGTAATAGGTTATATGGTATGAAGTTATAACGTATTACGTTATATGGTATGACGTTATAAAGTAATATTTTATATGGAATGGCGTTATAACGTTACATGGTATGACGTTATAACGTAATAGGTTATGTGGTATGACGTTATGCCGTATTACGTTATATGGTATGACGTTATAACGTTATAACGTAATACGTTATATGGTATGACGTTATATCGTTTTACGATATATCGGACGACGTTATAACGTATTATGTTATATGGGATGACGTTATAACGTATTACGTTATAAGGGATGACGTTATAACGTATTACGTTATATGGTATGACGTTATAACGTTTTACGATATATGGGACGACGTTATAATGTATTAGGTTATATGGTATAACGTTATATGTTATAACGTAATAAGGCAATACGTTATATGGAATGACGTTATAACGTATTACGCTATATCGTATGACGTTATAACGTATTACGTTATATGGGACGACATTATACCATATTACGTTAGATGGGATGACGTTATAACGTATTACGTTATATGCTAAAACGTTATAACGTATTACGTTATATGTTATGACGTTATAACATATTACGTTATATGGGATGACGTTATTACGTCTTACGTTATATGGGACGACGTTATAACGTATTACGTTATATGGGACGACGTTATAACGTATTACGTTATACGGGATGACGATATGACGTAATAGGTTATATGGTATGACGTTATAACGTAGTATTTTAGTGGTATGGCGTTATAACGTCATATGGTATGACGTTATAACGTATTACGTTATATGGGACGACATTATACCATATTACGTTAGATGGGATGACGTTATAACGTATTCCGTTATATGCTAAAACGTTATAACGTATTACGTTATATGTTATGACGTTATAACGTATTACGTTATATGGGTTGACGTTATTACGTATTACGTTATATGGGACGACGTTATAACGTATTACGTTATATGGGACGACGTTATAAAGTATTACGTTATATGGGATAACGTTATAACGTATTACGATAGATGGGACGACGTTATAACGTGTTACGTTATACGGGATGACGTTATAACGTATTACGTTATAAGGGATGACGTTACAACGTATTACGTTATATGGTATGACGTTATATCGTTTTACGATATATCGGACGACGCTTTAACGTATTATGTTATATGGGATGTCGTTACAACGCATTACGTTATACGGGATGATGTTATAACGTAATAGGTTATATGGTATGACGTTATAACGTAGTATTTTATATGGTATGGCGTTATAACGTCATATGGTATGACGTTATAACTTAACAGGTTATATGGTATGAGGTTATACCGTATTACGTTAGATGGGATGACGTTATAACGTATTACGTTACATGGGATGACGTTATTACGTATTACGTTATATGGGACGACGTTATAACGTATTACGTTATATGGGACGACGTTATAACGTATTACGTTATACGGGATGACGTTATAACGTAATAGGTTATATGGGACGACGTTATAAAGTATTACGTTATATGGGATGACGTTATGACGTAATAGGTTATATGGTATGACGTTATAAAGTAGTATTTTAATGGTATGGCGTTATAACGTTATATGGTATGACGTATAACGTATTACGTTATATGGTATGACGTTATAACGCATTCCGTTATATGGGACGACATTATAACGTATTACGGTATATGGGATGACGTTATTACGTATTACGTTATATGGGACGACGTTATAACGTATTACGTTATATGGGACGACGTTATAACGTATTACGTTATACGGGATTACGTTATAACGTAATAGGTTATATGGTATGACGTTATAACGTAGTATTTTAATGGTATGGCGTTATAACGTTATATGGTATGACGTTATAACGTATTACGTTATATGGGACGACATTATACCATATTACGTTAGATGGGATGACGTTATAACGTATTACGTTATATGCTAAAACGTTATAACGTATTACGTTATATGTTATGACGTTATAACATATTACGTTATATGTTATGACGTTATAACATATTACGTTATATGGGATGACGTTATTACGTCTTACGTTATATGGGACGACGTTATAACGTATTACGTTATATGGGACGACATTATAACGTATTACGTTATATGGGATGACGTTATAACGTAATAGGTTATATGGTATGACGTTATAACGTATTACGTTATATGGTATGACGTTATAAAGTAATATTTTATATGGTATGGCGTTATAACGTTACATGGGATGACGTTATAACGTAATAGGTTATGTGGTATGACGTTATGCCGTATTACGTTATATGGTATGACGTTATAACGCTATAACGTAATACGTTATATTCTATGACGTTATATCGTTTTACGATATATCGGACGACGTTATAACGTATTACGTTATGTGGGACGACGTTATAACCTATTACGTTATACGGGATGACGTTATAACGTAATAGGTTATATGGTATGACGTTATAACGTAGTATTTTAATGGTATGGCGTTATAACGTTACATGGTATGACGTTATAACGCATTACGTTATATGGGACGACATTATAACGTAGTACGTTATATGGGATTACGTTATTACGTATTACGTTATGTGGGACGACGTTACAACGTATTACGTTATATGGGACGACGTTATAAAGTATTACGTTATATGGGATGACGTTATAACGTATTACGTTATATGGGACGACATTATACCGTATTACGTTAGATGGGATGACGTTATAACGTATTACGTTACATGGGATGACGTTATTACGTATTACGTTATATGGGACGACGTTATAACGTATTACGTTATATGGGACGACGTTATAACCTATTACGTTATACGGGATGACGTTATAACGTAATAGGTTATATGGTATGACGTTATAACGTAGTATTTTAATGGTATGGCGTTATAACGTTACATGGTATGACGTTATAACGAATTACGTTATATGGTATGACGTTATAACGTATTACGTTATATGGGACGACATTATAACGTATTACGTTATATGGGACGACGTTATTACGTATTACGTTATATGGGACGACGTTATAACGTATTACGTTATATGGGACGACGTTATAACGTATTACGTTATGCGGGATGACGTTATAACGTAATAGGTTATATGGTATGACGTTATAACATAGTATTTTAATGGTATGGGGTTATAACTTTATATGGTATGACGTTACAACGTATTACGTTATATGGTATGACGTTATAACGTATTACGTTATATGGGACGACGTTATAACCTATTACGTTATACGGGATGACGTTATAACGTAATAGGTTATATGGTATGACGTTATAACGTAGTATTTTAATGGTATGGCGTTATAACGTTACATGGTATGACGTTATAACGAATTACGTTATATGGTATGACGTTATAACGTATTACGTTATATGGGACGACATTATAACGTATTACGTTATATGGGACGACGTTATAACCTATTACGTTATACGGGATGACGTTATAACGTAATAGGTTATATGGTATGACGTTATAACGTAGTATTTTAATGGTATGGCGTTATAACGTTACATGGTATGACGTTATAACGAATTACGTTATATGGTATGACGTTATAACGTATTACGTTATATGGGACGACATTATAACGTATTACGTTATACCAGATGACGTTATAACGTAATAGGTTATATGGTGTGGCGTTATAACGTAGTATTTTAATGGTATGGCGTTATAACGTTACATGGTATGACGTTATAACGTATTACGTTATATGGTATGACGTTATAACGCATTACGTTATATGGGACGACATTATACCGTATTACGTTAGATGGGATGACGTTATAACGTATTACGTTACATGGGATGACGTTATAACGTATTACGTTACATGGGATGACGTTATTACGTATTACGTTATATGGGACGACGTTATAACGTATTACGTTATATGGGACGACGCTTTAACGTATTACGTTATATGGGACACGTTATAACGTATTACGTTATATGAGATGACGTTATAACGTAATAGGTTATATGGTATGACGTTATAACGTATTACGTATTATGGTATGACGTTATAACGCATTACGTTATATGGGACGACATTACAACGTATTACGTTATATGGGATGACGTTATAACGTATTACGTTATATGGGACGACATTATACCGGATTACGTTAGATGGGATGACGTTATAACGTATTACGTTACATGGGATGACGTTATTACGTATTACGTTATATGGGACGACGTTATAACGTATCACGTTATATGGGACGACGTTATAACGTATTACGTTATACGAGATGACGTTATAACGTAATAGGTTATATGGTGTGGCGTTATAACGTAGTATTTTAATGGTATGGCGTTATAACGTTACATGGTATGACGTTATAACGTATTACGTTATATGGTATGACGTTATAACGCATTACGTTATATGGGACGACATTATACCGTATTACGTTAGATGGGATGACGTTATAACGTATTACGTTATATGGGACGACGCTTTAACGTATTACGTTATATGGGACACGTTATAACGTATTACGTTATATGAGATGACGTTATAACGTATTACGTTATATGGGACGACATTATACCATATTACGTTAGATGGGATGACGTTATAACGTATTACGTTATATGCTAAAACGTTATAACGTATTACGTTATATGTTATGACGTTATAACATATTACGTTATATGGGATGACGTTATTACGTCTTACGTTATATGGGACGACGTTATAAGGTATTACGTTATATGGGACGACGTTATAAAGTATTACGTTATATGGGATAACGTTATAACGTATTACGATAGATGGGACGACGTTATAACGTGTTACGTTATACGGGATGACGTTATAACGTAATAGATTATATGGTATGACGTTATAACGTAGTATTTTATATGGTATGGCGTTAAAACGTTATATGGTATGACGTTATAACGTAATAGGTGATATGGTATGAGGTTATACCGTATTACGTTATATGGGACGACATTATAACGTATTACGTTATATGGGATGACGTTATAACGTAATAGGTTATATGGTATGAAGTTATAACGTATTACGTTATATGGTATGACGTTATAAAGTAATATTTTATATGGAATGGCGTTATAACGTTACATGGTATGACGTTATAACGTAATAGGTTATGTGGTATGACGTTATGCCGTATTACGTTATATGGTATGACGTTATAACGTTATAACGTAATACGTTATATGGTATGACGTTATATCGTTTTACGATATATCGGACGACGTTATAACGTATTATGTTATATGGGATGACGTTATAACGTATTACGTTATAAGGGATGACGTTATAACGTATTACGTTATATGGTATGACGTTATAACGTTTTACGATATATGGGACGACGTTATAATGTATTAGGTTATATGGTATAACGTTATATGTTATAACGTAATAACGCAATACGTTATATGGAATGACGTTATAACGTATTACGCTATATCGTATGACGTTATAACGTATTACGTTATATGGGACGACATTATACCATATTACGTTAGATGGGATGACGTTATAACGTATTACGTTATATGCTAAAACGTTATAACGTATTACGTTATATGTTATGACGTTATAACATATTACGTTATATGGGATGACGTTATTACGTCTTACGTTATATGGGACGACGTTATAACGTATTACGTTATATGGGACGACGTTATAACGTATTACGTTATACGGGATGACGATATGACGTAATAGGTTATATGGTATGACGTTATAACGTAGTATTTTAGTGGTATGGCGTTATAACGTCATATGGTATGACGTTATAACGTATTACGTTATATGGGACGACATTATACCATATTACGTTAGATGGGATGACGTTATAACGTATTCCGTTATATGCTAAAACGTTATAACGTATTACGTTATATGTTATGACGTTATAACGTATTACGTTATATGGGTTGACGTTATTACGTATTACGTTATATGGGACGACGTTATAACGTATTACGTTATATGGGACGACGTTATAAAGTATTACGTTATATGGGATAACGTTATAACGTATTACGATAGATGGGACGACGTTATAACGTGTTACGTTATACGGGATGACGTTATAACGTATTACGTTATAAGGGATGACGTTACAACGTATTACGTTATATGGTATGACGTTATATCGTTTTACGATATATCGGACGACGCTTTAACGTATTATGTTATATGGGATGTCGTTACAACGCATTACGTTATACGGGATGATGTTATAACGTAATGGGTTATATGGTATGACGTTATAACGTAGTATTTTATATGGTATGGCGTTATAACGTCATATGGTATGACGTTATAACTTAACAGGTTATATGGTATGAGGTTATACCGTATTACGTTAGATGGGATGACGTTATAACGTATTACGTTACATGGGATGACGTTATTACGTATTACGTTATATGGGACGACGTTATAACGTATTACGTTATATGGGACGACGTTATAACGTATTACGTTATACGGGATGACGTTATAACGTAATAGGTTATATGGGACGACGTTATAAAGTATTACGTTATATGGGATGACGTTATGACGTAATAGGTTATATGGTATGACGTTATAACGTAGTATTTTAATGGTATGGCGTTATAACGTTATATGGTATGACGTATAACGTATTACGTTATATGGTATGACGTTATAACGCATTCCGTTATATGGGACGACATTATAACGTATTACGGTATATGGGATGACGTTATTACGTATTACGTTATATGGGACGACGTTATAACGTATTACGTTATATGGGACGACGTTATAACGTATTACGTTATACGGGATTACGTTATAACGTAATAGGTTATATGGTATGACGTTATAACGTAGTATTTTAATGGTATGGCGTTATAACGTTATATGGTATGACGTTATAACGTATTACGTTATATGGGACGACATTATACCATATTACGTTAGATGGGATGACGTTATAACGTATTACGTTATATGCTAAAACGTTATAACGTATTACGTTATATGTTATGACGTTATAACATATTACGTTATATGTTATGACGTTATAACATATTACGTTATATGGGATGACGTTATTACGTCTTACGTTATATGGGACGACGTTATAACGTATTACGTTATATGGGACGACATTATAACGTATTACGTTATATGGGATGACGTTATAACGTAATAGGTTATATGGTATGACGTTATAACGTATTACGTTATATGGCATGACGTTATAAAGTAATATTTTATATGGTATGGCGTTATAACGTTACATGGGATGACGTTATAACGTAATAGGTTATGTGGTATGACGTTATGCCGTATTACGTTATATGGTATGACGTTATAACGCTATAACGTAATACGTTATATTCTATGACGTTATATCGTTTTACGATATATCGGACGACGTTATAACGTATTACGTTATGTGGGACGACGTTATAACCTATTACGTTATACGGGATGACGTTATAACGTAATAGGTTATATGGTATGACGTTATAACGTAGTATTTTAATGATATGGCGTTATAACGTTACATGGTATGACGTTATAACGCATTACGTTATATGGGACGACATTATAACGTAGTACGTTATATGGGATTACGTTATTACGTATTACGTTATGTGGGACTACGTTACAACGTATTACGTTATATGGGACGACGTTATAAAGTATTACGTTATATGGGATGACGTTATAACGTATTACGTTATATGGGACGACATTATACCGTATTACGTTAGATGGGATGACGTTATAACGTATTACGTTACATGGGATGACGTTATTACGTATTACGTTATATGGGACGACGTTATAACGTATTACGTTATATGGGACGACGTTATAACCTATTACGTTATACGGGATGACGTTATAACGTAATAGGTTATATGGTATGACGTTATAACGTAGTATTTTAATGGTATGGCGTTATAACGTTACATGGTATGACGTTATAACGAATTACGTTATATGGTATGACGTTATAACGTATTACGTTATATGGGACGACATTATAACGTATTACGTTATATGGGACGACGTTATTACGTATTACGTTATATGGGACGACGTTATAACGTATTACGTTATATGGGACGACGTTATAACGTATTACGTTATGCGGGATGACGTTATAACGTAATAGGTTATATGGTATGACGTTATAACATAGTATTTTAATGGTATGGGGTTATAACTTTATATGGTATGACGTTACAACGTATTACGTTATATGGTATGACGTTATAACGTATTACGTTATATGGGACGACGTTATAACCTATTACGTTATACGGGATGACGTTATAACGTAATAGGTTATATGGTATGACGTTATAACGTAGTTTTTTAATGGTATGGCGTTATAACGTTACATGGTATGACGTTATAACGAATTACGTTATATGGTATGACGTTATAACGTATTACGTTATATGGGACGACATTATAACGTATTACGTTATATGGGACGACGTTATAACCTATTACGTTATACGGGATGACGTTATAACGTAATAGGTTATATGGTATGACGTTATAACGTAGTATTTTAATGGTATGGCGTTATAACGTTACATGGTATGACGTTATAACGAATTACGTTATATGGTATGACGTTATAACGTATTACGTTATATGGGACGACATTATAACGTATTACGTTATACGAGATGACGTTATAACGTAATAGGTTATATGGTGTGGCGTTATAACGTAGTATTTTAATGGTATGGCGTTATAACGTTACATGGTATGACGTTATAACGTATTACGTTATATGGTATGACGTTATAACGCATTACGTTATATGGGACGACATTATACCGTATTACGTTAGATGGGATGACGTTATAACGTATTACGTTACATGGGATGACGTTATAACGTATTACGTTACATGGGATGACGTTATTACGTATTACGTTATATGGGACGACGTTATAACGTATTACGTTATATGGGACGACGCTTTAACGAATTACGTTATATGGGACACGTTATAACGTATTACGTTATATGAGATGACGTTATAACGTAATAGGTTATATGGTATGACGTTATAACGTATTACGTATTATGGTATGACGTTATAACGCATTACGTTATATGGGACGACATTACAACGTATTACGTTATATGGGATGACGTTATAACGTATTACGTTATATGGGACGACATTATACCGGATTACGTTAGATGGGATGACGTTATAACGTATTACGTTACATGGGATGACGTTATTACGTATTACGTTATATGGGACGACGTTATAACGTATCACGTTATATGGGACGACGTTATAACGTATTACGTTATACGGGATGACGTTATAACGTAATAGGTTATATGGTGTGACGTTATAACGTAGTATTTTAATGGTATGGCGTTATAACGTTATATGGTATGACGTTATAACGTATTACGTTATATGGTATGACGTTATAACGCATTTCGTTATATGGGACGACATTATAACGTAGTACGTTATATGGGATTACGTTATTACGTATTACGTTATATGGGACGACGTTACAACGTATTACGTTATATGGGACGACGTTATAAAGTATTACGTTATATGGGATGACGTTATAACGTATTACGTTATATGGGACGACATTATACCGTATTACGTTAGATGGGATGACGTTATAACGTATTACGTTACATGGGATGACGTTATTACGTATTACGTTATATGGGACGACGTTATAACGTATTACGTTATATGGGACGACGTTATAACGTATTACGTTATATGGGACGACGTTATAACGTATTACGTTATACGGGATTACGTTATAACGTAATAGGTTATATGGTATGACGTTATAACGTAGTATTTTAATGGTATGGCGTTATAACGTTACATGGTATGACGTTATAACGTATTACGATATATGGTATGAAGTTATAACGTATTACGTTATATGGGACAACATTATACCGTATTACGATAGATGGGATGACGTTATAACGTATTACGTTACATGGGATGACGTTATTACGTATTACGTTATATGGGACGACGTTATAACGTATTACGTTATATGGGACGACGTTATAACGTATTACGTTATACGGGATGACGTTATAACGTAATAGGTTATATGGTATGACGTTATAACGTAGTATTTTAATGGTATGGGGTTATAACGTTATATGGTATGACGTTATAACGTATTACGTTATATGGTATGACGTTATAACGCATTACGTTATATGGGACGACATTATAACGTATTACGTTATATGGGATGACGTTATTACGTATTACGTTATATGGGACGACGTTATAACGTATTACGTTATATGGGACGACGTTATAAAGTATTACGTTATATGGGATGACGTTATTACGTACTACGTTATATGGGACGACGTGATAACGTATTACGTTATATGGGACGACGTTATAACGTATTACGTTATATGGGACGACGTTATAACGTATTACGTTATACGGGATGACGTTATAACGTAATAGGTTATATGGTATGACGTTATAACGTTACATGGTATGACGTTATAACGTATTACGTTATATGGTATGACGTTATAACGCATTACGTTATATGGGACGACATTATAACGTATTACGTTATATGGGATGACGTTATTACGTATTACGTTATATGGGACGACATTATACCGTATTACGTTAGATGGGATGACGTTATAACGTATTACGTTACATGGGATGACGTTATTACGTATTACGTTATATGGTATGACGTTATAACGTATTACGTTATATGGTACGACATTATACCGTATTACGATAGATGGGATGACGTTGTAACGTATTACGTTACATGGGATGACGTTATTACGTATTACGTTATATGGGACGACGTTATAACGTATTACGTTATATGGGACGACGTTATAACGTATTACGTTATGCGGGATGACGTTATAACGTAATAGGTTATATGGTATGACGTTATAACATAGTATTTTAATGGTATGGGGTTATAACGTTATATGGTATGACGTTATAACGTATTACGTTATATGGTATGACGTTATAACGTATTACGTTATATGGGACGACATTATACCGTATTACGGTAGATGGGATGACGTTATAACGTATTACGTTACATGGGATGACGTTATTACGTATTACGTTATATGGGACGACGTTATAACGTATTACGTTATATGGGACGACGTTATAACGTATTACGTTATATGGGATGACGTTATAACGTAATAGGTTATATGTTATGACGTTATAACGTAGTATTTTAATGGTATGGGGTTATAACGTCATATGGTATGACGTTATAACTTAACAGGTTATATGGTATGAGGTTATACCGTATTACGTTATATGGGACGACGTTATAAAGTATTACGTTATATGGGATGACGTTATGACGTAATAGGTTATATGGTATGAGGTTATACCGTATTACGTTAGATGGGATGACGTTATAACGTATTACGTTATATGGGATAACGTTATAACGTACTACGTTATATGGGACGACATTATAACGTATTACGTTATATGGGATGACGTTATAACGTAATAGATTATATGGTATGACGTTATAACGTAGTATTTTAATGGTATGGCGTTATAACTTTACATGGTATGATGTTATAACGTATTACGTTATATGGTATGACGTTATAACGTATTACGTTATATGGGACGACGTTATAAAGTATTACGTTATATGGGATGACGTTATGACGTAATAGGTTATATGGTATGAGGTTATACCGTATTACGTTAGATGGGATGACGTTATAACGTAATACGTTATATGGGATAACGTTATAACGTACTACGTTATATGGGACGACATTATAACGTATTACGTTATATGGGATGATGTTATAACGTAATAGATTATATGGTATGACGTCATAACGTATTACGTTATACGGGATGACGTTATAACGTAATAGGTTATATGGGACGACGTTATAAAGTATTACGTTATATGGGATGACGTTATGACGTAATAGGTTATATGGTATGACGTTATAACGTAGTATTTTAATGGTATGGCGTTATAACGTTATATGGTATGACGTTATAACGTATTACGTTATATGGTATGACGTTATAACGCATTAACTTATATGGGACGACATTATAACCTATTACGTTATATGGGATGACGTTATTACGTATTACGTTATATGGGACGACGTTATAACGTATTACGTTATATGGGACGACGTTATAAAGTATTACGTTATATGGGATGACGTTATAACGTAATAGATTATATGGTATGACGTTATAACGTAGTATTTTAATGGTATGGCGTTATAACTTTACATGGTATGATGTTATAACGTATTACGTTATATGGTATGACGTTATAACGTATTACGTTATATGGGACGACATTATATCGTATTACGTTATATGGGATGACGTTATTACGTATTACGTTATATGGGACGACGTTATAACGTATTACGTTATATGGAAAGACGTTATAACGTATTACGTTATACGGGATGACGTTATAACGTAATAGGTTATATGGTGTGACGTTATAACGTAGTATTTTAATGGTATGGCGTTATAACGTTATATGGTGTGACGTTATAACTTAACAGGTTATATGGTATGAGGTTATAACGTATTACGTTATATGGGATGACGTTATAACGTATTACGTTATATGGGATAACGTTATAACGTACTACGTTATATGGGACGACATTATAACGTATTACGTTATATGGGATGACGTTATAACGTAATAGGTTATATGGTATGACGTTATAACGTATTACGTTATACGGGATGACGTTATAACGTAATAGGATATATGGTATGACGTTATAACGTAGTATTTTAATGGTATGGCGTTATAACGTTATATGGTATGACGTTATAACGTATTACGTTATATGGTATGACGTTATAACGCATTAAGTTATATGGGACGACATTATAACCTATTACGTTATATGGGATGACGTTATTACGTATTACATTGTATGGGACGACGTTATAACGTATTACGTTATATGGGACGACGTTATAAAGTATTCCGTTATATGGGATGACGTTATAACGTAATAGATTATATGGTATGACGTTATAACGTAGTATTTTAATGGTATGGCGTTATAACTTTACATGGTATGATGTTATAACGTATTACGTTATATGGTATGACGTTATAACGTATTACGTTGTATGGGACGACATTATATCGTATTACGATATATGGGATGACGTTATTACGTATTACGTTATATGGGACGACGTTATAACGTATTACGTTATATGGAAAGACGTTATAACGTATTACGTTATTCGGGATGACGTTATAACGTAATAGGTTATATGGTGAGACGTTATAACGTAGTATTTTAATGGTGTGGCGTTATAACGTTACATGGTATGACGTTATAACGTATTACGTTATATGGTATGACGTTATAACGTATTACGTTATATGGGACGACATTATACCGTATTACGATAGATGGGATGACGTTATAACGTATTACGTTACATGGGATGACGTTATTACGTATTACGTTATATGGGACGACGTTATAGCGTATTACGTTATATGGGACGACGTTATAACGTATTACGTTATACGGGATGACGTTATAACGTAATAGGTTATATGGTATGACGTTATAACGTAGTATTTTAATGGTATGGGGTTATAAAGTTATATGGTATGACGTTATAACGTTATAACGTAATACGTTATATGGTATGACGTTATATCGTTTTACGATATATCGGACGACGTTATAACGTATTACGTTATATGGGACGACGTTATAACCTATTACGTTATTCGGGATGACGTTATAACGTAACAGGTTATATGGTGAGACGTTATAACGTAGTATTTTAATGGTGTGGCGTTATAACGTTACATGGTATGACGTTATAACGTATTACGTTATATGGTATGACGTTATAACGTATTACGTTATATGGGACGACATTATACCGTATTACGATAGATGGGATGACGTTATAACGTATTACGTTACATGGGATGACGTTATTACGTATTACGTTATATGGGACGACGTTATAACGTATTATGTTATATGGGATGACGTTATAACGTATTACGTTATAAGGGATGACGTTATAACGTATTACGTTATATGGTATGACGTTATAACGTTTTACGATATATGGGACGACGTTATAATGTATTAGGTTATATGGTATAACGTTATATGTTATAACGTAATAACGCAATACGTTATATGGAATGACGTTATAACGTATTACGCTATATCGTATGACGTTATAACGTATTACGTTATATGGGACGACATTATACCATATTACGTTAGATGGGATGACGTTATAACGTATTACGTTATATGCTGAAACGTTATAACGTATTACGTTATATGTTATGACGTTATAACATATTACGTTATATGGGATGACGTTATTACGTCTTACGTTATATGGGACGACGTTATAACGTATTACGTTATATGGGACAACGTTATAACGTATTACGTTATACGGGATGACGATATGACGTAATAGGTTATATGGTATGACGTTATAACGTAGTATTTTAGTGGTATGGCGTTATAACGTTATATGGTATGACGTTATAACGTATTACGTTATATGGGACGACATTATACCATATTACGTTAGATGGGATGACGTTATAACGTATTCCGTTATATGCTAAAACGTTATAACGTATTACGTTATATGTTATGACGTTATAACGTATTACGTTATATGGGTTGACGTTATTACGTATTACGTTATATGGGACGACGTTATAACGTATTACGTTATATGGGACGACGTTATAAAGTATTACGTTATATGGGATAACGTTATAACGTATTACGATAGATGGGACGACGTTATAACGTGTTACGTTATACGGGATGACGTTATAACGTATTACGTTATAAGGGATGACGTTACAACGTATTACGTTATATGGTATGACGTTATATCGTTTTACGATATATCGGACGACGCTTTAACGTATTATGTTATATGGGATGTCGTTACAACGCATTACGTTATACGGGATGATGTTATAACGTAATAGGTTATATGGTATGACGTTATAACGTAGTATTTTATATGGTATGGCGTTATAACGTCATATGGTATGACGTTATAACTTAACAGGTTATATGGTATGAGGTTATACCGTATTACGTTAGATGGGATGACGTTATAACGTATTACGTTACATGGGATGACGTTATTACGTATTACGTTATATGGAACGACGTTATAACGTATTACGTTATATGGGACGACGTTATAACGTATTACGTTATACGGGATGACGTTATAACGTAATAGGTTATATGGGACGACGTTATAAAGTATTACGTTATATGGGATGACGTTATGACGTAATAGGTTATATGGTATGACGTTATAACGTAGTATTTTAATGGTATGGCGTTATAACGTTATATGGTATGACGTTATAACGTATTACGTTATATGGGACGACATTATACCATATTACGTTAGATGGGATGACGTTATAACGTATTACGTTATATGCTAAAACGTTATAACGTATTACGTTATATGTTATGACGTTATAACATATTACGTTATATGTTATGACGTTATAACATATTACGTTATATGGGATGACGTTATTACGTCTTACGTTATATGGGACGACGTTATAACGTATTACGTTATATGGGACGACATTATAACGTATTACGTAATATGGGATGACGTTATAACGTAATAGGTTATATGGTATGACGTTATAACGTATTACGTTATATGGTATGACGTTATAAAGTAATATTTTATATGGTATGGCGTTATAACGTTACATGGGATGACGTTATAACGTAATAGGTTATGTGGTATGACGTTATGCCGTATTACGTTATATGGTATGACGTTATAACGCTATAACGTAATACGTTATATTCTATGACGTTATATCGTTTTACGATATATCGGACGACGTTATAACGTATTACGTTATATGGGACGACGTTATAACCTATTACGTTATACGGGATGACGTTATAACGTAATAGGTTATATGGTATGACGTTATAACGTAGTATTTTAATGGTATGGCGTTATAACGTTACATGGTATGACGTTATAACGCATTACGTTATATGGGACGACATTATAACGTAGTACGTTATATGGGATTACGTTATTACGTATTACGTTATGTGGGACGACGTTACAACGTATTACGTTATATGGGACGACGTTATAAAGTATTACGTTATATGGGATGACGTTATAACGTATTACGTTATATGGGACGACATTATACCGTATTACGTTAGATGGGATGACGTTATAACGTATTACGTTACATGGGATGACGTTATTACGTATTACGTTATATGGGACGACGTTATAACGTATTACGTTATATGGGACGACGTTATAACCTATTACGTTATACGGGATGACGTTATAACGTAATAGGTTATATGGTATGACGTTATAACGTAGTATTTTAATGGTATGGCGTTATAACGTTACATGGTATGACGTTATAACGAATTACGTTATATGGTATGACGTTATAACGTATTACGTTATATGGGACGACATTATAACGTATTACGTTATATGGGACGACGTTATTACGTATTACGTTATATGGGACGACGTTATAACGTATTACGTTATATGGGACGACGTTATAACGTATTACGTTATGCGGGATGACGTTATAACGTAATAGGTTATATGGTATGACGTTATAACATAGTATTTTAATGGTATGGGGTTATAACTTTATATGGTATGACGTTACAACGTATTACGTTATATGGTATGACGTTATAACGTATTACGTTATATGGGACGACGTTATAACCTATTACGTTATACGGGATGACGTTATAACGTAATAGGTTATATGGTATGACGTTATAACGTAGTATTTTAATGGTATGGCGTTATAACGTTACATGGTATGACGTTATAACGAATTACGTTATATGGTATGACGTTATAACGTATTACGTTATATGGGACGACATTATAACGTATTACGTTATATGGGACGACGTTATAACCTATTACGTTATACGGGATGACGTTATAACGTAATAGGTTATATGGTATGACGTTATAACGTAGTATTTTAATGGTATGGCGTTATAACGTTACATGGTATGACGTTATAACGAATTACGTTATATGGTATGACGTTATAACGTATTACGTTATATGGGACGACGTTATAACGTATTACGTTATACGGGATTACGTTATAACGTAATAGGTTATATGGTATGACGTTATAACGTAGTATTTTAATGGTATGGCGTTATAACGTTATATGGTATGACGTTATAACGTATTACGTTATATGGGACGACATTATACCATATTACGTTAGATGGGATGACGTTATAACGTATTACGTTATATGCTAAAACGTTATAACGTATTACGTTATATGTTATGACGTTATAACATATTACGTTATATGTTATGACGTTATAACATATTACGTTATATGGGATGACGTTATTACGTCTTACGTTATATGGGACGACGTTATAACGTATTACGTTATATGGGACGACATTATAACGTATTACGTTATATGGGATGACGTTATAACGTAATAGGTTATATGGTATGACGTTATAACGTATTACGTTATATGGTATGACGTTATAAAGTAATATTTTATATGGTATGGCGTTATAACGTTACATGGGATGACGTTATAACGTAATAGGTTATGTGGTATGACGTTATGCCGTATTACGTTATATGGTATGACGTTATAACGCTATAACGTAATACGTTATATTCTATGACGTTATATCGTTTTACGATATATCGGACGACGTTATAACGTATTACGTTATGTGGGACGACGTTATAACCTATTACGTTATACGGGATGACGTTATAACGTAATAGGTTATATGGTATGACGTTATAACGTAGTATTTTAATGGTATGGCGTTATAACGTTACATGGTATGACGTTATAACGCATTACGTTATATGGGACGACATTATAACGTAGTACGTTATATGGGATTACGTTATTACGTATTACGTTATGTGGGACTACGTTACAACGTATTACGTTATATGGGACGACGTTATAAAGTATTACGTTATATGGGATGACGTTATAACGTATTACGTTATATGGGACGACATTATACCGTATTACGTTAGATGGGATGACGTTATAACGTATTACGTTACATGGGATGACGTTATTACGTATTACGTTATATGGGACGACGTTATAACGTATTACGTTATATGGGACGACGTTATAACCTATTACGTTATACGGGATGACGTTATAACGTAATAGGTTATATGGTATGACGTTATAACGTAGTATTTTAATGGTATGGCGTTATAACGTTACATGGTATGACGTTATAACGAATTACGTTATATGGTATGACGTTATAACGTATTACGTTATATGGGACGACATTATAACGTATTACGTTATATGGGACGACGTTATTACGTATTACGTTATATGGGACGACGTTATAACGTATTACGTTATATGGGACGACGTTATAACGTATTACGTTATGCGGGATGACGTTATAACGTAATAGGTTATATGGTATGACGTTATAACATAGTATTTTAATGGTATGGGGTTATAACTTTATATGGTATGACGTTACAACGTATTACGTTATATGGTATGACGTTATAACGTATTACGTTATATGGGACGACGTTATAACCTATTACGTTATACGGGATGACGTTATAACGTAATAGGTTATATGGTATGACGTTATAACGTAGTTTTTTAATGGTATGGCGTTATAACGTTACATGGTATGACGTTATAACGAATTACGTTATATGGTATGACGTTATAACGTATTACGTTATATGGGACGACATTATAACGTATTACGTTATATGGGACGACGTTATAACCTATTACGTTATACGGGATGACGTTATAACGTAATAGGTTATATGGTATGACGTTATAACGTAGTATTTTAATGGTATGGCGTTATAACGTTACATGGTATGACGTTATAACGAATTACGTTATATGGTATGACGTTATAACGTATTACGTTATATGGGACGACATTATAACGTATTACGTTATACGAGATGACGTTATAACGTAATAGGTTATATGGTGTGGCGTTATAACGTAGTATTTTAATGGTATGGCGTTATAACGTTACATGGTATGACGTTATAACGTATTACGTTATATGGTATGACGTTATAACGCATTACGTTATATGGGACGACATTATACCGTATTACGTTAGATGGGATGACGTTATAACGTATTACGTTACATGGGATGACGTTATAACGTATTACGTTACATGGGATGACGTTATTACGTATTACGTTATATGGGACGACGTTATAACGTATTACGTTATATGGGACGACGCTTTAACGAATTACGTTATATGGGACACGTTATAACGTATTACGTTATATGAGATGACGTTATAACGTAATAGGTTATATGGTATGACGTTATAACGTATTACGTATTATGGTATGACGTTATAACGCATTACGTTATATGGGACGACATTACAACGTATTACGTTATATGGGATGACGTTATAACGTATTACGTTATATGGGACGACATTATACCGGATTACGTTAGATGGGATGACGTTATAACGTATTACGTTACATGGGATGACGTTATTACGTATTACGTTATATGGGACGACGTTATAACGTATCACGTTATATGGGACGACGTTATAACGTATTACGTTATACGGGATGACGTTATAACGTAATAGGTTATATGGTGTGACGTTATAACGTAGTATTTTAATGGTATGGCGTTATAACGTTATATGGTATGACGTTATAACGTATTACGTTATATGGTATGACGTTATAACGCATTTCGTTATATGGGACGACATTATAACGTAGTACGTTATATGGGATTACGTTATTACGTATTACGTTATATGGGACGACGTTACAACGTATTACGTTATATGGGACGACGTTATAAAGTATTACGTTATATGGGATGACGTTATAACGTATTACGTTATATGGGACGACATTATACCGTATTACGTTAGATGGGATGACGTTATAACGTATTACGTTACATGGGATGACGTTATTACGTATTACGTTATATGGGACGACGTTATAACGTATTACGTTATATGGGACGACGTTATAACGTATTACGTTATATGGGACGACGTTATAACGTATTACGTTATACGGGATTACGTTATAACGTAATAGGTTATATGGTATGACGTTATAACGTAGTATTTTAATGGTATGGCGTTATAACGTTACATGGTATGACGTTATAACGTATTACGATATATGGTATGAAGTTATAACGTATTACGTTATATGGGACAACATTATACCGTATTACGATAGATGGGATGACGTTATAACGTATTACGTTACATGGGATGACGTTATTACGTATTACGTTATATGGGACGACGTTATAACGTATTACGTTATATGGGACGACGTTATAACGTATTACGTTATACGGGATGACGTTATAACGTAATAGGTTATATGGTATGACGTTATAACGTAGTATTTTAATGGTATGGGGTTATAACGTTATATGGTATGACGTTATAACGTATTACGTTATATGGTATGACGTTATAACGCATTACGTTATATGGGACGACATTATAACGTATTACGTTATATGGGATGACGTTATTACGTATTACGTTATATGGGACGACGTTATAACGTATTACGTTATATGGGACGACGTTATAAAGTATTACGTTATATGGGATGACGTTATTACGTACTACGTTATATGGGACGACGTGATAACGTATTACGTTATATGGGACGACGTTATAACGTATTACGTTATATGGGACGACGTTATAACGTATTACGTTATACGGGATGACGTTATAACGTAATAGGTTATATGGTATGACGTTATAACGTTACATGGTATGACGTTATAACGTATTACGTTATATGGTATGACGTTATAACGCATTACGTTATATGGGACGACATTATAACGTATTACGTTATATGGGATGACGTTATTACGTATTACGTTATATGGGACGACATTATACCGTATTACGTTAGATGGGATGACGTTATAACGTATTACGTTACATGGGATGACGTTATTACGTATTACGTTATATGGTATGACGTTATAACGTATTACGTTATATGGTACGACATTATACCGTATTACGATAGATGGGATGACGTTGTAACGTATTACGTTACATGGGATGACGTTATTACGTATTACGTTATATGGGACGACGTTATAACGTATTACGTTATATGGGACGACGTTATAACGTATTACGTTATGCGGGATGACGTTATAACGTAATAGGTTATATGGTATGACGTTATAACATAGTATTTTAATGGTATGGGGTTATAACGTTATATGGTATGACGTTATAACGTATTACGTTATATGGTATGACGTTATAACGTATTACGTTATATGGGACGACATTATACCGTATTACGGTAGATGGGATGACGTTATAACGTATTACGTTACATGGGATGACGTTATTACGTATTACGTTATATGGGACGACGTTATAACGTATTACGTTATATGGGACGACGTTATAACGTATTACGTTATATGGGATGACGTTATAACGTAATAGGTTATATGTTATGACGTTATAACGTAGTATTTTAATGGTATGGGGTTATAACGTCATATGGTATGACGTTATAACTTAACAGGTTATATGGTATGAGGTTATACCGTATTACGTTATATGGGACGACGTTATAAAGTATTACGTTATATGGGATGACGTTATGACGTAATAGGTTATATGGTATGAGGTTATACCGTATTACGTTAGATGGGATGACGTTATAACGTATTACGTTATATGGGATAACGTTATAACGTACTACGTTATATGGGACGACATTATAACGTATTACGTTATATGGGATGACGTTATAACGTAATAGATTATATGGTATGACGTTATAACGTAGTATTTTAATGGTATGGCGTTATAACTTTACATGGTATGATGTTATAACGTATTACGTTATATGGTATGACGTTATAACGTATTACGTTATATGGGACGACGTTATAAAGTATTACGTTATATGGGATGACGTTATGACGTAATAGGTTATATGGTATGAGGTTATACCGTATTACGTTAGATGGGATGACGTTATAACGTAATACGTTATATGGGATAACGTTATAACGTACTACGTTATATGGGACGACATTATAACGTATTACGTTATATGGGATGATGTTATAACGTAATAGATTATATGGTATGACGTCATAACGTATTACGTTATACGGGATGACGTTATAACGTAATAGGTTATATGGGACGACGTTATAAAGTATTACGTTATATGGGATGACGTTATGACGTAATAGGTTATATGGTATGACGTTATAACGTAGTATTTTAATGGTATGGCGTTATAACGTTATATGGTATGACGTTATAACGTATTACGTTATATGGTATGACGTTATAACGCATTAACTTATATGGGACGACATTATAACCTATTACGTTATACGGGATGACGTTATAACGTATTACGTTATAAGGGATGACGTTACAACGTATTACGTTATATGGTATGACGTTATATCGTTTTACGATATATCGGACGACGCTTTAACGTATTATGTTATATGGGATGTCGTTACAACGCATTACGTTATACGGGATGATGTTATAACGTAATAGGTTATATGGTATGACGTTATAACGTAGTATTTTATATGGTATGGCGTTATAACGTCATATGGTATGACGTTATAACTTAACAGGTTATATGGTATGAGGTTATACCGTATTACGTTAGATGGGATGACGTTATAACGTATTACGTTACATGGGATGACGTTATTACGTATTACGTTATATGGAACGACGTTATAACGTATTACGTTATATGGGACGACGTTATAACGTATTACGTTATACGGGATGACGTTATAACGTAATAGGTTATATGGGACGACGTTATAAAGTATTACGTTATATGGGATGACGTTATGACGTAATAGGTTATATGGTATGACGTTATAACGTAGTATTTTAATGGTATGGCGTTATAACGTTATATGGTATGACGTTATAACGTATTACGTTATATGGGACGACATTATACCATATTACGTTAGATGGGATGACGTTATAACGTATTACGTTATATGCTAAAACGTTATAACGTATTACGTTATATGTTATGACGTTATAACATATTACGTTATATGTTATGACGTTATAACATATTACGTTATATGGGATGACGTTATTACGTCTTACGTTATATGGGACGACGTTATAACGTATTACGTTATATGGGACGACATTATAACGTATTACGTAATATGGGATGACGTTATAACGTAATAGGTTATATGGTATGACGTTATAACGTATTACGTTATATGGTATGACGTTATAAAGTAATATTTTATATGGTATGGCGTTATAACGTTACATGGGATGACGTTATAACGTAATAGGTTATGTGGTATGACGTTATGCCGTATTACGTTATATGGTATGACGTTATAACGCTATAACGTAATACGTTATATTCTATGACGTTATATCGTTTTACGATATATCGGACGACGTTATAACGTATTACGTTATATGGGACGACGTTATAACCTATTACGTTATACGGGATGACGTTATAACGTAATAGGTTATATGGTATGACGTTATAACGTAGTATTTTAATGGTATGGCGTTATAACGTTACATGGTATGACGTTATAACGCATTACGTTATATGGGACGACATTATAACGTAGTACGTTATATGGGATTACGTTATTACGTATTACGTTATGTGGGACGACGTTACAACGTATTACGTTATATGGGACGACGTTATAAAGTATTACGTTATATGGGATGACGTTATAACGTATTACGTTATATGGGACGACATTATACCGTATTACGTTAGATGGGATGACGTTATAACGTATTACGTTACATGGGATGACGTTATTACGTATTACGTTATATGGGACGACGTTATAACGTATTACGTTATATGGGACGACGTTATAACCTATTACGTTATACGGGATGACGTTATAACGTAATAGGTTATATGGTATGACGTTATAACGTAGTATTTTAATGGTATGGCGTTATAACGTTACATGGTATGACGTTATAACGAATTACGTTATATGGTATGACGTTATAACGTATTACGTTATATGGGACGACATTATAACGTATTACGTTATATGGGACGACGTTATTACGTATTACGTTATATGGGACGACGTTATAACGTATTACGTTATATGGGACGACGTTATAACGTATTACGTTATGCGGGATGACGTTATAACGTAATAGGTTATATGGTATGACGTTATAACATAGTATTTTAATGGTATGGGGTTATAACTTTATATGGTATGACGTTACAACGTATTACGTTATATGGTATGACGTTATAACGTATTACGTTATATGGGACGACGTTATAACCTATTACGTTATACGGGATGACGTTATAACGTAATAGGTTATATGGTATGACGTTATAACGTAGTATTTTAATGGTATGGCGTTATAACGTTACATGGTATGACGTTATAACGAATTACGTTATATGGTATGACGTTATAACGTATTACGTTATATGGGACGACATTATAACGTATTACGTTATATGGGACGACGTTATAACCTATTACGTTATACGGGATGACGTTATAACGTAATAGGTTATATGGTATGACGTTATAACGTAGTATTTTAATGGTATGGCGTTATAACGTTACATGGTATGACGTTATAACGAATTACGTTATATGGTATGACGTTATAACGTATTACGTTATATGGGACGACGTTATAACGTATTACGTTATACGGGATTACGTTATAACGTAATAGGTTATATGGTATGACGTTATAACGTAGTATTTTAATGGTATGGCGTTATAACGTTATATGGTATGACGTTATAACGTATTACGTTATATGGGACGACATTATACCATATTACGTTAGATGGGATGACGTTATAACGTATTACGTTATATGCTAAAACGTTATAACGTATTACGTTATATGTTATGACGTTATAACATATTACGTTATATGTTATGACGTTATAACATATTACGTTATATGGGATGACGTTATTACGTCTTACGTTATATGGGACGACGTTATAACGTATTACGTTATATGGGACGACATTATAACGTATTACGTTATATGGGATGACGTTATAACGTAATAGGTTATATGGTATGACGTTATAACGTATTACGTTATATGGTATGACGTTATAAAGTAATATTTTATATGGTATGGCGTTATAACGTTACATGGGATGACGTTATAACGTAATAGGTTATGTGGTATGACGTTATGCCGTATTACGTTATATGGTATGACGTTATAACGCTATAACGTAATACGTTATATTCTATGACGTTATATCGTTTTACGATATATCGGACGACGTTATAACGTATTACGTTATGTGGGACGACGTTATAACCTATTACGTTATACGGGATGACGTTATAACGTAATAGGTTATATGGTATGACGTTATAACGTAGTATTTTAATGGTATGGCGTTATAACGTTACATGGTATGACGTTATAACGCATTACGTTATATGGGACGACATTATAACGTAGTACGTTATATGGGATTACGTTATTACGTATTACGTTATGTGGGACTACGTTACAACGTATTACGTTATATGGGACGACGTTATAAAGTATTACGTTATATGGGATGACGTTATAACGTATTACGTTATATGGGACGACATTATACCGTATTACGTTAGATGGGATGACGTTATAACGTATTACGTTACATGGGATGACGTTATTACGTATTACGTTATATGGGACGACGTTATAACGTATTACGTTATATGGGACGACGTTATAACCTATTACGTTATACGGGATGACGTTATAACGTAATAGGTTATATGGTATGACGTTATAACGTAGTATTTTAATGGTATGGCGTTATAACGTTACATGGTATGACGTTATAACGAATTACGTTATATGGTATGACGTTATAACGTATTACGTTATATGGGACGACATTATAACGTATTACGTTATATGGGACGACGTTATTACGTATTACGTTATATGGGACGACGTTATAACGTATTACGTTATATGGGACGACGTTATAACGTATTACGTTATGCGGGATGACGTTATAACGTAATAGGTTATATGGTATGACGTTATAACATAGTATTTTAATGGTATGGGGTTATAACTTTATATGGTATGACGTTACAACGTATTACGTTATATGGTATGACGTTATAACGTATTACGTTATATGGGACGACGTTATAACCTATTACGTTATACGGGATGACGTTATAACGTAATAGGTTATATGGTATGACGTTATAACGTAGTTTTTTAATGGTATGGCGTTATAACGTTACATGGTATGACGTTATAACGAATTACGTTATATGGTATGACGTTATAACGTATTACGTTATATGGGACGACATTATAACGTATTACGTTATATGGGACGACGTTATAACCTATTACGTTATACGGGATGACGTTATAACGTAATAGGTTATATGGTATGACGTTATAACGTAGTATTTTAATGGTATGGCGTTATAACGTTACATGGTATGACGTTATAACGAATTACGTTATATGGTATGACGTTATAACGTATTACGTTATATGGGACGACATTATAACGTATTACGTTATACGAGATGACGTTATAACGTAATAGGTTATATGGTGTGGCGTTATAACGTAGTATTTTAATGGTATGGCGTTATAACGTTACATGGTATGACGTTATAACGTATTACGTTATATGGTATGACGTTATAACGCATTACGTTATATGGGACGACATTATACCGTATTACGTTAGATGGGATGACGTTATAACGTATTACGTTACATGGGATGACGTTATAACGTATTACGTTACATGGGATGACGTTATTACGTATTACGTTATATGGGACGACGTTATAACGTATTACGTTATATGGGACGACGCTTTAACGAATTACGTTATATGGGACACGTTATAACGTATTACGTTATATGAGATGACGTTATAACGTAATAGGTTATATGGTATGACGTTATAACGTATTACGTATTATGGTATGACGTTATAACGCATTACGTTATATGGGACGACATTACAACGTATTACGTTATATGGGATGACGTTATAACGTATTACGTTATATGGGACGACATTATACCGGATTACGTTAGATGGGATGACGTTATAACGTATTACGTTACATGGGATGACGTTATTACGTATTACGTTATATGGGACGACGTTATAACGTATCACGTTATATGGGACGACGTTATAACGTATTACGTTATACGGGATGACGTTATAACGTAATAGGTTATATGGTGTGACGTTATAACGTAGTATTTTAATGGTATGGCGTTATAACGTTATATGGTATGACGTTATAACGTATTACGTTATATGGTATGACGTTATAACGCATTTCGTTATATGGGACGACATTATAACGTAGTACGTTATATGGGATTACGTTATTACGTATTACGTTATATGGGACGACGTTACAACGTATTACGTTATATGGGACGACGTTATAAAGTATTACGTTATATGGGATGACGTTATAACGTATTACGTTATATGGGACGACATTATACCGTATTACGTTAGATGGGATGACGTTATAACGTATTACGTTACATGGGATGACGTTATTACGTATTACGTTATATGGGACGACGTTATAACGTATTACGTTATATGGGACGACGTTATAACGTATTACGTTATATGGGACGACGTTATAACGTATTACGTTATACGGGATTACGTTATAACGTAATAGGTTATATGGTATGACGTTATAACGTAGTATTTTAATGGTATGGCGTTATAACGTTACATGGTATGACGTTATAACGTATTACGATATATGGTATGAAGTTATAACGTATTACGTTATATGGGACAACATTATACCGTATTACGATAGATGGGATGACGTTATAACGTATTACGTTACATGGGATGACGTTATTACGTATTACGTTATATGGGACGACGTTATAACGTATTACGTTATATGGGACGACGTTATAACGTATTACGTTATACGGGATGACGTTATAACGTAATAGGTTATATGGTATGACGTTATAACGTAGTATTTTAATGGTATGGGGTTATAACGTTATATGGTATGACGTTATAACGTATTACGTTATATGGTATGACGTTATAACGCATTACGTTATATGGGACGACATTATAACGTATTACGTTATATGGGATGACGTTATTACGTATTACGTTATATGGGACGACGTTATAACGTATTACGTTATATGGGACGACGTTATAAAGTATTACGTTATATGGGATGACGTTATTACGTACTACGTTATATGGGACGACGTGATAACGTATTACGTTATATGGGACGACGTTATAACGTATTACGTTATATGGGACGACGTTATAACGTATTACGTTATACGGGATGACGTTATAACGTAATAGGTTATATGGTATGACGTTATAACGTTACATGGTATGACGTTATAACGTATTACGTTATATGGTATGACGTTATAACGCATTACGTTATATGGGACGACATTATAACGTATTACGTTATATGGGATGACGTTATTACGTATTACGTTATATGGGACGACATTATACCGTATTACGTTAGATGGGATGACGTTATAACGTATTACGTTACATGGGATGACGTTATTACGTATTACGTTATATGGTATGACGTTATAACGTATTACGTTATATGGTACGACATTATACCGTATTACGATAGATGGGATGACGTTGTAACGTATTACGTTACATGGGATGACGTTATTACGTATTACGTTATATGGGACGACGTTATAACGTATTACGTTATATGGGACGACGTTATAACGTATTACGTTATGCGGGATGACGTTATAACGTAATAGGTTATATGGTATGACGTTATAACATAGTATTTTAATGGTATGGGGTTATAACGTTATATGGTATGACGTTATAACGTATTACGTTATATGGTATGACGTTATAACGTATTACGTTATATGGGACGACATTATACCGTATTACGGTAGATGGGATGACGTTATAACGTATTACGTTACATGGGATGACGTTATTACGTATTACGTTATATGGGACGACGTTATAACGTATTACGTTATATGGGACGACGTTATAACGTATTACGTTATATGGGATGACGTTATAACGTAATAGGTTATATGTTATGACGTTATAACGTAGTATTTTAATGGTATGGGGTTATAACGTCATATGGTATGACGTTATAACTTAACAGGTTATATGGTATGAGGTTATACCGTATTACGTTATATGGGACGACGTTATAAAGTATTACGTTATATGGGATGACGTTATGACGTAATAGGTTATATGGTATGAGGTTATACCGTATTACGTTAGATGGGATGACGTTATAACGTATTACGTTATATGGGATAACGTTATAACGTACTACGTTATATGGGACGACATTATAACGTATTACGTTATATGGGATGACGTTATAACGTAATAGATTATATGGTATGACGTTATAACGTAGTATTTTAATGGTATGGCGTTATAACTTTACATGGTATGATGTTATAACGTATTACGTTATATGGTATGACGTTATAACGTATTACGTTATATGGGACGACGTTATAAAGTATTACGTTATATGGGATGACGTTATGACGTAATAGGTTATATGGTATGAGGTTATACCGTATTACGTTAGATGGGATGACGTTATAACGTAATACGTTATATGGGATAACGTTATAACGTACTACGTTATATGGGACGACATTATAACGTATTACGTTATATGGGATGATGTTATAACGTAATAGATTATATGGTATGACGTCATAACGTATTACGTTATACGGGATGACGTTATAACGTAATAGGTTATATGGGACGACGTTATAAAGTATTACGTTATATGGGATGACGTTATGACGTAATAGGTTATATGGTATGACGTTATAACGTAGTATTTTAATGGTATGGCGTTATAACGTTATATGGTATGACGTTATAACGTATTACGTTATATGGTATGACGTTATAACGCATTAACTTATATGGGACGACATTATAACCTATTACGTTATATGGGATGACGTTATTACGTATTACGTTATATGGGACGACGTTATAACGTATTACGTTATATGGGACGACGTTATAAAGTATTACGTTATATGGGATGACGTTATAACGTAATAGATTATATGGTATGACGTTATAACGTAGTATTTTAATGGTATGGCGTTATAACTTTACATGGTATGATGTTATAACGTATTACGTTATATGGTATGACGTTATAACGTATTACGTTATATGGGACGACATTATATCGTATTACGTTATATGGGATGACGTTATTACGTATTACGTTATATGGGACGACGTTATAACGTATTACGTTATATGGAAAGACGTTATAACGTATTACGTTATACGGGATGACGTTATAACGTAATAGGTTATATGGTGTGACGTTATAACGTAGTATTTTAATGGTATGGCGTTATAACGTTATATGGTGTGACGTTATAACTTAACAGGTTATATGGTATGAGGTTATAACGTATTACGTTATATGGGATGACGTTATAACGTATTACGTTATATGGGATAACGTTATAACGTACTACGTTATATGGGACGACATTATAACGTATTACGTTATATGGGATGACGTTATAACGTAATAGGTTATATGGTATGACGTTATAACGTATTACGTTATACGGGATGACGTTATAACGTAATAGGATATATGGTATGACGTTATAACGTAGTATTTTAATGGTATGGCGTTATAACGTTATATGGTATGACGTTATAACGTATTACGTTATATGGTATGACGTTATAACGCATTAAGTTATATGGGACGACATTATAACCTATTACGTTATATGGGATGACGTTATTACGTATTACATTGTATGGGACGACGTTATAACGTATTACGTTATATGGGACGACGTTATAAAGTATTCCGTTATATGGGATGACGTTATAACGTAATAGATTATATGGTATGACGTTATAACGTAGTATTTTAATGGTATGGCGTTATAACTTTACATGGTATGATGTTATAACGTATTACGTTATATGGTATGACGTTATAACGTATTACGTTGTATGGGACGACATTATATCGTATTACGATATATGGGATGACGTTATTACGTATTACGTTATATGGGACGACGTTATAACGTATTACGTTATATGGAAAGACGTTATAACGTATTACGTTATTCGGGATGACGTTATAACGTAATAGGTTATATGGTGAGACGTTATAACGTAGTATTTTAATGGTGTGGCGTTATAACGTTACATGGTATGACGTTATAACGTATTACGTTATATGGTATGACGTTATAACGTATTACGTTATATGGGACGACATTATACCGTATTACGATAGATGGGATGACGTTATAACGTATTACGTTACATGGGATGACGTTATTACGTATTACGTTATATGGGACGACGTTATAGCGTATTACGTTATATGGGACGACGTTATAACGTATTACGTTATACGGGATGACGTTATAACGTAATAGGTTATATGGTATGACGTTATAACGTAGTATTTTAATGGTATGGGGTTATAAAGTTATATGGTATGACGTTATAACGTTATAACGTAATACGTTATATGGTATGACGTTATATCGTTTTACGATATATCGGACGACGTTATAACGTATTACGTTATATGGGACGACGTTATAACCTATTACGTTATTCGGGATGACGTTATAACGTAACAGGTTATATGGTGAGACGTTATAACGTAGTATTTTAATGGTGTGGCGTTATAACGTTACATGGTATGACGTTATAACGTATTACGTTATATGGTATGACGTTATAACGTATTACGTTATATGGGACGACATTATACCGTATTACGATAGATGGGATGACGTTATAACGTATTACGTTACATGGGATGACGTTATTACGTATTACGTTATATGGGACGACGTTATAACGTATTATGTTATATGGGATGACGTTATAACGTATTACGTTATAAGGGATGACGTTATAACGTATTACGTTATATGGTATGACGTTATAACGTTTTACGATATATGGGACGACGTTATAATGTATTAGGTTATATGGTATAACGTTATATGTTATAACGTAATAACGCAATACGTTATATGGAATGACGTTATAACGTATTACGCTATATCGTATGACGTTATAACGTATTACGTTATATGGGACGACATTATACCATATTACGTTAGATGGGATGACGTTATAACGTATTACGTTATATGCTGAAACGTTATAACGTATTACGTTATATGTTATGACGTTATAACATATTACGTTATATGGGATGACGTTATTACGTCTTACGTTATATGGGACGACGTTATAACGTATTACGTTATATGGGACAACGTTATAACGTATTACGTTATACGGGATGACGATATGACGTAATAGGTTATATGGTATGACGTTATAACGTAGTATTTTAGTGGTATGGCGTTATAACGTTATATGGTATGACGTTATAACGTATTACGTTATATGGGACGACATTATACCATATTACGTTAGATGGGATGACGTTATAACGTATTCCGTTATATGCTAAAACGTTATAACGTATTACGTTATATGTTATGACGTTATAACGTATTACGTTATATGGGTTGACGTTATTACGTATTACGTTATATGGGACGACGTTATAACGTATTACGTTATATGGGACGACGTTATAAAGTATTACGTTATATGGGATAACGTTATAACGTATTACGATAGATGGGACGACGTTATAACGTGTTACGTTATACGGGATGACGTTATAACGTATTACGTTATAAGGGATGACGTTACAACGTATTACGTTATATGGTATGACGTTATATCGTTTTACGATATATCGGACGACGCTTTAACGTATTATGTTATATGGGATGTCGTTACAACGCATTACGTTATACGGGATGATGTTATAACGTAATAGGTTATATGGTATGACGTTATAACGTAGTATTTTATATGGTATGGCGTTATAACGTCATATGGTATGACGTTATAACTTAACAGGTTATATGGTATGAGGTTATACCGTATTACGTTAGATGGGATGACGTTATAACGTATTACGTTACATGGGATGACGTTATTACGTATTACGTTATATGGAACGACGTTATAACGTATTACGTTATATGGGACGACGTTATAACGTATTACGTTATACGGGATGACGTTATAACGTAATAGGTTATATGGGACGACGTTATAAAGTATTACGTTATATGGGATGACGTTATGACGTAATAGGTTATATGGTATGACGTTATAACGTAGTATTTTAATGGTATGGCGTTATAACGTTATATGGTATGACGTTATAACGTATTACGTTATATGGGACGACATTATACCATATTACGTTAGATGGGATGACGTTATAACGTATTACGTTATATGCTAAAACGTTATAACGTATTACGTTATATGTTATGACGTTATAACATATTACGTTATATGTTATGACGTTATAACATATTACGTTATATGGGATGACGTTATTACGTCTTACGTTATATGGGACGACGTTATAACGTATTACGTTATATGGGACGACATTATAACGTATTACGTAATATGGGATGACGTTATAACGTAATAGGTTATATGGTATGACGTTATAACGTATTACGTTATATGGTATGACGTTATAAAGTAATATTTTATATGGTATGGCGTTATAACGTTACATGGGATGACGTTATAACGTAATAGGTTATGTGGTATGACGTTATGCCGTATTACGTTATATGGTATGACGTTATAACGCTATAACGTAATACGTTATATTCTATGACGTTATATCGTTTTACGATATATCGGACGACGTTATAACGTATTACGTTATATGGGACGACGTTATAACCTATTACGTTATACGGGATGACGTTATAACGTAATAGGTTATATGGTATGACGTTATAACGTAGTATTTTAATGGTATGGCGTTATAACGTTACATGGTATGACGTTATAACGCATTACGTTATATGGGACGACATTATAACGTAGTACGTTATATGGGATTACGTTATTACGTATTACGTTATGTGGGACGACGTTACAACGTATTACGTTATATGGGACGACGTTATAAAGTATTACGTTATATGGGATGACGTTATAACGTATTACGTTATATGGGACGACATTATACCGTATTACGTTAGATGGGATGACGTTATAACGTATTACGTTACATGGGATGACGTTATTACGTATTACGTTATATGGGACGACGTTATAACGTATTACGTTATATGGGACGACGTTATAACCTATTACGTTATACGGGATGACGTTATAACGTAATAGGTTATATGGTATGACGTTATAACGTAGTATTTTAATGGTATGGCGTTATAACGTTACATGGTATGACGTTATAACGAATTACGTTATATGGTATGACGTTATAACGTATTACGTTATATGGGACGACATTATAACGTATTACGTTATATGGGACGACGTTATTACGTATTACGTTATATGGGACGACGTTATAACGTATTACGTTATATGGGACGACGTTATAACGTATTACGTTATGCGGGATGACGTTATAACGTAATAGGTTATATGGTATGACGTTATAACATAGTATTTTAATGGTATGGGGTTATAACTTTATATGGTATGACGTTACAACGTATTACGTTATATGGTATGACGTTATAACGTATTACGTTATATGGGACGACGTTATAACGTATTACGTTATATGGGACGACGTTATAACCTATTACGTTATACGGGATGACGTTATAACGTAATAGGTTATATGGTATGACGTTATAACGTAGTATTTTAATGGTATGGCGTTATAACGTTACATGGTATGACGTTATAACGAATTACGTTATATGGTATGACGTTATAACGTATTACGTTATATGGGACGACGTTATAACCTATTACGTTATACGGGATGACGTTATAACGTAATAGGTTATATGGTATGACGTTATAACGTAGTATTTTAATGGTATGGCGTTATAACGTTACATGGTATGACGTTATAACGAATTACGTTATATGGTATGACGTTATAACGTATTACGTTATATGGGACGACATTATAACGTATTACGTTATACGGGATGACGTTATAACGTAACAGGTTATATGGTGTGGCGTTATAACGTAGTATTTTAATGGTATGGCGTTATAACGTTACATGGTATGACGTTATAACGTATTACGTTATATGGTATGACGTTATAACGCATTACGTTATATGGGACGACATTATACCGTATTACGTTAGATGGGATGACGTTATAACGTATTACGTTACATGGGATGACGTTATAACGTATTACGTTACATGGGATGACGTTATTACGTATTACGTTATATGGGACGACGTTATAACGTATTACGTTATATGGGACGACGCTTTAACGTATTACGTTATATGGGACACGTTATAACGTATTACGTTATATGAGATGACGTTATAACGTAATAGGTTATATGGTATGACGTTATAACGTATTACGTATTATGATATGACGTTATAACGCATTACGTTATATGGGACGACATTACAACGTATTACGTTATATGGGATGACGTTATAACGTATTACGTTATATGGGACGACATTATACCGGATTACGTTAGATGGGATGACGTTATAACGTATTACGTTACATGGGATGACGTTATTACGTATTACGTTATATGGGACGACGTTATAACGTATCACGTTATATGGGACGACGTTATAACGTATTACGTTATACGGGATGACGTTATAACGTAATAGGTTATATGGTGTGACGTTATAACGTAGTATTTTAATGGTATGGCGTTATAACGTTATATGGTATGACGTTATAACGTATTACGTTATATGGTATGACGTTATAACGCATTTCGTTATATGGGACGACATTATAACGTAGTACGTTATATGGGATTACGTTATTACGTATTACGTTATATGGGACGACGTTACAACGTATTACGTTATATGGGACGACGTTATAAAGTATTACGTTATATGGGATGACGTTATAACGTATTACGTTATATGGGACGACATTATACCGTATTACGTTAGATGGGATGACGTTATAACGTATTACGTTACATGGGATGACGTTATTACGTATTACGTTATATGGGACGACGTTATAACGTATTACGTTATATGGGACGACGTTATAACGTATTACGTTATATGGGACGACGTTATAACGTATTACGTTATACGGGATTACGTTATAACGTAATAGGTTATATGGTATGACGTTATAACGTAGTATTTTAATGGTATGGCGTTATAACGTTACATGGTATGACGTTATAACGTATTACGATATATGGTATGAAGTTATAACGTATTACGTTATATGGGACAACATTATACCGTATTACGATAGATGGGATGACGTTATAACGTATTACGTTACATGGGATGACGTTATTACGTATTACGTTATATGGGACGACGTTATAACGTATTACGTTATATGGGACGACGTTATAACGTATTACGTTATACGGGATGACGTTATAACGTAATAGGTTATATGGTATGACGTTATAACGTAGTATTTTAATGGTATGGGGTTATAACGTTATATGGTATGACGTTATAACGTATTACGTTATATGGTATGACGTTATAACGCATTACGTTATATGGGACGACATTATAACGTATTACGTTATATGGGATGACGTTATTACGTATTACGTTATATGGGACGACGTTATAACGTATTACGTTATATGGGACGACGTTATAAAGTATTACGTTATATGGGATGACGTTATTACGTACTACGTTATATGGGACGACGTGATAACGTATTACGTTATATGGGACGACGTTATAACGTATTACGTTATATGGGACGACGTTATAACGTATTACGTTATACGGGATGACGTTATAACGTAATAGGTTATATGGTATGACGTTATAACGTAGTATTTTAATGGTATGGCGTTATAACGTTACATGGTATGACGTTATAACGTATTACGTTATATGGTATGACGTTATAACGCATTACGTTATATGGGACGACATTATAACGTATTACGTTATATGGGATGACGTTATTACGTATTACGTTATATGGGACGACATTATACCGTATTACGTTAGATGGGATGACGTTATAACGTATTACGTTACATGGGATGACGTTATTACGTATTACGTTATATGGTATGACGTTATAACGTATTACGTTATATGGTACGACATTATACCGTATTACGATAGATGGGATGACGTTGTAACGTATTACGTTACATGGGATGACGTTATTACGTATTACGTTATATGGGACGACGTTATAACGTATTACGTTATATGGGACGACGTTATAACGTATTACGTTATGCGGGATGACGTTATAACGTAATAGGTTATATGGTATGACGTTATAACATAGTATTTTAATGGTATGGGGTTATAACGTTATATGGTATGACGTTATAACGTATTACGTTATATGGTATGACGTTATAACGTATTACGTTATATGGGACGACATTATACCGTATTACGGTAGATGGGATGACGTTATAACGTATTACGTTACATGGGATGACGTTATTACGTATTACGTTATATGGGACGACGTTATAACGTATTACGTTATATGGGACGACGTTATAACGTATTACGTTATATGGGATGACGTTATAACGTAATAGGTTATATGTTATGACGTTATAACGTAGTATTTTAATGGTATGGGGTTATAACGTCATATGGTATGACGTTATAACTTAACAGGTTATATGGTATGAGGTTATACCGTATTACGTTATATGGGACGACGTTATAAAGTATTACGTTATATGGGATGACGTTATGACGTAATAGGTTATATGGTATGAGGTTATACCGTATTACGTTAGATGGGATGACGTTATAACGTATTACGTTATATGGGATAACGTTATAACGTACTACGTTATATGGGACGACATTATAACGTATTACGTTATATGGGATGACGTTATAACGTAATAGGTTATATGGTATGACGTCATAACGTATTACGTTATACGGGATGACGTTATAACGTAATAGGTTATATGGGACGACGTTATAAAGTATTACGTTATATGGGATGACGTTATGACGTAATAGGTTATATGGTATGACGTTATAACGTAGTATTTTAATGGTATGGCGTTATAACGTTATATGGTATGACGTTATAACGTATTACGTTATATGGTATGACGTTATAACGCATTAACTTATATGGGACGACATTATAACCTATTACGTTATATGGGATGACGTTATTACGTATTACGTTATATGGGACGACGTTATAACGTATTACGTTATATGGGACGACGTTATAACGTATTACGTTATATGGGACGACGTTATAACGTATTACGTTATATGGGATGACGTTATAACGTAATAGGTTATATGTTATGACGTTATAACGTAGTATTTTAATGGTATGGGGTTATAACGTCATATGGTATGACGTTATAACTTAACAGGTTATATGGTATGAGGTTATACCGTATTACGTTATATGGGACGACGTTATAAAGTATTACGTTATATGGGATGACGTTATTACGTATTACGTTATATGGGACGACGTTATAACGTATTACGTTATATGGGACGACGTTATAACGTATTACGTTATGCGGGATGACGTTATAACGTAATAGGTTATATGGTATGACGTTATAACATAGTATTTTAATGGTATGGGGTTATAACGTTATATGGTATGACGTTATAACGTATTACGTTACATGGTATGACGTTATAACGTATTACGTTATATGGGACGACATTATACCGTATTACGGTAGATGGGATGACGTTATAACGTATTACGTTACATGGGATGACGTTATTACGTATTACGTTATATGGGACGACGTTATAACGTATTACGTTATATGGGACGACGTTATAACGTATTACGTTATATGGGATGACGTTATAACGTAATAGGTTATATGTTATGACGTTATAACGTAGTATTTTAATGGTATGGGGTTATAACGTCACATGGTATGACGTTATAACTTAACAGGTTATATGGTATGAGGTTATACCGTATTACGTTATATGGGACGACGTTATAAAGTATTACGTTATATGGGATGACGTTATGACGTAATAGGTTATATGGTATGAGGTTATACCGTATTACGTTAGATGGGATGACGTTATAACGTATTACGTTATATGGGATAACGTTATAACGTACTACGTTATATGGGACGACATTATAACGTATTACGTTATATGGGATGACGTTATAACGTAATAGGTTATATGGTATGACGTCATAACGTATTACGTTATACGGGATGACGTTATAACGTAATAGGTTATATGGGACGACGTTATAAAGTATTACGTTATATGGGATGACGTTATGACGTAATAGGTTATATGGTATGACGTTATAACGTAATAGGTTATATGGTGTGACGTTATAACGTAGTATTTTAATGGTATGGCGTTATAACGTTACATGGTATGACGTTATAACGTATTACGTTATATGGTATGACGTTATAACGCATTACGTTATATGGGACGACATTATACCGTATTACGTTAGATGGGATGACGTTATAACGTATTACGTGACATGGGATGACGTTATAACGTATTACGATACATGGGATGACGTTATTACGTATTACGTTATATGGGACGACGTTATAACGTATTACGTTATATGGGATAACGTTATAACGTACTACGTTATATGGGACGACATTATAACGTATTACGTTATATGGGATGACGTTATAACGTAATAGGTTATATGGTATGACGTTATAACGTATTACGTTATACGGGATGACGTTATAACGTAATAGGATATATGGTATGACGTTATAACGTAGTATTTTAATGGTATGGCGTTATAACGTTATATGGTATGACGTTATAACGTATTACGTTATATGGTATGACGTTATAACGCATTAAGTTATATGGGACGACATTATAACCTATTACGTTATATGGGATGACGTTATTACGTATTACATTGTATGGGACGACGTTATAACGTATTACGTTATATGGGACGACGTTATAAAGTATTCCGTTATATGGGATGACGTTATAACGTAATAGATTATATGGTATGACGTTATAACGTAGTATTTTAATGGTATGGCGTTATAACTTTACATGGTATGATGTTATAACGTATTACGTTATATGGTATGACGTTATAACGTATTGCGTTGTATGGGACGACATTATATCGTATTACGATATATGGGATGACGTTATTACGTATTACGTTATATGGGACGACGTTATAACGTATTACGTTATATGGAAAGACGTTATAACGTATTACGTTATTCGGGATGACGTTATAACGTAATAGGTTATATGGTGAGACGTTATAACGTAGTATTTTAATGGTGTGGCGTTATAACGTTACATGGTATGACGTTATAACGTATTACGTTATATGGTATGACGTTATAACGTATTACGTTATATGGGACGACATTATACCGTATTACGATAGATGGGATGACGTTATAACGTATTACGTTACATGGGATGACGTTATTACGTATTACGTTATATGGGACGACGTTATAGCGTATTACGTTATATGGGACGACGTTATAACGTATTACGTTATACGGGATGACGTTATAACGTAATAGGTTATATGGTATGACGTTATAACGTAGTATTTTAATGGTATGGGGTTATAAAGTTATATGGTATGACGTTATAACGTTATAACGTAATACGTTATATGGTATGACGTTATATCGTTTTACGATATATCGGACGACGTTATAACGTATTACGTTATATGGGACGACGTTATAACCTATTACGTTATACGGGATGACGTTATAACGTAATAGGTTATATGGTATGACGTTATAACGTAGTATTTTAATGGTATGGCGTTGTAACGTTACATGGTATGACGTTATAACGCATTACGTTATATGGGACGACATTATAACGTAGTACGTTATATGGGATTACGTTATTACGTATTACGTTATGTGGGACGACGTTACAACGTATTACGTTATATGGGACGACGTTATAAAGTATTACGTTATATGGGATGACGTTATAACGTATTACGTTATATGGGACGACATTATACCGTATTACGTTAGATGGGATGACGTTATAACGTATTACGTTACATGGGATGACGTTATTACGTATTACGTTATATGGGACGACGTTATAAATATTACGTTATATGGGACGACGTTATAACCTATTACGTTATACGGAATGACGTTATAACGTAATAGGTTATATGGGACGACATTATAACGTATTACGTTATACGGGATGACGTTATAACGTAATAGGTTATATGGTGTGGCGTTATAACGTAGTATTTTAATGGTATGGCGTTATAACGTTACATGGTATGACGTTATAACGTATTACGTTATATGGTATGACGTTATAACGCATTACGATATATGGGACGACATTATACCGTATTACGTTAGATGGGATGACGTTATAACGTATTACGTGACATGGGATGACGTTATAACGTATTACGATACATGGGATGACGTTATTACGTATTACGTTATATGGGACGACGTTATAACGTATTACGTTATATGGGACGACGCTTTAACGTATTACGTTATATGGGACGACGTTATAACGTATTACGTTATATGAGATGACGTTATAACGTAATAGGTTAGATGGTATGACGTTATAACGTATTACGTATTATGGTATGACGTTATAACGCATTACGTTATATGGGACGACATTACAACGTATTACGTTATATGGGATGACGTTATAACGTATTACGTTATATGGGACGACATTATACCGGATTACGTTAGATGGGATGACGTTATAACGTATTACGTTACATGGGATGACGTTATTACGTATTACGTTATATGGGACGACGTTATAACGTATCACGTTATATGGGACGACGTTATAACGTATTACGTTATACGGGATGACGTTATAACGTAATAGGTTATATGGTGTGACGTTATAACGTAGTATTTTAATGGTATGGCGTTATAACGTTATATGGTATGACGTTATAACGTATTACGTTACATGGTATGACGTTATAACGCATTTCGTTATATGGGACGACATTATAACGTAGTACGTTATATGGGATTACGTTATTACGTATTACGTTATATGGGACGACGTTACAACGTATTACGTTATATGGGACGACGTTATAAAGTATTACGTTATATGGGATGACGTTATAACGTATTACGTTATATGGGACGACATTATACCGTATTACGTTAGATGGGATGACGTTATAACGTATTACGTTACATGGGATGACGTTATAACGTATTACGTTATATGGGACGACGTTATAACGTATTACGTTATATGGGACGACGTTATAACGTATTACGTTATATGGGACGACGTTATAACGTATTACGTTATACGGGATTACGTTATAACGTAATAGGTTATATGGTATGACGTTATAACGTAGTATTTTAATGGTATGGCGTTATAACGCTACATGGTATGACGTTATAACGTATTACGATATATGGTATGACGTTATAACGTATTACGTTATATGGGACAACATTATACCGTATTACGATAGATGGGATGACGTTATAACGTATTACGTTACATGGGATGACGTTATTACGTATTACGTTATATGGTACGACGTTATAACGTATTACGTTATATGGGACGACGTTATGACGTATTACGTTATACGGGATGACGTTATAACGTAATAGGTTATATGGTATGACGTTATAACGTAGTATTTTAATGGTATGGGGTTATAACGTTATATGGTATGACGTTATAACGTATTACGTTATATGGTATGACGTTATAACGCATTACGTTATATGGGACGACATTATAACGTATTACGTTATATGGGATGACGTTATTACGTATTACGTTATATGGGACGACGTTATAACGTATTACGTTATATGGGACGACGTTATAAAGTATTACGTTATATGGGATGACGTTATTACGTACTACGTTATATGGGACGACGTGATAACGTATTACGTTATATGGGACGACGTTATAACGTATTACGTTATATGGGACGACGTTATAACGTATTACGTTATACGGGATGACGTTATAACGTAATAGGTTATATGGTATGACGTTATAACGTAGTATTTTAATGGTATGGCGTTATAACGTTACATGGTATGACGTTATAACGTATTACGTTATATGGTATGACGTTATAACGCATTACGTTATATGGGACGACATTATAACGTATTACGTTATATGGGATGACGTTATTACGTATTACGTTATATGGGACGACATTATACCGTATTACGTTAGATGGGATGACGTTATAACGTATTACGTTACATGGGATGACGTTATTACGTATTACGTTATATGGTATGACGTTATAACGTATTACGTTATATGGTACGACATTATACCGTATTACGATAGATGGGATGACGTTGTAACGTATTACGTTACATGGGATGACGTTATTACGTATTACGTTATATGGGACGACGTTATAACGTATTACGTTATATGGGACGACGTTATAACGTATTACGTTATGCGGGATGACGTTATAACGTAATAGGTTATATGGTATGACGTTATAACATAGTATTTTAATGGTATGGGGTTATAACGTTATATGGTATGACGTTATAACGTATTACGTTATATGGTATGACGTTATAACGTATTACGTTATATGGGACGACATTATACCGTATTACGGTAGATGGGATGACGTTATAACGTATTACGTTACATGGGATGACGTTATTACGTATTACGTTATATGGGACGACGTTATAACGTATTACGTTATATGGGACGACGTTATAACGTATTACGTTATATGGGATGACGTTATAACGTAATAGGTTATATGTTATGACGTTATAACGTAGTATTTTAATGGGATGGGGTTATAACGTCATATGGTATGACGTTATAACTTAACAGGTTATATGGTATGAGTTTATACCGTATTACGTTATATGGGACGACGTTATAAAGTATTACGTTATATGGGATGACGTTATGACGTAATAGGTTATATGGTATGAGGTTATACCGTATTACGTTAGATGGGATGACGTTATAACGTATTACGTTATATGGGATAACGTTATAACGTACTACGTTATATGGGACGACATTATAACGTATTACGTTATATGGGATGACGTTATAACGTAATAGGTTATATGGTATGACGTTATAACGTATTACGTTATACGGGATGACGTTATAACGTAATAGGTTATATGGTATGACGTTATAACGTAGTATTTTAATGGTATGGCGTTATAACGTTATATGGTATGACGTTATAACGTATTACGTTATATGGTATGACGTTATAACGCATTAAGTTATATGGGACGACATTATAACCTATTACGTTATATGGGATGACGTTATTACGTATTACGTTATATGGGACGACGTTATAACGTATTACGTTATATGGGACGACGTTATAAAGTATTACGTTATATGGGATGACGTTATAACGTAATAGATTATATGGTATGACGTTATAACGTAGTATTTTAATGGTATGGCGTTATAACTTTACATGGTATGATGTTATAACGTATTACGTTATATGGTATGACGTTATAACGTATTACGTTATATGGGACGACATTATATCGTATTACGTTATATGGGATGACGTTATTACGTATTACGTTATATGGGACGACGTTATAACGTATTACGTTATATGGAAAGACGTTATAACGTATTACGTTATACGGGATGACGTTATAACGTAATAGGTTATATGGTGTGACGTTATAACGTAGTATTTTAATGGTATGGCGTTATAACGTTATATGGTGTGACGTTATAACTTAACAGGTTATATGGTATGAGGTTATAACGTATTACGTTATATGGGATGACGTTATAACGTATTACGTTATATGGGATAACGTTATAACGTACCACGTTATATGGGACGACATTATAACGTATTACGTTATATGGGATGACGTTATAACGTAATAGGTTATATGGTATGACGTTATAACGTATTACGTTATACGGGATGACGTTATAACGTAATAGGTTATATGGTATGACGTTATAACGTAGTATTTTAATGGTATGGCGTTATAACGTTATATGGTATGACGTTATAACGTATTACGTTATATGGTATGACGTTATAACGCATTAAGTTATATGGGACGATATTATAACCTATTACGTTATATGGGATGACGTTATTACGTATTACGTTATATGGGACGACGTTATAACGTATTACGTTATATGGGACGACGTTATAAAGTATTCCGTTATATGGGATGACGTTATAACGTAATAGATTATATGGTATGACGTTATAACGTAGTATTTTAATGGTATGGCGTTATAACTTTACATGGTATGATGTTATAACGTATTACGTTATATGGTATGACGTTATAACGTATTACGTTATATGGGACGACATTATATCGTATTACGTTATATGGGATGACGTTATTACGTATTACGTTATATGGGACGACGTTATAACGTATTACGTTATATGGAAAGACGTTATAACGTATTACGTTATTCGGGATGACGTTATAACGTAATAGGTTATATGGTGAGACGTTATAACGTAGTATTTTAATGGTGTGGCGTTATAACGTTACATGGTATGACGTTATAACGTATTACGTTATATGGTATGACGTTATAACGTACTACGTTATATGGGACGACATTATAACGTATTACGTTATATGGGATGACGTTATAACGTAGTAGGTTATATGGTATGACGTTATAACGTATTACGTTATACGGGATGACGTTATAACGTAATAGGTTATATGGTATGACGTTATAACGTAGTATTTTAATGGTATGGCGTTATAACGTTATATGGTATGACGTTATAACGTATTACGTTATATGGTATGACGTTATAACGCATTAAGTTATATGGGACGATATTATAACCTATTACGTTATATGGGATGACGTTATTACGTATTACGTTATATGGGACGACGTTATAACGTATTACGTTATATGGGACGACGTTATAAAGTATTCCGTTATATGGGATGACGTTATAACGTAATAGATTATATGGTATGACGTTATAACGTAGTATTTTAATGGTATGGCGTTATAACTTTACATGGTATGATGTTATAAAGTATTACGTTATATGGTATGACGTTATAACGTATTACGTTATATGGGACGACATTATATCGTATTACGTTATATGGGATGACGTTATTACGTATTACGTTATATGGGACGACGTTATAACGTATTACGTTATATGGAAAGACGTTATAACATATTACGTTATTCGGGATGACGTTATAACGTAATAGGTTATATGGTGAGACGTTATAACGTAGTATTTTAATGGTGTGGCGTTATAACGTTACATGGTATGACGTTATAACGTATTACGTTATATGGTATGACGTTATAACGTATTACGTTATATGGGACGACATTATACCGTATTACGATGGATGGGATGACGTTATAACGTATTACGTTACATGGGATGACGTTATTACGTATTACGTTATATGGGACGACGTTATAGCGTATTACGTTATATGGGACGACGTTATAACGTATTACGTTATACGGGATGACGTTATAACGTAATAGGTTATATGGTTTGACGTTATAACGTAGTATTTTAATGGTATGGGGTTATAAAGTTATATGGTATGACGTTATAACGTATCACGTTATATGGTATGACGTTATAACGTATTACGTTATATGGGACGACATTATACCGTATTACGATAGATGGGATGACGTTATAACGTATTACGTTACATGGGATGACGTTATAACGTATTACGTTACATGGGATGACGTTATTACGTATTACGTTATATGAGACGACGTTATAACGTATTACGTTATATGGGACGCCGTTATAACGTATTACGTTATACGGGATGTCGTTATAACGTAATAGGTTATATGGTATGACGTCATAACGTATTATTTTATATGGTATGGCGTTATAACGTTATATGGTATGACGTTATAACTTAACAGGTTATATGGGTTGATGTTATACCGTATTACGTTATATGGGATGACGTTATAACGTATTACGTTATATGGGATAACGTTATGACGTAATAGGTTATATGGTATGAGGTTATAACGTAGTATTTTAATGGGATGGGGTTATAACGTCATATGGTATGACGTTATAACTTAACAGGTTATATGGTATGAGTTTATACCGTATTACGTTATATGGGACGACGTTATAAAGTATTACGTTATATGGGATGACGTTATGACGTAATAGGTTATATGGTATGAGGTTATACCGTATTACGTTAGATGGGATGACGTTATAACGTATTACGTTATATGGGATAACGTTATAACGTACTACGTTATATGGGACGACATTATAACGTATTACGTTATATGGGATGACGTTATAACGTAATAGGTTATATGGTATGTCGTTATAACGTAATAGGTTATATGGTATGACGTCATAACGTATTATTTTATATGGTATGGCGTTATAACGTTATATGGTATGACGTTATAACTTAACAGGTTATATGGGTTGATGTTATACCGTATTACGTTATATGGGATGACGTTATAACGTATTACGTTATATGGGATAACGTTATGACGTAATAGGTTATATGGTATGAGGTTATAACGTAGTATTTTAATGGTATGGGGTTATAACGTTATATGGTATGACGTTATAACGTATTACGTTATATGGTATGACGTTATAACGTATTACGTTATATGGGACGACATTATACCGTATTACGGTAGATGGGATGACGTTATAACGTATTACGTTACATGGGATGACGTTATTACGTATTACGTTATATGGGACGACGTTATAACGTATTACGTTATATGGGACGACGTTATAACGTATTACGTTATATGGGATGACGTTATAACGTAATAGGTTATATGTTATGACGTTATAACGTAGTATTTTAATGGGATGGGGTTATAACGTCATATGGTATGACGTTATAACTTAACAGGTTATATGGTATGAGTTTATACCGTATTACGTTATATGGGACGACGTTATAAAGTATTACGTTATATGGGATGACGTTATGACGTAATAGGTTATATGGTATGAGGTTATACCGTATTACGTTAGATGGGATGACGTTATAACGTATTACGTTATATGGGATAACGTTATAACGTACTACGTTATATGGGACGACATTATAACGTATTACGTTATATGGAAAGACGTTATAACGTATTACGTTATACGGGATGACGTTATAACGTAATAGGTTATATGGTGTGACGTTATAACGTAGTATTTTAATGGTATGGCGTTATAACGTTATATGGTGTGACGTTATAACTTAACAGGTTATATGGTATGAGGTTATAACGTATTACGTTATATGGGATGACGTTATAACGTATTACGTTATATGGGATAACGTTATAACGTACCACGTTATATGGGACGACATTATAACGTATTACGTTATATGGGATGACGTTATAACGTAATAGGTTATATGGTATGACGTTATAACGTATTACGTTATACGGGATGACGTTATAACGTAATAGGTTATATGGTATGACGTTATAACGTAGTATTTTAATGGTATGGCGTTATAACGTTATATGGTATGACGTTATAACGTATTACGTTATATGGTATGACGTTATAACGCATTAAGTTATATGGGACGATATTATAACCTATTACGTTATATGGGATGACGTTATTACGTATTACGTTATATGTGACGACGTTATAACGTATTACGTTATATGGGACGACGTTATAAAGTATTCCGTTATATGGGATGACGTTATAACGTAATAGATTATATGGTATGACGTTATAACGTAGTATTTTAATGGTATGGCGTTATAACTTTACATGGTATGATGTTATAACGTATTACGTTATATGGTATGACGTTATAACGTATTACGTTATATGGGACGACATTATATCGTATTACGTTATATGGGATGACGTTATTACGTATTACGTTATATGGGACGACGTTATAACGTATTACGTTATATGGAAAGACGTTATAACGTATTACGTTATTCGGGATGACGTTATAACGTAATAGGTTATATGGTGAGACGTTATAACGTAGTATTTTAATGGTGTGGCGTTATAACGTTACATGGTATGACGTTATAACGTATTACGTTATATGGTATGACGTTATAACGTACTACGTTATATGGGACGACATTATAACGTATTACGTTATATGGGATGACGTTATAACGTAGTAGGTTATATGGTATGACGTTATAACGTATTACGTTATACGGGATGACGTTATAACGTAATAGGTTATATGGTATGACGTTATAACGTAGTATTTTAATGGTATGGCGTTATAACGTTATATGGTATGACGTTATAACGTATTACGTTATATGGTATGACGTTATAACGCATTAAGTTATATGGGACGATATTATAACCTATTACGTTATATGGGATGACGTTATTACGTATTACGTTATATGGGACGACGTTATAACGTATTACGTTATATGGGACGACGTTATAAAGTATTCCGTTATATGGGATGACGTTATAACGTAATAGATTATATGGTATGACGTTATAACGTAGTATTTTAATGGTATGGCGTTATAACTTTACATGGTATGATGTTATAACGTATTACGTTATATGGTATGACGTTATAACGTATTACGTTATATGGGACGACATTATATCGTATTACGTTATATGGGATGACGTTATTACGTATTACGTTATATGGGACGACGTTATAACGTATTACGTTATATGGAAAGACGTTATAACATATTACGTTATTCGGGATGACGTTATAACGTAATAGGTTATATGGTGAGACGTTATAACGTAGTATTTTAATGGTGTGGCGTTATAACGTTACATGGTATGACGTTATAACGTATTACGTTATATGGTATGACGTTATAACGTATTACGTTATATGGGACGACATTATACCGTATTACGATGGATGGGATGACGTTATAACGTATTACGTTACATGGGATGACGTTATTACGTATTACGTTATATGGGACGACGTTATAGCGTATTACGTTATATGGGACGACGTTATAACGTATTACGTTATACGGGATGACGTTATAACGTAATAGGTTATATGGTTTGACGTTATAACGTAGTATTTTAATGGTATGGGGTTATAAAGTTATATGGTATGACGTTATAACGTATCACGTTATATGGTATGACGTTATAACGTATTACGTTATATGGGACGACATTATACCGTATTACGATAGATGGGATGACGTTATAACGTATTACGTTACATGGGATGACGTTATAACGTATTACGTTACATGGGATGACGTTATTACGTATTACGTTATATGAGACGACGTTATAACGTATTACGTTATATGGGACGCCGTTATAACGTATTACGTTATACGGGATGTCGTTATAACGTAATAGGTTATATGGTATGACGTCATAACGTATTATTTTATATGGTATGGCGTTATAACGTTATATGGTATGACGTTATAACTTAACAGGTTATATGGGTTGATGTTATACCGTATTACGTTATATGGGATGACGTTATAACGTATTACGTTATATGGGATAACGTTATGACGTAATAGGTTATATGGTATGAGGTTATAACGTAGTATTTTAATGGGATGGGGTTATAACGTCATATGGTATGACGTTATAACTTAACAGGTTATATGGTATGAGTTTATACCGTATTACGTTATATGGGACGACGTTATAAAGTATTACGTTATATGGGATGACGTTATGACGTAATAGGTTATATGGTATGAGGTTATACCGTATTACGTTAGATGGGATGACGTTATAACGTATTACGTTATATGGGATAACGTTATAACGTACTACGTTATATGGGACGACATTATAACGTATTACGTTATATGGGATGACGTTATAACGTAATAGGTTATATGGTATGTCGTTATAACGTAATAGGTTATATGGTATGACGTCATAACGTATTATTTTATATGGTATGGCGTTATAACGTTATATGGTATGACGTTATAACTTAACAGGTTATATGGGTTGATGTTATACCGTATTACGTTATATGGGATGACGTTATAACGTATTACGTTATATGGGATAACGTTATGACGTAATAGGTTATATGGTATGAGGTTATAACGTAGTATTTTAATGGTATGGGGTTATAACGTTATATGGTATGACGTTATAACGTATTACGTTATATGGTATGACGTTATAACGTATTACGTTATATGGGACGACATTATACCGTATTACGGTAGATGGGATGACGTTATAACGTATTACGTTACATGGGATGACGTTATTACGTATTACGTTATATGGGACGACGTTATAACGTATTACGTTATATGGGACGACGTTATAACGTATTACGTTATATGGGATGACGTTATAACGTAATAGGTTATATGTTATGACGTTATAACGTAGTATTTTAATGGGATGGGGTTATAACGTCATATGGTATGACGTTATAACTTAACAGGTTATATGGTATGAGTTTATACCGTATTACGTTATATGGGACGACGTTATAAAGTATTACGTTATATGGGATGACGTTATGACGTAATAGGTTATATGGTATGAGGTTATACCGTATTACGTTAGATGGGATGACGTTATAACGTATTACGTTATATGGGATAACGTTATAACGTACTACGTTATATGGGACGACATTATAACGTATTACGTTATATGGGATGACGTTATAACGTAATAGGTTATATGGTATGACGTTATAACGTATTACGTTATATGGGATGACGTTATAACGTAATAGGTTATATGTTATGACGTTATAACGTAGTATTTTAATGGGATGGGGTTATAACGTCATATGGTATGACGTTATAGCTTAACAGGTTATATGGTATGAGGTTATACCGTATTACGTTAGATGGGATGACGTTATAACGTATTACGTTATATGGGATAACGTTATAACGTACTACGTTATATGGGACGACATTATAACGTATTACGTTATATGGGATGACGTTATAACGTAATAGGTTATATGGTATGACGTTATAACGTATTACGTTATATGGTATGACGTTATAACGCAATAAGTTATATGGGACGACATTATAACCTATTACGTTATATGGGATGACGTTATTACGTATTACGTTATATGGGACGACGTTATAACGTATTACGTTATATGGGACGACGTTATAAAGTATTACGTTATATGGGATGACGTTATAACGTAATAGATTATATGGTATGACGTTATAACGTAGTATTTTAATGGTATGGCGTTATAACTTTACATGGTATGATGTTATAACGTATTACGTTATATGGTATGACGTTATAACGTATTACGTTATATGGGACGACATTATATCGTATTACGTTATATGGGATGACGTTATTACGTATTACGTTATATGGGACGACGTTATAACGTATTACGTTATATGGAAAGACGTTATAACGTATTACGTTATACGGGATGACGTTATAACGTAATAGGTTATATGGTGTGACGTTATAACGTAGTATTTTAATGGTATGGCGTTATAACGTTATATGGTGTGACGTTATAACTTAACAGGTTATATGGTATGAGGTTATAACGTATTACGTTATATGGGATGACGTTATAACGTATTACGTTATATGGGATAACGTTATAACGTACCACGTTATATGGGACGACATTATAACGTATTACGTTATATGGGATGACGTTATAACGTAATAGGTTATATGGTATGACGTTATAACGTATTACGTTATACGGGATGACGTTATAACGTAATAGGTTATATGGTATGACGTTATAACGTAGTATTTTAATGGTATGGCGTTATAACGTTATATGGTATGACGTTATAACGTATTACGTTATATGGTATGACGTTATAACGCATTAAGTTATATGGGACGATATTATAACCTATTACGTTATATGGGATGACGTTATTACGTATTACGTTATATGGGACGACGTTATAACGTATTACGTTATATGGGACGACGTTATAAAGTATTCCGTTATATGGGATGACGTTATAACGTAATAGATTATATGGTATGACGTTATAACGTAGTATTTTAATGGTATGGCGTTATAACTTTACATGGTATGATGTTATAACGTATTACGTTATATGGTATGACGTTATAACGTATTACGTTATATGGGACGACATTATATCGTATTACGTTATATGGGATGACGTTATTACGTATTACGTTATATGGGACGACGTTATAACGTATTACGTTATATGGAAAGACGTTATAACGTATTACGTTATTCGGGATGACGTTATAACGTAATAGGTTATATGGTGAGACGTTATAACGTAGTATTTTAATGGTGTGGCGTTATAACGTTACATGGTATGACGTTATAACGTATTACGTTATATGGTATGACGTTATAACGTACTACGTTATATGGGACGACATTATAACGTATTACGTTATATGGGATGACGTTATAACGTAGTAGGTTATATGGTATGACGTTATAACGTATTACGTTATACGGGATGACGTTATAACGTAATAGGTTATATGGTATGACGTTATAACGTAGTATTTTAATGGTATGGCGTTATAACGTTAAATGGTATGACGTTATAACGTATTACGTTATATGGTATGACGTTATAACGCATTAAGTTATATGGGACGATATTATAACCTATTACGTTATATGGGATGACGTTATTACGTATTACGTTATATGGGACGACGTTATAACGTATTACGTTATATGGGACGACGTTATAAAGTATTCCGTTATATGGGATGACGTTATAACGTAATAGATTATATGGTATGACGTTATAACGTAGTATTTTAATGGTATGGCGTTATAACTTTACATGGTATGATGTTATAACGTATTACGTTATATGGTATGACGTTATAACGTATTACGTTATATGGGACGACATTATATCGTATTACGTTATATGGGATGACGTTATTACGTATTACGTTATATGGGACGACGTTATAACGTATTACGTTATATGGAAAGACGTTATAACGTATTACGTTATTCGGGATGACGTTATAACGTAATAGGTTATATGGTGAGACGTTATAACGTAGTATTTTAATGGTGTGGCGTTATAACGTTACATGGTATGACGTTATAACGTATTACGTTATATGGTATGACGTTATAACGTATTACGTTATATGGGACGACATTATACCGTATTACGATGGATGGGATGACGTTATAACGTATTACGTTACATGGGATGACGTTATTACGTATTACGTTATATGGGACGACGTTATAGCGTATTACGTTATATGGGACGACGTTATAACGTATTACGTTATACGGGATGACGTTATAACGTAATAGGTTATATGGTTTGACGTTATAACGTAGTATTTTAATGGTATGGGGTTATAAAGTTATATGGTATGACGTTATAACGTATCACGTTATATGGTATGACGTTATAACGTATTACGTTATATGGGACGACATTATACCGTATTACGATAGATGGGATGACGTTATAACGTATTACGTTACATGGGATGACGTTATAACGTATTACGTTACATGGGATGACGTTATTACGTATTACGTTATATGAGACGACGTTATAACGTATTACGTTATATGGGACGCCGTTATAACGTATTACGTTATACGGGATGTCGTTATAACGTAATAGGTTATATGGTATGACGTCATAACGTATTATTTTATATGGTATGGCGTTATAACGTTATATGGTATGACGTTATAACTTAACAGGTTATATGGGTTGATGTTATACCGTATTACGTTATATGGTATGACGTTATAACGAATTACGTTATATGGTATGACGTTATAACGTATTACGTTATATGGGACGACATTATAACGTATTACGTTATACGGGATGACGTTATAACGTAACAGGTTATATGGTGTGGCGTTATAACGTAGTATTTTAATGGTATGGCGTTATAACGTTACATGGTATGACGTTATAACGTATTACGTTATATGGTATGACGTTATAACGCATTACGTTATATGGGACGACATTATACCGTATTACGTTAGATGGGATGACGTTATAACGTATTACGTTACATGGGATGACGTTATAACGTATTACGTTACATGGGATGACGTTATTACGTATTACGTTATATGGGACGACGTTATAACGTATTACGTTATATGGGACGACGCTTTAACGTATTACGTTATATGGGACACGTTATAACGTATTATGTTATATGAGATGACGTTATAACGTATTACGTTATATGGGATGACGTTATAACGTAGTAGGTTATATGGTATGACGTTATAACGTATTACGTTATACGGGATGACGTTATAACGTAATAGGTTATATGGTATGACGTTATAACGTAGTATTTTAATGGTATGGCGTTATAACGTTATATGGTATGACGTTATAACGTATTACGTTATATGGTATGACGTTATAACGCATTAAGTTATATGGGACGATATTATAACCTATTACGTTATATGGGATGACGTTATTACGTATTACGTTATATGGGACGACGTTATAACGTATTACGTTATATGGGACGACGTTATAAAGTATTCCGTTATATGGGATGACGTTATAACGTAATAGATTATATGGTATGACGTTATAACGTAGTATTTTAATGGTATGGCGTTATAACTTTACATGGTATGATGTTATAACGTATTACGTTATATGGTATGACGTTATAACGTATTACGTTATATGGGACGACATTATATCGTATTACGTTATATGGGATGACGTTATTACGTATTACGTTATATGGGACGACGTTATAACGTATTACGTTATATGGAAAGACGTTATAACATATTACGTTATTCGGGATGACGTTATAACGTAATAGGTTATATGGTGAGACGTTATAACGTAGTATTTTAATGGTGTGGCGTTATAACGTTACATGGTATGACGTTATAACGTATTACGTTATATGGTATGACGTTATAACGTATTACGTTATATGGGACGACATTATACCGTATTACGATGGATGGGATGACGTTATAACGTATTACGTTACATGGGATGACGTTATTACGTATTACGTTATATGGGACGACGTTATAGCGTATTACGTTATATGGGACGACGTTATAACGTATTACGTTATACGGGATGACGTTATAACGTAATAGGTTATATGGTTTGACGTTATAACGTAGTATTTTAATGGTATGGGGTTATAAAGTTATATGGTATGACGTTATAACGTATCACGTTATATGGTATGACGTTATAACGTATTACGTTATATGGGACGACATTATACCGTATTACGATAGATGGGATGACGTTATAACGTATTACGTTACATGGGATGACGTTATAACGTATTACGTTACATGGGATGACGTTATTACGTATTACGTTATATGAGACGACGTTATAACGTATTACGTTATATGGGACGCCGTTATAACGTATTACGTTATACGGGATGTCGTTATAACGTAATAGGTTATATGGTATGACGTCATAACGTATTATTTTATATGGTATGGCGTTATAACGTTATATGGTATGACGTTATAACTTAACAGGTTATATGGGTTGATGTTATACCGTATTACGTTATATGGGATGACGTTATAACGTATTACGTTATATGGGATAACGTTATGACGTAATAGGTTATATGGTATGAGGTTATAACGTAGTATTTTAATGGGATGGGGTTATAACGTCATATGGTATGACGTTATAACTTAACAGGTTATATGGTATGAGTTTATACCGTATTACGTTATATGGGACGACGTTATAAAGTATTACGTTATATGGGATGACGTTATGACGTAATAGGTTATATGGTATGTCGTTATAACGTAATAGGTTATATGGTATGACGTCATAACGTATTATTTTATATGGTATGGCGTTATAACGTTATATGGTATGACGTTATAACGTATTACGTTATATGGGACGACATTATACCGTATTACGGTAGATGGGATGACGTTATAACGTATTACGTTACATGGGATGACGTTATTACGTATTACGTTATATGGGACGACGTTATAACGTATTACGTTATATGGGACGACGTTATAACGTATTACGTTATATGGGATGACGTTATAACGTAATAGGTTATATGTTATGACGTTATAACGTAGTATTTTAATGGCATGGGGTTATAACGTCATATGGTATGACGTTATAACTTAACAGGTTATATGGTATGAGTTTATACCGTATTACGTTATATGGGACGACGTTATAAAGTATTACGTTATATGGGATGACGTTATGACGTAATAGGTTATATGGTATGAGGTTATACCGTATTACGTTAGATGGGATGACGTTATAACGTATTACGTTATATGGGATAACGTTATAACGTACTACGTTATATGGGACGACATTATAACGTATTACGTTATATGGGATGACGTTATAACGTAATAGGTTATATGGTATGACGTTATAACGTATTACGTTATATGGGATGACGTTATAACGTAATAGGTTATATGTTATGACGTTATAACGTAGTATTTTAATGGGATGGGGTTATAACGTCATATGGTATGACGTTATAACTTAACAGGTTATATGGTATGAGGTTATACCGTATTACGTTAGATGGGATGACGTTATAACGTATTACGTTATATGGGATAACGTTATAACGTACTACGTTATATGGGACGACATTATAACGTATTACGTTATATGGGATGACGTTATAACGTAATAGGTTATATGGTATGACGTTATAACGTATTACGTTATATGGTATGACGTTATAACGCATTAAGTTATATGGGACGACATTATAACCTATTACGTTATATGGGATGACGTTATTACGTATTACGTTATATGGGACGACGTTATAACGTATTACGTTATATGGGACGACGTTATAAAGTATTACGTTATATGGGATGACGTTATAACGTAATAGATTATATGGTATGACGTTATAACGTAGTATTTTAATGGTATGGCGTTATAACTTTACATGGTATGATGTTATAACGTATTACGTTATATGGTATGACGTTATAACGTATTACGTTATATGGGACGACATTATATCGTATTACGTTATATGGGATGACGTTATTACGTATTACGTTATATGGGACGACGTTATAACGTATTACGTTATATGGAAAGACGTTATAACGTATTACGTTATACGGGATGACGTTATAACGTAATAGGTTATATGGTGTGACGTTATAACGTAGTATTTTAATGGTATGGCGTTATAACGTTATATGGTGTGACGTTATAACTTAACAGGTTATATGGTATGAGGTTATAACGTATTACGTTATATGGGATGACGTTATAACGTATTACGTTATATGGGATAACGTTATAACGTACCACGTTATATGGGACGACATTATAACGTATTACGTTATATGGGATGACGTTATAACGTAATAGGTTATATGGTATGACGTTATAACGTATTACGTTATACGGGATGACGTTATAACGTAATAGGTTATATGGTATGACGTTATAACGTAGTATTTTAATGGTATGGCGTTATAACGTTATATGGTATGACGTTATAACGTATTACGTTATATGGTATGACGTTATAACGCATTAAGTTATATGGGACGATATTATAACCTATTACGTTATATGGGATGACGTTATTACGTATTACGTTATATGGGACGACGTTATAACGTATTACGTTATATGGGACGACGTTATAAAGTATTCCGTTATATGGGATGACGTTATAACGTAATAGATTATATGGTATGACGTTATAACGTAGTATTTTAATGGTATGGCGTTATAACTTTACATGGTATGATGTTATAACGTATTACGTTATATGGTATGACGTTATAACGTATTACGTTATATGGGACGACATTATATCGTATTACGTTATATGGGATGACGTTATTACGTATTACGTTATATGGGACGACGTTATAACGTATTACGTTATATGGAAAGACGTTATAACGTATTACGTTATTCGGGATGACGTTATAACGTAATAGGTTATATGGTGAGACGTTATAACGTAGTATTTTAATGGTGTGGCGTTATAACGTTACATGGTATGACGTTATAACGTATTACGTTATATGGTATGACGTTATAACGTACTACGTTATATGGGACGACATTATAACGTATTACGTTATATGGGATGACGTTATAACGTAGTAGGTTATATGGTATGACGTTATAACGTATTACGTTATACGGGATGACGTTATAACGTAATAGGTTATATGGTATGACGTTATAACGTAGTATTTTAATGGTATGGCGTTATAACGTTATATGGTATGACGTTATAACGTATTACGTTATATGGTATGACGTTATAACGCATTAAGTTATATGGGACGATATTATAACCTATTACGTTATATGGGATGACGTTATTACGTATTACGTTATATGGGACGACGTTATAACGTATTACGTTATATGGGACGACGTTATAAAGTATTCCGTTATATGGGATGACGTTATAACGTAATAGATTATATGGTATGACGTTATAACGTAGTATTTTAATGGTATGGCGTTATAACTTTACATGGTATGATGTTATAACGTATTACGTTATATGGTATGACGTTATAACGTATTACGTTATATGGGACGACATTATATCGTATTACGTTATATGGGATGACGTTATTACGTATTACGTTATATGGGACGACGTTATAACGTATTACGTTATATGGAAAGACGTTATAACGTATTACGTTATTCGGGATGACGTTATAACGTAATAGGTTATATGGTGAGACGTTATAACGTAGTATTTTAATGGTGTGGCGTTATAACGTTACATGGTATGACGTTATAACGTATTACGTTATATGGTATGACGTTATAACGTATTACGTTATATGGGACGACATTATACCGTATTACGATGGATGGGATGACGTTATAACGTATTACGTTACATGGGATGACGTTATTACGTATTACGTTATATGGGACGACGTTATAGCGTATTACGTTATATGGGACGACGTTATAACGTATTACGTTATACGGGATGACGTTATAACGTAATAGGTTATATGGTTTGACGTTATAACGTAGTATTTTAATGGTATGGGGTTATAAAGTTATATGGTATGACGTTATAACGTATCACGTTATATGGTATGACGTTATAACGTATTACGTTATATGGGACGACATTATACCGTATTACGATAGATGGGATGACGTTATAACGTATTACGTTACATGGGATGACGTTATAACGTATTACGTTACATGGGATGACGTTATTACGTATTACGTTATATGAGACGACGTTATAACGTATTACGTTATATGGGACGCCGTTATAACGTATTACGTTATACGGGATGTCGTTATAACGTAATAGGTTATATGGTATGACGTCATAACGTATTATTTTATATGGTATGGCGTTATAACGTTATATGGTATGACGTTATAACTTAACAGGTTATATGGGTTGATGTTATACCGTATTACGTTATATGGTATGACGTTATAACGAATTACGTTATATGGTATGACGTTATAACGTATTACGTTATATGGGACGACATTATAACGTATTACGTTATACGGGATGACGTTATAACGTAACAGGTTATATGGTGTGGCGTTATAACGTAGTATTTTAATGGTATGGCGTTATAACGTTACATGGTATGACGTTATAACGTATTACGTTATATGGTATGACGTTATAACGCATTACGTTATATGGGACGACATTATACCGTATTACGTTAGATGGGATGACGTTATAACGTATTACGTTACATGGGATGACGTTATAACGTATTACGTTACATGGGATGACGTTATTACGTATTACGTTATATGGGACGACGTTATAACGTATTACGTTATATGGGACGACGCTTTAACGTATTACGTTATATGGGACACGTTATAACGTATTACGTTATATGAGATGACGTTATAACGTAATAGGTTATATGGTATGACGTTATAACGTATTACGTATTATGATATGACGTTATAACGCATTACGTTATATGGGACGACATTACAACGTATTACGTTATATGGGATGACGTTATAACGTATTACGTTATATGGGACGACATTATACCGGATTACGTTAGATGGGATGACGTTATAACGTATTACGTTACATGGGATGACGTTATTACGTATTACGTTATATGGGACGACGTTATAACGTATCACGTTATATGGGACGACGTTATAACGTATTACGTTATACGGGATGACGTTATAACGTAATAGGTTATATGGTGTGACGTTATAACGTAGTATTTTAATGGTATGGCGTTATAACGTTATATGGTATGACGTTATAACGTATTACGTTATATGGTATGACGTTATAACGCATTTCGTTATATGGGACGACATTATAACGTAGTACGTTATATGGGATTACGTTATTACGTATTACGTTATATGGGACGACGTTACAACGTATTACGTTATATGGGACGACGTTATAAAGTATTACGTTATATGGGATGACGTTATAACGTATTACGTTATATGGGACGACATTATACCGTATTACGTTAGATGGGATGACGTTATAACGTATTACGTTACATGGGATGACGTTATTACGTATTACGTTATATGGGACGACGTTATAACGTATTACGTTATATGGGACGACGTTATAACGTATTACGTTATATGGGACGACGTTATAACGTATTACGTTATACGGGATTACGTTATAACGTAATAGGTTATATGGTATGACGTTATAACGTAGTATTTTAATGGTATGGCGTTATAACGTTACATGGTATGACGTTATAACGTATTACGATATATGGTATGAAGTTATAACGTATTACGTTATATGGGACAACATTATACCGTATTACGATAGATGGGATGACGTTATAACGTATTACGTTACATGGGATGACGTTATTACGTATTACGTTATATGGGACGACGTTATAACGTATTACGTTATATGGGACGACGTTATAACGTATTACGTTATACGGGATGACGTTATAACGTAATAGGTTATATGGTATGACGTTATAACGTAGTATTTTAATGGTATGGGGTTATAACGTTATATGGTATGACGTTATAACGTATTACGTTATATGGTATGACGTTATAACGCATTACGTTATATGGGACGACATTATAACGTATTACGTTATATGGGATGACGTTATTACGTATTACGTTATATGGGACGACGTTATAACGTATTACGTTATATGGGACGACGTTATAAAGTATTACGTTATATGGGATGACGTTATTACGTACTACGTTATATGGGACGACGTGATAACGTATTACGTTATATGGGACGACGTTATAACGTATTACGTTATATGGGACGACGTTATAACGTATTACGTTATACGGGATGACGTTATAACGTAATAGGTTATATGGTATGACGTTATAACGTAGTATTTTAATGGTATGGCGTTATAACGTTACATGGTATGACGTTATAACGTATTACGTTATATGGTATGACGTTATAACGCATTACGTTATATGGGACGACATTATAACGTATTACGTTATATGGGATGACGTTATTACGTATTACGTTATATGGGACGACATTATACCGTATTACGTTAGATGGGATGACGTTATAACGTATTACGTTACATGGGATGACGTTATTACGTATTACGTTATATGGTATGACGTTATAACGTATTACGTTATATGGTACGACATTATACCGTATTACGATAGATGGGATGACGTTGTAACGTATTACGTTACATGGGATGACGTTATTACGTATTACGTTATATGGGACGACGTTATAACGTATTACGTTATATGGGACGACGTTATAACGTATTACGTTATGCGGGATGACGTTATAACGTAATAGGTTATATGGTATGACGTTATAACATAGTATTTTAATGGTATGGGGTTATAACGTTATATGGTATGACGTTATAACGTATTACGTTATATGGTATGACGTTATAACGTATTACGTTATATGGGACGACATTATACCGTATTACGGTAGATGGGATGACGTTATAACGTATTACGTTACATGGGATGACGTTATTACGTATTACGTTATATGGGACGACGTTATAACGTATTACGTTATATGGGACGACGTTATAACGTATTACGTTATATGGGATGACGTTATAACGTAATAGGTTATATGTTATGACGTTATAACGTAGTATTTTAATGGTATGGGGTTATAACGTCATATGGTATGACGTTATAACTTAACAGGTTATATGGTATGAGGTTATACCGTATTACGTTATATGGGACGACGTTATAAAGTATTACGTTATATGGGATGACGTTATGACGTAATAGGTTATATGGTATGAGGTTATACCGTATTACGTTAGATGGGATGACGTTATAACGTATTACGTTATATGGGATAACGTTATAACGTACTACGTTATATGGGACGACATTATAACGTATTACGTTATATGGGATGACGTTATAACGTAATAGGTTATATGGTATGACGTCATAACGTATTACGTTATACGGGATGACGTTATAACGTAATAGGTTATATGGGACGACGTTATAAAGTATTACGTTATATGGGATGACGTTATGACGTAATAGGTTATATGGTATGACGTTATAACGTAGTATTTTAATGGTATGGCGTTATAACGTTATATGGTATGACGTTATAACGTATTACGTTATATGGTATGACGTTATAACGCATTAACTTATATGGGACGACATTATAACCTATTACGTTATATGGGATGACGTTATTACGTATTAGGTTATATGGGACGACGTTATAACGTATTACGTTATATGGGACGACGTTATAACGTATTACGTTATATGGGACGACGTTATAACGTATTACGTTATATGGGATGACGTTATAACGTAATAGGTTATATGTTATGACGTTATAACGTAGTATTTTAATGGTATGGGGTTATAACGTCATATGGTATGACGTTATAACTTAACAGGTTATATGGTATGAGGTTATACCGTATTACGTTATATGGGACGACGTTATAAAGTATTACGTTATATGGGATGACGTTATTACGTATTACGTTATATGGGACGACGTTATAACGTATTACGTTATATGGGACGACGTTATAACGTATTACGTTATGCGGCATGACGTTATAACGTAATAGGTTATATGGTATGACGTTATAACATAGTATTTTAATGGTATGGGGTTATAACGTTATATGGTATGACGTTATAACGTATTACGTTACATGGTATGACGTTATAACGTATTACGTTATATGGGACGACATTATACCGTATTACGGTAGATGGGATGACGTTATAACGTATTACGTTACATGGGATGACGTTATTACGTATTACGTTATATGGGACGACGTTATAACGTATTACGTTATATGGGACGACGTTATAACGTATTACGTTATATGGGATGACGTTATAACGTAATAGGTTATATGTTATGACGTTATAACGTAGTATTTTAATGGTATGGGGTTATAACGTCACATGGTATGACGTTATAACTTAACAGGTTATATGGTATGAGGTTATACCGTATTACGTTATATGGGACGACGTTATAAAGTATTACGTTATATGGGATGACGTTATGACGTAATAGGTTATATGGTATGAGGTTATACCGTATTACGTTAGATGGGATGACGTTATAACGTATTACGTTATATGGGATAACGTTATAACGTACTACGTTATATGGGACGACATTATAACGTATTACGTTATATGGGATGACGTTATAACGTAATAGGTTATATGGTATGACGTCATAACGTATTACGTTATACGGGATGACGTTATAACGTAATAGGTTATATGGGACGACGTTATAAAGTATTACGTTATATGGGATGACGTTATGACGTAATAGGTTATATGGTATGACGTTATAACGTAATAGGTTATATGGTGTGACGTTATAACGTAGTATTTTAATGGTATGGCGTTATAACGTTACATGGTATGACGTTATAACGTATTACGTTATATGGTATGACGTTATAACGCATTACGTTATATGGGACGACATTATACCGTATTACGTTAGATGGGATGACGTTATAACGTATTACGTGACATGGGATGACGTTATAACGTATTACGATACATGGGATGACGTTATTACGTATTACGTTATATGGGACGACGTTATAACGTATTACGTTATATGGGATAACGTTATAACGTACTACGTTATATGGGACGACATTATAACGTATTACGTTATATGGGATGACGTTATAACGTAATAGGTTATATGGTATGACGTTATAACGTATTACGTTATACGGGATGACGTTATAACGTAATAGGATATATGGTATGACGTTATAACGTAGTATTTTAATGGTATGGCGTTATAACGTTATATGGTATGACGTTATAACGTATTACGTTATATGGTATGACGTTATAACGCATTAAGTTATATGGGACGACATTATAACCTATTACGTTATATGGGATGACGTTATTACGTATTACATTGTATGGGACGACGTTATAACGTATTACGTTATATGGGACGACGTTATAAAGTATTCCGTTATATGGGATGACGTTATAACGTAATAGATTATATGGTATGACGTTATAACGTAGTATTTTAATGGTATGGCGTTATAACTTTACATGGTATGATGTTATAACGTATTACGTTATATGGTATGACGTTATAACGTATTGCGTTGTATGGGACGACATTATATCGTATTACGATATATGGGATGACGTTATTACGTATTACGTTATATGGGACGACGTTATAACGTATTACGTTATATGAGACGACGTTATAACGTATTACGTTATATGGGACGCCGTTATAACGTATTACGTTATACGGGATGTCGTTATAACGTAATAGGTTATATGGTATGACGTCATAACGTATTATTTTATATGGTATGGCGTTATAACGTTATATGGTATGACGTTATAACTTAACAGGTTATATGGGTTGATGTTATACCGTATTACGTTATATGGTATGACGTTATAACGAATTACGTTATATGGTATGACGTTATAACGTATTACGTTATATGGGACGACATTATAACGTATTACGTTATACGGGATGACGTTATAACGTAACAGGTTATATGGTGTGGCGTTATAACGTAGTATTTTAATGGTATGGCGTTATAACGTTACATGGTATGACGTTATAACGTATTACGTTATATGGTATGACGTTATAACGCATTACGTTATATGGGACGACATTATACCGTATTACGTTAGATGGGATGACGTTATAACGTATTACGTTACATGGGATGACGTTATAACGTATTACGTTACATGGGATGACGTTATTACGTATTACGTTATATGGGACGACGTTATAACGTATTACGTTATATGGGACGACGCTTTAACGTATTACGTTATATGGGACACGTTATAACGTATTACGTTATATGAGATGACGTTATAACGTAATAGGTTATATGGTATGACGTTATAACGTATTACGTATTATGATATGACGTTATAACGCATTACGTTATATGGGACGACATTACAACGTATTACGTTATATGGGATGACGTTATAACGTATTACGTTATATGGGACGACATTATACCGGATTACGTTAGATGGGATGACGTTATAACGTATTACGTTACATGGGATGACGTTATTACGTATTACGTTATATGGGACGACGTTATAACGTATCACGTTATATGGGACGACGTTATAACGTATTACGTTATACGGGATGACGTTATAACGTAATAGGTTATATGGTGTGACGTTATAACGTAGTATTTTAATGGTATGGCGTTATAACGTTATATGGTATGACGTTATAACGTATTACGTTATATGGTATGACGTTATAACGCATTTCGTTATATGGGACGACATTATAACGTAGTACGTTATATGGGATTACGTTATTACGTATTACGTTATATGGGACGACGTTACAACGTATTACGTTATATGGGACGACGTTATAAAGTATTACGTTATATGGGATGACGTTATAACGTATTACGTTATATGGGACGACATTATACCGTATTACGTTAGATGGGATGACGTTATAACGTATTACGTTACATGGGATGACGTTATTACGTATTACGTTATATGGGACGACGTTATAACGTATTACGTTATATGGGACGACGTTATAACGTATTACGTTATATGGGACGACGTTATAACGTATTACGTAATACGGGATTACGTTATAACGTAATAGGTTATATGGTATGACGTTATAACGTAGTATTTTAATGGTATGGCGTTATAACGTTACATGGTATGACGTTATAACGTATTACGATATATGGTATGAAGTTATAACGTATTACGTTATATGGGACAACATTATACCGTATTACGATAGATGGGATGACGTTATAACGTATTACGTTACATGGGATGACGTTATTACGTATTACGTTATATGGGACGACGTTATAACGTATTACGTTATATGGGACGACGTTATAACGTATTACGTTATACGGGATGACGTTATAACGTAATAGGTTATATGGTATGACGTTATAACGTAGTATTTTAATGGTATGGGGTTATAACGTTATATGGTATGACGTTATAACGTATTACGTTATATGGTATGACGTTATAACGCATTACGTTATATGGGACGACATTATAACGTATTACGTTATATGGGATGACGTTATTACGTATTACGTTATATGGGACGACGTTATAACGTATTACGTTATATGGGACGACGTTATAAAGTATTACGTTATATGGGATGACGTTATTACGTACTACGTTATATGGGACGACGTGATAACGTATTACGTTATATGGGACGACGTTATAACGTATTACGTTATATGGGACGACGTTATAACGTATTACGTTATACGGGATGACGTTATAACGTAATAGGTTATATGGTATGACGTTATAACGTAGTATTTTAATGGTATGGCGTTATAACGTTACATGGTATGACGTTATAACGTATTACGTTATATGGTATGACGTTATAACGCATTACGTTATATGGGACGACATTATAACGTATTACGTTATATGGGATGACGTTATTACGTATTACGTTATATGGGACGACATTATACCGTATTACGTTAGATGGGATGACGTTATAACGTATTACGTTACATGGGATGACGTTATTACGTATTACGTTATATGGTATGACGTTATAACGTATTACGTTATATGGTACGACATTATACCGTATTACGATAGATGGGATGACGTTGTAACGTATTACGTTACATGGGATGACGTTATTACGTATTACGTTATATGGGACGACGTTATAACGTATTACGTTATATGGGACGACGTTATAACGTATTACGTTATGCGGGATGACGTTATAACGTAATAGGTTATATGGTATGACGTTATAACATAGTATTTTAATGGTATGGGGTTATAACGTTATATGGTATGACGTTATAACGTATTACGTTATATGGTATGACGTTATAACGTATTACGTTATATGGGACGACATTATACCGTATTACGGTAGATGGGATGACGTTATAACGTATTACGTTACATGGGATGACGTTATTACGTATTACGTTATATGGGACGACGTTATAACGTATTACGTTATATGGGACGACGTTATAACGTATTACGTTATATGGGATGACGTTATAACGTAATAGGTTATATGTTATGACGTTATAACGTAGTATTTTAATGGTATGGGGTTATAACGTCATATGGTATGACGTTATAACTTAACAGGTTATATGGTATGAGGTTATACCGTATTACGTTATATGGGACGACGTTATAAAATATTACGTTATATGGGATGACGTTATTACGTATTACGTTATATGGGACGACGTTATAACGTATTACGTTATATGGGACGACGTTATAACGTATTACGTTATGCGGGATGACGTTATAACGTAATAGGTTATATGGTATGACGTTATAACATAGTATTTTAATGGTATGGGGTTATAACGTTATATGGTATGACGTTATAACGTATTACGTTACATGGTATGACGTTATAACGTATTACGTTATATGGGACGACATTATACCGTATTACGGTAGATGGGATGACGTTATAACGTATTACGTTACATGGGATGACGTTATTACGTAATACGTTATATGGGACGACGTTATAACGTATTACGTTATATGGGACGACGTTATAACGTATTACGTTATATGGGATGACGTTATAACGTAATAGGTTATATGTTATGACGTTATAACGTAGTATTTTAATGGTATGGGGTTATAACGTCACATGGTATGACGTTATAACTTAACAGGTTATATGGTATGAGGTTATACCGTATTACGTTATATGGGACGACGTTATAAAGTATTACGTTATATGGGATGACGTTATGACGTAATAGGTTATATGGTATGAGGTTATACCGTATTACGTTAGATGGGATGACGTTATAACGTATTACGTTATATGGGATAACGTTATAACGTACTACGTTATATGGGACGACATTATAAAGTATTACGTTATATGGGATGACGTTATGACGTAATAGGTTATATGGTATGACGTTATAACGTAATAGGTTATATGGTGTGACGTTATAACGTAGTATTTTAATGGTATGGCGTTATAACGTTACATGGTATGACGTTATAACGTATTACGTTATATGGTATGACGTTATAACGCATTACGTTATATGGGACGACATTATACCGTATTACGTTAGATGGGATGACGTTATAACGTATTACGTGACATGGGATGACGTTATAACGTATTACGATACATGGGATGACGTTATTACGTATTACGTTATATGGGACGACGTTATAACGTATTACGTTATATGGGATAACGTTATAACGTACTACGTTATATGGGACGACATTATAACGTATTACGTTATATGGGATGACGTTATAACGTAATAGGTTATATGGTATGACGTTATAACGTATTACGTTATACGGGATGACGTTATAACGTAATAGGATATATGGTATGACGTTATAACGTAGTATTTTAATGGTATGGCGTTATAACGTTATATGGTATGACGTTATAACGTATTACGTTATATGGTATGACGTTATAACGCATTAAGTTATATGGGACGACATTATAACCTATTACGTTATATGGGATGACGTTATTACGTATTACATTGTATGGGACGACGTTATAACGTATTACGTTATATGGGACGACGTTATAAAGTATTCCGTTATATGGGATGACGTTATAACGTAATAGATTATATGGTATGACGTTATAACGTAGTATTTTAATGGTATGGCGTTATAACTTTACATGGTATGATGTTATAACGTATTACGTTATATGGTATGACGTTATAACGTATTGCGTTGTATGGGACGACATTATATCGTATTACGATATATGGGATGACGTTATTACGTATTACGTTATATGGGACGACGTTATAACGTATTACGTTATATGAGACGACGTTATAACGTATTACGTTATATGGGACGCCGTTATAACGTATTACGTTATACGGGATGTCGTTATAACGTAATAGGTTATATGGTATGACGTCATAACGTATTATTTTATATGGTATGGCGTTATAACGTTATATGGTATGACGTTATAACTTAACAGGTTATATGGGTTGATGTTATACCGTATTACGTTATATGGTATGACGTTATAACGAATTACGTTATATGGTATGACGTTATAACGTATTACGTTATATGGGACGACATTATAACGTATTACGTTATACGGGATGACGTTATAACGTAACAGGTTATATGGTGTGGCGTTATAACGTAGTATTTTAATGGTATGGCGTTATAACGTTACATGGTATGACGTTATAACGTATTACGTTATATGGTATGACGTTATAACGCATTACGTTATATGGGACGACATTATACCGTATTACGTTAGATGGGATGACGTTATAACGTATTACGTTACATGGGATGACGTTATAACGTATTACGTTACATGGGATGACGTTATTACGTATTACGTTATATGGGACGACGTTATAACGTATTACGTTATATGGGACGACGCTTTAACGTATTACGTTATATGGGACACGTTATAACGTATTACGTTATATGAGATGACGTTATAACGTAATAGGTTATATGGTATGACGTTATAACGTATTACGTATTATGATATGACGTTATAACGCATTACGTTATATGGGACGACATTACAACGTATTACGTTATATGGGATGACGTTATAACGTATTACGTTATATGGGACGACATTATACCGGATTACGTTAGATGGGATGACGTTATAACGTATTACGTTACATGGGATGACGTTATTACGTATTACGTTATATGGGACGACGTTATAACGTATCACGTTATATGGGACGACGTTATAACGTATTACGTTATACGGGATGACGTTATAACGTAATAGGTTATATGGTGTGACGTTATAACGTAGTATTTTAATGGTATGGCGTTATAACGTTATATGGTATGACGTTATAACGTATTACGTTATATGGTATGACGTTATAACGCATTTCGTTATATGGGACGACATTATAACGTAGTACGTTATATGGGATTACGTTATTACGTATTACGTTATATGGGACGACGTTACAACGTATTACGTTATATGGGACGACGTTATAAAGTATTACGTTATATGGGATGACGTTATAACGTATTACGTTATATGGGACGACATTATACCGTATTACGTTAGATGGGATGACGTTATAACGTATTACGTTACATGGGATGACGTTATTACGTATTACGTTATATGGGACGACGTTATAACGTATTACGTTATATGGGACGACGTTATAACGTATTACGTTATATGGGACGACGTTATAACGTATTACGTTATACGGGATTACGTTATAACGTAATAGGTTATATGGTATGACGTTATAACGTAGTATTTTAATGGTATGGCGTTATAACGTTACATGGTATGACGTTATAACGTATTACGATATATGGTATGAAGTTATAACGTATTACGTTATATGGGACAACATTATACCGTATTACGATAGATGGGATGACGTTATAACGTATTACGTTACATGGGATGACGTTATTACGTATTACGTTATATGGGACGACGTTATAACGTATTACGTTATATGGGACGACGTTATAACGTATTACGTTATACGGGATGACGTTATAACGTAATAGGTTATATGGTATGACGTTATAACGTAGTATTTTAATGGTATGGGGTTATAACGTTATATGGTATGACGTTATAACGTATTACGTTATATGGTATGACGTTATAACGCATTACGTTATATGGGACGACATTATAACGTATTACGTTATATGGGATGACGTTATTACGTATTACGTTATATGGGACGACGTTATAACGTATTACGTTATATGGGACGACGTTATAAAGTATTACGTTATATGGGATGACGTTATTACGTACTACGTTATATGGGACGACGTGATAACGTATTACGTTATATGGGACGACGTTATAACGTATTACGTTATATGGGACGACGTTATAACGTATTACGTTATACGGGATGACGTTATAACGTAATAGGTTATATGGTATGACGTTATAACGTAGTATTTTAATGGTATGGCGTTATAACGTTACATGGTATGACGTTATAACGTATTACGTTATATGGTATGACGTTATAACGCATTACGTTATATGGGACGACATTATAACGTATTACGTTATATGGGATGACGTTATTACGTATTACGTTATATGGGACGACATTATACCGTATTACGTTAGATGGGATGACGTTATAACGTATTACGTTACATGGGATGACGTTATTACGTATTACGTTATATGGTATGACGTTATAACGTATTACGTTATATGGTACGACATTATACCGTATTACGATAGATGGGATGACGTTGTAACGTATTACGTTACATGGGATGACGTTATTACGTATTACGTTATATGGGACGACGTTATAACGTATTACGTTATATGGGACGACGTTATAACGTATTACGTTATGCGGGATGACGTTATAACGTAATAGGTTATATGGTATGACGTTATAACATAGTATTTTAATGGTATGGGGTTATAACGTTATATGGTATGACGTTATAACGTATTACGTTATATGGTATGACGTTATAACGTATTACGTTATATGGGACGACATTATACCGTATTACGGTAGATGGGATGACGTTATAACGTATTACGTTACATGGGATGACGTTATTACGTATTACGTTATATGGGACGACGTTATAACGTATTACGTTATATGGGACGACGTTATAACGTATTACGTTATATGGGATGACGTTATAACGTAATAGGTTATATGTTATGACGTTATAACGTAGTATTTTAATGGTATGGGGTTATAACGTCATATGGTATGACGTTATAACTTAACAGGTTATATGGTATGAGGTTATACCGTATTACGTTATATTTGACGACGTTATAAAATATTACGTTATATGGGATGACGTTATTACGTATTACGTTATATGGGACGACGTTATAACGTATTACGTTATATGGGACGACGTTATAACGTATTACGTTATGCGGGATGACGTTATAACGTAATAGGTTATATGGTATGACGTTATAACATAGTATTTTAATGGTATGGGGTTATAACGTTATATGGTATGACGTTATAACGTATTACGTTACATGGTATGACGTTATAACGTATTACGTTATATGGGACGACATTATACCGTATTACGGTAGATGGGATGACGTTATAACGTATTACGTTACATGGGATGACGTTATTACGTAATACGTTATATGGGACGACGTTATAACGTATTACGTTATATGGGACGACGTTATAACGTATTACGTTATATGGGATGACGTTATAACGTAATAGGTTATATGTTATGACGTTATAACGTAGTATTTTAATGGTATGGGGTTATAACGTCACATGGTATGACGTTATAACTTAACAGGTTATATGGTATGAGGTTATACCGTATTACGTTATATGGGACGACGTTATAAAGTATTACGTTATATGGGATGACGTTATGACGTAATAGGTTATATGGTATGAGGTTATACCGTATTACGTTAGATGGGATGACGTTATAACGTATTACGTTATATGGGATAACGTTATAACGTACTACGTTATATGGGACGACATTATAACGTATTACGTTATATGGGATGACGTTATAACGTAATAGGTTATATGGTATGACGTCATAACGTATTACGTTATACGGGATGACGTTATAACGTAATAGGTTATATGGGACGACGTTATAAAGTATTACGTTATATGGGATGACGTTATGACGTAATAGGTTATATGGTATGACGTTATAACGTAATAGGTTATATGGTGTGACGTTATAACGTAGTATTTTAATGGTATGGCGTTATAACGTTACATGGTATGACGTTATAACGTATTACGTTATATGGTATGACGTTATAACGCATTACGTTATATGGGACGACATTATACCGTATTACGTTAGATGGGATGACGTTATAACGTATTACGTGACATGGGATGACGTTATAACGTATTACGATACATGGGATGACGTTATTACGTATTACGTTATATGGGACGACGTTATAACGTATTACGTTATATGGGATAACGTTATAACGTACTACGTTATATGGGACGACATTATAACGTATTACGTTATATGGGATGACGTTATAACGTAATAGGTTATATGGTATGACGTTATAACGTATTACGTTATACGGGATGACGTTATAACGTAATAGGATATATGGTATGACGTTATAACGTAGTATTTTAATGGTATGGCGTTATAACGTTATATGGTATGACGTTATAACGTATTACGTTATATGGTATGACGTTATAACGCATTAAGTTATATGGGACGACATTATAACCTATTACGTTATATGGGATGACGTTATTACGTATTACATTGTATGGGACGACGTTATAACGTATTACGTTATATGGGACGACGTTATAAAGTATTCCGTTATATGGGATGACGTTATAACGTAATAGATTATATGGTATGACGTTATAACGTAGTATTTTAATGGTATGGCGTTATAACTTTACATGGTATGATGTTATAACGTATTACGTTATATGGTATGACGTTATAACGTATTGCGTTGTATGGGACGACATTATATCGTATTACGATATATGGGATGACGTTATTACGTATTACGTTATATGGGACGACGTTATAACGTATTACGTTATATGGAAAGACGTTATAACGTATTACGTTATTCGGGATGACGTTATAACGTAATAGGTTATATGGTGAGACGTTATAACGTAGTATTTTAATGGTGTGGCGTTATAACGTTACATGGTATGACGTTATAACGTATTACGTTATATGGTATGACGTTATAACGTATTACGTTATATGGGACGACATTATACCGTATTACGATAGATGGGATGACGTTATAACGTATTACGTTACATGGGATGACGTTATTACGTATTACGTTATATGGGACGACGTTATAGCGTATTACGTTATATGGGACGACGTTATAACGTATTACGTTATACGGGATGACGTTATAACGTAATAGGTTATATGGTATGACGTTATAACGTAGTATTTTAATGGTATGGGGTTATAAAGTTATATGGTATGACGTTATAACGTTATAACGTAATACGTTATATGGTATGACGTTATATCGTTTTACGATATATCGGACGACGTTATAACGTATTACGTTATATGGGACGACGTTATAACCTATTACGTTATACGGGATGACGTTATAACGTAATAGGTTATATGGTATGACGTTATAACGTAGTATTTTAATGGTATGGCGTTGTAACGTTACATGGTATGACGTTATAACGCATTACGTTATATGGGACGACATTATAACGTAGTACGTTATATGGGATTACGTTATTACGTATTACGTTATGTGGGACGACGTTACAACGTATTACGTTATATGGGACGACGTTATAAAGTATTACGTTATATGGGATGACGTTATAACGTATTACGTTATATGGGACGACATTATACCGTATTACGTTAGATGGGATGACGTTATAACGTATTACGTTACATGGGATGACGTTATTACGTATTACGTTATATGGGACGACGTTATAAATATTACGTTATATGGGACGACGTTATAACCTATTACGTTATACGGAATGACGTTATAACGTAATAGGTTATATGGGACGACATTATAACGTATTACGTTATACGGGATGACGTTATAACGTAATAGGTTATATGGTGTGGCGTTATAACGTAGTATTTTAATGGTATGGCGTTATAACGTTACATGGTATGACGTTATAACGTATTACGTTATATGGTATGACGTTATAACGCATTACGATATATGGGACGACATTATACCGTATTACGTTAGATGGGATGACGTTATAACGTATTACGTGACATGGGATGACGTTATAACGTATTACGATACATGGGATGACGTTATTACGTATTACGTTATATGGGACGACGTTATAACGTATTACGTTATATGGGACGACGCTTTAACGTATTACGTTATATGGGACGACGTTATAACGTATTACGTTATATGAGATGACGTTATAACGTAATAGGTTAGATGGTATGACGTTATAACGTATTACGTATTATGGTATGACGTTATAACGCATTACGTTATATGGGACGACATTACAACGTATTACGTTATATGGGATGACGTTATAACGTATTACGTTATATGGGACGACATTATACCGGATTACGTTAGATGGGATGACGTTATAACGTATTACGTTACATGGGATGACGTTATTACGTATTACGTTATATGGGACGACGTTATAACGTATCACGTTATATGGGACGACGTTATAACGTATTACGTTATACGGGATGACGTTATAACGTAATAGGTTATATGGTGTGACGTTATAACGTAGTATTTTAATGGTATGGCGTTATAACGTTATATGGTATGACGTTATAACGTATTACGTTACATGGTATGACGTTATAACGCATTTCGTTATATGGGACGACATTATAACGTAGTACGTTATATGGGATTACGTTATTACGTATTACGTTATATGGGACGACGTTACAACGTATTACGTTATATGGGACGACGTTATAAAGTATTACGTTATATGGGATGACGTTATAACGTATTACGTTATATGGGACGACATTATACCGTATTACGTTAGATGGGATGACGTTATAACGTATTACGTTACATGGGATGACGTTATTACGTATTACGTTATATGGGACGACGTTATAACGTATTACGTTATATGGGACGACGTTATAACGTATTACGTTATATGGGACGACGTTATAACGTATTACGTTATACGGGATTACGTTATAACGTAATAGGATATATGGTATGACGTTATAACGTAGTATTTTAATGGTATGGCGTTATAACGTTATATGGTATGACGTTATAACGTATTACGTTATATGGTATGACGTTATAACGCATTAAGTTATATGGGACGACATTATAACCTATTACGTTATATGGGATGACGTTATTACGTATTACATTGTATGGGACGACGTTATAACGTATTACGTTATATGGGACGACGTTATAAAGTATTCCGTTATATGGGATGACGTTATAACGTAATAGATTATATGCTATGACGTTATAACGTAGTATTTTAATGGTATGGCGTTATAACTTTACATGGTATGATGTTATAACGTATTACGTTATATGGTATGACGTTATAACGTATTGCGTTGTATGGGACGACATTATATCGTATTACGATATATGGGATGACGTTATTACGTATTACGTTATATGGGACGACGTTATAACGTATTACGTTATATGGAAAGACGTTATAACGTATTACGTTATTCGGGATGACGTTATAACGTAATAGGTTATATGGTGAGACGTTATAACGTAGTATTTTAATGGTGTGGCGTTATAACGTTACATGGTATGACGTTATAACGTATTACGTTATATGGTATGACGTTATAACGTATTACGTTATATGGGACGACATTATACCGTATTACGATAGATGGGATGACGTTATAACGTATTACGTTACATGGGATGACGTTATTACGTATTACGTTATATGGGACGACGTTATAGCGTATTACGTTATATGGGACGACGTTATAACGTATTACGTTATACGGGATGACGTTATAACGTAATAGGTTATATGGTATGACGTTATAACGTAGTATTTTAATGGTATGGGGTTATAAAGTTATATGGTATGACGTTATAACGTTATAACGTAATACGTTATATGGTATGACGTTATATCGTTTTACGATATATCGGACGACGTTATAACGTATTACGTTATATGGGACGACGTTATAACCTATTACGTTATACGGGATGACGTTATAACGTAATAGGTTATATGGTATGACGTTATAACGTAGTATTTTAATGGTATGGCGTTGTAACGTTACATGGTATGACGTTATAACGCATTACGTTATATGGGACGACATTATAACGTAGTACGTTATATGGGATTACGTTATTACGTATTACGTTATGTGGGACGACGTTACAACGTATTACGTTATATGGGACGACGTTATAAAGTATTACGTTATATGGGATGACGTTATAACGTATTACGTTATATGGGACGACATTATACCGTATTACGTTAGATGGGATGACGTTATAACGTATTACGTTACATGGGATGACGTTATTACGTATTACGTTATATGGGACGACGTTATAAATATTACGTTATATGGGACGACGTTATAACCTATTACGTTATACGGAATGACGTTATAACGTAATAGGTTATATGGGACGACATTATAACGTATTACGTTATACGGGATGACGTTATAACGTAATAGGTTATATGGTGTGGCGTTATAACGTAGTATTTTAATGGTATGGCGTTATAACGTTACATGGTATGACGTTATAACGTATTACGTTATATGGTATGACGTTATAACGCATTACGATATATGGGACGACATTATACCGTATTACGTTAGATGGGATGACGTTATAACGTATTACGTGACATGGGATGACGTTATAACGTATTACGATACATGGGATGACGTTATTACGTATTACGTTATATGGGACGACGTTATAACGTATTACGTTATATGGGACGACGCTTTAACGTATTACGTTATATGGGACGACGTTATAACGTATTACGTTATATGAGATGACGTTATAACGTAATAGGTTAGATGGTATGACGTTATAACGTATTACGTATTATGGTATGACGTTATAACGCATTTCGTTATATGGGACGACATTACAACGTATTACGTTATATGGGATGACGTTATAACGTATTACGTTATATGGGACGACATTATACCGGATTACGTTAGATGGGATGACGTTATAACGTATTACGTTACATGGGATGACGTTATTACGTATTACGTTATATGGGACGACGTTATAACGTATCACGTTATATGGGACGACGTTATAACGTATTACGTTATACGGGATGACGTTATAACGTAATAGGTTATATGGTGTGACGTTATAACGTAGTATTTTAATGGTATGGCGTTATAACGTTATATGGTATGACGTTATAACGTATTACGTTACATGGTATGACGTTATAACGTATTTCGTTATATGGGACGACATTATAACGTAGTACGTTATATGGGATTACGTTATTACGTATTACGTTATATGGGACGACGTTACAACGTATTACGTTATATGGGACGACGTTATAAAGTATTACGTTATATGGGATGACGTTATAACGTATTACGTTATATGGGACGACATTATACCGTATTACGTTAGATGGGATGACGTTATAACGTATTACGTTACATGGGATGACGTTATTACGTATTACGTTATATGGGACGACGTTATAACGTATTACGTTATATGGGACGACGTTATAACGTATTACGTTATATGGGACGACGTTATAACGTATTACGTTATACGGGATTACGTTATAACGTAATAGGTTATATGGTATGACGTTATAACGTAGTATTTTAATGGTATGGCGTTATAACGCTACATGGTATGACGTTATAACGTATTACGATATATGGTATGACGTTATAACGTATTACGTTATATGGGACAACATTATACCGTATTACGATAGATGGGATGACGTTATAACGTATTACGTTACATGGGATGACGTTATTACGTATTACGTTATATGGTACGACGTTATAACGTATTACGTTATATGGGACGACGTTATGACGTATTACGTTATACGGGATGACGTTATAACGTAATAGGTTATATGGTATGACGTTATAACGTAGTATTTTAATGGTATGGGGTTATAACGTTATATGGTATGACGTTATAACGTATTACGTTATATGGTATGACGTTATAACGCATTACGTTATATGGGACGACATTATAACGTATTACGTTATATGGGATGACGTTATTACGTATTACGTTATATGGGACGACGTTATAACGTATTACGTTATATGGGACGACGTTATAAAGTATTACGTTATATGGGATGACGTTATTACGTACTACGTTATATGGGACGACGTGATAACGTATTACGTTATATGGGACGACGTTATAACGTATTACGTTATATGGGACGACGTTATAACGTATTACGTTATACGGGATGACGTTATAACGTAATAGGTTATATGGTATGACGTTATAACGTAGTATTTTAATGGTATGGCGTTATAACGTTACATGGTATGACGTTATAACGTATTACGTTATATGGTATGACGTTATAACGCATTACGTTATATGGGACGACATTATAACGTATTACGTTATATGGGATGACGTTATTACGTATTACGTTATATGGGACGACATTATACCGTATTACGTTAGATGGGATGACGTTATAACGTATTACGTTACATGGGATGACGTTATTACGTATTACGTTATATGGTATGACGTTATAACGTATTACGTTATATGGTACGACATTATACCGTATTACGATAGATGGGATGACGTTGTAACGTATTACGTTACATGGGATGACGTTATTACGTATTACGTTATATGGGACGACGTTATAACGTATTACGTTATATGGGACGACGTTATAACGTATTACGTTATATGGGATGACGTTATAACGTAATAGGTTATATGTTATGACGTTATAACGTAGTATTTTAATGGGATGGGGTTATAACGTCATATGGTATGACGTTATAACTTAACAGGTTATATGGTATGAGTTTATACCGTATTACGTTATATGGGACGACGTTATAAAGTATTACGTTATATGGGATGACGTTATGACGTAATAGGTTATATGGTATGAGGTTATACCGTATTACGTTAGATGGGATGACGTTATAACGTATTACGTTATATGGGATAACGTTATAACGTACTACGTTATATGGGACGACATTATAACGTATTACGTTATATGGGATGACGTTATAACGTAATAGGTTATATGGTATGACGTTATAACGTATTACGTTATACGGGATGACGTTATAACGTAATAGGTTATATGGTATGACGTTATAACGTAGTATTTTAATGGTATGGCGTTATAACGTTATATGGTATGACGTTATAACGTATTACGTTATATGGTATGACGTTATAACGCATTAAGTTATATGGGACGACATTATAACCTATTACGTTATATGGGATGACGTTATTACGTATTACGTTATATGGGACGACGTTATAACGTATTACGTTATATGGGACGACGTTATAAAGTATTACGTTATATGGGATGACGTTATAACGTAATAGATTATATGGTATGACGTTATAACGTAGTATTTTAATGGTATGGCGTTATAACTTTACATGGTATGATGTTATAACGTATTACGTTATATGGTATGACGTTATAACGTATTACGTTATATGGGACGACATTATATCGTATTACGTTATATGGGATGACGTTATTACGTATTACGTTATATGGGACGACGTTATAACGTATTACGTTATATGGAAAGACGTTATAACGTATTACGTTATACGGGATGACGTTATAACGTAATAGGTTATATGGTGTGACGTTATAACGTAGTATTTTAATGGTATGGCGTTATAACGTTATATGGTGTGACGTTATAACTTAACAGGTTATATGGTATGAGGTTATAACGTATTACGTTATATGGGATGACGTTATAACGTATTACGTTATATGGGATAACGTTATAACGTACCACGTTATATGGGACGACATTATAACGTATTACGTTATATGGGATGACGTTATAACGTAATAGGTTATATGGTATGACGTTATAACGTATTACGTTATACGGGATGACGTTATAACGTAATAGGTTATATGGTATGACGTTATAACGTAGTATTTTAATGGTATGGCGTTATAACGTTATATGGTATGACGTTATAACGTATTACGTTATATGGTATGACGTTATAACGCATTAAGTTATATGGGACGATATTATAACCTATTACGTTATATGGGATGACGTTATTACGTATTACGTTATATGGGACGACGTTATAACGTATTACGTTATATGGGACGACGTTATAAAGTATTCCGTTATATGGGATGACGTTATAACGTAATAGATTATATGGTATGACGTTATAACGTAGTATTTTAATGGTATGGCGTTATAACTTTACATGGTATGATGTTATAACGTATTACGTTATATGGTATGACGTTATAACGTATTACGTTATATGGGACGACATTATATCGTATTACGTTATATGGGATGACGTTATTACGTATTACGTTATATGGGACGACGTTATAACGTATTACGTTATATGGAAAGACGTTATAACGTATTACGTTATTCGGGATGACGTTATAACGTAATAGGTTATATGGTGAGACGTTATAACGTAGTATTTTAATGGTGTGGCGTTATAACGTTACATGGTATGACGTTATAACGTATTACGTTATATGGTATGACGTTATAACGTACTACGTTATATGGGACGACATTATAACGTATTACGTTATATGGGATGACGTTATAACGTAGTAGGTTATATGGTATGACGTTATAACGTATTACGTTATACGGGATGACGTTATAACGTAATAGGTTATATGGTATGACGTTATAACGTAGTATTTTAATGGTATGGCGTTATAACGTTATATGGTATGACGTTATAACGTATTACGTTATATGGTATGACGTTATAACGCATTAAGTTATATGGGACGATATTATAACCTATTACGTTATATGGGATGACGTTATTACGTATTACGTTATATGGGACGACGTTATAACGTATTACGTTATATGGGACGACGTTATAAAGTATTCCGTTATATGGGATGACGTTATAACGTAATAGATTATATGGTATGACGTTATAACCTAGTATTTTAATGGTATGGCGTTATAACTTTACATGGTATGATGTTATAACGTATTACGTTATATGGTATGACGTTATAACGTATTACGTTATATGGGACGACATTATATCGTATTACGTTATATGGGATGACGTTATTACGTATTACGTTATATGGGACGACGTTATAACGTATTACGTTATATGGAAAGACGTTATAACGTATTACGTTATTCGGGATGACGTTATAACGTAATAGGTTATATGGTGAGACGTTATAACGTAGTATTTTAATGGTGTGGCGTTATAACGTTACATGGTATGACGTTATAACGTATTACGTTATATGGTATGACGTTATAACGTATTACGTTATATGGGACGACATTATACCGTATTACGATGGATGGGATGACGTTATAACGTATTACGTTACATGGGATGACGTTATTACGTATTACGTTATATGGGACGACGTTATAGCGTATTACGTTATATGGGACGACGTTATAACGTATTACGTTATACGGGATGACGTTATAACGTAATAGGTTATATGGTTTGACGTTATAACGTAGTATTTTAATGGTATGGGGTTATAAAGTTATATGGTATGACGTTATAACGTATCACGTTATATGGTATGACGTTATAACGTATTACGTTATATGGGACGACATTATACCGTATTACGATAGATGGGATGACGTTATAACGTATTACGTTACATGGGATGACGTTATAACGTATTACGTTACATGGGATGACGTTATTACGTATTACGTTATATGAGACGACGTTATAACGTATTACGTTATATGGGACGCCGTTATAACGTATTACGTTATACGGGATGTCGTTATAACGTAACAGGTTATATGGTATGACGTCATAACGTATTATTTTATATGGTATGGCGTTATAACGTTATATGGTATGACGTTATAACTTAACAGGTTATATGGGTTGATGTTATACCGTATTACGTTATATGGGATGACGTTATAACGTATTACGTTATATGGGATAACGTTATGACGTAATAGGTTATATGGTATGAGGTTATAACGTAGTATTTTAATGGGATGGGGTTATAACGTCATATGGTATGACGTTATAACTTAACAGGTTATATGGTATGAGTTTATACCGTATTACGTTATATGGGACGACGTTATAAAGTATTACGTTATATGGGATGACGTTATGACGTAATAGGTTATATGGTATGAGGTTATACCGTATTACGTTAGATGGGATGACGTTATAACGTATTACGTTATATGGGATAACGTTATAACGTACTACGTTATATGGGACGACATTATAACGTATTACGTTATATGGGATGACGTTATAACGTAATAGGTTATATGGTATGTCGTTATAACGTAATAGGTTATATGGTATGACGTCATAACGTATTATTTTATATGGTATGGCGTTATAACGTTATATGGTATGACGTTATAACTTAACAGGTTATATGGGTTGATGTTATACCGTATTACGTTATATGGGATGACGTTATAACGTATTACGTTATATGGGATAACGTTATGACGTAATAGGTTATATGGTATGAGGTTATAACGTAGTATTTTAATGGTATGGGGTTATAACGTTATATGGTATGACGTTATAACGTATTACGTTATATGGTATGACGTTATAACGTATTACGTTATATGGGACGACATTATACCGTATTACGGTAGATGGGATGACGTTATAACGTATTACGTTACATGGGATGACGTTATTACGTATTACGTTATATGGGACGACGTTATAACGTATTACGTTATATGGGACGACGTTATAACGTATTACGTTATATGGGATGACGTTATAACGTAATAGGTTATATGTTATGACGTTATAACGTAGTATTTTAATGGGATGGGGTTATAACGTCATATGGTATGACGTTATAACTTAACAGGTTATATGGTATGAGTTTATACCGTATTACGTTATATGGGACGACGTTATAAAGTGTTACGTTATATGGGATGACGTTATGACGTAATAGGTTATATGGTATGAGGTTATACCGTATTACGTTAGATGGGATGACGTTATAACGTATTACGTTATATGGGATAACGTTATAACGTACTACGTTATATGGGACGACATTATAACGTATTACGTTATATGGGATGACGTTATAACGTAATAGGTTATATGGTGTGACGTTATAACGTAGTATTTTAATGGTATGGCGTTATAACGTTATATGGTGTGACGTTATAACTTAACAGGTTATATGGTATGAGTTTATACCGTATTACGTTATATGGGACGACGTTATAAAGTATTACGTTATATGGGATGACGTTATGACGTAATAGGTTATATGGTATGACGTTATAACGTATTACGTTATACGGGATGACGTTATAACGTAATAGGTTATATGGTATGACGTTATAACGTAGTATTTTAATGGTATGGCGTTATAACGTTATATGGTATGACGTTATAACGTATTACGTTATATGGTATGACGTTATAACGCATTAAGTTATATGGGACGACATTATAACCTATTACGTTATATGGGATGACGTTATTACGTATTACGTTATATGGGACGACGTTATAACGTATTACGTTATATGGGACGACGTTATAAAGTATTACGTTATATGGGATGACGTTATAACGTAATAGATTATATGGTATGACGTTATAACGTAGTATTTTAATGGTATGGCGTTATAACTTTACATGGTATGATGTTATAACGTATTACGTTATATGGTATGACGTTATAACGTATTACGTTATATGGGACGACATTATATCGTATTACGTTATATGGGATGACGTTATTACGTATTACGTTATATGGGACGACGTTATAACGTATTACGTTATATGGAAAGACGTTATAACGTATTACGTTATACGGGATGACGTTATAACGTAATAGGTTATATGGTGTGACGTTATAACGTAGTATTTTAATGGTATGGCGTTATAACGTTATATGGTGTGACGTTATAACTTAACAGGTTATATGGTATGAGGTTATAACGTATTACGTTATATGGGATGACGTTATAACGTATTACGTTATATGGGATAACGTTATAACGTACCACGTTATATGGGACGACATTATAACGTATTACGTTATATGGGATGACGTTATAACGTAATAGGTTATATGGTATGACGTTATAACGTATTACGTTATACGGGATGACGTTATAACGTAATAGGTTATATGGTATGACGTTATAACGTAGTATTTTAATGGTATGGCGTTATAACGTTATATGGTATGACGTTATAACGTATTACGTTATATGGTATGACGTTATAACGCATTAAGTTATATGGGACGATATTATAACCTATTACGTTATATGGGATGACGTTATTACGTATTACGTTATATGGGACGACGTTATAACGTATTACGTTATATGGGACGACGTTATAAAGTATTCCGTTATATGGGATGACGTTATAACGTAATAGATTATATGGTATGACGTTATAACGTAGTATTTTAATGGTATGGCGTTATAACTTTACATGGTATGATGTTATAACGTATTACGTTATATGGTATGACGTTATAACGTATTACGTTATATGGGACGACATTATATCGTATTACGTTATATGGGATGACGTTATTACGTATTACGTTATATGGGACGACGTTATAACGTATTACGTTATATGGAAAGACGTTATAACGTATTACGTTATTCGGGATGACGTTATAACGTAATAGGTTATATGGTGAGACGTTATAACGTAGTATTTTAATGGTGTGGCGTTATAACGTTACATGGTATGACGTTATAACGTATTACGTTATATGGTATGACGTTATAACGTACTACGTTATATGGGACGACATTATAACGTATTACGTTATATGGGATGACGTTATAACGTAGTAGGTTATATGGTATGACGTTATAACGTATTACGTTATACGGGATGACGTTATAACGTAATAGGTTATATGGTATGACGTTATAACGTAGTATTTTAATGGTATGGCGTTATAACGTTATATGGTATGACGTTATAACGTATTACGTTATATGGTATGACGTTATAACGCATTAAGTTATATGGGACGATATTATAACCTATTACGTTATATGGGATGACGTTATTACGTATTACGTTATATGGGACGACGTTATAACGTATTACGTTATATGGGACGACGTTATAAAGTATTCCGTTATATGGGATGACGTTATAACGTAATAGATTATATGGTATGACGTTATAACGTAGTATTTTAATGGTATGGCGTTATAACTTTACATGGTATGATGTTATAACGTATTACGTTATATGGTATGACGTTATAACGTATTACGTTATATGGGACGACATTATATCGTATTACGTTATATGGGATGACGTTATTACGTATTACGTTATATGGGACGACGTTATAACGTATTACGTTATATGGAAAGACGTTATAACGTATTACGTTATTCGGGATGACGTTATAACGTAATAGGTTATATGGTGAGACGTTATAACGTAGTATTTTAATGGTGTGGCGTTATAACGTTACATGGTATGACGTTATAACGTATTACGTTATATGGTATGACGTTATAACGTATTACGTTATATGGGACGACATTATACCGTATTACGATGGATGGGATGACGTTATAACGTATTACGTTACATGGGATGACGTTATTACGTATTACGTTATATGGGACGACGTTATAGCGTATTACGTTATATGGGACGACGTTATAACGTATTACGTTATACGGGATGACGTTATAACGTAATAGGTTATATGGTTTGACGTTATAACGTAGTATTTTAATGGTATGGGGTTATAAAGTTATATGGTATGACGTTATAACGTATCACGTTATATGGTATGACGTTATAACGTATTACGTTATATGGGACGACATTATACCGTATTACGATAGATGGGATGACGTTATAACGTATTACGTTACATGGGATGACGTTATAACGTATTACGTTACATGGGATGACGTTATTACGTATTACGTTATATGAGACGACGTTATAACGTATTACGTTATATGGGACGCCGTTATAACGTATTACGTTATACGGGATGTCGTTATAACGTAACAGGTTATATGGTATGACGTCATAACGTATTATTTTATATGGTATGGCGTTATAACGTTATATGGTATGACGTTATAACTTAACAGGTTATATGGGTTGATGTTATACCGTATTACGTTATATGGGATGACGTTATAACGTATTACGTTATATGGGATAACGTTATGACGTAATAGGTTATATGGTATGAGGTTATAACGTAGTATTTTAATGGGATGGGGTTATAACGTCATATGGTATGACGTTATAACTTAACAGGTTATATGGTATGAGTTTATACCGTATTACGTTATATGGGACGACGTTATAAAGTATTACGTTATATGGGATGACGTTATGACGTAATAGGTTATATGGTATGAGGTTATACCGTATTACGTTAGATGGGATGACGTTATAACGTATTACGTTATATGGGATAACGTTATAACGTACTACGTTATATGGGACGACATTATAACGTATTACGTTATATGGGATGACGTTATAACGTAATAGGTTATATGGTATGTCGTTATAACGTAATAGGTTATATGGTATGACGTCATAACGTATTATTTTATATGGTATGGCGTTATAACGTTATATGGTATGACGTTATAACTTAACAGGTTATATGGGTTGATGTTATACCGTATTACGTTATATGGGATGACGTTATAACGTATTACGTTATATGGGATAACGTTATGACGTAATAGGTTATATGGTATGAGGTTATAACGTAGTATTTTAATGGTATGGGGTTATAACGTTATATGGTATGACGTTATAACGTATTACGTTATATGGTATGACGTTATAACGTATTACGTTATATGGGACGACATTATACCGTATTACGGTAGATGGGATGACGTTATAACGTATTACGTTACATGGGATGACGTTATTACGTATTACGTTATATGGGACGACGTTATAACGTATTACGTTATATGGGACGACGTTATAACGTATTACGTTATATGGGATGACGTTATAACGTAATAGGTTATATGTTATGACGTTATAACGTAGTATTTTAATGGGATGGGGTTATAACGTCATATGGTATGACGTTATAACTTAACAGGTTATATGGTATGAGTTTATACCGTATTACGTTATATGGGACGACGTTATAAAGTATTACGTTATATGGGATGACGTTATGACGTAATAGGTTATATGGTATGAGGTTATACCGTATTACGTTAGATGGGATGACGTTATAACGTATTACGTTATATGGGATAACGTTATAACGTACTACGTTATATGGGACGACATTATAACGTATTACGTTATATGGGATGACGTTATAACGTAATAGGTTATATGGTGTGACGTTATAACGTAGTATTTTAATGGTATGGCGTTATAACGTTATATGGTGTGACGTTATAACTTAACAGGTTATATGGTATGAGTTTATACCGTATTACGTTATATGGGACGACGTTATAAAGTATTACGTTATATGGGATGACGTTATGACGTAATAGGTTATATGGTATGACGTTATAACGTATTACGTTATACGGGATGACGTTATAACGTAATAGGTTATATGGTATGACGTTATAACGTAGTATTTTAATGGTATGGCGTTATAACGTTATATGGTATGACGTTATAACGTATTACGTTATATGGTATGACGTTATAACGCATTAAGTTATATGGGACGACATTATAACCTATTACGTTATATGGGATGACGTTATTACGTATTACGTTATATGGGACGACGTTATAACGTATTACGTTATATGGGACGACGTTATAAAGTATTACGTTATATGGGATGACGTTATAACGTAATAGATTATATGGTATGACGTTATAACGTAGTATTTTAATGGTATGGCGTTATAACTTTACATGGTATGATGTTATAACGTATTACGTTATATGGTATGACGTTATAACGTATTACGTTATATGGGACGACATTATATCGTATTACGTTATATGGGATGACGTTATTACGTATTACGTTATATGGGACGACGTTATAACGTATTACGTTATATGGAAAGACGTTATAACGTATTACGTTATACGGGATGACGTTATAACGTAATAGGTTATATGGTGTGACGTTATAACGTAGTATTTTAATGGTATGGCGTTATAACGTTATATGGTGTGACGTTATAACTTAACAGGTTATATGGTATGAGGTTATAACGTATTACGTTATATGGGATGACGTTATAACGTATTACGTTATATGGGATAACGTTATAACGTACCACGTTATATGGGACGACATTATAACGTATTACGTTATATGGGATGACGTTATAACGTAATAGGTTATATGGTATGACGTTATAACGTATTACGTTATACGGGATGACGTTATAACGTAATAGGTTATATGGTATGACGTTATAACGTAGTATTTTAATGGTATGGCGTTATAACGTTATATGGTATGACGTTATAACGTATTACGTTATATGGTATGACGTTATAACGCATTAAGTTATATGGGACGATATTATAACCTATTACGTTATATGGGATGACGTTATTACGTATTACGTTATATGGGACGACGTTATAACGTATTACGTTATATGGGACGACGTTATAAAGTATTCCGTTATATGGGATGACGTTATAACGTAATAGATTATATGGTATGACGTTATAACGTAGTATTTTAATGGTATGGCGTTATAACTTTACATGGTATGATGTTATAACGTATTACGTTATATGGTATGACGTTATAACGTATTACGTTATATGGGACGACATTATATCGTATTACGTTATATGGGATGACGTTATTACGTATTACGTTATATGGGACGACGTTATAACGTATTACGTTATATGGAAAGACGTTATAACGTATTACGTTATTCGGGATGACGTTATAACGTAATAGGTTATATGGTGAGACGTTATAACGTAGTATTTTAATGGTGTGGCGTTATAACGTTACATGGTATGACGTTATAACGTATTACGTTATATGGTATGACGTTATAACGTACTACGTTATATGGGACGACATTATAACGTATTACGTTATATGGGATGACGTTATAACGTAGTAGGTTATATGGTATGACGTTATAACGTATTACGTTATACGGGATGACGTTATAACGTAATAGGTTATATGGTATGACGTTATAACGTAGTATTTTAATGGTATGGCGTTATAACGTTATATGGTATGACGTTATAACGTATTACGTTATATGGTATGACGTTATAACGCATTAAGTTATATGGGACGATATTATAACCTATTACGTTATATGGGATGACGTTATTACGTATTACGTTATATGGGACGACGTTATAACGTATTACGTTATATGGGACGACGTTATAAAGTATTCCGTTATATGGGATGACGTTATAACGTAATAGATTATATGGTATGACGTTATAACGTAGTATTTTAATGGTATGGCGTTATAACTTTACATGGTATGATGTTATAACGTATTACGTTATATGGTATGACGTTATAACGTATTACGTTATATGGGACGACATTATATCGTATTACGTTATATGGGATGACGTTATTACGTATTACGTTATATGGGACGACGTTATAACGTATTACGTTATATGGAAAGACGTTATAACGTATTACGTTATTCGGGATGACGTTATAACGTAATAGGTTATATGGTGAGACGTTATAACGTAGTATTTTAATGGTGTGGCGTTATAACGTTACATGGTATGACGTTATAACGTATTACGTTATATGGTATGACGTTATAACGTATTACGTTATATGGGACGACATTATACCGTATTACGATGGATGGGATGACGTTATAACGTATTACGTTACATGGGATGACGTTATTACGTATTACGTTATATGGGACGACGTTATAGCGTATTACGTTATATGGGACGACGTTATAACGTATTACGTTATACGGGATGACGTTATAACGTAATAGGTTATATGGTTTGACGTTATAACGTAGTATTTTAATGGTATGGGGTTATAAAGTTATATGGTATGACGTTATAACGTATCACGTTATATGGTATGACGTTATAACGTATTACGTTATATGGGACGACATTATACCGTATTACGATAGATGGGATGACGTTATAACGTATTACGTTACATGGGATGACGTTATAACGTATTACGTTACATGGGATGACGTTATTACGTATTACGTTATATGAGACGACGTTATAACGTATTACGTTATATGGGACGCCGTTATAACGTATTACGTTATACGGGATGTCGTTATAACGTAATAGGTTATATGGTATGACGTCATAACGTATTATTTTATATGGTATGGCGTTATAACGTTATATGGTATGACGTTATAACTTAACAGGTTATATGGGTTGATGTTATACCGTATTACGTTATATGGGATGACGTTATAACGTATTACGTTATATGGGATAACGTTATAACGTACTACGTTATATGGGACGACATTATAACGTATTATGTTATATGGGATGACGTTATAATGTAATAGGTTATGTGGTATGACGTTATAACGTATTACGTTATATGGTATATCGTTATGCCGTATTAGGTTATATGGTATGACGTTATAACGTATTACGTTATATGGGACGTCGTTATAAAGTATTACGTTATATGGGATGACGTTATGACGTAATAGGTTATATGGTATGAGGTTATACCGTATTACGTTATAGGGGACGACGTTATAAAGTATTACGTTATATGGGATGACGTTATGACGTAATAGGTTATATGGTATGAGGTTATACCGTATTACGTTATATGGGACGACGTTATAAAGTATTACGTTATATGGGATGACGTTATGACGTAATAGGTTATATGGTATGAGGTTATACCGTATTACGTTAGATGGGATGACGTTATAATGTATTACGTTATATGGGACGACGTTATAACGTATTACGTTATACGGGATGACGTTATAATGTAATAGGTTATGTGGTATGACGTTATAACGTATTACGTTATATGGGACGACGTTATAAAGTATTACGTTATATGGGATGACGTTATGACGTAATAGGTTATATGGTATGAGGTTATACCGTATTACGTTATATGGGACGACGTTATAAAGTATTACGTTATATGGGATGACGTTATGACGTAATAGGTTATATGGTATGAGGTTATACCGTATTACGTTATATGGGACGACGTTATAACGTATTACGTTATATGGGATGACGATATGACGTAATAGGTTATATGGTATGAGGTTATACCGTATTACGTTAGATGGGATGACGTTATAATGTATTACGTTATATGGGACGACGTTATAACGTATTACGTTATACGGGATGACGTTATAACGTAATAGGTTATATGGTACGACGTTATAACGTAGTATTTTATATGGTATGGTGTTATAACGTTATATGGTATGTCGTTATAACGTATTACGTTATATGGTATGACGTTATAACGCATTACGTTATATGGGACTGCATTATAACGTATTACGTTATATGGGATGACGTTATTACGTATTACGTTATATGGGACGACGTTATAACGTATTACATTATATGGGTCGACGTTATAACGTATTACGTTATACTGGATGACGTTATAACGTAATAGGTTATATGGTATGACGTTATAAAGTAGTATTTTAATGGTATGGCGTTATAACGTTATATGGTATGACGTTATAACGTATTACGTTATATGGTATGACGCTATAACGTATTACGTTATGTGGGACGACATTATAACATATTACGTTATATGGGATGACGTTACTACGTATTACGTTATATGGGACGACGTTATAACGTATTACGTTATATGGGACGACGTTATAAAGTATTACGTTATATGGGATGACGTTATGACGTAATAGGTTATATGGTATGAGGTTATACCGTATTACGTTAGATGGTATGACGTTATAACGTATTACGTTATATGGTATGACGCTATAACGTATTACGTTATATGGGACGACATTATAACATATTACGTTATATGGGATGACGTTACTACGTATTACGTTATATGGGACGACGTTATAACGTATTACGTAATATGGGACGACGTTATAACGTATTACGTTATACGGGATGACGTTATAACGTAATAGGTTATATGGTACGACGTTATAACGTAGTATTTTATATGGTATGGCGTTATAACGTCATATGGTATGACGTTATAACTTAACAGGTTATATGGTATGAGGTTATACCGTATTACGTTATATGGGACGACGTTAGAAAGTATTACGTTATATGGGATGACGTTATGACGTAATAGGTTATATGGTATGAGGTTATACCGTATTACGTTAGATGGGATGACGTTATAACGTATTACGTTATATGGGACGACGTTATAACGTATTACGTTATATGGGACGACGTTATAACGTATTACGTTATACGGGATGACGTTATAACGTAATAGGTTATATGGGACGACGTTATAAAGTATTACGTTATATGGGATAACGTTATAACGTATTACGATAGATGGGACGACGTTATAAAGTATTACGTTATATGGGATGACGTTATGACGTAATAGGTTATATGGTATGAGGTTATACCGTATTACGTTAGATGGGATGACGTTATAACGTATTACGTTATATGGGACGACGTTATAACGTATTACGTTATATGGGATGACGTTATGACGTAATAGGTTATATGGTATGACGTTATAACGTAGTATTTTAATGGTATGGCGTTATAACGTTATATGGTATGACGTATAACGTATTACGTTATATGGTATGACGTTATAACGCATTCCGTTATATGGGACGACATTATAACGTATTACGTTATATGGGATGACGTTATTACGTATTACGTTATATGGGACGACGTTATAACGTATTACGTTATATGGGACGACGTTATAACGTATTACGTTATACGGGATTACGTTATAACGTAATAGGTTATATGGTATGACGTTATATCGTAGTATTTTAATGGTATGGCGTTATAACGTTATATGGTATGACGTTATAACGTATTACGTTATATGGGACGACGTTATAACCTATTACGTTATATGGGACGACGTTATAAAGCATTACGTTATATGGGATAACGTTATAACGTATTACGATAGATGGGACGACGTTATAAAGTATTACGTTATATGTGATGACGTTATGACGTAATAGGTTATATGGTATGAGGTTATACCGTATTACGTTAGATGGGATGACGTTATAACGTATTACGTTACATGGGATGACGTTATTACGTATTACGTTATATGGGACGACGTTATAACGTATTACGTTATATGGGACGACGTTGTAACGTATTACGTTATACGGGATTACGTAATAACGTAATAGGTTATATGGTATGACGTTATAACGTAGTATTTTAATGGTATGGCGTTATAACGTTATATGGTAATCGTTATAACTTAACAGGTTATATGGGTTGATGTTATACCGTATTACGTTATATGGGATGACGTTATAACGTATTACGTTACATGGGATGACGTTATTACGTATTACGTTATATGGGACGACATTATACCATATTACGTTAGATGGGATGACGTTATAACGTATTACGTTATATGCTAAAACGTTATAACGTATTACGTTATATGTTATGACGTTATAACATATTACGTTATATGGGATGACGTTATTACGTATTACGTTATATGGGACGACGTTATAACGTATTACGTTATATGGGACGCCGTTATAACGTATTACGTTATACGGGATGACGTTATAACGTAATAGGTTATATGGTATGACGTTATAACGTATTATTTTATATGGTATGGCGTTATAACGTTATATGGTATGACGTTATAACTTAACAGGTTATATGGGTTGATGTTATACCGTATTACGTTATATGGGATAACGTTATAACGTACTACGTTATATGGGACGACATTATAACGTATTATGTTATATGGGATGACGTTATAATGTAATAGGTTATATGGTATGACGTTATAACGTATTACGTTATATGGTATATCGTTATGCCGTATTAGGTTATATGGTATGACGTTATAACGTATTACGTTATATGGGACGACGTTATAAAGTATTACGTTATATGGGATGACGTTATGACGTAATAGGTTATATGGTATGAGGTTATACCGTATTACGTTATATGGGACGACGTTATAAAGTATTACGTTATATGGGATGACGTTATGACGTAATAGGTTATATGGTATGAGGTTATACCGTATTACGTTATATGGGACGACGTTATAAAGTATTACGTTATATGGGATGACGATATGACGTAATAGGTTATATGGTATGAGGTTATACCGTATTACGTTAGATGGGATGACGTTATAATATATTACGTTATATGGGACGACGTTATAACGTATTACGTTATACGGGATGACGTTATAACGTAATAGGTTATATGGTATGACGTTATAAAGTAGTATTTTAATGGTATGGCGTTATAACGTTATATGGTATGACGTTATAACGTATTACGTTATATGGTATGACGCTATAACGTATTACGTTATATGGGACGACATTATAACATATTACGTTATATGGGATGACGTTACTACGTATTACGTTATATGGGACGACGTTATAACGTATTACGTTATATGGGACGACGTTATAAAGTATTACGTTATATGGGATGACGTTATGACGTAATAGGTTATATGGTATGAGGTTATACCGTATTACGTTAGATGGTATGACGTTATAACGTATTACGTTATATGGTATGACGCTATAACGTATTACGTTATATGGGACGACATTATAACATATTACGTTATATGGGATGACGTTACTACGTATTACGTTATATGGGACGACGTTATAACGTATTACGTTATATGGGACGACGTTATAAAGTATTACGTTATACGGGATGACGTTATAACGTAATAGGTTATATGGTACGACGTTATAACGTAGTATTTTATATGGTATGGCGTTATAACGTCATATGGTATGACGTTATAACTTAACAGGTTATATGGTATGAGGTTATACCGTATTACGTTATATGGGACGACGTTAGAAAGTATTACGTTATATGGGATGACGTTATGACGTAATAGGTTATATGGTATGAGGTTATACCGTATTACGTTAGATGGGATGACGTTATAACGTATTACGTTATATGGGACGACGTTATAACGTATTACGTTATATGGGACGACGTTATAACGTATTACGTTATACGGGATGACGTTATAACGTATTACGTTACATGGGATGACGTTATTACGTATTACGTTATATGGGACGACGTTATAACCTATTACGTTATATGGGACGACGTTATAAAGCATTACGTTATATGGGATAACGTTATAACGTATTACGATAGATGGTACGACGTTATAAAGTATTACGTTATATGTGATGACGTTATGACGTAATAGGTTATATGGTATGAGGTTATACCGTATTACGTTAGATGGGATGACGTTATAACGTATTACGTTACATGGGATGACGTTATTACGTATTACTTTATATGGGACGACGTTATAACGTATTACGTTATATGGGACGACGTTATAACGTATTACGTTATACGGGATGACGTTATGACGTAATAGGTTATATGGTATGACGTTGTAACGTAGTATTTTAATGGTATGGCGCTATAACGTTATATGGTATGACGTTATAACGTATTACGTTATATGGGACGACATTATACCATATTACGTTAGATGGGATGACGTTATAACGTATTACGTTATATACTAAAACGTTATAACGTATTACGTTATATGTTATGACGTTATAACATATTACGTTATATGGGTTGACGTTATTACGTATTACGTTATATGGGACGACGTTATAACGTATTACGTTATATGGGACGACGTTATAAAGTATTACGTTATATGGGATAACGTTATAACGTATTACGATAGATGGGACGACGTTATAACGTGTTACGTTATACGGGATGACGTTATAACGTATTACGTTATAAGGGATGACGTTATAACGTATTACGTTATATGGTATGACGTTATATCGTTTTACGATATATCGGACGACGCTTTAACGTATTATGTTATATGGGATGTCGTTATAAAGCATTACGTTATACGGGATGACGTTATAACGTAATTGGTTATATGGTATGACGTTATAACGTAGTATTTTATATGGTATGGCGTTATAACGTCATATGGTATGACGTTATAACTTAACAGGTTATATGGTATGAGGTTATACCGTATTACGTTATATGGGACGACGTTAGAAAGTATTACGTTATATGGGATGACGTTATGACGTAATAGGTTATATGGTATGAGGTTATACCGTATTACGTCAGATGGGATGACGTTATAACGTATTACGTTACATGGGATGACGTTATAACGCATTCCGTTATATGGGACGACGTTATAACGTATTACGTTATATGGGACGACGTTATAACGTATTACGTTATACGGGACGACGTTATAACGTAATAGGTTATATGGGACGATGTTATAACGTATTACGTTATACGGGATTACGTTATAACGTAATAGGTTATATGGTATGACGTTATAACGTAGTATTTTAATGGTATGGCGTTATAACGTTATATGGTAATCGTTATAACGTATTACGTTATATGGGACGACATTATACCATATTACGTTAGATGGGATGACGTTATAACGTATTACGTTATATGCTAAAACGTTATAACGTATTACGTTATATGTTATGACGTTATAACATATTACGTTATATGGGATGACGTTATTACGTATTACGTTATATGGGACGACGTTATAATGTATTACGTTATATGGGACGACGTTATAAAGTATTACGTTATATGGGATAACGTTATAACGTATTACGTTATATGGGACGACGTTATAACGTATTACGTTACATGGGATGACGTTATTACGTATTACGTTATATGGGACGACGTTATAACCTATTACGTTATATGGGACGACGTTATAAAGCATTACGTTATATGGGATAACGTTATAACGTATTACGATAGATGGTACGACGTTATAAAGTATTACGTTATATGTGATGACGTTATGACGTAATAGGTTATATGGTATGAGGTTATACCGTATTACGTTAGATGGGATGACGTTATAACGTATTACGTTACATGGGATGACGTTATTACGTATTACTTTATATGGGACGACGTTATAACGTATTACGTTATATGGGACGACGTTATAACGTATTACGTTATACGGGATGACGTTATGACGTAATAGGTTATATGGTATGACGTTATAACGTAGTATTTTAATGGTATGGCGCTATAACGTTATATGGTATGACGTTATAACGTATTACGTTATATGGGACGACATTATACCATATTACGTTAGATGGGATGACGTTATAACGTATTACGTTATATACTAAAACGTTATAACGTATTACGTTATATGTTATGACGTTATAACATATTACGTTATATGGGATGACGTTATTACGTATTACGTTATATGGGACGACGTTATAACGTATTACGTTATATGGGACGACGTTAGAAAGTATTACGTTATATGGGATGACGTTATGACGTAATAGGTTATATGGTATGAGGTTATACCGTATTACGTCAGATGGGATAACGTTATAACGTATTACGTTACATGGGATGACGTTATAACGCATTCCGTTATATGGGACGACGTTATAACGTATTACGTTATACGGGACGACGTTATAACGTAATAGGTTATATGGGACGATGTTATAACGTATTACGTTATACGGGATTACGTTATAACGTAATAGGTTATATGGTATGACGTTATAACGTAGTATTTTAATGGTATGGCGTTATAACGTTATATGGTAATCGTTATAACGTATTACGTTATATGGGACGACATTATACCATATTACGTTAGATGGGATGACGTTATAACGTATTACGTTATATGCTAAAACGTTATAACGTATTACGTTATATGTTATGACGTTATAACATATTACGTTATATGGGATGACGTTATTACGTATTACGTTATATGGGACGACGTTATAACGTATTACGTTATATGGGACGACGTTATAAAGTATTACGTTATATGGGATAACGTTATAACGTATTACGATAGATGGGACGACGTTATAACGTGTTACGTTATACGGGGTGACGTTATAACGTAATAGGTTATATGGTATGACGTTATAACGTAGTATTTTATATGGTATGGCGTTAAAACGTTATATGGTATGACGTTATAACGTAATAGGTGATATGGTATGAGGTTGTACCGTATTACGTTATATGGGATGACGTTATAACGTATTACGTTATATGGGATAACGTTATAACGTATTGCGTTATATGGGACGACATTATAACGTATTACGTTATATGGGATGACGTTATAACGTAATAGGTTATATGGTATGACGTTATAACGTATTACGTTATATGGTATATCGTTATGCCGTTTTAGGTTATATGGTATGACGTTATAACGTATTACGTTATATGGTATGACGTTATAAAGTAATATTTTATATGGTATGGCGTTATAACGTTACATGGGATGACGTTATAACGTAATAGGTTATGTGGTATGACGTTATGCCGTATTACGTTATATGGTATGACGTTATAACGTTATAACGTAATACGTTATATGGTATGACGTTATATCGTTTTACGATATATCGGACGACGTTATAACGTATTATGTTATATGGGATGTCGTTATAACGTATTACGTTATAAGGGATGACGTTAAAACGTATTACGTTATATGGTATGACGTTATAACGTTTTAAGATATATGGGACGACGTTATAACGTATTAGGTTATATGGTATAACGTTATATGTTATAACGTAATAACGCAATACGTTATATGGAATGACGTTATAACGTATTACGCTATATCGTATGACGTTATAACGTATTACGTTATATGGGATGAAGTTATAACGTTCTAGGTTATATGGTATGAGGTTATACCGTATTACGTTAGATGGGATGACGTTATAACGTATTACGTTATATGGGATGACGTTATAACGTAATAGGTTATATGGTATGACGTTATAACGTATTACGTAATATGGTATATCGTTATGCCGTATTAGGTTATATGGTATGACGTTATAACGTATTACGTTATATGGTATGACGTTATAACGTAATATTTTATACGGTATGGCGTTGTAACGTTACATGGTATGACATTATAACGTAATAGGTTATATGGTATGACGTTATACCCTATTAAGTTATATGGGATGACGTTATAACGTAATAGGTTATATGGTATAAGGTTATACCGTGTTACGTTATATGGGATGACGTTATAACGTAATAGGTTATATGGTATGACGACATAACGTAATACTTTATATGGTATGGCGTTATGACGTTATATGGTATGACGTTATAACGTAATAGGTTATATGGTATGAGGTTATACCGTATTACGTTAGATGGGATGACGTTATTACGTATTACGTTATATGGGACGACGTTATAACGTATTACGTTATATGGAACGACGTTATAACGTATTACGTTATACGGGATGACGTTATAACGTAATATTTTATATGGTATGGCGTTGTAACGTTACATGGTATGACGTTATAACGTAATAGGTTATATGGTATGACGTTATACCCTATTAAGTTATATGGGATGACGTTATAACGTAATAGGTTATATGGTATAACGTTATAACGTATTGCGTCATATGGTATGACGTTATAATGTATTACGTTATATGGGATCACGTTATAACGTAATAGGTTATATGGTATGACGATATAACGTAATACTTTATATGGTATGGCGTTATGACGTTATATGGTATGACGTTATAACGTAATACGTGATATGGTATGAGGTTATACCGTATTACGCTATATGGTATGACGTTATAACGTAGTATTTTATATGGTGTGGCGTAATAACGTTATATGGTATGACGTTATAACGTAATAGGTGATATGGTATGAGGTTATACCGTATTACGTTAGATGGGATGACGTTATAACGTATTACGTTATACGGGATGACGTTATAACGTAATAGGTGATATGGTATAAGGTTATACCGTATTACGTTATATGGTATGGCGTTATAACGTAATGGGTTATATGGTATGAGGTTATACCGTATTACGTTATATGGGATGACGTTATAACGTATTACGTTATATGGGATGACGTTATAAAGTATTACGTTATATGGGATGACGTTATGACGTAATAGGTTATATGGTATGAGGTTATACCGTATTACGTTAGATGGGATGACGTTATAACGTAATAGGTTATATGGTATGAGGTTATACCGCATTACGTTAAATGGGATGACGTTATTACGTATTACGTTATATGGGCGACGTTATAACGTATTACGTTATATGGGACGACGTTATAACGTATTACGTTATACGGGATGACGTTATAACGTAATAGGTTATATGGTATGACGTTATAACGTATTACGTTATATGGTATGACGTTATAACGTAATATTTTATATGGTATGGCGTTGTAACGTTACATGGTATGACGTTATAACGTAATAGGTTATATGGTATGACGTTATACCCTATTAAGTTATATGGGATGACGTTATAACGTAATAGGTTATATGGTATGAGGTTATACTGTATTACGTTATATGGGATGACGTTATAACGTATTACGTTATATGGGACGACGTTATAACGTATTACGTTATATCGGACGACGTTATAAAGTAGTACGTTACATGGGATGACGTTATGACGTAATAGGTTATATGGTATGAGGTTATACCGTATTACGTTATATGGGATAACGTTATAACGTATTACGATAGATGGGACGACGTTATAACGTGTTACGTTATACGGGATGACGTTATAACGTAATAGGTTATACGGTATGACGTTATAACGTAGTATTTTATATGGTATGGCGTTATAACGTTATATGGTATGACGTTATAACGTAATAGGTGATATGGTATGAGGTTATACCGTATTACGTTATATGGTATGACGTTAAAACGTAGTATTTTATATGGTGTGGCGTTATAACGTTATATGGTATGACGTTATAACGTAATAGGTGATATGGTATGAGGTTATACCGTATTACGTTATATGGGATGACGTTATAACGTATTACGTTATACGGGATGACGTTATAACGTAATAGGTTATATGGTATGACGTTATAACGTAGTATTTCATATGGTATGGCGTTATTACGTTATATGGTATGGCGTTATAACGTAATGGGTTATATGGTATGAGGTTATACCGTATTACGTTAGATGGGATGACGTTATAACGTAATAGGTTATATGGTATGAGGTTATACCGTATTACGTTAAATGGGATGACGTTATTACGTATTACGTTATATGGGCGACGTTATAACGTATTACGTTATATGGGACGACGTTATAACGTATTACGTTATACGGGATGACGTTATAACGTAATAGGTTATATGGTATGACGTTATAACGTATTACGTTATATGGTATGACGTTATAACGTAATATTTTATATGGTATGGCGTTGTAACGTTACATGGTATGACGTTATAACGTAATAGGTTATATCGTATGACGTTATACCCTATTAAGTTATATGGGATGACGTTATAACGTAATAGGTTATATGGTATAACGTTATAACGTATTGCGTCATATGGTATGACGTTATAATGTATTACGTTATATGGGATCACGTTATAACGTAATAGGTTATATGGTATGACGATATAACGTAATACTTTATATGGTATGGCGTTATGACGTTATATGGTATGACGTTATAACGTAATAGGTGATATGGTATGTGGTTATACCGTATTACGTTATATGGTATGACGTTATAACGTAGTATTTTATATGGTGTGGCGTTATAACGTTATATGGTATGACGTTATAACGTAATAGGTGATATGGTATGAGGTTATACCGTATTACGTTATATGGGATGACGTTATAACGTATTACGTTATACGGGATGACGTTATAACGTAATAGGTTATATGGTATGGCGTTATAACGTAATGGGTTATATGGTATGAGGTTATACCGTATTACGTTATATGGGATGACGTTATAACGTATTACGTTATATGGGATGACGTTATAAAGTATTACGTTATATGGGATGACGTTATGACGTAATAGGTTATATGGTATGAGGTTATACCGTATTACGTTAGATGGGATGACGTTATAACGTAATAGGTTATATGGTATGAGGTTATACCGTATTACGTTAAATGGGATGACGTTATTACGTATTACGTTATATGGGCGACGTTATAACGTATTACGTTATATGGGACGACGTTATAACGTATTACGTTATACGGGATGACGTTATAACGTAATAGGTTATATGGTATGACGTTATAACGTATTACGTTATATGGTATGACGTTATAACGTAATATTTTATATGGTATGGCGTTGTAACGTTACATGGTATGACGTTATAACGTAATAGGTTATATCGTATGACGTTATACCCTATTAAGTTATATGGGATGACGTTATAACGTAATAGGTTATATGGTATAACGTTATAACGTATTGCGTCATATGGTATGACGTTATAATGTATTACGTTATATGGGATCACGTTATAACGTAATAGGTTATATGGTATGACGATATAACGTAATACTTTATATGGTATGGCGTTATGACGTTATATGGTATGACGTTATAACGTAATAGGTGATATGGTATGAGGTTATACCGTATTACGTTATATGGTATGACGTTATAACGTAGTATTTTATATGGTGTGGCGTTATAACGTTATATGGTATGACGTTATAACGTAATAGGTGATATGGTATGAGGTTATACCGTATTACGTTATATGGGATGACGTTATAACGTATTACGTTATACGGGATGACGTTATAACGTAATAGGTTATATGGTATGACGTTATAACGTAGTATTTCATATGGTATGGCGTTATTACGTTATATGGTATGGCGTTATAACGTAATGGGTTATATGGTATGAGGTTATACCGTATTACGTTATATGGGATGACGTTATAACGTATTACGTTATATGGGATGACGTTATAAAGTATTACGTTATATGGGATGACGTTATGACGTAATAGGTTATATGGTATGAGGTTATACCGTATTACGTTAGATGGGATGACGTTATAACGTAATAGGTTATATGGTATGAGGTTATACCGTATTACGTTAAATGGGATGACGTTATTACGTATTACGTTATATGGGCGACGTTATAACGTATTACGTTATATGGGACGACGTTATAACGTATTACGTTATACGGGATGACGTTATAACGTAATAGGTTATATGGTATGACGTTATAACGTATTACGTTATATGGTATGACGTTATAACGTAATATTTTATATGGTATGGCGTTGTAACGTTACATGGTATGACGTTATAACGTAATAGGTTATATGGTATGACGTTATACCCTATTAAGTTATATGGGATGACGTTATAACGTAATAGGTTATATGGTATGAGGTTATACTGTATTACGTTATATGGGATGACGTTATAACGTATTACGTTATATGGTATACCGTTATAACGTATTAGGTTATATGGTATAACGTTATAACGTATTGCGTCATATGGTACGACGTTATAATGTATTACGTTATATGGGACCACGTTATAACGTAATAGGTTATATGGTATGACGATATAACGTAATACTTTATATGGTATGGCGTTATGACGTTATATGGTATGACGTTATAACGTAATAGGTTATATGGGATGAGGTTATACCGTATTATGTTATATGGTATGACGTTATAAAGTAATATTTTATATGGTATGGCGATATGACGTTACATGGTATGACGTTATAACGTAATAGGTTATATGGTATGACGTTATAACGTATTAGGTTATATGTTATGAGGTTATACCGTATTACGTTTGATGGGATGACGTTATAACGTATTACGTTATATGGGATGACGTTATAAAGTATTACGTTGCATGGGATGACGTTATGACGTAATAGGTTATATGGTATGAGGTTATACCGTATTACGTTAGATGGGATGACGTTATAACGTATTACGTTATACGGGATGACGTTATAACGTAATAGGTTATATGGTATGACGTTATAACGTAGTATTTCATATGGTATGGCGTTATTACGTTATATGGTATGGCGTTATAACGTAATGGGTTATATGGTATGAGGTTATACCGTATTACGTTATATGGGATGACGTTATAACGTATTACGTTACATGGGATGACGTTATTACGTATTACGTTATATGGGACGACGTTATAACGTATTACGTTATATGGGACGACGTTATAACGTATTACGTTATACGGGATGACGTTATAACGTAATAGGTTATATGGGACGACGTTATAAAGTATTACGTTATATGGGATGACGTTGTGACGTAATAGGTTATATGGTATGACGTTGTAACGTAGTATTTTAATGGTATGGCGTTATAACGTTATATGGTATGACGTATAACGTATTACGTTATATGGTATGACGTTATAACGCATTCCGTTATATGGGACGACATTATAACGTATTACGGTATATGGGATTACGTTATTACGTATTACGTTATATGGGACGACGTTATAACGTATTACGTTATATGGGACGACGTTATAACGTATTACGTTATACGGGATTACGTTATAACGTATTACGTTATATGGGACGACGTTATAACGTATTACGTTATACGGGATTACGTTATAACGTAATAGGTTATATGGTATGACGTTATAACGTAGTATTTTAATGGTATGGCGTTATAACGTTATATGGTATGACGTTATAACGTATTACGTTATATGGGACGACATTATACCATATTACGTTAGATGGGATGACGTTATAACGTATTACGTTATATGCTAAAACGTTATAACGTATCACGTTATATGTTATGACGTTATAACATATTACGTTATATGGGATGACGTTATTACGTATTACGTTATATGGGACGACGTTATAACGTATTACGTTATATGGGACGACGTTATAAAGTATTACGTTATATGGGATAACGTTATAACGTATTACGATAGATGGGACGACGTTATAACCTGTTACGTTATACGGGATGACGTTATAACGTAATAGGTTATATGGTATGACGTTATAACGTAGTATTTTATATGGTATGGCGTTAAAACGTTATATGGTATGACGTTATAACGTAATAGGTGATATGGTATGAGGTTATACCGTATTACGTTATATGGGACGACGTTATAACGTATTACGTTATATGGGACGACGTTATAAAGTATTACGTTATATGGGATAACGTTATAACGTATTACGATAGATGGGACGACGTTATAACGTATTACGTTATATGGGACGACATTATAACGTATTACGTTATATGGGATGACGTTATGACGTAATAGGTTATATGGTATGACGTTATAACGTATTACGTTATATGGTATATCGTTACGCCGTTTTAGGTTATATGGTATGACGTTATAACGTATTACGTTATATGGTATGACGTTATAAAGTAATATTTTATATGGTATGGCGTTATAACGTTACATGGGATGACGTTATAACGTAATAGGTTATGTGGTATGACGTTATGCCGTATTACGTTATATGGTATGACGTTATAACGTTATAACGTAATACGTTATATGGTATGACGTTATATCGTTCTACGATATATCGGACGACGTTATAACGTATTATGTTATATGGGATGTCGTTATAACGTATTACGTTATAAGGGATGACGTTATAACGTATTACGTTATATGGGACGACGTTATAACGTATTACGTTATATGGGATGACGTTGTTATGTATTACGTTATATGGGACGACGTTATAACGTATTACGTTATATGGGACGACGTTATAACGTATTACGTTATACGGGATGACGTTATAACGTAATAAGTTATATGGTATGACGTTATAACGTAGTATTTTATATGGTATGGCGTTGTAACGTTACATGGTATGACGTTATAACGTAATAGGTTATATGGTATGACGTTATACCCTATTAAGTTATATGGGATGACGTTATAACGTAATAGGTTATATGGTATAACGTTATAACGTATTGCGTCATATGGTATGACGTTATAATGTATTACGTTATATGGGATCACGTTATAACGTAATAGGTTATATGTTATGACGATATAACGTAATACTTTATATGGTATGGCGTTATGACGTTATATGGTATGACGTTATAACGTAATACGTGATATGGTATGAGGTTATACCGTATTACGTTATATGGTATGACGTTATAACGTAGTATTTTATATGGTGTGGCGTAATAACGTTATATGGTATGACGTTATAACGTAATAGGTGATATGGTATGAGGTTATACCGTATTACGTTAGATGGGATGACGTTATAACGTATTACGTTATACGGGATGACGTTATAACGTAATAGGTGATATGGTATAAGGTTATACCGTATTACGTTATATGGTATGGCGTTATAACGTAATGGGTTATATGGTATGAGGTTATACCGTATTACGTTATATGGGATGACGTTATAACGTATTACGTTATATGGGATGACGTTATAAAGTATTACGTTATATGGGATGACGTTATGACGTAATAGGTTATATGGTATGAGGTTATACCGTATTACGTTAGATGGGATGACGTTATAACGTAATAGGTTATATGGTATGAGGTTATACCGCATTACGTTAAATGGGATGACGTTATTACGTATTACGTTATATGGGCGACGTTATAACGTATTACGTTATATGGGACGACGTTATAACGTATTACGTTATACGGGATGACGTTATAACGTAATAGGTTATATGGTATGACGTTATAACGTATTACGTTATATGGTATGACGTTATAACGTAATATTTTATATGGTATGGCGTTGTAACGTTACATGGTATGACGTTATAACGTAATAGGTTATATGGTATGACGTTATACCCTATTAAGTTATATGGGATGACGTTATAACGTAATAGGTTATATGGTATGAGGTTATACTGTATTACGTTATATGGGATGACGTTATAACGTATTACGTTATATGGGACGACGTTATAACGTATTACGTTATATCGGACGACGTTATAAAGTAGTACGTTACATGGGATGACGTTATGACGTAATAGGTTATATGGTATGAGGTTATACCGTATTACGTTATATGGGATAACGTTATAACGTATTACGATAGATGGGACGACGTTATAACGTGTTACGTTATACGGGATGACATTATAACGTAATAGGTTATACGGTATGACGTTATAACGTAGTATTTTATATGGTATGGCGTTATAACGTTATATGGTATGACGTTATAACGTAATAGGTGATATGGTATGAGGTTATACCGTATTACGTTATATGGTATGACGTTAAAACGTAGTATTTTATATGGTGTGGCGTTATAACGTTATATGGTATGACGTTATAACGTAATAGGTGATATGGTATGAGGTTATACCGTATTACGTTATATGGGATGACGTTATAACGTATTACGTTATACGGGATGACGTTATAACGTAATAGGTTATATGGTATGACGTTATAACGTAGTATTTCATATGGTATGGCGTTATTACGTTATATGGTATGGCGTTATAACGTAATGGGTTATATGGTATGAGGTTATACCGTATTACGTTATATGGGATGACGTTATAACGTATTACGTTATATGGGATGACGTTATAAAGTATTACGTTATATGGGATGACGTTATGACGTAATAGGTTATATGGTATGAGGTTATACCGTATTACGTTACATGGGATGACGTTATAACGTAATAGGTTATATGGTATGAGGTTATACCGTATTACGTTAAATGGGATGACATTATTACGTATTACGTTATATGGGCGACGTTATAACGTATTACGTTATATGGGACGACGTTATAACGTATTACGTTATACGGGATGACGTTATAACGTAATAGGTTATATGGTATGACGTTATAACGTATTACGTTATATGGTATGACGTTATAACGTAATATTTTATATGGTATGGCGTTGTAACGTTACATGGTATGACGTTATAACGTAATAGGTTATATCGTATGACGTTATACCCTATTAAGTTATATGGGATGACGTTATAACGTAATAGGTTATATGGTATAACGTTATAACGTATTGCGTCATATGGTATGACGTTATAATGTATTACGTTATATGGGATCACGTTATAACGTAATAGGTTATATGGTATGACGATATAACGTAATACTTTACATGGTATGGCGTTATGACGTTATATGGTATGACGTTATAACGTAATAGGTGATATGGTATGTGGTTATACCGTATTACGTTATATGGTATGACGTTATAACGTAGTATTTTATATGGTGTGGCGTTATAACGTTATATGGTATGACGTTATAACGTAATAGGTGATATGGTATGAGGTTATACCGTATTACGTTATATGGGATGACGTTATAACGTATTACGTTATACGGGATGACGTTATAACGTAATAGGTTATATGGTATGGCGTTATAACGTAATGGGTTATATGGTATGAGGTTATACCGTATTACGTTATATGGGATGACGTTATAACGTATTACGTTATATGGGATGACGTTATAAAGTATTACGTTATATGGGATGACGTTATGACGTAATAGGTTATATGGTATGAGGTTATACCGTATTACGTTAGATGGGATGACGTTATAACGTAATAGGTTATATGGTATGAGGTTATACCGTATTACGTTAAATGGGATGACGTTATTACGTATTACGTTATATGGGCGACGTTATAACGTATTACGTTATATGGGACGACGTTATAACGTATTACGTTATACGGGATGACGTTATAACGTAATAGGTTATATGGTATGACGTTATAACGTATTACGTTATATGGTATGACGTTATAACGCATTAAGTTATATGGGACGATATTATAACCTATTACGTTATATGGGATGACGTTATTACGTATTACGTTATATGGGACGACGTTATAACGTATTACGTTATATGGGACGACGTTATAAAGTATTCCGTTATATGGGATGACGTTATAACGTAGTATTTTATATGGTGTGGCGTTATAACGTTATATGGTATGACGTTATAACGTAATAGGTGATATGGTATGAGGTTATACCGTATTACGTTATATGGGATGACGTTATAACGTATTACGTTATACGGGATGACGTTATAACGTAATAGGTTATATGGTATGGCGTTATAACGTAATGGGTTATATAGTATGAGGTTATACCGTATTACGTTATATGGGATGACGTTATAACGTATTACGTTATATGGGATGACGTTATAAAGTATTACGTTATATGGGATGACGTTATGACGTAATAGGTTATATGGTATGAGGTTATACCGTATTACGTTAGATGGGATGACGTTATAACGTAATAGGTTATATGGTATGAGGTTATACCGTATTACGTTAAATGGGATGACGTTATTACGTATTACGTTATATGGGCGACGTTATAACGTATTACGTTATATGGGACGACGTTATAACGTATTACGTTATACGGGATGACGTTATAACGTAATAGGTTATATGGTATGACGTTATAACGTATTACGTTATATGGTATGACGTTATAACGTAATATTTTATATGGTATGGCGTTGTAACGTTACATGGTATGACGTTATAACGTAATAGGTTATATCGTATGACGTTATACCCTATTAAGCTATATGGGATGACGTTATAACGTAATAGGTTATATGGTATAACGTTATAACGTATTGCGTCATATGGTATGACGTTATAATGTATTACGTTATATGGGATCACGTTATAACGTAATAGGTTATATGGTATGACGATATAACGTAATACTTTATATGGTATGGCGTTATGACGTTATATGGTATGACGTTATAACGTAATAGGTGATATGGTATGAGGTTATACCGTATTACGTTATATGGTATGACGTTATAACGTAGTATTTTATATGGTGTGGCGTTATAACGTTATATGGTATGACGTTATAACGTAATAGGTGATATGGTATGAGGTTATACCGTATTACGTTATATGGGGTGACGTTATAACGTATTACGTTATACGGGATGACGTTATAACGTAATAGGTTATATGGTATGACGTTATAACGTAGTATTTCATATGGTATGGCGTTATTACGTTATATGGTATGGCGTTATAACGTAATGGGTTATATGGTATGAGGTTATACCGTATTACGTTATATGGGATGACGTTATAACGTATTACGTTATATGGGATGACGTTATAAAGTATTACGTTATATGGGATGACGTTATGACGTAATAGGTTATATGGTATGAGGTTATACCGTATTACGTTAGATGGGATGACGTTATAACGTAATAGGTTATATGGTATGAGGTTATACCGTATTACGTTAAATGGGATGACGTTATTACGTATTACGTTATATGGGCGACGTTATAACGTATTACGTTATATGGGACGACGTTATAACGTATTACGTTATACGGGATGACGTTATAACGTAATAGGTTATATGGTATGACGTTATAACGTATTACGTTATATGGTATGACGTTATAACGTAATATTTTATATGGTATGGCGTTGTAACGTTACATGGTATGACGTTATAACGTAATAGGTTATATGGTATGACGTTATACCCTATTAAGTTATATGGGATGACGTTATAACGTAATAGGTTATATGGTATGAGGTTATACTGTATTACGTTATATGGGATGACGTTATAACGTATTACGTTATATGGTATACCGTTATAACGTATTAGGTTATATGGTATAACGTTATAACGTATTGCGTCATATGGTACGACGTTATAATGTATTACGTTATATGGGATCACGTTATAACGTAATAGGTTATATGGTATGACGATATAACGTAATACTTTATATGGTATGGCGTTATGACGTTATATGGTATGACGTTATAACGTAATAGGTTATATGGGATGAGGTTATACCGTATTATGTTATATGGTATGACGTTATAAAGTAATATTTTATATGGTATGGCGATATGACGTTACATGGTATGACGTTATAACGTAATAGGTTATATGGTATGACGTTATAACGTATTAGGTTATATGTTATGAGGTTATACCGTATTACGTTTGATGGGATGACGTTATAACGTATTACGTTATATGGGATGGCGTTATAACGTATTACGTTATATGGGACGACGTTATAACGTATTACGTTATATGGGACGACGTTATAAAGTAGTACGTTACATGGGATGACGTTATGACGTAATAGGTTATATGGTATGAGGTTATACCGTATTACGTTAGATGGGATGACGTTATAACGTATTACGTTATACGGGATGACGTTATAACGTAATAGGTTATATGGTATGACGTTATAACGTAGTATTTCATATGGTATGGCGTTATTACGTTATATGGTATGGCGTTATAACGTAATGGGTTATATGGTATGAGGTTATACCGTATTACGTTATATGGGATGACGTTATAACGTATTACGTTACATGGGATGACGTTATTACGTATTACGTTATATGGGACGACGTTATAACGTATTACGTTATATGGGACGACGTTATAACGTATTACGTTATACGGGATGACGTTATAACGTAATAGGTTATATGGGACGATGTTATAAAGTATTACGTTATATGGGATGACGTTATGACGTAATAGGTTATATGGTATGACGTTGTAACGTAGTATTTTAATGGTATGGCGTTATAACGTTATATGGTATGACGTATAACGTATTACGTTATGTGGTATGACGTTATAACGCATTCCGTTATATGGGACGACATTATAACGTATTACGGTATATGGGATTACGTTATTACGTATTACGTTATATGGGACGACGTTATAACGTATTACGTTATATGGGACGACGTTATAACGTATTACGTTATACGGGATTACGTTATAACGTATTACGTTATATGGGACGACGTTATAACGTATTACGTTATACGGGATTACGTTATAACGTAATAGGTTATATGGTATGACGTTATAACGTAGTATTTTAATGGTATGGCGTTATAACGTTATATGGTATGACGTTATAACGTATTACGTTATATGGGACGACATTATACCATATTACGTTAGATGGGATGACGTTATAACGTATTACGTTATATGCTAAAACGTTATAACGTATTACGTTATATGTTATGACGTTATAACATATTACGTTATATGGGATGACGTTATTACGTATTACGTTATATGGGACGACGTTATAACGTATTACGTTATATGGGACGACGTTATAAAGTATTACGTTATATGGGATAACGTTATAACGTATTACGATAGATGGGACGACGTTATAACCTGTTACGTTATACGGGATGACGTTATAACGTAATAGGTTATATGGTATGACGTTATAACGTAGTATTTTATATGGTATGGCGTTAAAACGTTATATGGTATGACGTTATAACGTAATAGGTGATATGGTATGAGGTTATACCGTATTACGTTATATGGGACGACGTTATAACGTATTACGTTATATGGGACGACGTTATAAAGTATTACGTTATATGGGATAACGTTATAACGTATTACGATAGATGGGACGACGTTATAACGTATTACGTTATATGGGACGACATTATAACGTATTACGTCATATGGGATGACGTTATAACGTAATAGGTTATATGGTATGACGTTATAACGTATTACGTTATATGGTATATCGTTATGCCGTTTTAGGTTATATGGTATGACGTTATAACGTATTACGTTATATGGTATGACGTTATAAAGTAATATTTTATATGGTATGGCGTTATAACGTTACATGGGATGACGTTATAACGTAATAGGTTATGTGGTATGACGTTATGCCGTATTACGTTATATGGTATGACGTTATAACGTTATAACGTAATACGTTATATGGTATGACGTTATATCGTTCTACGATATATCGGACGACGTTATAACGTATTATGTTATATGGGATGTCGTTATAACGTATTACGTTATAAGGGATGACGTTATAACGTATTACGTTATATGGGACGACGTTATAACGTATTACGTTATATGGGATGACGTTGTTATGTATTACGTTATATGGGACGACGTTATAACGTATTACGTTATATGGGACGACGTTATAACGTATTACGTTATACGGGATGACGTTATAACGTAATAAGTTATATGGTATGACGTTATAACGTAGTATTTTACATGGTATGGCGTTATTACATTATATGGTATGACGTTATAACGTAATAGGTGATATGGTATGAGGTTATACCGTATTACGTTATATGGGACGACGTTATAACGTATTACGTTATATGGGACGACGTTATAAAGTATTACGTTATATGGGATAACGTTATAACGTATTACGATAGATGGGACGACGTTATAACGTATTACGTTATATGGGACGACATTATAACGTATTACGTTATATGGGATGACGTTATAACGTAATAGGTTATATGGTATGACGTTATAACGTATTACGTTATATGGTATATCGTTATGCCGTTTTAGGTTATATGGTATGACGTTATAACGTATTACGTTATATGGTATGACGTTATAAAGTAATATTATATATGGTATGGCGTTATAACGTTACATGGGATGACGTTATAACGTAATAGGTTATGTGGTATGACGTTATGCCGTATTACGTTGTATGGTATGACGTTATAGCGTTATAACGTAATACGTTATATGGTATGACGTTATATCGTTCTACGATATATCGGACGACGTTATAACGTATTATGTTATATGGGATGTCGTTATAACGTATTACGTTATAAGGGATGACGTTATAACGTATTACGTTATATGGGACGACGTTATAACGTATTACGTTATATGGGACGACGTTATAACGTATTACGTTATACGGGATGACGTTATAACGTTTTACGTTATATGCGATGACGTTATAACGTAATAGGTTATATGGTATGACGTTATAACGAATTACGTAATATGGTATATCGTTATGCCGTATTAGGTTATATGGTATGACGTTATAACGTATTACGTTATATGGTATGACGTTATAACGTAATAGGTTATATGGTATGACGTTATAACGAATTACGTAATATGGTATATCGTTATGCCGTATTAGGTTATATGGTATGACGTTATAACGTATTACGTTATATGGTATGACGTTATAACGTAATATTTTATATGGTATGGCGTTGTAACGTTACATGGTATGACGTTATAACGTAATAGGTTATATGGTATGACGTTATACCCTATTAAGTTATATGGTATGACGTTATAACGTAATAGGTTATATGGTATGAGGTTATACCGTATTACGTTATATGGGATGACTTTATAATGTATTACGTTATATGGGATAGCGTTATAACGTATTACGTTATATGGGACGACATTATAACGTTTTACGTTATATGCGATGACGTTATAACGTAATAGGTTATATGGTATGACGTTATAACGAATTACGTAATATGGTATATCGTTATGCCGTATTAGGTTATATGGTATGACGTTATAACGTATTACGTTATATGGTATGACGTTATAACGTAATATTTTATATGGTATGGCGTTGTAACGTTACATGGTATGACGTTATAACGTAATAGGTTATATGGTATGACGTTATACCCTATTAAGTTATATGGGATGACGTTATAACGTAATAGGTTATATGGTATGAGGTTATACTGTGTTACGTTATACGGGATGACGTTATAACGTATTACGTTATATGGTATACCGTTATAACGTATTAGGTTATATGGTATAACGTTATAACGTATTGCGTCATATGGTATGACGTTATAATGTATTACGTTATATGGGATCACGTTATAACGTAATAGGTTATATGGTATGACGACATAACGTAATACTTTATATGGTATGGCGTTATGACGTTATATGGTATGACGTTATAACGTAATAGGTTATATGGCATGAGGTTATACCGTATTACGTTATATGGTTTGACGTTATAAAGTAATATTTTATATGGTATGGCGATATGACGTTACATGGTATGACGTTATAACGTAATAGGTTACATGGTATGACGTTATAACGTATTAGGTTATATGGTATGAGGTTATACCGTATTACGTTATATGGGATGACGTTATAACGTATTACGTTATATGGGATGACGTTATAACGTATTACGTTATATGGGACGACGTTATAACGTATTACGTTATATGGGACGACGTTATAAAGTAGTACGTTACATGGGATGACGTTATGACGTAATAGGTTATAAGGTATGAGGTTATACCGTATTACGTTAGATGGGATGACGTTATAACGTATTACGTTATATGGTATGACGTTATTACGTATTACGTTATATGGGACGACGTTATAACGTATTACGTTATATGGAACGACGTTATAACGTATTACGTTATACGGGATGACGTTATAACGTAATAGGTTATATGGTATGACGTTATAACGTAGTATTTTATTGGTATGGCGTTATAACGTTATATGGTATGACGTTATAACGTATTACGTTATATGGTATGACGTTATAACGTATTACGTTATATGAGACGACATTATACCATATTACGTTAGATGGGATGACGTTATAACGTATTACGTTATATGCTAAAACGTTATAACGTATTACGTTATATGTTATGACGTTATAACGTATTACGTTATATGGGATGACGTTATTACGTATTACGTTATATGGGACGACGTTATAACGTATTACGTTATATGGGACGACGTTATAAAGTATTACGTTATATGGGATAACGTTATAACGTATTACGATAGATGGGACGACGTTATAACGTGTTACGTTATACGGGATGACGTTATAACGTAATAGGTTATACGGTATGACTTTATAACGTAGTATTTTATATGGTATGGCGTTATAACGTTATATGGTATGACGTTATAACGTAATAGGTGATATGGTATGAGGTTATACCGTATTACGTTATATGGTATGACGTTATAACGTAGTATTTTATATGGTATGGCGTTATAACGTTATATGGTATGACGTTATAACGTAATAGGTGATATGGTATGAGGTTATACCGTATTACGTTATATGGGATGACGTTATAACGTATTACGTTATATGGGACGACGTTATAAAGTAGTACGTTACATGGGATGACGTTATGACGTAATAGGTTATATGGTATGAGGTTATACCGTATTACGTTAGATGGTATGACGTTATAACGTAATATTTTATATGGTATGGCGTTGTAACGTTACATGGTATGACGTTATAACGTAATAGGTTATATGGTATGACGTTATACCCTATTAAGTTATATGGGATGACGTTATAACGTAATAGGTTATATGGTATGAGGTTATACTGTATTACGTTATATGGGATGACGTTATAACGTATTACGTTATATGGTATACCGTTATAACGTATTAGGTTATATGGTATAACGTTATAACGTATTGCGTCATATGGTATGACGTTATAATGTATTACGTTATATGGGATCACGTTATAACGTAATAGGTTATATGGTATGACGATATAACGTAATACTTTATATGGTATGGCGTTATGACGTTATATGGTATGACGTTATAACGTAATAGGTTATATGGGATGAGGTTATACCGTATTATGTTATATGGTATGACGTTATAAAGTAATATTTTATATGGTACGGCGATATGACGTTACATGGTATGACGTTATAACGTAATAGGTTATATGGTATGACGTTATAACGTATTAGGTTATATGTTATGAGGTTATACCGTATTACGTTATATGGGATGACGTTATAACGTATTACGTTATATGGGATGACGTTATAACGTATTACGTTATATGGGACGACGTTATAACGTATTACGTTATATGGGACGACGTTATAAAGTAGTACGTTACATGGGATGACGTTATGACGTAATAGGTTATATGGTATGAGGTTATACCTTATTACGTTAGATGGGATGACGTTATAACGTATTACGTTATACGGGATGACGTTATAACGTAATAGGTTATATGGTATGACGTTATAACGTAGTATTTCATATGGTATGGCGTTATTACGTTATATGGTATGGCGTTATAACGTAATGGGTTATATGGTATGAGGTTATACCGTATTACGTTATATGGGATGACGTTATAACGTATTACGTTATATGGGATGACGTTATAACGTATTACGTTATATAGGATGACGTTATAACGTATTACGTTATATGGGATGAGGTTTTATTGCATAGCTTCTCTGTGCTGCTGTAAAGTATTGGTTTGTTTCTGTATTCAATTATTATGGGCGTATGGTCGGAGGTAAGCTCGAGGCTGGGTGCTATGTTTAGTTTATTTGCGTTTAGTCCCTTTGTAACTGCAAAGTCTAGCAGGTCAGGTATTTTGCTCAGGTCTGTCGGCCAGTATGTCGGTCTTCCTGTGGATAATATATTGAGGTTATTGTTTCTAATGTATTTTTCTAAGGTTCTACCTCGAGGTGTAGTGATTCTTCATCCCCATAGTGTGTGCTTTGAATTGTAGTCTCCCGCTGCAATATACTTGTCACCTAAGTGTCGAAAGTACTCTTCCCACATTTGCGTTGTAGTTTTGTGTCGCGGCGGTACGTATACTGCTGACAACTGCAGTTGGTTGCTGTTAGTCTGTACGGTAACGGTGGTTGCTTGTATATGTTCCTTACTGACCTGACTGTGTAGGTGATGTTTAATGTTTTTTATTACTACTGCCATCCCTCCGTGTGCTTTCCCTGGAGGATGCTTGGTGTCGCATATGGTGTAGTGCGGTATTTTTATATAGCTTTTCATTGTGAGGTGTGTTTCTGAAACGAGTAGTATATCGATGTTGTTGCTATACAGGAATGTTTTAGTTTCTAGGGCCCTTTGTTGTAGGCCGTTAGAGTTCCAGGTTGCTATTTTAAGCGTGTCTATTTTTATTTTTTGCTCATCACGTTAGTAAGTAATTGTAACATGTCTGTTATCTGCTGTGTTTGCTGTCTGAGGAGTTCGTTTTGTTCGCTTATCATTTTTGTGAGTATTTCGGTGTCTTTTATGGAATGTTTTATTAACTCTTTGATTTCTGTAGCGTCGTTGCTGTGGTTGTTCTATTCTTGATTATCTAGGGGTGACGACCGGTTGACTATTTGCGCGTAGCTTCGGTTTTTGACGGTATTGGTGTTAGTGTGGTTATTGTTCATTACATGCTGTGTATTTGGTGCTGACATAGATTCTGTGTTGTCTTGTTGCGTGTGGAAATTGTTGTGTGTCCTGTTTCGAATCGGCGGGAAGAGTTTGCTTTGTAGTTGTTTTCTGACTACGCAGCCTTTGTAGCTGGCTTGTGTTCGCCGGGCTTCTGTTGCAGTAGTTTTTTGTGTGTCCGTATTGTTGACACCGCATGCGTTGTGGTATATCTTTTCTATGTCTGGGTGGCTCGACTGTGATTATTGTGTTTGAGATTTTTTTAATTTCAAATTTTTCTTTGTTGTTGCTTTTCGGTTCTAACTCTATTAGGAATAGCGATAGTGGTTGCTTAGTGTCAAATCTGGCTAAATTGTTGATCGTTCTTACCTGGTGTCCGATCTTGGCCAATTCCTCGCATATTTTGTTTGTATTTGTTTCGGACTGTAGACCTCTGATTACTGCTTTGCAGCTCTTGTCGGATTTGGGTTGGTAAGTGTGATACCCAGCGTTTTCTTCCTTTAGCGCTTTAGTTACTTTTCTGTAGGTTTCTGGGGTATTAGTTTGTACTTTTACCTGGTCCAGTTTGAGCTGTTTGATAGTGCAGTTTTCTTTTCCTGCCGTGCTGTTTAGCAGATCAATGAGGAGGTCTATTATTTTTGCGTCTATGTAGATTGGTGGTGGCTTGGGAGTGTGTGTTCTTGGTTTTTCTGTAGGGTCTGTGTCCATCTCTTCTGTCAGTGAGCTGAAGGAGTTTTGTGTAGGAATTTCTTGTAGCCATTGTTGACTTTCTGTTTCTGTGGTCCTCCTATCGTTTGTGTTTGTGTTTATTTTTCTTTTTTTGCTGGGAGTTACAGTTCTCCAACTTTCGTTATGTTGTGGTAGGTCCTTGTTAGTATTGCTCTTTACGTCGTCTTCTTGTATTATTTCCATTTCTATTTCTTTTGTATTTGCGCAGTCCTGTACTTCTCTTGTTTTAATTGGGCTCTGTTGGTCTACTGCCCTGCTTATAGTGTATGTTTCTCCTTTGTTTAGTATTCTTATTGATGGTACTTTTTCCATCCTCGATTGGTTCTGTTGCTCTACTCTTGTCGCACAATGTCTGAGGCACTATGTTTCACGTACGCATAGCTCGACTGCTCGGGCAGAACTCGTTCTTCAAAATTGATGAACTTTTTAAAGAGGATCTTTACCTTTCTAGGCGGTAATGCCTGAACAACTGCTCTCTCTAGAACTTTCCTGTAAATACAAATTATTAGAAGATAAATTCTGTATGAAATTAAAAAGACAAAATATAGTTGAAAAAATATTTTTACCTTGCTATATCAGTATCATTAGATTTAACTAGAGAATCAACATAACAAGACCATATATCCACCTGTTTCGGATAAGAACTTAGAATTTGCTCAAACAGAGTTACTGCTCTCTCTTTATTTCTGTAGTGTACATACGTTCAGATGCTGGCAAAGATTGGAATGCTCTCTGCATAATATGCCTCGATTTGTCCCTCAAACCCATTTTTAGCAACCCTTCTCCACAATTAAATCACATCTCGGGAATACAGTTAAATTTTCCAATCATGGTATTAATTGTTTTCTCTAGTTCCATCTGCCTGCTAGCCTCGACATGAACAGTCAACATGTGACTGTATACTTTCAGTGAATCGTTAGACTTCACTGCCTCTTGAAAAACATCATTCAGTGCTTTAGGAAATCCGAATTTAGACTCCAAATTCAACCAAGCCTTCCAAACGTTTAATTTTTCCTTCTGTTCCCTGAAATTAATCGTTTTCACCGCTCTTCTTGCAACTGCTCTTGCTTTCTCGATTTCTGTTGTTTGTAAATGATATTCCATATACTGTAACCATACTATTGAACTGTCTAGACTAGCTAAAACTAATCTGTCGAACTGATGTACAGAATTTGGTAACTGGTTATTGGCGAGTGCTTCTTCTCTTTGACGTATTTCACGTTTCTCCTGTCTTTTTTGTTCTCGACGTTCAGCGGCACATAATTTCTTATTTCTCAGATTTGGTTTTTCTTCTACTTCATCTTCACTATCGCAAGATGACTCTTTATCCTGAAGGAGAGTTGAGTCAGCATATTTCAAATCTTCTTCGGAAGCTTTGGTATCTTCCAGTTTAATCTTTTCTTCTCCTGTTTGTTCAACACACATTCTCTTTGAATATTCCTTTTCTAAATCTTTCTCTGGTTTTTCTCTGTTTCGTTTCCCTTTGTTTTTCATGTTTCGTCTTCCCGTAACTTTTCAATTTTTATTTTTTTGGCGAGTGCCACGTACTCTTGATTTTGCTTCTTTCTTTTTAAGTTATTATTATCATCCGATTTCTCTCTCACACAACACTTCTTTTCAAATGCAGATTTTATGACGCTGAGAGGCATAATATCGGATTTTTTGAAATTTAATGAGGTGTAACATTTAATTTTAGAATGAATAGTATAAGGTGTTAGATCTGGCAGTAAACTATTTATGTGACGACGTACAGGTATCGCAGCTAAAGTTCCGTTGCCAATACCTTGAAGGAGCATCAGGATAAACCAATTTGTCACCATTAAGATTCTACCACGTAGCAATTTACCGTCAGGAAATTGTATTTGCTTATTTTGTTTGGCACTTATTTTGGCACTTATGCATTATTAACGATAACGTGGTCGATTGGACAAGCTCGTGTACGTAATTTTTCCATATAATCGTCCCAGAAATTTTGTCCCCTATTTTTTTATTCTCAGAGTAATGATTCTTAGACACTATACCTAGCAAGTTATTCTGCAATTGAACAACCAACCAATCAGGCGTAATTTTTTCAATCTCTCCAGTAACTCTCTGCCCTAATTTGACAGATGCAATGGGTCTGTTTTTGTAATATGAATTCCTTGAAAGTTCTACTAATTTATTAAAATACAGGATTAATGGATTCAATGCTGCCACTATTCTACTTTTAGGATTAGATGGACCATCGTATATTTTCTTTAGCGGTAATGTTAGTCTTAATTGTTGTTCTTTCCTGTTAATAGAAAATATTTTTGCCAATAAAATTTGGTTTGTGTGCAGTAGATTAAAATTACTAACGTTACTATGGGACACATATCCAAATGGCGTATATTCTGCAACTGGAAAAATAAGTCTTATACCAGTCTTATACCCATATCCTTGATCGTACAAGGTATACAGTCTCCTATTTTCAGTTTTTCAAAATTCCTGTACCTTCCTTGAGTTGCAAAAGTCCTAGTTAAAATTAAATTAGGTACTGTAGCAAATAGAAGAGCTGAAAGTGTATGACCAGGAACATATTTTGATGCTAGTAGAGCTGCAATCTCCATACAAGGTGACATGTGACCATCTAGTAAAAATCCTGTACTAACAGTTTGTCCTTTATATCTACTGACTCTTAAATATAATCCCTGAGCGGATGATTCTATTATTGTGCCCTCTACTTCTTCACCAATATCGAATGTTGCTTCTTCAACTTTTATGTCTTGATTAGCCACATTTAGAACTACTTTTCCCGAATCTGTGTTCACTGTTTGAATTTTTACCAAAATTGTTTGTCCAGCTGAATAGTTTCAATTTACGTTAGATGTTTCCAGCTCGAGGGCAGTATGTGGAATCCAACCTTTGACATCCCCGAAAAACTTTACCAATATTCCACGCTTATGTATTTGAACGATAGTTGCGTGGTGTTTCGAGTCAATTTTCGCGTCTTGTATGTTTCCTAAAATGGGCAAGTCACTCGTTATTAAAGACCTTTTCAAAGTGAGATATACTTTTTTCGGCCTATATAAAGGAACAAGACTCTTGCTTCTACTTCTTTGTCGACTTTCAGCTTTTGTAAGGGACTTAGATCTTCGTCAGATATATGATCTGGTGGAATTTGAACATTAAATTTACCAAGTTGTACATTAACGAAATCATTCAGTTTATCAATATTTGTAATCTTTACATTTACCACGTCGCCAGGTTTAAATGTTATATAGTAAATGACAACGTACATATTTTATAAACTGGCACATACAATCGTTTAGTGTAATGGTCGGGGTATCTACGTGTACTCTCTAAGTCACAAGTTAAGTAATTGCGAAGGCATATTAAGTTGAGTTATAAGTTTCAATTCCAACGAAGTAAGAACCTAATCCTTCTCATTCGCGCAAGCGAGAGAGCGGGAATCAAAGACTAATGTAAAATAATGCCTAGCATAATGCTAATGCCTAGCATAATGCTAATACCACGTACCATATAGTTGCTGAAACTTTTATGCTTCATACATAGACATAAACATAAATTGTTTCAATATAAATATTAATAATAAATATTAATTGAATGAATATAGATAACAATGACCACTATAGGTTTCATATATGAAGTATTAGACCGAACGAGGTATGAAATATACAAGATATAGTACTCCTTATAACATTTATAATAAAACAATCGTCTGCTCAGATTTAATTTTTTCAATTTATAAAAATATGAATTTACACAAACACTCGCACTTTACTTATCATTACTTCCACAACAACGTTCTCTTTCTAAAGTTCAGATTTTCGTAACTGCAGATAAACGTGACACCCACATAGGCACGCATCATTTTTTTGTATTCTGCTACAATAGCACTTGCTACAGTTCTGCTCGTAAAGAAATCTGACAGGCGTGTAATAGACAAAAAATCATTTATCAATAAGAGGAAGCAGTCGCGAGCGAGTCAGTTATAATTCGAGTTTCACGAGTTATTAACGGTAATTAACGGAGTTATACGAGTTATCGAGTCATATGCGAGCAATCATACACTGTTTTTACGAATACGTTTGTACGAGCGTCTCTCGACAGTACTTATATTTGTCGGAGATGAAAGAACACCGGAGCTTTTGGAATTTTGGATAATCCCGCAACATTATAACCTAGAGTCTACTATAGCTGTAATTAAACAATTGTAGTTGTTCAATCCGATTGTAATTGTTCGAGATTAGTGATAGTGAGCTTTGGCTCGAGGCGACAGTCCGTCGCCTAACGTAGTCGCGGCCAAGGGATGAACGCTTTGTCTAACAAAGGTATGGAGTAATTCTATAGCCCTCCTTAAAAGAAATATTTGTGACGGCACGCGACGGTAAACATTCCAACGGTCTCTGTCCTGTAGCTCATCACACGCAGAGCCTATTCTCCGAGTAAGATTATTGCCAGATGTCGATGCGTCTCCGCAGTACATGTTCGGCTAGCCTGAAGGCCCGTTATAAATCTTAAGATTTAGTCAACTAAAGTCCTTCAAACAGACAAACAGTCTTTGTCCCACCTACGGGAAAATAGGGGAGACCTATTTTTCAACGAGCGGCGTCTCCCACTAGCAACTTTCCCTCGAGGGCGGCTAGCATCTTTTTCTAACCACCGATATGGAGATTGACCAATTAGCAGCAACGCCAATTTCCCTTACTTTCTGAACGAAGGCTTTTCTCGACGAACCCGATGATCTCGTGTCCTTAGACACACCCCATTATAGTTTTCCTCTGTGGCATCATCAGGACGGGAAAGTCATTCTCGCTCGCGATTTCATCGATGAAAAGAGTAACCCTTTACGACCAGTGAATATTACGCGTCCAACTTAGATTTTGTGAGCACGTTCATCTATCATCCCGTCGACCGCGGTGTCACGTAAAGTCGGTACTTGTGTGGTAGTAAGAAGGCTGAGTCGTAACCCAACTACTTATTTTCCTTTATAAAACTTTATTATAAATGTTCACACTTACAAAATAATACCGACCTGGAGAAAAGGGGTTATATGAGTACAGCAACTAGAAGAAGAACAAGAACTGCCCGAGCTGGGTGAAGTCTCGGTTTATATACGTTTTGGTTTTAGGATGTTGAGGGGCTAGGTGTAGGTTATGATGTAGAAAGTGTCCGAAGGTCAGGAGTCCATGTCCTATCTCTGATGTGGACTGAGGTGCATCACAGTCTTGGTGTATGTTATGATGATAAGGTGGTGATGTATCCAAAAGTGTCCAAAGGTCGGGGGTCCATATCCTATCTCTGATGTGGACTAAGGTGCGTCACAGTCTTGGTGTATGCTATGATGATAAGGTGGTGATGTGTCCAAAAGTGTTCGAGAGTCGGCCGTCGATGTATTATCACTGATGTAGGTTGAGATGTGATTGATGTCACAGCGGAATCGTTATTGAACCTAGGATCATTGTCATTAGTTTCTCGAGTACCTAACTACCACGGTTACTTGTCCGGTTCTATAATAATCGTATTTGCACTTGTCAATGTCTTCTCTATTGCATAACGACAACGTGTAACCCAAACGAAGATTCGTTTCACGCCCCTAACCCTAATTCTAATGTAAACCCGACATATATATATATATATATATAATTAATTAAAAAGGGGGAAATATAATTCTGTAATATCGTAGAATAGCTTTGATTGAAGATCGGCTGAAATTAGAAAACACCGTGTACGTCGTCTTTTTGTAGTTTGTTTACATCCAAGAGCGCCTAGTAACAGTGACGCGAGAAAAGATAAACAGCGTCAAAACAGAAGTACGGTTTCATATTTCAAGGAGTGGCAATCGAGAGGCCAGAGCATGTGAGCCAGAAAGTGTGTGCGTGTGCGTGTGCGTGTGCGTGTGTGTGTGTGTGTGTGTGTGTGAGAGGACGAGAGCAAGAGCGAGCACGACCGAGCAGGAATGCATTGGCGAGGGTCAGAGTTGATCGAGACGTCGAAGCATAGAGTCGTTAGAATTGTCGAGTGTTAGAGTTGCTAGTGAGAGAGAGAGAGAGAGAGAGAGAGAGAGAGAGAGAGAGAGAGAGTTACCAAATATAAAAAATACGAGCGTTGCATTTAGTTTTCCTGTTAATCAAACATCGTTTCTCTGTCTAACTAATATCTGTATTTTCAATCCATTATTAATAAATTATAATTAATCGGACAAAATTACACCTTTAATATATTCCGATATTACATTACCGTGATGTAATATTTATCATGCTTATTTTGTACGTAAAACGAATCGTTGGAATATTCCCGAAGCTAACGAAGCAATTCCCAAAAGTTAAACCGAAGAAATTAACGCGAATAGTTAAGTGAAATGTTTCCATTAACTTGCTGACCAACCGGCAAATAAAAAATCATAAAAATTGTTTCAATGTGTTGAGGTCACGCATAACTTCTTTTTTCATTGACGATTACCAAACAGGTAAAATTTCGAAATTGTACGAAGGCCACGTGACCAGATCGTATTGGAATTTGAAGTGCATGGAAAAAGACAACTCGAAGTACAAACCTTGAGCTGTACTACTCGAAGTACAAACGTGAACTAATGGATGCAGAAAAGCAATTAACGCCAAACATCCGAACAGCATCTTGGAGCCCGTCATTGTTCTGAAATAAAAGAAGTGACGAATTAAAAAGACGCAGGACTAATAATAATAAAGGAAACTTAGTTCGTATTATAAATTGAATTTACATCAGAAAAGAAGCACGATCAAGCGAAACAGATCGTAGAAATGACAAATATCATCGATATACGTTTCAGTGTAATTTCACTTTTGAAAATTATTTAGTTTAATACGATCGTATTCATCGCTCTGAAACTTTCATTGTGCTGCAATTTGTGCTGCGTCTTTTTAATTTCCCTATCTTTCTGTGTTTTCGGAAAAATTACTTGAAACATTAAGAATTGCTTGCCTTATTTTATTTTCGATTAGTTAGGATTTGATTATTCCAGGTAAGCTTTATTATTTATAACAGGTTTTATCACTTGTTTATTATTTAGGAGTTTGTTATTTTAGGATTAGTACCTTTTAGGATTTCTTATCCTTCGAGTTTCTGTTTCAGATATCTAGGTCTATTTCAAGATGTTTTATTACATTAGGATTATTTATTCGATTAAGATAATTTAAGAGTTTCACAATGTACAAAGAAATAATCGCGTGAAATTTAGATTTATGCTTTAAACGTATTAAACACGCGGTAATTTCAATGTCTATAGCCTCGAACGTGTTCTGATTAGTTGTGTCATTGTCTGTGACATTGAAATCACAAAAATCCATTGCAAGTGTGCTGTCATGCAATGTGGATGTAATTGGGTTTTTTGGGTATTTCCTGTATCATCTGATTTGTACAGTACTATTTTAACGCAAGGACAGGAAAGTTATTATATATTTCCCGTCCATTATTTGAATCGTTGTGAAGTGTAACGAATTATATTCGATTCGAGGAGATGTTAATGAATTACCCATTTCATATGTAATTACATGGAAATAAAAATCATTGCAAAAATAATTGATCTAATGACAACGGAATTTCCAATATTTTTTTGTTTCGTCACGTCTTTTTCATAATATATCTTTTATAGGTACGTGATTTATTAATCGTTCGAATGGAAATAATTATTCGTGTAATATTCAAATGATTCTAGCCATAAAATAAATTAAAACGATACCTGTCAATGATATGCAATCTGCGTATGACGTCAACCTCGATCTATGCTTATACAAGAAATTTTATCAATCAATGACTAGATATACAATAATCAAATATTATAAAATTTCCTGAAAACCTTTAGGTGTTAATATTAAGGTGTTAATATCTTTAATATTTGCAAGTTATTGTTTAGCGCTAATTAGTTAGAATGTAACAAGTGGTGTACCAGAATTGAGATAATTAAGCCACACGAACAATCTTATTTAGATCTTTTTAATTTTTTAATTCTCTTTTGCTCCAATACTTTGTAAAATTAATCTTCATTAGCTACTACACATCATAGAATAACAAGAGATAATTTTTCTTATATAACGTTTCATTCATAAAATCTATCATTAAGGTATATCTTCATAAAAATATCATTCCATACTAACGGTATATTTGGTGTCATACGAGATAACAGTTACCAGTGATGACATATGTAACTTTATAAAGATATCTCGTTTTATTATATATTAAAAGAATGTACTCATTGCTGCTATATTTCAGATGAAAAAAAGGAGGCAACGATTTTACAGTAAAATCGTTCGTTTACAACTGATTCATTTACATTTCATGATAATACTGTGCATTCTGAATATGCTATGATTTGGTTTAAAATAATAAATAGTCCATTCTTGCATACTATTGTTCCAGCTTTACTTGTATTTTCGATATTGATATAAATAGAAAGACAATTAATGTCGTTCGAGTCTATTTTCGGATCATTTATATTACGTTTAATCCATATAGTTATTATATGAGACATAGTATCGTAAAATTTGGAAGAATAAAACGTTCGTACAGGATGTACATTTTATAAGAACTCCAACAAATCTGCGTGTGCACCTAAAATACAAACCGATAGTGATTGTTCATAAGTTTATATACATTATCTAATGTCAATCGAAGGTATCAATTCTTTTTCTCCATAAGAGTACTTTTTCACTTATATGTGTTCAAAAATACTTGTGTTCAACCGTGAAGCATATGTCACCTACAACGAAAAAGAGTTTTCCTATACTTAATATTTCCTTTATATACCCATGAAAGTCTATTCTTCGCGTAGTATGAAATTATGAATAAATCTGGAATATTGTTCAATCTGAAAAGAAAAATAACTTATTGACATCATTCATTGATACGAGATTCAGAATGTTTGTTTTGTCTTGCAGAAAAAGAAGGCAGCCCTTTCTTTTAATGTGAAATAGAAAGCGAAAATTTGAAAACAGATTTTTTGGAAATTTACTTGCAAATATCGTTTTCAATATCGTGATTTTCTTCCCAATGGTACTGTACTTTCAAATTTTCCAGTATCCCTCTAAAAACAAAAAGTCGAACCTCGTTATTATTAACATAGGCATTACAAGGAAGAGAAGTATTAGAAAGCAGCTCCTTTTTATTATGGATTTCTTTATAATCATGTAAATAAGAAATTCCGGAAATTTTTTCCTCAAGAATTTAATTCTTGTGTTTTGATTGATAATTATTACACTGCATACTAACTTTTCGCATACTGTTCGCGTCTAACAATTTCCTAATAATAACTACTTCAAAATTACATATGTTCTTGCACGAATTCAAAAGTACGTATGATACAATTACAATTGATTCTAAAATAATAATTATTTAAAGATATTAAGATACTAATTAAACGTTTCACTATATTTCAAAATCTGGAACAACAAATTTTTATTTATAAAAAATGAAACTGTGTTTATATATTCTTTGTCATGATGCTACTTCTTATTACCATGTCGACATTTTTTAAAATTCATTTTGTTATCTCTACGCAATATGAAAATTCATATACTGCTTAATATTTTTTACATATTATCCATCCACCGCATGATATCTCCTGAAAAATCAAAATATTAATGTTATATTATTACAATGCTTCTTAAATTTCAATTTTTGACAAATTTGAAATCCAATATATTTTGCACAATTGTTATTTATCAAAAAATTCTAAGTTAGTAACTTTCTTTTCAAATGGCAAATAACATATACTTTGACTTACCTGTAAGTTTTTGTTCCTAATCATCATTTCCTCTTATAGAACATCATTATTGATCTTATAATTACTACCGGTGTCATAGATATTGTAGTGGCTACAACTGAATTAATAGAAAATGATAAATAACTGTGTATAACACTAACACATAACTGTGTATAACAATGACACATAACTTTTACTTACATATCAGTCGATAAGGGATTACTGTGATATCCTGTTGATGTTTCTTAAGGCACTTGATTAGGTGTGATACGGTATCATTCCTTATGGTATACTGTAGATAAGTATTTTAGAAAATAACAAGAATAAATCTAAATTATTCAGAGGTTCCAGTTTCGGCTTAGACATAAATACAGGACCATTTGCAAAGAAGAAAGGGTGCGTTTCTACAGCCTCGTTATAGTAACCATGAATACCAATCTCTGAATTACTGGTTACTAAACATAAATATCCTATAAAATTTAATATATTTCTTTAATTTTTAATACATACATGAGTTAGTAGTTCTAAATTATGAATCATCCTACCTGTGATATTACACTTTTCCTTATAATATCATCACTCAAGTGAACAACATTAAGATCATGTAAACCATGTCATCCTATCTTACTGTGAAGATACTTAGTTATGTTATCTAACATTATAAAAATATCATCAAATTCAAGTCCTTTTATTCACATCACATGGCCACGACGATCTGGTTCTTCGTTATATAATGTTCTAAAATTTGTCGTATATATAGGATGTACAAACCCTGATATCAAGGTATCAGTTCTTCCTTCCCAAGGGACAGTTTCATTAAAATTCTGATAGAATTAAAAATTAATTATTAATATTCTAACAATCATATATGTTAAATACATTATAGTCAACGATATATACCTGAGCGAATGTAGGGGTGATTCCTTGATAATTATAAATGTCATCAGCCCACATCATTGTGCCACTTCTTTGTACTCCAGCCTCTCGATTAACAGCCTAAACAAACATACAAAATTTTATAGAAGCTGCACAAAATATAGTATATATGCGCAATATTGAAGCGTTCAAGGGGATATAAAGGTAATGTACATCACATACACGTGTACTCTCATGCAACAAAATACAATTAGATTTAATAGTATAAACTCTTTTAATCATCATAATAGATTGGAAATTTAAGTGTCTTACGAGGGTGAGTAAAAAGTTACCCGCTCTGTCGGTGTAGAATTTATTTTAAGCAATTGTCAAAAAAGACATACATCATTTTTTGACATAATCACTCAATTTCTGTATACACTTTGTCCATTTGCTGAAGGACCTTCGTATTTTCTCGTTAAAAAATGTTTTGGGCTGAGCTGCAAACCACGAATGCATCGTCGTCTTCACCTTTTCATCAGCTTTTTCGGCATCCATCTCGCACAAACTTTTTAAAACCCAAATCTGTCGTGCACTATTGCATAAGCAAAGCCGTGGCTGATTTGCAAATGATTTGCCACATTATCCAGTGTCACTCGTCTATTCCATAGATAGCACGTTCAATGTTGTCATCGTGGATGTGGACGGGCGTCCAGCTGTTTTTTCATAACACTTGTGCGATCTTCTTTGAACTTTTGTGCCCATTCAAACACACTTCCTGACAAAACACTTTCTCCATAATGTGCATTAAATCTTTGATAAATATAGGCATCAAACATAACCTCCGACCACAAGAAACGAATCACAGCATCCTGCACAAACGAATTGACGTAACACAATGAAACCTACGCAGCAGCACTGAACAGATATAGACGTCATACGAAGAGTGCAGATGGATCAATATGGTCGACAGAAGTTTTAACTATCTGGAGTGCGGATAAATTTTTACCGAGAGTCGTATAGGAATCTATAATCTGTAAGTACACCTTTGGCTGAATGGAAATTTCTCTTACATATAGTCAAAAATGCAGAAACAGTGTATTGAATTGGAAAGTGATAAAAAATAAGTGAAGTTTCGAGGTTGCATGTGATTGCATGAATATACAGGACGTTTTTAGCGAATAAAAAATAATTTTGAAAGACACGAGACTTATCTTGTATTTTATGTACTCTCTGTGTCCGAATTTCCAGAAGCTCTCTATCTTATGAAGTGTTTTAGATTAGCCGGAAAATTTTGTATGTACATACAAGAAGTATACGATCTAAGTGGAATATTCCATTATTCTCTTGATACAACAGAAACGAAATTTACAGAACTTCTCAGAAAGTTGGTTTATTATTACCAAATTAATAGAATTAATATACGTTTATCATCTTTACATACCTAAGTCGTGGAGGTTTATCGTGCGTAAAAAATTAGTGTCGTTTCAAAGTTACATTTCGTACATTTTAAGCCTATAATTTGTAACGTACAAAACAATGTAAATTTGAGCTGTTTCTTATCTCCACAATAAGAAAATCCAACTTTACGTTTTTTACACAATGATATTTATGGAACAGTAATATCATATTATTCCATCGCTTGGAGAATGAAGTCAAGGTACGATGTGACCCTAGTGTAAACGCTGGGATAGCCAGCTGTGCCGCACTTATAAGCGTAAGACACAATACCTATTAAATACGAGGTTAATTCATGTTGTATCAGCAGTGGTCCGCCGCGGTCAGCCTGAAAGGATCGTTAAATTTTTAATCAAAGATACTGAAATATATCGATCGAATTGTATTGAAATTATACTTATATACAGTAATAATCTTCTATTGATTTGTGTATAGAAATACTCCAATTTATAATGTACATGTTATATGTATTTTGAACAAAACTAAGATTAGAAGGAAATTAGACTAAATACCATAATGAGGTGTGAGAAGTGGGCAAAACTATTAAATTGTGTTTATCTATTATTTCTAATGTTTAAGACGTCGATTTGATGTTAATTCAAATTGACGTGTCTTCAGATACCGTATAGTTTGTAGTAACTCTGTAACTTAATTACCGTACAAGAATCCTCTCCACCTTGAGCATGTTCGGCGCATATTATACCATCAGTGATATCAGGTGCATTAGGAAATTTGGAATAAGCTATTTTGCATTCGGCGTTCTTAATCACTGGCATTTGTACTTCCATTAATGCATTACGTCGTGGTCGTCCTACGAAGAAAATAAGAAAGATATTTAAGACTGGAACTGTTTAATTTTATTATAAAATTGATATCACTTACTATATCTTAATGCTCCCCATCCAGCAACAAGGGGGTTATAGCCGACGAAGTTGCTCTTTCGTAGGGGCTCTTTCGTACAAATGGGATATACGTACCCTGAAAAATAAAAGAATAAATGAAAATGCAGGAAACGAATGACCAAAAGTATGAGAAAGAATTGTACACGCTTTATGACACAATATATGTGTACAGTAAGAAATTTCAGGATATGATACTTCAGTAATACTCAATAGCATATATATATATATATATATATATATATATGTCGGGTTTACACTAGAACTAGGGCTAGGGGCGCGAAACGAATCCTCGCCTGGGCCACACGCCGCCGCCATGCAACGGAGAAGACATTGACTAGTGCAAATACGACTATCACAGAACCGGACAAGCAACCGCGGTAGTTAGGTGCTCGAGAAACCAATGACAATGATCCTAGGTTCAACAACGAATCCGCGGTCGACGGGATGACAGATGAACGCACTCACAAAATCCAAGTCGGACGCGCAACATTCACTGGTCGCAAAGAGTCACCCCCTTCACCAATGAGATCGCGAGAAAGAATGTCTTTCCCGTCCCGATCATGCCACAGAGGAAAACTATAATGGGGTGTGTCTAAGGACACGAGATCATCGGATTCGTCGAGAAAAGCCTTCGTTCAGAAAGTAAGGGAAATTGGCGTTGCTAATTGGTCAATCTCCATATCGGTGGTTAGAAAAAGATGCTAGCCGCCCTCGAGGGAAAGTTGCTAGTGGAAGACGCCGCTCGTTGAAAAATATGTCACCCCTATCTTCCCGTAGTTGGGACAAAGACTGTTTGTCTGTTTGAAGGACTTTAGTTAACTAAACCTTAAGATTTATAACGGGCCCTCGAGCTAGCCGAACATGTACTGCGGAGACGTATCGACATCTGGCAATCATCTTACTCGAAGAATAGGGTCTGCGTGTGGCGAGCCACAGGACAGAAACCGTTGGAATGTTTACTGTCGCGTGTCGCCACGAATATTTCTTTTAAGGAGAGCTATAGAATTACTCCATGCCTTTGTTAGACAAAGCGTTCATCCCGTGACCGCGGCTACGTTCGGCGACTGACTGTCGCCTCGAGCCCAAGCTCATTATCACGACTCTCGACCAATTACAATCGGGTTGAATAACTACAATTGTTCAATTACAGCTATAGTAGACTCTAGGTTACAATGTTGCGGGATTATCCAAAATTCCAAAGGCTCCGGTGTTCTTTCATCTCCGACACGGCCTTCCTGACTATCACACGTCCTCGTGTGTAACTAAAATATCGTGTTTTCTTACATTAGATTCAACTGACATTATTTACGATTTAACTAAATGTCCAAGCAAGTCAAGGATCCAGTGCAATAACAAAGTTTCGTTCGGAGGTTTGACAACAGAAAAATAAAAGAGAATAGGAATTTGTAATGTTATAATTTGTATTCAAAGTGTTAGGTGCGTTCTGTGAGTCGCCAGTCAGACCGTAATGACACAACAGATCATTTTCGATTTCGTACACTGGTGAACCTCAGTTTGTTGGATCATATTGCCACGTTGGGTGCATTACACCCAGAAAGCACATAAACCCACTCAACGGGTTACAACCAAAAGCACATCAACCCACTCAACGGGTTACAACCAAAAGCACATCAACCCACTCAACGGGTTACAACAAAAAGCACATCAACCCACTCAACGGGTTACAACAAAAAGCACATCAACCCACTCAACGGGTTACAACAGAAAGCACATCAACCCACTCAACGGGTTACAACAAAAAGCACGTAAACCCACTCAACGGTTTACAACAAAAAGCACGTAAACCCACTCAACGGTTTACAACAAAAAGCACATAATCCCACTCAACGGTTTACAACAAAAAGCACGTAAACCCACTCAACGGTTGACAACAAAAAGCATATAAAACCACTCGGTGTATTACTATGACCACAACGCAGTGTTAATGATCCTCTGAGGTCAGTGTACTTGCATCGTTATTATCACCGCCGTTGTCATCACCGCAGACGTCTAACTCAGCAGGGACGCAACCTTCTGGCATTTTTCTCAGTCTGTCGTGTCTGTCCTTATATGATCGTTTGCCGTCTAAGGTTTTTAGGGTATATCTATCTCCTTCCAAAGTCTCTGCTATTACGAATGGACCCCTGAATTTCGGATCTAACTTCGTCTGGTTTCTTTCCTCGTTTTTGCGTAATACGAAATCGCCAAGGTTGAACCTAACTATTTTAGCTTTGTTTTCGTGGAACCTATCCTTATCGTATTTGGCGCTTGCTTCTATATTCTTTATCGCCTGCTGTCTTATATGGGAGATATTTACTTCTCTTTCTTCGATATTGTCGGGTAGGGATAAGCCGTAGGGTCTCGCTGTTTTACCGATTAGTAGTTCCAACGGGCTTGACTTAGTCACGCGGTTGGTGGTACAATTTAAGGCCAGTTGTATTTCCCCGATCGCGTCTTGCCAGGACCGCCAGTTGGTTTCTATTGTTGTGAACATGTTTTTTTTTTAGCGTACTCATAATACGCCCTACCTGTCCGTTGGCCCTACTAGCTCCGGTCGCAATTAAATGGAGTTTAATGTATTTATCTTGACAAAAGTCTCGAAATTCTTTGCCCGTAAAACATCTTCCCTGATCCGCTATTATCCGGCAGGGACTGCCGAATAAAAATATAGTACTTAAGTGCTTTAACGGTACTAAGGAAATCTACTTTACGAGTATGATGCAGATATGCGAATTTAGTGAAGACGTCGACCAAAACAATGACATACTCTTTCGAACCACTTTTACCGCTTAGTTTGCCCGTTATGTCCACGTGAACTGTATGCCAAGGTATGCTGGTCTTAGGTATAGGATGTAATTCAGCTTGTATTTTACCTGAACTGGCCTTCGAAACTTGACAAGCGTGACAGTTCTCTACGAATTGGCGAACATACTCCGCCATTCCTTCGAACCAGTAACACTCGCACAGTTTCTCAAGCGTTTTATCCCAACCTAAGTGCATAATTGACTGTTGCACATGGTTAATAACAGATCATCTAAAACCTCTGGGGACAATGGACAAGCAGAGAGTTCTGCCTTTTCTCTGTATTTTACGATGAAGGGTACCGGACCGTAACTCATACGTATTCGCGACGTCTTCCGCGAGCTCTTCATTCTGTAATTTATTGACGATCCCAGAAATTTGGGAGTCGCGACGTTATTCCACTAATAGCTAGTCTTCGGAGATTTCGGTCAGATTGATTTCCTTCTCTATGACTTCGTTGATCGTAAGGTGATCCAAGTCTACGGGATTTCGCGAGACAAAATTTACGTGGGCCATTCGTTTACCTTCCCGGTACAGAATGTCAAAAGTAAAAGTTTGTAAGTAAGCCCACCACCTGTAAACCCTGTCATTTAAATTTACCTTACTACTGGATGCCTTCAAAGGATTACAATCGGAGACGACAAGAAATTCTCGTCCGTGGAGATAATGACGGAAATGCTTGACGGCGTTCACAACTCCTAACGTTTCTAGTTCGTAAGAATGATACCTAGATTCCGCAGGGCTACTTCTTATACTGTAATATTCTATTACTCTATTTTTACCTTCACTCTTGTGCATTAAAATAACCTCATATCCATCCGAACTAGCGTCGATACGAAGTTCTATGGGGTAGTTCGGGTCAAATACCATTAACACCGGCGCGTCGGTCAGGGCGGAAATTACCTTTTGCCTTATTTTTCCATGCCTATCTGTCCAAGTCATGTTTTTATTATCGGAAGTAAGCGCATACAAGGGTTTCATTACCCGTGAAAATTTAGGGACGAATTTTCGGAAATAAAGGGCTAAACCTATGAACTGCCTGAGCTGTGTGACGGTCGTTGACGCAGGTAAAGAACTCAAGGCGTGCATTTTACCCGGATTGGGACGAACTTCTCCGTCGTAAATTACATATTCCAAATAGAGTACCGATGCCTTTAGAAAAGAACATTTTGAAAAGTTAAAGGAGAATCCGGCTTTTACAAGGGTATCTAGTACGGTGTGCAATACTTTTAGAGCTTGATCTATCGAGTCGGCAATAATTAGGACATCATCCAAATAGACGACAACGTACGAATGGCACGTTGGCTGTTATACGTGTTTTCAAAGGAATCTCAAGAACGATCTCTCGTTTCGTTTGTTCGCAACATCGAAATCAGCAGCCGCTGCTGAATACAATGAAGGAAAGTGTAGTACAGATCACTCCGACCAAATGATTTCTTATGTCACCACAATTAAAAAGGGTCAAATGCTACAGAAGACTTGGCACGCGACTACTCCTGAGGGTTTCCGTAGTAAACGCTTTGATGGTTTACAAAATTGTAGCAAGGAAGAACATAAATATTAGAATATTTAGACAAGTATGAGTTGCAAAATTATTAGGGTTGTCCGAAGATATAAGAATCCCCATTTTCGACGGAGTCAGCATAGTATCGCCGTCCCGAAAATGACTTCCGGAAGAAACATTAAACGCGCACGCACTTATGTTATGCAAATAAAGGACATCGAATGGATCGAACAAAGGCACAAAAGAATTCGAAGAAAACAACAACTTATTATCCAAATTGTTCATCGAGGGTAATCAATGCTGTATACTTCCTAGAATTAGGATGAATAGGGGTTTGGAGAAACCCACCGGCCATGTCCAGAATAATAAAATCTCGCTTTTGCAATCTCGCGACTCGATCCGCAATGAGGGGTAAAGGATACCGATTCGCGACCGTATATTTATTTAGTTCTCGAAAATCTGTCTATCATCTATCTGAACCATTGTTCGTCTTCACGAGTAACACGGGGCTCGCGAACGGTGAATTACTAGGCTTTATGATTTTTGGCTGTAATTAAGTCGCTTGTTCTATCACGTACTACTCTGCGCTCGCGAAGTCTATTAGGACTCCTTGTACGGCGATGTTAGGATCAATTAATTGTACTTCTAACTGTCCTGTATTTTTTGTACGAGTACGTAGGGAACCCGTAACGGATGAATCTCTGAATTTTCGAAAAGAAAGATTAATCGACTTTTATCACTACCACGTACCTCATTGTCAACTTCATTGACATCGATCTCGTTTTCAGCGGTTTTATTACGGGCATGAATTATTTTTGTTTTACACATAGCGAGGCTAGTTTGTGTAATATTACGTCAAGATCTTGGCTTAAAATTTGACGAGCAATCGCGATATCGTATTTTTAAATAACTATCAGCCAGGACATGAAAAATTTATCTCTAACCACTAACACCTGCAACGGGCAAGATTTGAGCGATACGTTTAGTACCAATATCTCTTATTCCTCGCATTACTACTATATCAATCGTTCTTTTGCCAGAAATTCTCAAGACTACGGATTCTTTAATTAGCGAACACTCGGCTCCGAAATCGGGGTAAAATGGAAACGACTCACCCGGATGGCTTGATGTACCAGTTAGCGCCTCCACTACGTAGAAGTCAATTCGACACTCGGCATTGAAATTATATTCAGGGCACTGCTTTGTAAAGGATCTTTCTCCATAATCAGATTGGTAGCTGCGCACCAGGCAGCGGAGTCGAAAAATTGTTAGGTTCCACACTCGATTTTTGCACTAGCGACGGAATTGACTCGCGCACGATGGTCGTAAGCTCTTGCACTGTTATAACCGGCACTGATCCCACTTCTGATGTCGGGTTTACACTAGAACTAGGGCTAGGGGCGCGAAACGAATCCTCGCCTGGGCCACACGCCGCCGCCATGCAACGGAGAAGACATTGACTAGTGCAAATACGACTATCACAGAACCGGACAAGCAACCGCGGTAGTTAGGTGCTCGAGAAACCAATGACAATGATCCTAGGTTCAACAACGAATCCGCGGTCGACGGGATGACAGATGAACGCACTCACAAAATCCAAGTCGGACGCGCAACATTCACTGGTCGCAAAGAGTCACCCCCTTCACCAATGAGATCGCGAGAAAGAATGTCTTTCCCGTCCCGATCATGCCACAGAGGAAAACTATAATGGGGTGTGTCTAAGGACACGAGATCATCGGATTCGTCGAGAAAAGCCTTCGTTCAGAAAGTAAGGGAAATTGGCGTTGCTAATTGGTCAATCTCCATATCGGTGGTTAGAAAAAGATGCTAGCCGCCCTCGAGGGAAAGTTGCTAGTGGAAGACGCCGCTCGTTGAAAAATATGTCACCCCTATCTTCCCGTAGTTGGGACAAAGACTGTTTGTCTGTTTGAAGGACTTTAGTTAACTAAACCTTAAGATTTATAACGGGCCCTCGAGCTAGCCGAACATGTACTGCGGAGACGTATCGACATCTGGCAATCATCTTACTCGAAGAATAGGGTCTGCGTGTGGCGAGCCACAGGACAGAAACCGTTGGAATGTTTACTGTCGCGTGTCGCCACGAATATTTCTTTTAAGGAGAGCTATAGAATTACTCCATGCCTTTGTTAGACAAAGCGTTCATCCCGTGACCGCGGCTACGTTCGGCGACTGACTGTCGCCTCGAGCCCAAGCTCATTATCACGACTCTCGACCAATTACAATCGGGTTGAATAACTACAATTGTTCAATTACAGCTATAGTAGACTCTAGGTTACAATGTTGCGGGATTATCCAAAATTCCAAAGGCTCCGGTGTTCTTTCATCTCCGACATATATACATATATATATGTCGGATCATCACTGGGAATGGGGTTGTGGGCGTCAAATGAATCTTCTCGAGGATTAGCCATTGATACAGTACACACAGGCGTAGTTTATTGCAATGATAGAATTATTACAGTCTTAACAGTTGATCACAGCGGTTCGGCACTCGCGACGCTAGTGACGATGTTCTCGGGCTCAATAACGAATCTGCGGCCAACGGGATGACGACAGAACGTTCACACAAAGTCTAAGTCTGAAAATAATCACTGATCGCGAAGGCGTTACTCCTTGATCGATGAGATCGCGAGCGAGAATGCCTTTCCTGTCCCGATGATGCCACAGAGGAAAACTATAATGGGGTGTGTCTAAGGACACGAGATCATCGGATTCGTCGAGAAAAGCCTTCGTTCAGAAAGTAAGGGAAATTGGCGTTGCTGCTAATTGGTCAATCTCTATATCGGTGGTTAGATAAGGATGTTAGCCGCCCTCGAGGGAAAGTTGCTAGTGGGAGACGCCGTTCGTTAAAAAATATGTCTCCCCTATCTTCCCGTAGCTGGGGCAAAGACTGTTTGTCTGTTTGAAGGACTTTAGTTAACTAAACCTTAAGATTTATTACGGGCCCTTGGGCTAGCCGAACATGTACTGCGGAGACGCATCGACATCTGGCAATCATCTTACTCGAAGAATAGGGTCTGCGTGTGGCGAGCCACGGGACAGAAACCGTTGGAATGTTTACTGTCGCGTGTCGCCACGAATATTTCTTTTAAGGAGAGCTATAGAATTACTCCATACCTTGTTAGGCAAGACGTTCATCCCGTGACCGCGGCTACGTTCGGCGACTGACTGTCGCCTCGAGCCCAAGCTCATTATCACAATTCTCGAATAATTACAATCGGGTTGAATAACTACAATTGTTTGATTACAGCTATAGTAGACTCTAGGTTACAATGTTGCGGGGTTATCCAAAATTCCAAAGGCTCCTGTGCTCTTTTCATCTCCGACATATATATTTGAGGACTTACTCGAAAATGGCACCTCCTCCACCAATCTAAGAATGGCAATATTATGATTGTGTATGTTTTCTATTCCATCCATATGTGCACAATGTGCTGCGGTCAAAACATGCCTAGCCGTTATCAGGGAACCTCCGTACTTCCATAGTGGTTTGTCTGGGTTTCGGGGATTACGAAAACTTAATGCAGCGATCCATGGCCAAGCGCCTAAAATGCAATAGTCATAGTTGTGAATATACATAATTTTTTCTCACATAACGAGTAACAACGATTATTAGCTATTTGATATTCGATCATACAGCAGACGATAAGTACATACGTACAAATACTCTGAAATAGAGATTTGATAAAGACAGAAATTAAATTTTTATTCCAGTGGAATACAAATTATTAAATAATTCTATATAATTTCTATTTGAACTATACTGAACTATAAAGTTCAAACGTGTAATTTCTGCCCTAACAGTTTTTGATCTCTATCCATATTATTACTCCTATATCAATTTTTTATTTCAAGCAAAAAGATACTCTTCCTAACATGAAGTAAAAGAAAGAAATAATTCAAGTTAATAAGTAAAGTTACTACCGATAAAATCATAGCATTATTATTTAGTCTAATTGAAATGTACATTGATGTGCTGTTTAATGCCTTTAAAGTTCATTCTTTGCAGTAAATGGCTTATTATTAATCGGAAAGAAAGACATAAAACGTGCCTTCTTGATTGTCCGGTGTGGTACGTACATTCTGGATCAAACAATTTTAAAACATTTATACAGTTCAAAGATGCGTAAGAAAGCGACACCGATTACTCAACTTTCGAAGTAAAAAGCCGATCAAGTCCACCGGATTGCCCTACAGACACGTATTAATCCGTAAGAGTTAGTCAACATGTTGATAATAATTATCTAAAGAAACTTTTCACGTGAAAATATAAAATTTTAATTGATTAGATATTGTGTTAGCCATACTTAAGAAAGAAAATGAAAATGAATGAAATGAAAGAAAAGGACTACCTTCAACCTCATTTTTTAAATAAACACTTTGTCAGTTTTGCGGTAAATAAATTCTTAGGAATTCAGGACAGTTTTTAGTGAATCATTTTGTTTCGACCGTTCGCGGAGAGACGCGATCGCGGGATAGCACGTCAACGAGAGTTGTAAGTTCCCGTTACGATTAAATAATCGACGCCACGAACTGATCGATCCCCTTATTTCGATTATGATAATAAGGGTAGTTCAATGAAATTCCACAGAATTAACACAAATAAATTAATGTTTATTTCAACAACTTATTAACTAGAAAGATATAAATGGAACAAAAAAAATGTAACTGCGTTTTGGTTGATAAGTAATGCGCGACATACCACATGTGTTGACGGTTCGACTTCTCGAAAAGTTCTGAACGCCTTTCGATTTTTTTCGTTTTTTCTGGAAGGCGACCCCCACTACGTTCGGATCACGCCACATTCTTTTACTGCGAGGTAAAATACGGGCCACGAGTCGACGTTTCTGGAAGTCGCCCTGCTTAATGAACCACGCGCTTGCCACTACAATGTTTGTTTGCCGGGCAGACGCGACGATCCGTCTGCGACATTATAGTGGCGCTATCGATAGTTAAGAATATGACCTATGGTAAGCCGCATGGCGTAACATTCTCCCCCCGTTGAGAGGGTACCGATCAAACTAGCGAGGTGTGGTTGAAGTTCCCATCTTATTTCGTCTCGGTGGCTATTTGTTCGGGTTTCTCGAGATCGGGTTGAATTGGCAGTGGGACAAGCCTTTTGACGCCCCGATCCAAAATGCTCTTTGCCGTCTGAACTGTAGCTGTCCGGATGACACCATCGGCGCCTGGATGAACCTTGATAACTCGGCCCAGAGGCCAATGCATGGAGGGAACGTTGTCCTCTCTGAGGATGACGATTGTGCCCTTTTGGATGCTGTGTCCACCCTTGCTCCATTTATTGCGGTTGGTTAGCTCGTTCAAATACTCCTTATGCCAGCGGTTCCAAAAATGTTGTTTAAGCTGTTGGATATGCTGCCATTTGGAGAGTCGGTTCGATGGAATGTCTCTGAAATCTCGATCACGTAAGCACATTAATGAATCGCCAATGAGGAAATGTCCGGGAGTGAGGGCTAGGAGATCATTTGGATCGGTGGAGATAGGAGTTAGCGGGCGGGAATTGAGGACTGCTTCTATTTCTATGATAAGAGTATTACGGTGTTAAGCTCATATGTTTCTGTTTCTCCACTCGCGCTGCGCCATAATATCCTTTGATATTTCCGATCCTCTGGTCGTACGAGGAATTGCCGATACATTTTCTCGATGTCGCCAGTGAGTACGTACTGATGAGCGCGGAATCTAATTAATATACAAAATAAATTGTGAATTGATTCGAGAATATAGGATTTCCCCATTTTCATGATTATCGTGATTTTTGTATAAATATATTTTTTAAGATACTAATAATTGGGTACTTATACTAGCAAAGTCGTTGAGTAACAAGCCACTGATGCTAACACAAATAGCATTGTCGTAATTAAATATTTCTAAATATTCATTTTTCATTTTGAACCTGTAGAAACAATTTATTATATATACTATTAGCTAAGAAATTGCATATTTAATTAAGTCGAAATATAAAACTTGGTTATTTTGATAATTTAGAAAATAAAAAACTGACAAACATTTCAATTTAATTTATGGTTGGAACAAAAGACAGTTATTTTTCATTAATTGAAATATTGCAATGCAGAGTACTTTCCTAAATACGGCGAGAGTATTCCTGATGGTGAAACGAGCGTTGCTTCATCGAACGCAGCTAAAGAAAACAACATCTATGTAGTTGGTGGTACGATGCCTGAAATAGAGGGCGATAAATTGTACAATACCTGTACTATTTGGGGTCCCGATGGAACTTTGATAGCAAGACACCGAAAGGTAAGTAATATATTCCTTTATGGCTTTGAATTTGAAAATATCGGGGTGAAGAAAGTGACTCTATCTAGGAATAATTTAGGAATATACATATGTACATACGTATACTATAACCAATTCTATAATTTACGGTTTATAAAATACGTTATGATACGGGAAACGCCCATTTTTGTTGTAATGTGTTTGTTGTTGTATAAATTTTTCACATACTTAAAATATTATTATACTTATTTTTTCTCCTTTTTAAACATTATTAAATGATAAGATTTTTTAATAAAAGAAAGTGATAAAAACGCTGTCAGTTATTAAATAAAAAATAATTAAAGTTTAGGAGTTGGTAACTTTGATATTAAATTACAAAAGTTGCAGCAATATAATTAGCGACCACATTTTTATGTTATTAGGTACATCTATTCGACATCGACATTCCTAATAAGATTACTTTTCGAGAGAGTGATTCACTCAGTCCTGGTAACTCCCTAACGACGTTCGATGTGAAGGGCTGCAAAATAGGTATTGGCATTTGCTATGATATTAGATTCGAGGAAATGGCACGCATTTATCGGAACAAAGGTACAGTAACTTAATCGATCAATACTTAACTAGCAAAAAATTAAATATCTTTCTTAAATATATTCTATATAAAATTAATATAATCTGTAACTCTGTATAAAAAGAAGCTTAATTTAAAAAACCAGTATATTTGCTGAAAATGAAACAAATAAAAGAATTAAAAGCACAATAAGAGGACTGTCCTCGCATATTCAGAAATGATGGAATGTGAACCGTGCAACTACGAAGTTAATTGGTATTCGGTGGCTTCATATTTCCTGCTTCTCTGGGTTAGGTTGCCAAATGCTGATATATCCAGCGGCATTCAATATGACCACTGGACCACTGCACTGGTCATTACTTCAGCGTTTCAGAGCGAATGATAATCAATTATACGTTGCCTGCATATCACCGGCTCGTGTTCCTTAAGCAAGTTACGTCGCATGGGGACATACACAGTTGACCAATCCCTGAGGAAAGATTCTTTACGATTTGGAAACTCAAGAGAATATGGCAGTCACCGATATCGGTAATTTACAGCTTAAAATTAAAAGCGAGAGATCCATGATGTAATTAATTTTTAGTCTCGTTAATTTATCGATTTAGCCATCTTCCTTTGTATTTGTTGAATTTATTAGTAAGCATTACTTATTATTTCGTATGTTTCCTTTTTCTATCAGATCTAAAAGTTGTTGAGGAAGTAAGGGCTCGGATACCTACATTTTCTCAGAGACGTACAGATTTGTACGACACTGTCTGTAAGAAGGAGTAACTCTACACTAAAACAGAAAATGTTTTTTTATAATATTTCTACTACGATATCCTTTTTTTTGTGAATTATTACTAATTTCTTATCATTTGTACTAAATGAATGACTCAATTAAGAAAACTAAAACGTTATAAATAATAATCTGTATATCTTGTGTATCAACATGTAATTGGATATTATAATAATATAGGAATGCTATAATAATATAGGATAATAATATAGGAGAATAATAATATAGAAAAAAATACATGCTTTTAAACACCTTTAATATCGATCACATAAATTGTTATAATTCACAATGATTACGCATACATAAAAGACCCCTTGATAGTAAAATTTACGATCAAAAGGAAATTGCGTATCGTTTAACAACACTTCTTATATATAAACATCAATTCGAAGTTATCAGCTTGGAGAAATTGGTCGATTAATACCTGTAGATTGTCTGTCTCGATGAAAGAATTAAAGAGAGCAAAAACATGATAATGCCGCTAATATAATATTCCTTCTTTCTTGTATCTGTCTGCCTCTCAGGTCGTTTTACTAATTACAATAAGTAATTTCGACTTCTTTGCGCTCTCTTTTAACGCATTCGAGACCGAAAGAAATTCATATCAGTCAGTAGGCAAGGGTATAATATACATATTTTATATATAACTTATGTAGTAATGTATATATCATGTTAATTTCATATTTTTTTCAATATAGAATTATTATATATATATATCTGTACATAATACATTATAGAATAACATAGTATATAATTTTATATTTTAAAAATATGAGGCATACTATTTAAGATTGTCATCGATTTAAAATCAAAGTATGAAAAGGATACCCTGGAGAGAGTAAAACACAGAATCATTCCAACTAAACATTCAGATCGTACCGACACCTAGGTATCGTTTTACAATTAAATCTCCGTCTCGAATGGATTAAAATGAAATACATACTTGCAGCTTCAACATCTTCAATATCGAGGAGATTCAAACTTTACAAATAAAAGCGGCCTGTTCCCCTTTCCACGACAGACTCTCATACCATATCCGCTCTTATCCAGGCTTTTACTTGAAACCAGCAATGCGTTCATTTACAATTTAAATTTACCCGGACCATCTACTGAATCGTCAGCCTTTTATAAATATATAATGAACCCAGAACATGTGCCTGTGCCCCTGGTATCGATGTTCGGCTTGTGATGTTCGTACCGGAACCTTCGCACAATTTCAATTTGTCACGCGTGAACATCGATTCTTCCAAGGGTCACAGCTTTATGCGGCTAAATCCTTTAGAACGATTAAAATGATACTAATGATATGGTATTTTTTACAAAGATTTAACATATCCATAAAATAGGAAGTTTCGTGCTCTCCTATTTTATATTAATTATAAATTAATAAGTTTTATATGTGTTATTTATAGATCTAATAAATTTTGTATTGGTTTACAGCAGGTGCTCCGGGTATAAACAGACGACAAACGAACAAATAGAAATTCAAACTATTGTCGTTGTTTAACTCGCATGGGACTATAAGCTCGAATTGGACTTAAACGTTACGATCGTCGAGAATAATTACTATGTGTACCCTGTACGACGGGCAGAGAATCTTAAGTTATTAACGGCAATTCCTTTGTGCATAATTCAGGTTTATTAACAACCTGTAATGGATAATCATCGATGAACTCTTTTTGAATAAAGTTCACATTTATAAAGCAAACACTATAAAATACGACAGGACAATTGTAATCGATAAATGACATTTTATTAGGATATTATAAGAAGCTAAGATATCGAGGTACATTAAAATTGAGTCCGCTGCAACCCTCATGACATTTAAAATCCTACGCGTATATTGAGTAAAGTTGTTATATTAAATATAATCATATTAAATACAAGCTCGTCCGCTGGATTCCCAAATTATTTGGTTAAATACTTTGAATACGAGAATACCGAGTGTTAACAGTAGTAAATCCTCTATATGGTATGTCTACTTTGCTATCTTGAATAGGTAAATAACATTTCACTTTAACGCATTTAACCAATATTAACATTTAACATTTAACCAATATTATACGCATATGCACATAATTGTAGTATCGTGGACGAAAGGCCTGGGAAATATCGGACGAACTATGAACAGTGTCGCGAGAGCCGGGGCGCCGTCGGGCCCATCAATGTGTCATCGGTCTTTTCAAGTGCATAGTTTCGTGGAAAAGACCTACGTGACCCTGGCCACGAGCGTCTGCAGAACACGTGTGCGGTGGGCCTAGGAAAAGGGCAATGGAATGCGACAACAGTCAGTCGAGAAACAGAGCGCGAGTCGAAAAGCACAGAGTGCGAGTCGAGGAGCCGAGTGCGAGTTGAGCGGAGACGGAGGTTGCGAGTGGCGTTGCCGAGAGAGTGTGGATTGCGCTGTGTTCTGTACGTTTGGTATGAATAGTTCAAGTTAAGCCACAATCGTCTCTTCTGTCTGATTAACATCTCTATTGTCCACGTTTTGTAAACATATTACATCACGATATTACATATTTTTGGGGGCTCAGCCGGGATTGGACAAGACAGAAAACGAAACGGTTTAACAGAGCTATTCGAGCTAGTTGTGAATTTACCGGTACGCGGTGCGGTAAAAGACGATATCGTTGACTGTTTAAGTTTGTGCAGTGTGAAAAATGGCAAACGTCGAGGACGAACGATTGTCGGGTGAAGAGGGTTCGACGCTGGAGGAGCTGAGGAATAAGCTCGCGCGAATGAACCTCCCTATATCGGGTGCGAGGTCAGTGCTGATTGCAAGGCTGAATCGGGCGTGTAGGGCTGGACAATCGTATCGTAAGGGATCGACGGGCGGTGAAGAGCTAACCGGTCAACGAGATTTAGAAAGTGTACAGAGAGCTGAGCGTGATTGCAACGAAGATGAGGATGTTGAGAAAATGAATACGAAGGAGTTGAAGGAGCGCCTCGCTAGTTTGGGTTTAAAAACGACGGGAAGAAAAGTAGAATTACGCGCACGGCTACGAGCGGCCATGGATGGTAACGACATATCGTCGGAAGAGGAAAGCGACGACGAAAGTGAGGATGAAGATGACAAGAAAAACGCAAGAGAATACAAGAGAGATACGCGAAGGGTGTATCAGGACCGTGACGAATGTTGTCGAAGGGCATGTGTTGGTTCGACACTGAGTTTTAGAGACGTCGAAGATGCATTAGAGTCGTTTAGTGGCAACAGAGGTGAAAATGTCGAACGATGGTTCGAGTCGTTCGAGGAAGTCGCTGATACGTGCATGTGGTCGGATGGGCAGAAGGCAGTCTATGCAAGGAAGCTGCTGAAGGGATCAGCGAAAATATTTGCGAGCTTCGAGTGTCATGCCAGGACTTGGCATGAGTTGAAGAGGGGGCTAGTGAAAGAATTTTCGAGGAAAGTCAACAGTAGGCAAGTTCATCAGAAACTTGAAGAAACAAAAAAGGAGAGTGATGAAGCATGTCTGGCTTACATGTACCGTATGCTCGAAATAGCCAGCCATGTGGACATGGAGGAGGAAGCAAAGGTGGAATACATAGTGGATGGAATAATAGACGACGAGAACAATAAGGCTGTATTGTACGGCGCTACGTCAATCAAAGAGTTGAGGAAGAGGTTAGTAATGTACGAAGAGCAGAAGAGTCGCAGAGCAAAGTCGATTGTGAAGTCGGCTAAAACCCAGAAGAACGGGAAGCCCAGTCAATCTGTGGATGCAATGAAGAAAAGAAGATGCTTCATTTGCGGTAGTGAGGATCATCTAAGTGTTAAGTGTCCGGAGAGGGGAGAAGGTGTTAGGTGTTTCAAGTGCAGCGGATTTGGACATATTGCAGCGAGGTGTACGGCACAACCGAAAGAGACTTGCGTAGTGTCAAGATCCGAAAAGGGGAAGTATGTGAAGGAAGTGGCGATAGATGATTGTAGGTTTGTGGCATTAGTGGATACAGGTAGTAACCTTACGTTCCTACGAGCGGATGAGTATGTGAGGTTAGGATCACCACCTCTGGGAAACTGCAAACTTAAGTTTGATGGTTTTGGTTCCGCTGGCAATAGTACCTGGGGCGAGTTTACAAGGGTAATGACGGTCGACGGGTACGACTTTACTGTCACCCTGCATGTTGTCTCGAATAAGGTAATGACAAGACACAGTCTACTCTTAGGTACCGACTTTTTAGACCAGGTAGAGTTGCGAGTCAAACGGGGCGAGGTGACATTTTTACGACTCGACGATCAGACCGACGGTCACGAGGACGCGCCGGATGTACTGAGGGTAAACGCGGTAGAACAGACCGACGAAACAGACCTGACACACGTACGGGAACCGCATTATCGTGAAGCGATTCGCGATATCGTTAGGGGGTATAGGCCGGAGAAGAAGCGAGACGTCGGAATAACCGAAAAAGTAGTTTTGAAAAGCGACAAGCCGATAGCGCGAAGACCGCGAAGACTGGCGCCGTCGGAAAGAAAGGAAGAAGATGATTTGATGGAAGCGTGGACAAACGAGGGTGTCATCAAATCGTCAGACTCGGAGTATGCGAGTCCGATAGGTGTAGTTAGAAAGAAAGATTTGTGTGTGCGTGTGGCTGGATGGGCCTTGTTACTAGGCGAGATTAAGTATCAGGTGTGTCATCGGCCGGGGAAAAGTATGCAGCATGTAGATGCTCCGAGTAGGAACCCCCTGCCGAGCACTATGTATGTAACGGAGAGTGAAGACGGGCTGATTGCACGGTTGAGAAGGGCACAGAACAAGGACACTGAAGTCCGTAGGATTTTGGACGCCGCAACGTGCAGTCAGGCCGATGGGCAGGTAGTAAGAAACAATATTTTGTATAAGGAGTGTGAGGACGATGTGCTAATAGTAGTATCGAAGGCGATGCGGGCTCAGGTAGTCAGGCAAGCGCACGAGCGTGGGCATTTCGAGGTTACCAAAACAGAAGCTATGGTCAAGAAGGACTTCTGGTTCAAGGGGTTACGCGAAAAGGTCGAACACGTGGTGTCCAACTGCCTTGACTGTAGCCTAACCCAACGAAACATAGGTAAGCTAGAAGGGAGCCTGCGAAATTACAAGAAAAGAAGAAAGCGTGCGAAGCAGTACCGAAGGAAGGACCCGCACACACCTCGATTTTATGAAACCTTGGGTCCTAAATGCCGAAAGTGACGCATCTGATGACAGCGAGATAGAAGGCAACATCTGAGGGCAGATGTTATTGCAGGATGGCCGAATGTAGTATCGTGGACGAAAGGCCTGGGAAATATCGGACGAACTATGAACAGTGTCGCGAGAGCCGGGGCGCCGTCGGGCCCATCAATGTGTCATCGGTCTTTTCAAGTGCATAGTTTCGTGGAAAAGACCTACGTGACCCTGGCCACGAGCGTCTGCAGAACACGTGTGCGGTGGGCCTAGGAAAAGGGCAATGGAATGCGACAACAGTCAGTCGAGAAACAGAGCGCGAGTCGAAAAGCACAGAGTGCGAGTCGAGGAGCCGAGTGCGAGTTGAGCGGAGACGGAGGTTGCGAGTGGCGTTGTCGAGAGAGTGTGGATTGCGCTGTGTTCTGTACGTTTGGTATGAATAGTTCAAGTTAAGCCACAATCGTCTCTTCTGTCTGATTAACATCTCTATTGTCCACGTTTTGTAAACATATTACATCACGATATTACATAATGTTACTGTTACATATAATGATATATACGTAGATATACACGTTAATTAAATCCTCTATATGGTATTTTTATATCAGTATCGTAAACATTGTAAACCGGAAATCTTTTATTACACACGTACATATACAGTCAATATTATTGTTACATATAGTGATACATACGTTGATCCACACATTAATTAAATCCTCTATATAGTATTTTTACTTTGCTATCTTGAATAGATAAATAATCTCGAATATAGACATACAGGTACAGTTACGTTGATATACACCTTTGTACAATGTGTCAAAAAATTTGAACCGCGGTGTCGATTGGTCATGACCTGCACTACTGCTCGAAGGGATGAGTAGGAAGTCTCCTACCATCGTGGTGGATAGATGACTGTGTGCGTGAGGAAAACATAGCTTGTTTTATTAGAGGGCTATTCGGATTTTCCTAATGGGTGCATACCCGCTTTCTCCGTGTTTTAAGTGCGACTAATAAACCCAAGGACCTCTCTAAAAACCGACTGTGTTTCGAGAATATTTTTAAGCTTTAGAAATTCTTCAAGACAAACGGATTGAAGACACATGGCGAAACAATACAGGGAAGTGAAAGTTATGGTGGGTCCTTAGGTTTATTGAGGGTCGAAGTGACGTTACGCAGGCTGGTTGTTGTCCGGTGGCGCGAGCTGGCGCGGGCTGGCGTGCAGATGTTTTAGGCGGCGTAACAACAAGGAAGATCCTAGAAAATGAGAAGGGTGGATTAGAAGAACGAAGAAAACTCGAAGAAGATACAAAAGAAGAAACTACAGAGACAGAAGTCAATTCAAAAGGTATATTAAATAATAAGTGCGATTTACTTGATACCGAAAGAGCTATTGAAATTAATGATACGGTTCAAGATATTAAATTTACTGAAGGTAGAAGCCGCACTCAAAATGATATGGAAGATGTAGTAGAAGATTCACAAGAATTATCTAGTAAAAGTAAGTTATCAGAAATAAGGATTGCACTTAACAAAATTGAATATACAAAAACTATTTTACGGAATAAAAAGAATTCATTAGAAAGAGAAAGAGGAGTAAGGGAAAAGAAGAAAATGTACAGACAGAAATTATTTCAAAAAATATATCAGATGATAAATGTGATTTGCTTTAGAAAAAAAAAAAAAAAATATTATCCACAAACTACATTAGGAATTTATCTATTTTAGTGAGGAGAAAGAGAAAGGATAGAGGAGTTGATCAATAGACTGTGGATTTTGAAGCGTTTATGAAAAACTTACAATTTTAATAAAATATTCAATGTAAAGTCTTTGTTATAATATTCAGATAGATAGATGAAAAAAATACTGAATTTGCATAATTACTCATGGCTTATTGATCAATCATGCGACTCGTTCAGAGGTAACTCGAGTTGTAAAGGCGACAATTTATTAAAAATGGTATATCTGACGTACGATGCATTTGCTCATGTTAAACTATTTAAATATGTATAAAAATCACGCGAAAAAAAAATCTACTGAAAATAATGTTGAACTAGTTAATAATAATAAATCATATAGTGAAACACAAACCTTAAATCAAGATTTTAAGTTCAAAAAAAAAAAAAGAAAGAAGAAGAAAGAAGTTGATAAAATGACAGCAATAAAATGACCAAAAATTGAATTACGATCCCGAGCATCAACTCGCTGATCTTCAAGTAGAATGTTCCGACAAAGACAGGACGACACAAGAGTTCGAGAAGCACATAGAGGACATGAAGGAGGAAGTGCAAAAATTAGAATTGCAACTCGACGAGTTACAAAAAAAAGAAAAACACACACGCACGTAAAAAGAGTTCAATCTTTTGGAATACAAATGGAAGAACTAACAATAAAATTAGAAGAAATAACACAGAAGAAATAAGTCACCAATATGAAATTACCTGATGGCTGATGTTGATCGTTGACGTTTATAATGATTGAATTTCGTCCACGGCGCCATCTGGATCCTTGTTGAAAAATTAATATAGCCGCAACAGCACCATTGAGCTCATCACGTTTGTTGGTGAGTCGAGGAGCTGGAGGATTTCTCATCCTCAAGGACATAAATTTCACCGGTTCCGGTAATGTTTTTTACATGGTCCAAGCATTCGAAATCACAGCATCGCTTTCCAAGACGAAATTTCCTGCATGGCTGTAATAAACAGAAATCGATCAATTGTACAGATCAATCGTCACTCGACTGCTCGAGAATTCAGGTCATCCAGAGAATAGAATAGAGACGTGGAAAAATGTAGTGCGATCATCGCAGTGGGAGGAAATAGGGGGATAGGGACCAAATGAATGAACGAGATGTTAAGGACAACTGACGACAAGTTCTTCTTTTGTCGAGAATTGCATGTTTGTGAATGGTTTGTGGGTGGTTAGGTGGAGAGAATTGAAGAGTTTGGAGGTGACTGGAAGAGTGTTTTGGGCAAGGTAGATTGCAGAATGGTTGCGGTAGCATTGTGTTAATTATGGGTTTGTACATGTAATCTTTGTATGTATCACTACATAGAACCTAACGTATATTTTTAATAATACATCAGAGTTTTAGTTATTTCATAGCTATGAATTTTATACTCTATAATCTTGACGTTTTATTTCACAGAAGCGTTTGAATATCCATAAAAATTAAATGAACCAATGTATTCATTATCTTATAGAGAAGATATATTATTTTTAATTATGTTCCAATTATTTATCATGATCCTGATTTCCTTATTCTGAAAATTTGAAAGGAAGTTTTGTAGTTTGATACTTTCAGCGACAAAGGGTCAATATTGCTTTAGTATATTTCGTCACATATACATGTATATCTATATATCCACCGAAAATGCGCTCTTGTAGACAAACGCTCGATTCGCGTCATAGCTTTTAAAGCTTGTCGCATCTCAATCAGTTGGAAAAAGTTTTTCCTGTAGCATATTTTATTTTTACGAACCAACAAGGTCTTTGTTTATTTCCTTCTTTTTTTTGCTCTAATTCCCCCATTGTTTTTTCAAGGATAGTATTTCAGAGCCATTAGTCAAGTTCATTGTAACAATAAACGTACGTTTCGGAAATATTTTGTGCTGTGAAACAGAATACACTAAAGTTTGAAGGTCACATCGATTTTCGAAAGTTTATAAATGGAGGTGTATGACAGTATCACCAGCTGTTGCTGTCCCCAAGCGCCAAAATACGTTCTGACTACTATTTTATGTATCTCACAGAAGTATGTCTTCATTCATCATCTCCCATGCCATCCACCAACGTGTTCTTAACATGTTATCTCCTAGTAAAATATTGATGTTGAGTCAGATATCCAACTGAATAATCTTTTCGGTGTCTACTATAAGACATTTAAAACCAAGGCTCGTACACACGTGTGCTTATGCGTCAGATGTAATACTTAACAGGAAACCTGCTTATATTAATATTAAATTTATGTATAGTAGGATGTTCGACCTTTGTAAAAATGAAATTATAATACATACAGTTTCACCGTGGAAAAGTGAATCTTTCTAGCATGTCCACGCAAATGCAGGGTAGGGGAGGACTGTGCATGCACCAAACAACTTTACGTTCGTAATTTTTCACACAAATGTACAACTGTAGGGAAAAAAATTATCTCTGATTTTTCGGATGTTAGGAATCGACAATATCGCATAACGGAATGCTGTGTTCTACGTATTCTATTTTTGTTACGAAAGTGGTACAAACGAAGTCCACATAAGAATAGTACAACAAAATCGGTTGAGGTTAGGTTATCGTGCAGATATCGCGGCTTTTGCATTGCAAATCACGCAACTGCCAGTCTCGTCGTTCCTTGTAAACGAAAGAAAGGTATTGTAATCGGTCGGAATTAACATAAAACTCGTCGCATGCGACCATATGGCCTGAATGGTGAATAAACGAGAGTAGAGCGCGAGCTATGTGATTCTAACCGTTTAGGCGGAAACTAATGATTGTAACCAGAGCCGAGATATATGCCAATATTACTTTGCTCGACAAAGCGTATAAGATGAGGAGAGAATCGCGATAAGGTAGAACAAGAGACAGATATTCTCTACGTAAAGCAAGTCTGTCAACTAGATTGAAATCCTATAGCTATAACTACAGTGAATCCATATTCTGGCGAATTGTCTTTTCACAAATGAAGCTTCTGAAGAACGGAATTGATACAATAACTACTGTTCATTCATAACTACTGTTGTAAGAGTCTATATATTTGTCTATCTATATCTATATATATATCGATCTATATATATTTGTCAGAATGTCATTTTATCAAAAAACCCATCCTCTGTAATCATAGTTTATTGATTATTATAATCATTATTAATTTAACATTTTTGTGTACATACAAAATTTAAATTATACCTCGCTTGAGAACAAAAATTCTATTTATTTTCCTAACATGTACTAATAATTATTGATCAAACTAGAAAAAGCTGGAGGAGATTACATAGGAAGATTACTTAGCATCTTATATTCCTATATTTATGTATAGTAAAATGGCTTGTATCCATTTTCATGAATTATAACTGACATTTCAAAGCATTCATGTAGATATGTAACTCTCGTTAATTAATAATTTAACAATGCGTCATGAAACGTATCATTTTCGTTTCTTCCTTTGTTTCGTTATACACAGGAACGAATTTGTAAATAAAGATGTATAATCAACGATAACATATGACAGCGAGTATAATAACTGTCAGCAAAGGAAGAGGTCGGTAAAATGATTGTGGTTCAGTGTATCGGTAAATAAGCTTTGTCAGACGTTGCCGGGGGACTCGGTGTCGGTGAAACCGCGTCGATGAAATGATTGTCAGTAATTTAAAGATAACCCAATTTATTGATCTGTCTCCCTTTCATGGCGTTGTACGTCTCTCTATAAAACATATTCTACCTCGGAGGGCTGAAAAATTTAACTTGGTCTCACTGGACTGGACTGTAAGTAAGAAAATTGAAATGCAAAATCCACGTGTGAGCGCAACGGTTTAGATGGAAAGTTCGATAGGACAATTATATATATTAGCCTGAAAGAAAGCTCGTGGCTTCGCACGCAACACGTAATTTCCCTCGCTGAAATAATCCTATTACAACGATACGATTTAAAATTTTCCTTAACAGACCTCGCAATGTAATTCTTCATCTACAATTTTTTATTCGGCCTGAAACAAGAGACTTTCGAAGCCTTATAGAGTCTCGCGAATCTAAAAGTCAGGTTTCAACGTATTTTCGCGTCTTATTCTATAATACTGAAGACATTAAAGGTGTTAACGATTATTGTCTCACGATGTACGTACATCAAACGAGTACTTACGTAAGAGACGAATGGAAATGGAAACAGCCGAGAATAATTGAAGATAATTTGAATACGTTCCAGGCTATAATACAATTTCTCGTGAACCGTAATTGATTCGCAGAAGGGAATTGCTGCTTCTCACGACTAGCAAAGTGTTTCGCAAAAAAAAAAAAAAAAAAAAAAGTAAAGAAAAATGGTATCGGAAGGATAGAAAAAAAGCGGTGGCCTACATCAAGCAATCTTCATGCCGATAATGCATTTATTATTCAGTTCGTTCATTTTCTATCGCGTAACAGACACTGGGATAACTGACAGAACGAGCGTATAAATCTTGCATCTCTCGACCTGACTTCTCCCGATGGAAAAATATTTACTGGTCTGGAATCGTGCATCGCTAATTGGTAAAAAAGTAATAAGCAAGAAAGCAATTATACTACCGGATTGGTATTTCTATTTTATTGGAGATTAATTAACCTGAGTAAACCAACAAAAACTTATCGAAAATCAATCGAAATTAAATCACCTTTTCAAACAGGCTATAAATAGCCAACTAATATTTGCAGTAATAAACTTCACTTTCGAATAAAGTATACGCTCTATAAATTGTAAATTGATAATTTCGTTATTATATCATTTTTCTTAATCTAAACTGAATTCAGTGAAAAGAGCTTTCAATTGAATTACACACTTCATTAGTTTATGAATTATATTCGTTACCATACGTACAAAAGAAGGTTGACTGGTTTAAAAATTCAAAGGGTAGAACCTCCAAGCTCACGATTGGAAACAGATTCAGTTCAATGGTTTAATTTGCCATTTAATTGAATTCTCTGGCAATTTCAGCGAACTGTGGGCTTTAGAAGTGTCCAGCATTCAAAGGTAAGACCTCCTCCATCTTTCTCTTTCTTTCAGTTCCAACCTCAAGTAATTGACCTGTTAATTCGACGCTATATTTACATGCTCGCAAGGGATTCAGACGACTTCATTGCGTTAAATTCGCAATTTAGCAAACACGAATGTCTCAATCAATTTGTAGTTCGAAACAAATAAAAGATAATCAATTTGTCGATGCATTTGATCGTTATGTTCATTTAGCATTTTTATAATAAAAGCGTAGAACACATGTACATACACATAATATTCCATGAAATGATTTATACAGACTATGAGTCTCGTTTTATCATATTATAAAAGAATGAATTTTTCCCAATAAATGTAACTTCATACAAAATCTCGTTTAAAAAATTCAGTTTTTATTCTCATCAAATTAATTTAATATCGGAATATGTCATTTTAGTCGTTATAAAAATTTTATGTCAAAAAGCGTTCGCAGATACATATATAAATAAATGTCCAATCCTATGCATTTATTTAAGCTGAAATCTGAACTTAAATATTTATTAACAATATTCTGACGAATATGTAATGAAAGATAAAAGCAGCTTTATTTTTTTTATAGGATGGCTCATGTTTTTTATTCATTTTATGTTTTTCGTTGTCAGCGCGTAACTACCTATCAGCCGCATGAATGCCAGGTTTTACTACTCAGAAGCGAAGAAGCGAAGAAGCGAAGAAGCAAATATACGTTACCTTGCATGGAAAAACGTTAGATACATATAAAAGTCATAACGTAGCTATTTACACATGGGGAATATTTATTTTTGTATGAAATATTTTTGCTTCTGAATTCTCATTATAAATGTACGTCCATTTCCTACGTTAAAGTACGTCTCTGCTTTGAAAACCTTCATTTAAATATAACGGTTAACAAAATATTATTAGAGAAATATTAAAACGAGACGCTAAAAGAACATTTTAATAAAGTACAAATGATTATTTGTTCTTTGTTAAATTACACTGCTGTAACTCTAATTTTATTAAATTCAAAATGAATCATTTATAAACTGAACCGGAATATAAAATTTTATTCCGCAAAAATCATAAAGTTGAAAGTTAGGAACGAATAACAAATGAATAACCTAGTTTCATTGAAAGGCACGTGTACGCCAATCCGCGTAATAACTTTGACACTCCAATTATTATAAAATATGTATCCTTAAGGGATTTTTTTGCGCGAATGCAAAATACTTTTCATACGTGCAACTGAATAAATGGGGCGTGATTTTCAATATTTCCTTTTGTAGAATTTATAACAAAGTAACTTTTTCACAAATGTTTTCGCTAACATTTTTACAACGTAAATGTCTTCTTTTGTAATTAATAATTTCAACATTTCTCTGAACAGTTTCGTTGCGATAAAAAAAATATACAAAGCTTATGACGTGCTTGTTTAAAAATATTTATACGGAACAAGACTTTGAATTTGTCAGACCAATCGTTCTAACGAACGAATAAATTAAACGACTCGTAACAAAGAATTATTCCTGTCCATGTTTCTCTTTGTAAAAGTAATTCAAGGCAAGTTAGATGAATCGCTGTGTACCCTATTCGCATTAACGGTGTGCTTTAGTTTCTCTCTGGTTGTGTTAAGTGTTTAAGTAATGAGCATATACTCACTACGGGCGGGTTGCATACGATCGATATGCACCACTTCAGCCTCGAATTGTAGCAGACGCAGAAACTGCAAACCGAAGGCCCCGGCTCAAACGTAAGATCATGTCGAATGGTTTCTCCTTCAAAGTCAGCACAGCGGTTGTTTGTAGCATCTGAAAACGATTCTCAGCTTGAATATCTTTGCCATTCGACGGTCGTACGCGCAGTTACGTTAACCGTTTCAACGCCACTCAGCGTGATCATGCTGTACGCATAGTGTGGTGAACTGTGTCGCGATGTTTGGTTACGATTGTCAATTCACAGCGCGCTCGGTTCCGAACGTAGCTTGTCGCTAGTCTATCAGAGTTTCCTCTCGTAATTACTTTTCTTTCAAATAATCGTAAACCAAATAAAGAAAAAACTAATGTATAAATTACCTCTTGAATTGGAAAACCAATTACAGAACGTCACACAAACAAAAGGTAAAGCACGAATATTTGGCAACCTTTTGACTCTTTAGTGTAACGTTTCTGATATAGCTGATGAAGTGAAGCGTGAACGCGTTGAAAGGTATGTTTCGACAAAAAAAAAGAGCAGTGCAATCGAGTTGATCGGCACTTCTCGTAAATAAATAAACGAAGCGCTATTGCGCTTCATGGTACAATCCGATACGGATTTTTAAAACATCCCTGATACTGAAACGGCTAATAGCGTTACGAAAACGATCGTGCCAGGAAATTTTTGATCAACGGATCCGCATTGCGGCTGCCACGATGCTTCTACGTAGCATTGATGCTTTATCGATGAAGCACGATTGAAATTGGATATTCGATTTCTTACTGGGGAGAGAGTTTTCATATCGTGTTTACTGTTTCACTTCGCAAGTGTGCTTTACAGTATACGTTAGAACTTGAAATCGAGCTATTTGAGTTAAAGTCGCTTGTAGCTTGAAATGACGTTTAAAGGATATAAGAATAATAGAAGGCTAAAATTCAAAAGTGTATATATACATTACTAATATATAATGGCTATAATATATAATATAATAAATAATAATGCCTATATATCGACTAATTTATCAATTAATTAAATCCGTGTATATCAAGTTTTCTATAATTTAGTACTTTCGTGTAACTACAGAAATTTGATGCAATATAAAACTTGATTAAAACAGCGATTCATTAGGAAACGAGAATAATGATGCAAATATTTTTTGTAGCCATTATATAGGATTTCGATCGCATAATTAATCAGTATCAACTTACCAGTCTTTAACGGAAGAACGAAAAGAAGGGCAGGCGGTACGCAGACCGCAATCATGATCATTTTCAAGTAGAATCTCAAACTGCCGTACATTTTTGAAAACTTCATTAGTCGTAAGGGATCAAAGGATGATGTCCGCGCTGCGGAAAATAGATGAGAAGCGGCTATTTCAACAACCACCGTGTAGGTACTGCACTAGCCAGAAGTATCTGCGACAGAAATCAGAATACACTCGTTTTCGCATGGTTGGATCAATTTCGCGTGGGACTAACCTGATTGAACCTAACGCGGGATAATTGCTCAACTCACGACCTTAACCAGCCCGCTTGATTCTCTGTAAATGCTTGAAATTGACGCTTGGATTCTTTCCAGATTAACTAGCTTTGCCCTCCCCCCCCCCTCCCGTTATCTATTTTCTTAGATCGACTTAAACTGCCGCAACATATTATCTTTCTTCTTTTCTTTTCTTTTCTTTTCTTTTCTTTTCTTTTCTTTTGATCTTTTAAAGCCCTAAATCGCTGGCTATTATATTTTGTACACTCAATTACTCTGTAAGTCATAAGTACATATGTTTTACAACGTTATTTGTCATATTTCAGTTAAACCCCAGAAAAGCCAGAAATATATTTGCAGCGTGTTTTAACGCGTCCCTGGCAAAGATCTCAAAAACGAGTTGCGACACAATTTAAAGCGACAAATAGCACCGCGTATCTCGTTGTGGTAACACACGGTTCGCCAGCTTTTTAAAAGCGCTCTCCGTTTGCTTTTTCCTCTCTTCCCTGTCTCTTCGTTTTTTCTTAACGAGCAAAACCATTTTCGCGAGGACGAGAGTACGGAAATGACGTACTGGCAATTTTGTTTTGCGATAATACAAGCAGCTCGGTTTCAGTGAATTAAACTTGGCCCCAAGCTTCTACTTATCCCTACCTTCCTTTCCTTTATTTTCCCTTCTATATCGGTTTTGCGGTTTTCCACATTTCCATCACAATAAACCATGTTTTTTCTCGATTTTACATGTTAGTCAATGATTCGCGGCAAAAGCGTCGACTGTAAAGATATTTGTAGTTGCAATAGCAACAAGTATGTTTTCTCAAATAGAAAATATTGGGAGCGTACACGCTGGCAAAACAATTCATGAATAGCTCGTCCTCTGCTTGTTATTTGTTTCGATACTGTTAGCAAACAAATTCATGAAACATACTGGTATAGCGTAAAATGAACATAAAAGTTTTGCGTACACTTGAGAGCTGAACTTTGGCTGTTATACGTATATTATATATATACGCACACAGTTATGTATATGTATATATATATATATATATATATATATATATAGAAAATTCCTTAGAACTTTGAGCTTAATAACATATTAAAATCATTAACATTAAGGAGGTGAACTTTACTTACCAATTACCAAAGTTTCTTCCGCCAAATAATACATAAAAATTGAAAAAGATAATGTAACTAGTTTTAACTTTTTTTTGTGTTATAATTTGAATCACTCGATTTATCCGACTGAGGATGGTCGATCGCAATCTCAATTTATACATATTCTCATCGCATGAAATAGATCACATGAGGGATTTTCAAAAGTCGATGGAATATTAATGGCGATTAATTATTTACAGGTGTATTCTGTGCGGCTAAAGCAGACACCTAATGAATTATTGAGTACCAGGAATGTTAGCGGTAAACAGGATTGCGGCTATGAATGATTCTCTAATGTGTATATTAGAGATGAATTTGATAATTTATCCTCATAATATGCAATCCGCTTTTAAGTGTAAATCATAATTAACAATTTCTGTTTGATCAAATATGAAGAGTGGATAAATCGATACGCTTAAATCAATATTAGAATTTCTTAACATTTTTATCAAATATTTTAGCACTGTAGAAGCATCGTAGTAGAGAAATATTAGGTTGTTCCAAAAGTTTCTTTCGTTTTATAAGAAAGTAATAGATGTACAACATTTTTCGTTTTATATTATTTTATTGAATTACGTGTGATCCACCTTTTTCCAATTTAATATAAAATAATATAGAATAACATAACTGTCATTTCTTTATAAAACGAAAGAAACTTGGGACAACCTAATAGGAATTTACTTTTATTATCCATTATAAAAATGGATTGTTAATCCTCTAGGAGATACGAACAATATAATTGCAATTAATAAGGAACAAGCTAGCATAACTTAAACCAGCTTTTGCAGAAAGCTATTAGCTGAAGATGTTTATTAAACAATGACAACATGAATTTTCTTAAGTACCCCATTTGGTACTTAATCTACTTCGTAAGTACTGTGTGTCCTAGCCTTCAAAGGATGCAATTTTAACCAGAATGTTTCACATTACCTACCCGTATTGTTTCCTTGTAATATAATTTATATTTACATTATCTACGTTACGTTACATTCTACGCGTTAATGTAATGTGATTTTTATTTCTAATCGAAGTTATTTAAAATTTGTAGTATCTCAATAAAAAATTAACAGCCTGCAAAAACTTCACAGAAGCATTAGTATCTTCGAAACTATTGAATTCAAATGGCTAATATTCTTTAACAATATGCACTCGACGACCTTTATCGAGAGAAGTATGTGACGTAATAGTTAAACTTTCAATTCATATACATATATCGTTTATGAAAAAGTAGTCATTCTGCTTTTGTGATCTGTGACACACTATAAATTCTCATAAGCTAACTAACGCGTAATCTTCTGTAACGTATTAATATAATATAGGTATGTATATCTCGACTTTGAGCAACCAATTGGTGATAAATAAGCTTTAGTACATACTCCTTACACGTAACAAGAGACCAGTTAACATCTCTGCTCTTAAAAGAAAAACGAAAGAAACTCTGAAAAGCTGCAGGGTTCAGGTCGAATAACACCAGCTCAGATAAATGACCCTCTAACTTACCTTTGTCCTCATCGACGTCAGTGATTTTAAAGCTAGTTATAAAGTGCACTTCTCAGCCAGCGTCCACGGCAGTCAATATTATTTAACGGGTCCTAACGCGATGTAAAAAGGGAAAAAGGAGGAAAGAAGGAACAGGGAAGCAAAGAGAAGAAACGAATTTTTCATTTTCTCGAAACTGGATCAAGTTTCAGGCTGCTCGCCAAAGGGTCTGTAGCTAACGAGACAAGATTAGACAAACCACGCTTTAAAATTTCCACAGAACTATAATAATCCTCGAAATCAATACGATTCGTCGATCCATCGCCTGGTTAAAAAATGAGACAGGATGAAGCTCACTAGTCGGTCTTTGAACTTTCAATAGTGCTTACGGCTCGTATACTCTAGTTTGAATGCTACAATGTAAGCCAAGTCAGCTGTAACTAGCGTTCGCGTGATTGTCGCTATCTATTATTCACGCGTTACACGTTCACCAGACAAACGCGTCTACCGGTTGACATTGTTTTCTGTCCTGAGTTTCAAAGCAATTATGTTGCTTCGTGTAATCAGATCTCGCCAAACTAACGATAAGTTCTTGTTTGATCTTACACAGTTACTAAAACTATACAAGTTAAACCAATCTAGCCTAAACAAGTAATGTCGTTATATATTCTTTTTTAAATCTATATATTGTTTAATAAACCGTGGTTAGGATATAGTAGCTGACAAAAATATTCGGACAAATATATTTGTAGAAACATTTTAGGAGTGTATTATGCATAGTGGCACCATTTAATACTGTACTGTGACTATCATGGTCGTGTTGGTATTATTCGAAACTAATCTGAAAATCTGTGTGGAATTTGTAAGATATTTAGTACGAGTACTGTGCATTACTGATATGTACACAACCGAGACGAGATAACGAAGGTACTGCTCTCCATCGTTCATCGCTACGCGTTGCTAGTAGCAACGTATAATGCATATATATCTCGCAAAGACCATAAAAGTACCCAATGGAACCACGTTTAATATTTGATAATAATGTCCCATTACAGTTTCGTCATTTTCAATTGATTAAACACGACCCTCTCTTTAAAAATTAGAAGATAAAATACGTAATACAAATCTACTCGAAATCTTTTAAACCTTACGGACGACTACTTATGGTCTTTAAAAGCAGCAGGGATTAGCAGAATATTAACTGCGGATTTTTCTCGAGAGGCTCGTAAGGATGAACAGCGACGAGTATCTAGAAGCTATGTACTCACCTGGTCAAGGAGACTCCAACACCAAGGACGTTGGAAGTTTCGAGAAGCGATGATGGAAACTGAAGTAGCACGTCAGGTCAACTCCGGCGAAAACTGCTAAAGAAAGAAAAATCCAACTAATTTGTTTCCAACAATAAAATGAAATTAATTTGTTTCACAAATTATTAACTGGATATTATTCAAAAATTATTCAAAATTCGCTTGATTGATTCACGGCCCGGGACATTTGGGTCATACCATTTTGGTAATGGACGAAAATGGCAGAAGGAAGAACGACCGTTTTTTTCATATTTCTCTTTCCCCGGGAAACGATGGAATGCCCGAGCACCTTGTTTCATTTCTTCTCGACATCAATTTCAATCTTTTTAAACGAAATATAATCTGAACGATGAAAAGTTCATTCAAATAATGCTCCGCGCCAGACACTCACGAAAATTAAGAAGAAACACGGAAAATTCGCGAATAAAACGGATTTCTTTGTCCCAGTGAGATAATAAATCTCGTACACGTATTGGTTTTTAAAATCAATATATCCACCAATGTGCACTCGTTTAACAAGGGTGATGGAACGTGCCAAAAATCTGTCAAGAGGGTCTTGGCAACGGAAGTGTCGAAAATGTCACAATTATGAATGAAAAATTCGAATAGTTGCTGATTTTACAGTCGAAACCGATAAAGAACTCCAGATATTCCCCCAATTAATTTACAATAAATTCGCGAAAATGATCGATTGCTGGCGTCATTGTATTCTAGAAAGATCGTAAAACGATAAGAATTTATTGAAAAAACTTATATTCGATGATAACACTTCTAATAAGAGTACTAAGAGGAGCGATTCTGTACTCACCTTTCTGCCTCGAAGTACCGAACGCAATTAACCGTCCGCCCAGGATGGAACCGTTCGGAGCTTTTGTAAGTCACTGCACGGCCGCTGCCTAGGGTGGAAATGTAATAGATATAAGTACAGAGCGCGTGAGCGAACTAAAAACGCGATAGAGAAGTAGAGAGAGGATGTTCCGTCCTTGTCTAATGACGCGCACTTGTACAGGAAATATGTAACAGCGGTATACGAGCAGCGTCAGTGTCCACTAGTGTGCATGCCTGATTAAACATGGACAGGAAGTATCTATACATGGTGTTCTCTTTCTATTTCCATGTTGCATCCATCTTTCTATATCCATGTTGCATTAGGAGGAGAGTCGTATTTCGGAACGTCATCGGAACATATTATACCTTGTATGTGATTATTTGGAACACAATGGGTGAGTATATTATAATTAAAATATATTCCTAGTTCCAATTCTTTTGAATAGTGTCAGTGACCAATCGAAATAGAAATCAGTGGACATCATGGAAAGAGAAGGCGAAACCAAATTTGAAAATTCGACATCGGTAATTCAGTAGTTAAGAATAACTCAATCGATTATGTAGATTAACTAGTTATAAACAAATATATGAAGTATAAATTCAAATTATTCTTATCCATCTAAAAATTGGAAATTAAAAAGCAGAAGACAAGAAATTATCTTCGAGGATTTATATAGTAAATACATTCTTTTGCCTGTCTTACCTAGAGATAAAACAGTTGTTTGATGGTTATCTTATAGTGTTCAGTCATTGCGAAAAATATTTTTAATTAGTTAAAAACTATAATTAATTAAAAACTACATTTTTTTATGTATATAGACGTTAGCGATGTATTATTCCGGGAAGCTCGTCTATCTCCCGAACATCGGGTTTGCGACAACATCGATTTGGAAATTATCGTTGCAGAGTATGAAAATTATTACAAGATGAAATTTCAAAAATATCCCATATTGTGTAAGAAAATAACTGGAAGGGAAATGACGAGGGAAGTGACAAATGCAAGCAAAACGTAAGAATTTAAATTATTTAACGATATTAAACGGTATTCAACGTATTCAACGTATCGTATTCAACGTATCGTATTACAATATGATCCAGTGTTTGTAGAAGTATTGAGACAAAAGCCAAATCTGTTAGTAAACAAGCGAGAAGTGAGCCTGTGAAAGAGACGAATCTACAGCAGAAGATAACTGATGATAATGCGAATCATATTAATCTCGCAATGACAGTGACGTCAATATTCCCCAATGAGAGTGATGGACGTTCATCAGAAGAGCTATTTAACGTCCCAATGGAACAATCCATGCAATCGAAGATATTGAAATGCATTGCAAAGCTTTATTCAGATAATCCGGAATTACGAAAAATTGCTGAGGACATCTCATGCGTAAGTTATTTTCGATTAATATACGTATCGTAAAGCTTTTAAACGATAAAATTCCCGTCGATGAACCGTCCAACGTATATCGACAATGACGTGATTTCAGTAACGCTTCAAATATCAAATTACGTAACACTTACTTAATATAGAGAAGACGCCATTTTATCTTTGTATCGTCACAGGAGATCATAGTAAACAAATTAAATGTACATTGGGATGACGTTATAGGCCTAGAGGAATGTAAAACCGCTGTTAAGGAGGCCGTTGTGTATCCCCTTAAGTATCATATCTTTTTTGATGGCCCGTTTTCCCCCTGGAAAGGTATTTTGCTGTACGGCCCACCTGGTACAGGTAAGATACTCGTATTCTTTTCATTTCTGTACGTGTTTACAAGAAATATACAAAACAGGGAAAACGAAGTTAGCGAAGGCAGTCGCGACACAATGCCATTGCACCTTTTTTTAACATAACTGCCAGCTCATTAACATAACTGTCAGCAAATGGAGAGGCGATTCCGAGAAGTATATACGTGTAAGTTGCTTTGTCTATGTAAGTTTCTTTGTTCCTTTGTCTATGAAGGAGAGATTCTAGGTATAAAAAGATTTGATTTTATTTTTCGTCATTTATATATAAATAGAATAGTTGTTTGGAAAACGAAATGATATCATATTCGTGATGAGGCAATGAATTTAAGGAATTTCGAATATAATATTTAATGAATAATACATTTGTTAAACTGAACAGGTTTTATTTGAACTTGCCTATAGTCATTCGCCTACAATTATTTTTATCGACGAGATTGACTGGATCGCCACAAATAAAGGAGACTGTATATTGTCTGAACCTGCAAAGAGATTCAGGTCAGAACTTCTTTCTAGATTGGATGGATTAGTGTCTAATGAGAATTCTAATGTAGTTCTTCTGGCTACAACTAATTCCCCTTGGTACGTATATCACGTTATTTCAATGTTTTCTAAGTAGAAAATATCGTAATATTTCTCCAAATTCCAAATATGTTATTGTGTTGTTTGAAGTATTCCTTCATTATTATTAGTATAATAGAACGATAATATTTATTGTAAATATGTTATTAGGGGCATTGATGCAGCTTTACTCAGGCGTCTCGAAAAGCAAATATACGTATCATTACCCAATGAAGTTGCTCGACTTGGTATATTCAAATTATACCTTAGCAACCACTTATTAGAAAATACAGATATTGTAAACCACATAGTAAAATGTACTGAAAGATATTCTTGTGCAGATATAAAATTGCTTTGTAAGCAAGCGTGGCTACTAGAAATAAGCCCGATATGGAGGAGACTTGAAAAGAAAGAAACACCTGTTACCACTTTGAAATATGAATTAAAAAGTTATGAAATATTAGCAAAATTGTTTAAAAAAATGTCACCTACAGTTATGCAAATGGATAAATATGATACGTGGAACAAATAAATACGCAATCGTAAGGACAGATATTGAAAAATATAAATAAATGGATTATCGTTCGAGAAATTTTTATTACCATCATATGATATTGCTCCATATCATGAAATATATACATGCCGTAATAGGAATACTATCATCAAATCTCTTCAAATGAGGGAGTGGCAAATGACGATGCGTATTGACAAGATTGCTCGATGAAGATCAATTACGTACTGTGTCCGCGGATTCCAAAAAATGAGTCCCTAAGTAGATGGAAAAAGGAGAGGAAACAGATAGATCACAAAGAGCTACTTATTGTAAGGGAAGAAATCTAAAACTCCAAATAAAGAACAAAAAGGAACAAGCTGCTTATGACGCTATCGTTCCTGGTCTTCCGTGTTCGGTCTCAATTACTCTTGCAGTATATTGTAGCAGATTGTGTAGTATATTTGAGCATATTGTATTATATTTTGATGCGTACTATCTCTTCGATCACTTGTTTTCACCATTAAGACAAAAGAATAAAATGCTGATTGAAGATGCTTATCGTGACCTCAACTTAAGAAAGGAAATACTTCTTTTGATGTATATTCGAAACTGGAACATGTATCAACCTCGATGATGACCTTCATTGTTAGATTGAACTTTAGGTTTAAAAATTTGTATTTCAAAATGTGGTAGGAAGAGGATAAAACAAATTGTTAGTAATACTGAAAATTACATTTATTTTTACTGAAATCACTGAAATTAATACTAAGATCAGTGAAATTATTATTTTTCTAAAAATATTCAAGCCTTGAACTTTTTTTTCGTGGGGAGATCCTCATGGACACTGTCGGGGTAGTGTCGGACTTACCGACTAAAACCCCACGATAGTGTCACACAGTATAGAAAGCACGATATAAAAACCCCCCAAAATAAGCGCTCGAATCAATCTGTTAAAATATTTTGACGCAGTCTCTTTTAATACTTTGAATCATTCTGTAACATTTTGTACCGTTACTCTGTTAGATCTGCATAATAAACTCTATTATCATATATAAAGGTAAATTTCTTCACCTTGGCCTACTTGACGCTTAATAAAGGTGCACCGGGACCTCTTTCGAAATTCAAGCCTTGAACTGCTCCGAATATTCATCGGATCTGAGTATTGGATACAGAAAATATCTGGGTAAATTTAGTCAAAAAATGTTTTCGCAGAAGGGAGTCAGTTTCAAACAGTAAGTTAACTTGAGAGAATTAAATTACAAAGTTCTGGCAGAATAACATAATTTTGCATAAAAATAATAAAAAAATGAATACGTCGAAACATTTTACAAAAAAGCAAAGCACGAAGTGTTATAAAAAGTGAACGAAAAGTGAAGTGAAGTGAGTTTATTCGTTTTACAACATATTTTATATAACATGCTCTATCAGTTTGTTACCTCAAATTTGCCTTTTATTTAAATTTTCTTACATAATTTTCATAATATATTCATAAAGTAATATTGAATATATAGTACAATTCTATAGACCTACTACGAGAAACAGATCTTAAAAACAACAACACTAGTAAAGTAGAAGCGTTCTTCAAGCCTAAATCCAAATATGATACAGTGCTGAAAAAGTAGGATTACTATATCATAACAAGCAAAATGTATCTTCATAATCTATGTGCTACTAGCGATTTTCCACATGTTCAACGAGATATGCAGTACAGAGGACGTATAAATGTGTTTCTTTATTTTTGTTGAGTCACAAATCAGAATATTGAGTATGTTATTTTCCCGCGGATTGTAAAATCATAAATTGTTAAAGTGTCACGGCTCATTTTATTATCGTAACATCTGTTCAAAATTTGTCAATGCGACCTGGAGATTACGGTAGTGAATATGCAACAATCGAATGCCCCAGCGAGAAGGGCTCGGTCATTATATTTATTCTTATCGTGAGTTCGATAACAAAATATCGAGTTTAACAGTCGTATACAGAGCTCGATCATTCTGGATTATAGCCTCTACGTCTACGATTCCTTTTTGCTTTTGGCATTTCATCTACATTGTAATAACAGTTTTGACAAATGATACGGTCGAAGATATTTTAATAAGCGTGTTGGAGTAATTGGTAACAGTAAGTGAGTAATTATCCATACACCTCCGGGTGATAGGCTGGAAGTTCTCCATCCCAAGGACCGTAGAGTTCCTCTCCTTGTTCTTGTTCATAAAAAACGATGCCCGTACTGTATATAATAGGAAAAGTTTTCATTATTAACGTGTTGCTTTTGTTTGTTGTGTTTGGTCCGCCTGTTTGAATGCTCGTCACTATCTATTGCGAGCGCGTTAATTTTAATTTATTTATATGTATTGACCATGGCATTCCTTTTACTTCGATTTCAATATTATGGTACTTGAAAATATTGGGAACTTTATGAGGTTCTGTATATCCGTTTGAGATTTCCCTCTACTAAGTTCTTTCATTAAATGTAACAAATCTACCATTTTGAAATTTTGTTTATTGATCCGTCTGTTGTAATATTCCTTAGATTTTATTTTCGATTTTATCAGTGAGGTGGTAGGACGTGTACGGTGCCAAAGAAATACTCCGCGGATTGATTTAACAATGAGTTTATTAATTATACGTGGAAGACCTGATAGTTTTACCAGCACGCGTTACCTGGGCCGTACTGGTATTGTTCTTCGCATACTCACCGTTTACTCGACTTCACTGATCAGTTGTATCTCTCTGCGTCTCTCTAGCCTTTCCTCGTTGCCATTCATATAGGATACCGAGGTGCCTGAAACAGAATGTTTTCTTCTGGGGTAGGGAATCAGTTTCCTTTATCGAAAGCACTTGCGCTTTATTGTAAATCATAGGGTCTATTCTTTGACGACGTCCTGACCTCGGACGTCACATTTCACAGGCCAGCACGTGCGCTTCAGCCCTGGAACTTTCTTTATGGCCATGAACCGCTACAGTAGGAATTTTAAGGGAGCACTTGGTCAATAGATCCTGTATGGTCAGGACATATTTGTTTCCTTTTTGTGTTCTCGATGATGTAACCTAGACGTCCAGTAATAATTTTCTTCCCTTTGTCATCTTTCAATATCCCCGCTACGCACGTGTTCGTAACCGTCTGCTATTTTGGTTATATACGCCTTCTTCCGATTATTTTACGGAAGGACCAAAGGGATATCGGTGGGCCATTAGGCCTATTGAAGTTTCCCGACACTTTCGGCCCGTCGGCACCTACGCTTTATCGCGACACTGTATGTGTTTCGTCGGCCTTTCGTAAACAGTGTTCCGGCGATGCTATAATATGTATCAAAGAAACCGTTGGAGAGAGAATTGTTCTTTGCGCTACAGATCTTCGAAAAAGCGTACATCGAAAAAGCGTAATCTCATACATTTTTATTAGAAATTAAAAATTTCTCGTCTCGTAACTTGATAGATTGATCGTGGGAAAATTAACGGATCGACTCAAAATGTGTGTTACTTATCACGTAGTCTCGATATTCTACGACAATTAATGGACGAATGTAACATTTAAACACAATAACGATTTCGTCAAATTCCATCGGCATCAGTTCTACCCCATCAACACCTTTGGTAGCCGAAGTTATGCACAAGTAACTAACTAAACACCACCCTAAAACAACCAAAATCAAAACAACAACAATAACGACGCTGCAGTCAACAAAAATATGTGAGCAAAATGCAGTACTCAGACAACAAACACAACAAATTACAGTCATGCTACAACTACTTACAAACATGTTAAGTAAAAAATAGAAATGCCAACGCCCTGGCCGCGCTGAGTGCACTCGTTCCCGTCAGGTCACGAAAGTTAAGTAGCGCCGGACACGGAGAGTACTTGGATGGGTGATCGCCTGGGAACTCCGTGTGGCGTTGGCGAAGCGCGCTAGGCCCGCCGCGCCCCTCGGTGAGGTTCAGGCTTGGTGCGCTCACGTCCACCAGCAATTCACCACTTAATAAACATATCAATCACCGCTAAAAGCACTAACGATCGCAAACTAGTTCATCACTACCGGCATCAAGACCTCCTTCGCATGACGTTAGACCATCCTCGAATTAACCCTATCTCTTGAAGTAAGTACCTCCTTATATATCAATAGTTAACCATTAAATAAATTAAATCAGTAAGTAAGCAACCCACTTAATATCACAACCTCTTAAAGTAAGTACATCCCTTATAATACTATAGACAAAAACCAAACTCCATACTTTTATATCACTAGTCAATTATTAAAACATAATAACTATACCTAATACATAGTCACCTATTATAGTAAAATAGCCTAATATATAATAAATCTCATAGTACCATATTAATAGTACATTAATAAATAAAATATATATTATATGATAATGAGGTCCACTTACTAAATGATCATTCAAATCTACTTTCAGATATCGAAAAATCTCGCTCACCTAGCACTACGCCAGCCAAGGCTTACCTCTCAAGTAAGAATAAGTACGTAAAGCAACTAAGTACATCCTGCATACATGCTTACAACGAAGTAATAATTAATAATACACACAAACATTGATAGATATATGGAAAGTTAAAGCCTTATTCTCTAGTCAATTATTAATAACACAATTTAATCGTACAACTCTAAAATCAAAAGTCGATTATAATAACAGTATCCTAATAAATAAGTAAAAATACTCTACACTCCATAATACCTACTCAATGTCAATTAATATAATAATATAATTAAAATAAACTCCTCTTCGCAGGATAATTCTTCATTCTACTTTCTAAGATCAGCTCCTTCTTTGCTCCTCAACACATTCATCACCCAATTCTCTGCCTCGTAGGAGCACGCACTTATTAGAAGTAAGTACATCATTCCTAGTACATCTATTTGAGTAGACAAAATAAATATAAAGCATAAAGCGTAACATAACAATCACATAGTCAAAATCAAACAAGAGAATATAATAATCCTCTTAACAAAACTAACTCGAGGCCTGCTTACAGGCATCAAAACCTCCTTCGCTAGACACATGCCATCATCAATTTATCACTATCACTCAAAGTAAGTACCTCATATACATAAATACATAAAATATAAATTTATTGTCATTATATAGTAAGTAGAATCAAACATATATGTCGGAGATGAAAGGACACCGGAGCCTTCCCTCTGGAACTTCGGGAAAATCCGTAAAATTGTAATTAAAGTTTACAGTCGTAATTAAACAATCTGCTGTCATCCTGCCCAATTGTACTTGTTTGCGATTTGTGATAATAAACTTGGGCTCAAGGCGACCACCAGTCGCCGAACGTAGCCGCGGTCAACGGGACGGGCGCTTCGCCTAACAAAGGTGTGGAGTTATAGTATGACCCTCGTTAAAAGAAATACCAATAGAGGTACGTAGAGTGACAGTAAAACATTCCAACGGTTCCTTCGGACAATGAATACCTGATGTTGAGGCACGTACACAGCACAAATCCAGTTAGCCCGAGGACCCGCTACAAAACCTGGGTTTTTCCGGCAATTAAGATTTTCCAAACGGACAGACAGTCTTTGTCCCAAACTGACCAATTGACAGCGACGTCAATTTCCCTTACTTTCGGAACGAGGGCTATCCTCGACAAATCCGATGGTCTCGTGTCCTTAGACACACCCCATCATAGTTTTCCTCTGTGGCATCATTGAAACGAAAATTCATTCTTTCCTGAGATCCCACCGACGAAGGGAGCAGCGCCTGACGATCAGTGAGTTTGAGTTAGAGCAAGTATATCTTTCATCCCGTTGACCGTGGATTCGTCATCGGACCTAAGACCAACGTCACTAACATCACAAGTGCCCAACCACCGCTGTTGATTGTCGAATCGGTAATGTCCATACTCGTAGCATCAGGCCGTATCTTCGTTATCACACAACGATGGCCAACTCCAAGGGAGGTCTATCAAACGCCCACAACCCTGTTCCTGACTGTTCTCCGACATATAAAAACTAAATATAAACTAACTCTCTCTACAAATCAAGTAACAATGGTCCATTATTAAAATGAGCATAGATATCCTAGCGAGATCCACTTCATGAATAATAATTCAAAGTCAATTTTTAGATATCAAAAACCTCGTTCCCTAAACACTACGCAAGCCAAGACTTACCTCTCAAGTAAGTACATTAGTAAAAGCAAGTAAGTAACTCCTTCATATATGCTTACAACCAAGTAATAATTAATAAAACACATAAACATTGATAGATATATGGAGAGTTAAAAACCTCCTTCTGTAGTCGATATTAGTAAACAATTAATCGTATAAACTCTATAGTCAATTACAATAAACTATCTGCTGTTAAATAGGTAAAAAATGCTAAACTTCATCGTACCTGCACAATGTTTATTGCCATAATAATAATATTACTATTATAAAATTAATATAACTTTAATATAATTTAATATAAAACTCCACTTCTCAGGATATCCTGTTCTACCTCCTAAAATCGAAACCTTCTTCACACATCACCGCACTTCGCCCAAGTCTTACCTCGTAGGGGTACACACCTATTAAGAGTAAGTACATCCTTTCCTATTGACATGTCGAGTCACGATTCGAGTCCGGGCTCGAGTCGCTATCACGGTGAGGACTTGGGGTAGGTAATGATTCTTCACTGAAGCTATCCATCTTCTTAGACCACGGAAGTGACTTTTATTGACACAAACAAAAAGGTTACAGAGTTGACGCAAACTGACGATGATCACACACTTGCAACACTAGTGACAATGGTCTTAGGTTCACTAACAAATACGCAGCCAACGGGATGGTAGGTGTACGTACTCTATGTCAGATTCTTTGGTGATATTCACTGACCGTAAGGTGTCAACCTTTTCGTCGATGAGATCGCAAGCGAGAGAGTGAGTTTCCGTCCCGATGATGCCACAAAGAAGAACTATAACGGGGTGTGTCTAAGGACACGAGATCATCGGATTCGTCGAGAAAAGCCTTCGTTCAGAAAGTAAGGAAAATTGGCATTGCTGCTAATTGGTCAATCTCCCTATCGGTGGTTAGAAAAAGATGCTAGCCGCCCTCGAGGGAAAGTTGCTAGTGGGAGACGCCGCTCGTTGAAAAATAGGTCTCCTCTATTTTCCCGTAGTTGGGACAAAGACTGTTTGTCTGTTTGAAGGACTTTAGTTAGCTAAATCTTAAGATTTGTAACGGGCCCTCAGGCTAGCTGAACATGTACTGCGGAGACGCATCGACATCTGGCAATCATCTTACTCGAAGAATAGGGTCTGCGTGTGGCGAGTTACGGGACAGAGACCGTTGGAATGTTTATTGCCGTGTGTTATAACTATTTCACTTTTAAAGAGAGCTATACAATTACTCCATGTCTTTGTTAGACAAAGCGTTCATCCCGTGACCGCGGCTACGTTCGGCGACTAGCTGTCGCCTCGAGCACAAGCTCACTATCATAACTCTCAAACAATTACAATCGGATTGAATAACTACAATTGTTTAATTCCAGCTATAGTAGACTCTAGGTTACAATGTTGCGAGATTATCCAAAATTCCAAAGGCTCCGGTGTTCTTTCATCTCCGACATATATTACACTCCGAAGACCTCGATAACCCTCTTGTACGCACGCTTGTTGTCAACCGACCCCACCAGATTCTTCTAACAGCTTCGAATCGTCTTTGTCTCAACTGATACCTGGACGCCCTCTGACGCTTACACACACATTCACATGTACAGTGTAAATGTATCATCTACCTAACAGTAGTAAAATTTATTGTACGAATCCAAAATAGTGAGGGTTCAGAGTGCTATAATAAAAAAGATATCGAGCGCTAATTTGGAAAGGTTTTTATGCTGAGGTTTTAGTCCCCCTGTAGGGATTATCCCCGAGTGTATATCAGAGACGGCTATTCCGTTACTATCTGGTTATTGTATCGATAGCTGTGGCATGCAGTATGTTTTGTCCACCCTATTACTGCTTCTCAACATGTGACATTACTGAGCGTGTGACACTAGCGCATCCGATACCAGGCGGGCCCGTCAGCCTCGCGGTAGACGCATCCGATTACGCCATAGGAGCAGTACTACAACAACGCGTAAACGACAAATGGCAGTCGTTAAGATTTGTTACAAAATCCTTGACCTCCGCGCAGCGAAAAAATATAGAGCATATGACCGCAAACTTCTTGCTCTGTACACCGCAGTTAAACGTTTTAGAAACCCCTCATGTGCGCGTTCAATCAATATCTACACAAATGTTCACCGCGACAATTTCGCCATCTTGACTACATTGGACAGTTCACGACCGACATCTGATACATTAAAGGTTTGGACAATAATGTAGCCGACGCTCTATCTCGCATCGAAGCGATAGGGAAATCTGTGGACCATAAAACTCTCGCCGCAGCGCAAGAAAACGACACCGAGCTGCGCAACATCATCAAGTCCGATACATCCGCATTACAATTAAGGAAGATACGTTTTCCTGATTACGACGTATCAGGCGATATTGTACGACCGTTTGTATTGAAACCCTTGCGGCACAGCGTATATAATTCGCTCCAGGGACTTTCCCATCCTGGGATACGCGCCACGCAAAACCTGGAGACGACGCATTTCGTCCGACCGTCAATAAACAAAATGGTCGAAACTGGTCACGACAATGCCTGGCAGCCTATGGTCCACGTACCGTCATTCCGGTCCTCAATAAACCTAAGGACCCACCATAAACCTTAACTTTTTAATTTAACTGTTAGCACATGTTTTCAAGTTAATGTGCTTATCCGGAAGGATTTTCTAATCCTATAAGTGTTTCGGTTTATGGCTGGTCCTTAGACAAGTCGTCAGGTTTATTAGACGCTATTAAAAATTACGGAGAGAGCGGGTAGTCACCTAATGGGAAAAACGAATGTTTGTCTAACGACAAAGCTGGTTTTTCCCATGAACAAGGTCACCCATGAGCCACGTTGGTAGGAGGCTTCTTCCTCATACCTTTATGCATTAACGTGGGTTATAATCAAGCCGCATCGCGGACCGTTACCCTCACTTTTCATAACGAAAAGTGTGAACAACGAATCCCCTTCCTTCGTTCAAAAAATACCTACAAACCGAGCTTTCCTCCGTAATTACATGAGAGCGGAAGTTCAGTTAACTCTCCATTCTAACATACCCAACATCTCAAGACTTCGTCGACGACAACATATCTACCAGGACGCGAGCTCTGTCTTTAGATCAATCATCGTCTCTACACTGATTCTCTCATCTAAGAGCAATCCATTTATTCTTCACTTACCTCTTACGCATCGGCGTTATTATCTTGTGTAAAGTTGTTGGAAATACATACTTTATAACCCTGTTAATCGCAGCGTTATACAACCTCAACCACCCCTATTATCTCAATGGAAATCAGGGGATCGATCTGTTCGCGGCATCGATTATTACAATCGTAACGGGAATTTACGACTTCCATTGACGCATTTCCTAGCAAAAGCGTCTCCCCACGACTGGTCGAAAATACAGTATGCTTGTGCGAATTTCAACAAAATTGCAATGGGTTACAGTGGATTACAAAGAGGGAGGGAAGTGCAATGAATTATTACGATAAATTGTAAGGGGTGTGAAGTGGGATGAGGTGATAGGAGAATTGGTGTGAGTGGAATAGTATTAAGTGAATATCAGGGTGTATGATACATGGCTCCATCAAGCGGCGGTATTAGGCGGGGGGGGGGGCGGTGTATCGCTCACACCAATTCCCGGGCCCCTTTCAATCGCAGCCGGGGCGGTCATCGTGGAGGTTTTAGTCGGCTGGAGTCCGGCACTACCACGCCGCTTTTCCCCAGAAGCGACCTGGTGTCAGTGCGGATTTCCTCCACGTTAATAAAAAAAAAAGGGTGTATATTACAAGGGAGTCGACGTGGATTATGATCGAGTGAGTGAGTTGCAATATGTTTGGGTATAATTAAATGGTAATATCTTCGCTGAACAAAAATAAATGGAATAATTGGAGGATCTAATGTTAAATGTGAGAGAAACAAGAAGTATAATGCTCGATAATCGTGGCGTGATGAGTCATAGATGAACAATATCAAAGAATATAAGGCAATAAATTATTGAATTATTGAATTAAAATATGAAGAGGAGTTGGTAAAGTCGAGTATCTATAAAAAAATGCAATTACGAATCTCAATTTAAATGATAAAACTTTAAAAGGAAATAAAATTAGAATTGAATTAGGAGAAGCCAGAGTTCAATAAAATATAATAAAGAGTGGTAATATAATGAAGGAGTATTACGTAGAATACTACATAATATAATTGAAGAACTATATAAATATAAAGTTTTAAGAAGAAATTTATTTTCAACCTTAAGTAATTTAAATACAATAGCTTAGGATAAATATGTTTGGAACTATAATGACTCATCAGATAAAGTCAGTTCATAATGGAAAACAGTGAAAGAATTAGAGAGTGGAATTAGAAAGAAAGGAATTAATAGGAAACAGTAGATAATTTAAAAAGTAATAAATTAATGTATATAACGTATTAGTAAATGTTTAATATGCGTGAGTACGTTGTTGTAGATAATTCGAAAGGACGTTGGTTGTTCGCATTTATTGATGAGTTATTATAGCTTCATAACTACAAATTAATTAATTAATTAATTACAAACTATTAAATTAATGGTTAAGAATGGAAAGATTAAAAACGCCTTTAATAACAATAACTCATCACGCTAAGTCTGTTTATCGTGTTTTGTTTTTGTTTTAGTCGTTATTTATTTTACTTTTAATTGAATAACGAGAATGGTTTTGTATTAATTTTCAACGCAACAGTATTTAATATTGGCTTCGAGATGATAATTAATATAATAGATTTAAATGGTGTAAGATTATGAAGTATGATAGAGAATGCAATTGCACACGATGGAACACAATAATACACTAACACTGCCCTTTGGGTGGCTTCGACACGATTAATACCTGCTGGATTGGCACATGAATATTAGTAGATCGATGAATTGAAGAAGATACATGTGGGTGGTAGCATTGGGGCAAGGTGAGGTTTTCTTGTCACTAGGGTCAACTGTGAGTTGATGGGATAGGGGAAATGCAAATGCAAATGCTTATATGCAATGGAGTGTAGGAAGTAGGGCTCACATAATAATTTGAACGACGTGATGAGACGCGCACGTGTCATACGGTTGCCAATAGGTAAGCGGGCCCCTTCTTTAGGGGCTTTATGATACATTAAGGAGTGGTGCCATCTACATGTATGAAGTGAAGTATTATTCAATATGAAATGGTATGTGTCAATCTGGCTAAGTGGGCCACCTGGTGGCAATGGTTAATTAGGAAAGCTTAGTAACATGTACCGAGGGACATCTATGCAGGAGGGCTCGATGTATGCTGTTACAGTGGAAACCTCATGTACCTCCGAATTAAAAAGGGTTTATCCTCCGATGAGCAAGAAAAATCATAATTATTGGCGGAGTGAACAGTCGATGAAGTTAAGAAAGGAGGTGATGACGACGAGAAGAAGAGCTAGAGAGCAATGGCGAGAGGAACTGGAGACGCGGCACAGTGGATTTAGGAGTTGCGGAAAAAGAAGAGGCAGATGAGGAAACTGATTCGAACCAACAAGGAGAAGGGTTGAAAGGAGTTCTGTGCCTCGTTGGGCAGGGATCCATAGCGAAGGGCGTACAGGGCTATCATGACGTAGCTTTTCTTAACGAGACCGAGGGGAAATATAAGTAGAACCCACGGGAGTATTAGTGTCAGCGAGGGCTTGATCACGAAGGAAGCGCTACTGGATGCCGGAGCTGAGATGAACCGGAATAAAGCGGTTGGTGTAGATGGCATACCAGGAACGGTGGTAAAAGAAATTGAAGGTTGCAAAATTACGTGTTGAACAGTGTTATCAACTGAGCACGAAGAAATTCGTTTTTCTTGAAAATGAAGCTTTATATGGAAAGATCTTATTCCACATTTTTCTCTTATTTTTGCACGTCGAATAACTTCCCTCTGCTTAATCGGTAACTAACCAAATTTACATGTTTCAAACAGATTTCCAAGATCAATTTTCTCGAAAACAAAGCCTGTTATTCTTTATATCTTTCTTGTTTTTCTTCGTACAAAACTGTTTTTCGTTTGTTCCTATTACTTGACCGGATCTTATGTTTCACATATTCTAACATACTCTATTCATATAAAAATTCGTAGTATAATAATCGTTACTTTCGATATTAAAATCATTATTAAATATTCGTTTAATTAATCTTAAAATTGTGATACAATCATAAAAAGCTACCAAAAGAATGATGTCTAGATTTTACAAGCATGCCACAAAATATATATGTCGGAGATGAAAGGACACCGGGGCCTTCCTTTGGAATTCATCGGAAAACCCTCAATATTTTAGCCTCTATAACTTAACTCGATTACAATTGTTCGAGATTTGTGATAATGAGCTTGGGCTCGTGGCGACAACCAGTCGCCGAACGTAGCAGCGGTCAAGGGATGAACGCTTTGCTTGACAAAAGTATGAGGTAATAGTATAGTTCTCCTTAAAAAGAAATAGTTGTAGCGGTACTCGACAGTAAATATTCCAACGGTTTCTGTCCCGTGGCTCGCCACACGCAGACCCTATTCTCCGGGTGCGACGATTACCAGACGTCGATGCATCTACACAGTACATGTTCAGCTAGCTTGAGGACCTGTTATAAATCTTAAGATTTAGTTAACTAGTTAAGTTCTTCAAACAGACAACCAGTCTTTATCCTAACAGTCCCTAAATCTCTAACACCTACTGCGGGAAGATACGGGAAATCTGTTTTCCTCAAGGACGACGCTTCCCGCTAGCAACTTTCTCTCGAGGGCGGTTAGCATCCTTCTTCAACCATCAACATAGAAATTAACCAATTAACAGCGACGTTCATTTCCCTCACTTTCCTAAGGAAAACTTTCCTTAACGAATCCGATTATCTCGTACCCTTAGTCACACCTCCGCAGCGTCATCGTCACAGAAGGACAGTTCCTCTACGTTCCTTGAGTAGTCATCATCTTAATTTATATCGCGCACTTTGCTCAATCGCCACCTTAACTCATCGTCTATCAGTTGTAACCGAGAATTGCGAATCGTCAAGTGTAATCGCGAGTTCTACGCAAAGTGTCGAAAGAGAGAATTGTTAATAAATATACTGTTTAAATATCTCCGAGTGTTTTTTTTTTTTTTGGCATCTATTACGTCCTACACACTTCAAATTCACAAGACATGATCCGTTAATTTCGTGATTTCCTGTGTCTTCTACGTGACACTATCTTCCATTATTGTGTGGAAGAGAAATCGGATGATATTAATAACTTAAAAAGAAAGAAACAAAATCAAGAGAACATGGTAGTCGCCAAAAGAATAACAATTGAAAAGTTACAAGAAGTACCAAAGATAAAAAACGAAACAGAGAAAAACGAACGTGTGTTGAACGAACAGGAGAAGAAAAGATTAAACTGAAATATACCAAACCTTCCAAACAAGATTTGAGATATGCGCTTAACAATGTTAATAATGGTGACGATAACGAGCGGAAGCCAAGGATATTTGCGTATGGATTTTACTGGGATAACAACCCTGATTTAACTCTCCTCCAGCCTAAAGAGTCATCTAGCGATTGTGAAGAAAAGCCAAAACTGAGAAATAAGAAATTAAGTGCCGCTGAACGTTGAGAACAGAAAACACAGAAGGAACGTGAAGTTCGTCAAAGAGAAGAAGCGCTCGTCAATAACCAGTTATCAAATTCTGTAGATCAGTTCGACAGATTAGTTTTAGCTGATCCAGACAGTTCAATAGTATGGCTACAGTATACGGCATACCGTTTACAAGCAACAGAAATAGAGAAAGTAAGAACAGTCGCGACAAGAGCGGTGTAAACGACTAATTTCAGGGAACAGAAGGAAAAATTAAACGTTTGGAAGGCTTAGTTGAATTTAGAATCGAAATTTGGAATTCCTGACTCATTAAATGATGTTTCTCAAGAGGCAGTGAGGTCTAACGGTTCACTGAAAATATACAGTCACATGTTGGCTGTTCGTGTCGTGGCTGGCAGGCAGATGGAATTAGAAAAAACAATTAATACCATGATTGGGAAGTTTAAACATATTCCCGAGACATGATTTAATAGTGGAGAAGGATTATTAAAAATCGAGGCACATTATGCAGAGAGCATTGCAATCTTTGCCAGTATCCGAACGTAACAAGTACTTTCTCCAGGACACCCCCAAAATTTCATTTATGAAGTAAGCACACTATGAAATTAGAAATATCAACCCTTTTTGGTTATTATTATCGCACAACTTGTCTTTTACATAGTATTTCTTTTCGAAAGCAAATCTTACCATGCAAATAGGCGCAATAATCTATTCTGTGGAACTTAATGAAATATATCGTTTTATTTTAGAATGAACAGTATAAGACAGATCTATCTTCAAAATTCTTCAACAGTCTCTGATTTTTTTGCTTCACAAGCTGCAGGCAACTGATCCTAAACCAGATGGAGGAATCAGCTACACCGGGGCAATAAGCAACGAGGCAACCCACGCGCGACTACATCACGAATCAAGAACATTATATCCAGAGATGAATAAACCATAGACCTATGGTACGATCCATATTTTTATGTCCATAGTCTATGACTACATTTATGAAGAAGTAGACGGTGACCGCGCGGATTTTGATTTAGCTTCTCAATTTTGGCTACTAACTATTAAAAATTTGTAGTTCGTCCAAAAATTCAAATCGTGTCTCTCTTCAAATTGATCGATGATACACTTCATACAGAGCATCACATAAATGAATCGGTAGAGATCTCGAGTCGAAACAATATAAATCTACATTATTTAATGTCTTCGTGATGCAGCATGGATTACCTCAAAAAATATGTTTAAGAAGATAGACGCAAAACATAATAACCACGAACGGGAAGTACAAAAACGAAGACTTCTTGGACAAGGGTATTTACCTGGGTACCTACAAAACCAAATTGTACAATTTCAGGCACAATTCAAATGTCGCCGAGACCTCTGAAGAAGTCAATAGCGCGGACGTGGTTGTAACGATCGATTAGCTAAAACTACTGCTGCACAATGGAGCAGTTGCGTCCCAAACGTACTAAAAGATTTTTGATTAGACATATTCCTGTTTTTGTCATTACAGAATAATCAATAAAAAGGACGCACTTGAGATCAGAGAAATTGTAAATATGTCAATTTATTATTACTTTTTTCATTTTTATCTGTATCAATATTAATAGTATTTTGTATATGTGGTAGAAAACTTTACATAACTGGACTGTTTTAGGTATTGTGTAATTAAGGTTGTATTTTCAATCAATCGCGGGGAGACGTAATCGCGCGGAAACACATCAGCGGGAGTCGTAAATTCCCGTTACGATTATAATAATCGACGTCGCGAATAGATCGATCTCCTGATTTCCGTTAAGATAATAGAGGTGGTTGAGGTGATATAGCGCTGCGATTAACAGGATTATAAACTATATATTTTCAACAAATTGATACAACGAACTTACGCCGTTGCGTATGATATATGTCGTAGACGACGATTTGGCGTATGAAGATGCGATACACATGCACAGTATTCTTTGGTAATACAGCAAGGCCCTTACAGTTGAGTTTCTTGTTGTAGTTGACGTAGCAATAGAGGAGACTGATGTTCCGATCTCATGCAATTACGGAGGAAAGCTCGGTGTGGGTGTGTTTTCTTGAACGAAGAAAGCGGATTCGTTTCTCACACTTTTCGTTAATAAGGTGAGAGTAACGATATGTGATGCCTATTGGTTTCAGTCATGTTAATGAGTGGTGAGAGGAGAAGGAAACCTCCTACCAACCTTGCTAGGGGGTGTCATTGTTTACAAAAAATCCGGAAAAAGCCGGATTTTCCGTTAGATAAATATCCACTTTTTCCGTTAGGTCACTGCCCGCAGTCTCCGTAATTTTTAAGAGCGCCTAATAAGCCTAAGGACCTTTCCAATAACCCTCTATAAACCGAAAACCTTTCTAGGCTTAAAAAGTCCTCCAGGACAAAAGGATTAACTTAAAACATGTGTTAAAATAATGACGTTAAAAAGTTAAAGTTTTATGGTGGGGCCTTAGATTTATTGAGGGCCTGTTTAATGGTGCTTGGGTTTTGACGGTCCGACAATGAAGGACGTCGCACGGATCATCTTGCGCCACGTAACATAGGTTTTGCTCACGTGATGTAATGAAATATGTGTCAAAATGTTTTATTATTTTTAATCATTTTGTACACTGCTTCTCTACATATTCTACAGCCAATTTTTACAATTTGTCCAGTAGGACATTTGGTAAAATATTATAGCGGTATACTAATATAACATGTGGGTGGCTACCCCCAGCGGGGTACCATTATCGTGTTTGTTAGGTTATGTCCTTGTGAGATCTGTTAGGTCTTCTGTTAGGTCTAGGTGAGATCTTCTTTTTATGCTTGATGTGTCGACCGTTTCCGCTGCCAGCCGGTTTGGGTGCGTTGTATTTGTTTGGGTATTCTTTCTCTGTACCTTCTTGCACTTCTGTTAATCTCCTCCTTGACCATTGGTATTCCCAGGTCTTTCCGAATGTTCTCGTTTCTAACGTACCATGGCGCGTTTACTATTGTTCTGAGTATTTTAGATTGCGTTGCCTCTATTTTGGTTATATGGCTCATTGCTGCTGTTCCCCATAGTGCTATTCCGTACGTCCAGATTGATTTTATGATCATTTTATATATTTTTAGTTTGTTTTCTATGCTTAGTTTGGATTTTCGACTTGTTAGCCAGTACATTTGTCTCCTTGCCATCTGTATTTTGTCTGTTGTTGCTTTAATATGCTGTTTCCATGTGAGTCGTGTATCTAAGTGGAGTCTTAAGTATTTGACTTGCCTTGTTTGTATTATGTGTGTGCCATTTAGTACAATGTTTGGTGGTTTCTGTTTTCGCAGTGTGAATGTAATATGGTTGCATTTATCGGGGTTTGCTTTAATTTGTTTTGCTTGAAGCCACTTTTCTATTTTTGCGATATGTTCTTGTAGTAATTTGACTGCTGTTTCTGGGTTAGTGTGCCTGACTAGTACAGCTGTGTCGTCCGTGAGTGTCAGTATTTTGCTATTGGTAGTTGTTGGTATGTTTTGTGTATAGTATTGATCCTAAGACGCTTCCTCGCGGAACCCCTGCCTTTATGTCTTTAACTTCAGAGTATGTGTCCTTGATTTTTATTACGAAGGTTCTGCTGCTTAAGTAAGATTTTATCAATTGGTATATTTGCTCCGGAAATTGTTTCCTGATTGTTTGTAGTAGGCTTTCGTGGTTTATTTTGTCAAATGCTTTATCTATGTCCATAGAGAGGGCTGTACAGTATTGTTTGTTTTCTAATGCTAGTATTATTTCTTTAATGAGCCTGTGCATTTGCTCTATAGTGGAGTGTATGTTTCTGAATCGAAATTGGTGATCTGGTATTAATTTTTCCTTCTATATTATTGGTTTTATGCGGTTGCATATTATTTCCTCTGGTATTTTGGAAAACACAGGAAGTAATGATATTGGTCTGTAAGATGCAGTTTGGTGTGGTTCTTTGCCTGGTTTAGGTAACATTATGTCCTGTGCTAGTTTCCACAGTTTAGGAAAGTATTGGATTCTTAGTATTTGACTTGCCTTGTTTGTATTATGTGTGTGCCATTTAGTACAATGTTTGGTGGTTTCTGTTTTCGCAGTGTGAATGTAATATGGTTGCATTTATCGGGGTTTGCTTTAATTTGTTTTGCTTGAAGCCACTTTTCTATTTTTGCGATATGTTCTTGTAGTAGTGTAACTGCTGTTGCAGGGTTAGTGTGCCTGACTAGTACAGCTGTGTCATCCGCGAATGTCAGTATTTTGCTATTGTTAGTTGTTGGTATGTTGGCCGTGTATGATGTGTATAAAATTGGTCCTAGGACGCTTCCTTGCCGAACTCCTGCCTTGATTTCTTTAACTTCAGAGTATGTGTCTTTGATTTTTACTATGAAGCTTCTTAAGTATGATTTGATTAATTGGTATCTCTGCTCCGGGAACTGTTTCCTGATTGATTGAAGTAGGCTAGTGTGGTTTATTTTATCGAATGCTTTTTCGATATCCATAAAGAGTGCCGTGCAGCATTGTTTCGTTTCCAGCGCCTGTAAGATTTCATTGACGAGTCTGTGCGCTGGTTCTATTGTGGAGTGTTTGTTTCTGAATCCGAATTGGTGATCCGGTATTAGTTGATTCTTCTCTATTATGGGGTTTATCCCCAAATAGTAAACTATTTTCTCTAGTATCTTAGAGAACATCGGAAGTAGTGAGATTGGTCGGTAGGGTTTGATTTCGTGTGGGTCCTTGCCTGGTTTGGGTATCATTATGATTTGTGCCAGTTTCCAAGTTTTTGAAAAGTATTGTATTCTTAGTATTGCGTTAACTATTATTGTGATTTGTCTTATTGCTTTTGGCGGAAGGTTTTTTAAGATTTTGCCGTTAATTAGGTCGATTCCTGGTGCTTAATTATTTTTTGTTTTCTCAATTATGTTTCTGATTTCTTGTGCTGTTGCTTTGGGTATGGTGTAGTGATTGTCAGTTGGTGTACTAGTAGTTAGCGCGTCCTCGTCCGTATGGCTATTGTGGTTGCTGTTGTTGATGTTGTGTGGGGTGAATGTGTTGCATAGGTGGTTGGAAAATTCTTCAGCTTGCTCTTCGTTGCTTCTTGCCCATTCTTCTGGTTGCTGGTACCAGTTTTATTGTCTTCTTTATTTTTTTTGTGGCTTTCCATAGGGAGTAGTTGTAGTTCTCGTGAGCAGATAGTGACTCGATGAACTTTGTGAACTCGTTGTTATTGTGCTCTTTTATTTTGTCTTTTATTTCTTTTGTGAGTTTGTTTAGGTGTTTTTTGTTTTCTTTTGTTCTTTGTTTTTGCCATTTTGCTTTCGCTTTTCTTTTTTCTCTAATTTTTTCGAGGATGTCTAGTGGAACTGTTTTTGTTTGTCTGTTGGTTGTTTCAGGTATAGTGGTTGCCCTTGCTGCTTCTTGGATAGTTTCTGTGAATGTTGTTACTGCTTGATCGATGTGTTCAGGTGTTTTCAGTGGGATGTTGCAGCTGATTTTGCTCTCTATTATTTCTTTGAATATTTGCCATTTGGTGGTTTTATTGCATAGCTTCTCTGTGCTGCTGTAAAGTATTGCTTTGTTTCTGTATTCAATTATTATGGGCGTATGGTCGGAGGTAAGCTCGAGGCTGGGTGCTATGTTTAGTTTATTTGCGTTTAGTCCCTTTGTAACTGCAAAGTCTAGCAGGTCAGGTATTTTGCTCAGGTCTGTCGGCCAGTATGTCGGTCTTCCTGTGGATAATATATTGAGGTTATTGTTTCTAATGTATTTTTCCAAGGTTCTACCTCGAGGTGTAGTGATTCTTGATCCCCATAGTGTGTGCTTTGAATTGTAGTCTCCCGCTGCAATATACTTGTCACCTAAGTGTCGAAAGTACTCTTCCCACATTTGCGTTGTAGTTTTGTGTCGCGGCGGTACGTATACTGCTGACAACTGCAGTTGGTTGCTGTTAGTCTGTACGGTAACGGTGGTTGCTTGTATATGTTCCTTACTGACCTGACTGTGTAGGTGATGTTTAATGTTTTTTATTACTACTGCCATCCCTCCGTGTGCTTTCCCTGGAGGATGCTTGGTGTCGCATATGGTGTAGTGCGGTATTTTTATATAGCTTTTCATTGTGAGGTGTGTTTCTGAAACGAGTAGTATATCGATGTTGTTGCTATACAGGAATGTTTTAGTTTCTAGGGCCCTTTGTTGTAGGCCGTTAGAGTTCCAGGTTGCTATTTTAAGCGTGTCTATTTTTATTTTTTGCTCATCACGTTAGTAAGTAATTGTAACATGTCTGTTATCTGCTGTGTTTGCTGTCTGAGGAGTTCGTTTTGTTCGCTTATCATTTTTGTGAGTATTTCGGTGTTTTTTATGGAATGTTTTATTAACTCTTTGATTTCTGTAGCGTCGTTGCTGTGGTTGTTCTATTCTTGATTATCTAGGGGTGACGACCGGTTGACTATTTGCGCGTAGCTTCGGTTTTTGACGGTATTGGTGTTAGTGTGGTTATTGTTCATTACATGCTGTGTATTTGGTGCTGACATAGATTCTGTGTTGTCTTGTTGCGTGTGGAAATTGTTGTGTGTCCTGTTTCGAATCGGCGGGAAGAGTTTGCTTTGTAGTTGTTTTCTGACTACGCAGCCTTTGTAGCTGGCTTGTGTTCGCCGGGCTTCTGTTGCAGTAGTTTTTTGTGTGTCCGTATTGTTGACACCGCATGCATTGTGGTATATCTTTTCTATGTCTGGGTGGCTCGACTGTGATTATTGTGTTTGAGATTTTTTTAATTTCAAATTTTTCTTTGTTGTTGCTTTTCGGTTCTAACTCTATTAGGAATAGCGGTAGTGGTTGCTTAGTGTCAAATCTGGCTAAATTGTTGATCGTTCTTACCTGGTGTCCGATCTTGGCCAATTCCTCGCATATTTTGTTTGTATTTGTTTTGGAGTGTAGACCTCTGATTACTGCTTTGCAGCTCTTGTCGGATTTGGGTTGGCAAGTGTGATACCCAGCGTTTTCTTCCTTTAGCGCTTTAGTTACTTTTCTGTAGGTTTCTGGGGTATTAGTCTGTACTTTTACCTGGTCCAGTTTGAGCTGTTTGATAGTGCAGTTTTCTTTTCCTGCCGTGCTGTTTAGCAGATCAATGAGGGGGTCTATTATTTTTGCGTCTATGTAGATTGGTGGTGGCTTGGGAGTGAGTGTTCTTGGTTTTTCTGTAGGGTCTGTGTCCATCTCTTCTGTCAGTGAGCTGAAGGAGTTTTGTGTAGGAATTTCTTGTAGCCATTGTTGACTTTCTGTTTCTGTGGTCCTCCTATCGTTTGTGTTTGTGTTTATTTTTCTTTTTTTGCTGGGAGTTACAGTTCTCCAACTTTCGTTATGTTGTGGTAGATCCTTGTTAGTATTGCTCTTTACGTCGTCTTCTTGTATTATTTCCATTTCTATTTCTTTTGTATTTGCGCAGTCCTGTACTTCTCTTGTTGTTTTAATTGGGCTCTGTTGGTCTACTGCCCTGCTTATAGTGTATGTTTCTCCTTTGTTTAGTATTCTTATTGATGGTACTTTTTCCATCCTCGATTGGTTCTGTTGCTCTACTCTTGTCGCACAATGTCGGAGGCACTATGTTTTACGTACGCATAGCTCGACTGCTCGGGCAGAACTCGTTCTTCAAAATTGATGAACTTTTTAAAGAGGATCTTTACCTTTCTAGGCGGTAATGCCTGAACAACTGCTCTCTCTAGAACTTTCCTGTAAATACAAATTATTAGAAGATAAATTCTGTATGAAATTAAAAAGACAAAATATAGTTGAAAAAATATTTTTACCTTGCTATATCAGTATCATTAGATTTAACTAGAGAATCAACATAACAAGACCATATATCCACCTGTTTCGGATAAGAACTTAGAATTTGCTCAAACAGAGTTACTGCTCTCTCTTTATTTCTGTAGTGTACATACGTTCAGATGCTGGCAAAGATTGGAATGCTCTCTGCATAATATGCCTCGATTTGTCCCTCAAACCCATTTTTAGCAACCCTTCTCCACAATTAAATCACATCTCGGGAATACAGTTAAATTTTCCAATCATGGTATTAATTGTTTTCTCTAGTTCCATCTGCCTGCTAGCCTCGACATGAACAGTCAACATGTGACTGTATACTTTCAGTGAATCGTTAGACTTCACTGCCTCTTGAAAAACATCATTCAGTGCTTTAGGAAATCCGAATTTAGACTCCAAATTCAACCAAGCCTTCCAAACGTTTAATTTTTCCTTCTGTTCCCTGAAATTAATCGTTTTCACCGCTCTTCTTGCAACTGCTCTTGCTTTCTCGATTTCTGTTGTTTGTAAATGATATTCCATATACTGTAACCATACTATTGAACTGTCTAGACTAGCTAAAACTAATCTGTCGAACTGATGTACAGAATTTGGTAACTGGTTATTGGCGAGTGCTTCTTCTCTTTGACGTATTTCACGTTTCTCCTGTCTTTTTTGTTCTCGACGTTCAGCGGCACATAATTTCTTATTTCTCAGATTTGGTTTTTCTTCTACTTCATCTTCACTATCGCAAGATGACTCTTTATCCTGAAGGAGAGTTGAGTCAGCATATTTCAAATCTTCTTCGGAAGCTTTGGTATCTTCCAGTTTAATCTTTTCTTCTCCTGTTTGTTCAACACACATTCTCTTTGAATATTCCTTTTCTAAATCTTTCTCTGGTTTTTCTCTGTTTCGTTTCCCTTTGTTTTTCATGTTTCGTCTTCCCGTAACTTTTCAATTTTTATTTTTTTGGCGAGTGCCACGTACTCTTGATTTTGCTTCTTTCTTTTTAAGTTATTATTATCATCCGATTTCTCTCTCACACAACACTTCTTTTCAAATGCAGATTTTATGACGCTGAGAGGCATAATATCGGATTTTTTGAAATTTAATGAGGTGTAACATTTAATTTTAGAATGAATAGTATAAGGTGTTAGATCTGGCAGTAAACTATTTATGTGACGACGTACAGGTATCGCAGCTAAAGTTCCGTTGCCAATACCTTGAAGGAGCATCAGGATAAACCAATTTGTCACCATTAAGATTCTACCACGTAGCAATTTACCGTCAGGAAATTGTATTTGCTTATTTTGTTTGGCACTTATTTTGGCACTTATGCATTATTAACGATAACGTGGTCGATTGGACAAGCTCGTGTACGTAATTTTTCCATATAATCGTCCCAGAAATTTTGTCCCCTATTTTTTTATTCTCAGAGTAATGATTCTTAGACACTATACCTAGCAAGTTATTCTGCAATTGAACAACCAACCAATCAGGCGTAATTTTTTCAATCTCTCCAGTAACTCTCTGCCCTAATTTGACAGATGCAATGGGTCTGTTTTTGTAATATGAATTCCTTGAAAGTTCTACTAATTTATTAAAATACAGGATCAATGGATTCAATGTATATTTTCTTTAGCGGTAATGTTAGTCTTAATTGTTGTTCTTTCCTGTTAATAGAAAATATTTTTGCCAATAAAATTTGGTTTGTGTGCAGTAGATTAAAATTACTAACGTTACTATGGGACACATATCCAAATGGCGTATATTCTGCAACTGGAAAAATAAGTCTTATACCAGTCTTATACCCATATCCTTGATCGTACAAGGTATACAGTCTCCTATTTTCAGTTTTTCAACATTCCTGTACCTTCCTTGAGTTGCAAAAGTCCTAGTTAAAATTAAATTAGGTACTGTAGCAAATAGAAGAGCTGAAAGTGTATGACCAGGAACATATTTTGATGCTAGTAGAGCTGCAATCTCCATACAAGGTGACATGTGACCATCTAGTAAAAATCCTGTACTAACAGTTTGTCCTTTATATCTACTGACTCTTAAATATAATCCCTGAGCGGATGATTCTATTATTGTGCCCTCTACTTCTTCACCAATATCGAATGTTGCTTCTTCAACTTTTATGTCTTGATTAGCCACATTTAGAACTACTTTTCCCGAATCTGTGTTCACTGTTTGAATTTTTACCAAAATTGTTTGTCCAGCTGAATAGTTTCAATTTACGTTAGATGTTTCCAGCTCGAGGGCAGTATGTGGAATCCAACCTTTGACATCCCCGAAAAACTTTACCAATATTCCACGCTTATGTATTTGAACGATAGTTGCGTGGTGTTTCGAGTCAATTTTCGCGTCTTGTATGTTTCCTAAAATGGGCAAGTCACTCGTTATTAAAGACCTTTTCAAAGTGAGATGTACTTTTTTCGGCCTATATAAAGGAACAAGACTCTTGCTTCTACTTCTTTGTCGACTTTCAGCTTTTGTAAGGGACTTAGATCTTCGTCAGATATATGATCTGGTGGAATTTGAACATTAAATTTACCAAGTTGTACATTAACGAAATCATTCAGTTTATCAATATTTGTAATCTTTACATTTACCACGTCGCCAGGTTTAAATGTTATATAGTAAATGACAACGTACATATTTTATAAACTGGCACATACAATCGTTTAGTGTAATGGTCGGGGTATCTATGTGTACTCTCTAAGTCACAAGTTAAGTAATTGCGAAGGCATATTAAGTTGAGTTATAAGTTTCAATTCCAACGAAGTAAGAACCTAATCCTTCTCATTCGCGCAAGCGAGAGAGCGGGAATCAAAGACTAATGTAAAATAATGCCTAGCATAATGCTAATACCACGTACCATATAGTTGCTGAAACTTTTATGCTTCATACATAGACATAAACATAAATTGTTTCAATATAAATATTAATAATAAATATTAATTGAATGAATATAGATAACAATGACCACTATAGGTTTCATATATGAAGTATTAGACCGAACGAGGTATGAAATATACAAGATATAGTACTCCTTATAACATTTATAATAAAACAATCGTCTGCTCAGATTTAATTTTTTCAATTTATAAAAATATGAATTTACACAAACACTCGCACTTTACTTATCATTACTTCCACAACAACGTTCTCTTTCTAAAGTTCAGATTTTCGTAACTGCAGATAAACGTGACACCCACATAGGCACGCATCATTTTTTTGTATTCCGCTACAATAGCACTTGCTACAGTTCTGCTCGTAAAGAAATCTGACAGGCGTGTAATAGACAAAAAATCATTTATCAATAAGAGGAAGCAGTCGCGAGCGAGTCAGTTATAATTCGAGTTTCACGAGTTATTAACGGTAATTAACGGAGTTATACGAGTTATCGAGTCATATGCGAGCAATCATACACTGTTTTTACGAATACGTTTGTACGAGCGTCTCTCGACAGTACTTATATTTGTCGGAGATGAAAGAACACCGGAGCTTTTGGAATTTTGGATAATCCCGCAACATTATAACCTAGAGTCTACTATAGCTGTAATTAAACAATTGTAGTTGTTCAATCCGATTGTAATTGTTCGAGATTAGTGATAGTGAGCTTTGGCTCGAGGCGACAGTCCGTCGCCTAACGTAGTCGCGGCCAAGGGATGAACGCTTTGTCTAACAAAGGTATGGAGTAATTCTATAGCCCTCCTTAAAAGAAATATTTGTGACGGCACGCGACGGTAAACATTCCAACGGTCTCTGTCCTGTAGCTCATCACACGCAGAGCCTATTCTCCGAGTAAGATTATTGCCAGATGTCGATGCGTCTCCGCAGTACATGTTCGGCTAGCCTGAAGGCCCGTTATAAATCTTAAGATTTAGTCAACTAAAGTCCTTCAAACAGACAAACAGTCTTTGTCCCACCTACGGGAAAATAGGGGAGACCTATTTTTCAACGAGCGGCGTCTCCCACTAGCAACTTTCCCTCGAGGGCGGCTAGCATCTTTTTCTAACCACCGATATGGAGATTGACCAATTAGCAGCAACGCCAATTTCCCTTACTTTCTGAACGAAGGCTTTTCTCGACGAATCCGATGATCTCGTGTCCTTAGACACACCCCATTATAGTTTTCCTCTGTGGCATCATCAGGACGGGAAAGGCATTCTCGCTCGCGATTTCATCGATGAAAAGAGTAACCCTTTACGACCAGTGAATATTACGCGTCCAACTTAGATTTTGTGAGCACGTTCATCTATCATCCCGTCGACCGCGGTGTCACGTAAAGTCGGTACTTGTGTGGTAGTAAGAAGGCTGAGTCGTAACCCAACTACTTATTTTCCTTTATAAAACTTTATTATAAATGTTCACACTTACAAAATAATACCGACCTGGAGAAAAGGGGTTATATGAGTACAGCAACTAGAAGAAGAACAAGAACTGCCCGAGCTGGGTGAAGTCTCGGTTTATATACGTTTTGGTTTTAGGATGTTGAGGGGCTAGGTGTAGGTTATGATGTAGAAAGTGTCCGAAGGTCAGGAGTCCATGTCCTATCTCTGATGTGGACTGAGGTGCATCACAGTCTTGGTGTATGTTATGATGATAAGGTGGTGATGTATCCAAAAGTGTCCAAAGGTCGGGGGTCCATATCCTATCTCTGATGTGGACTAAGGTGCGTCACAGTCTTGGTGTATGCTATGATGATAAGGTGGTGATGTGTCCAAAAGTGTTCGAGAGTCGGCCGTCGATGTATTATCACTGATGTAGGTTGAGATGTGATTGATGTCACAGCGGAATCGTTATTGAACCTAGGATCATTGTCATTAGTTTCTCGAGTACCTAACTACCACGGTTACTTGTCCGGTTCTATAATAATCGTATTTGCACTTGTCAATGTCTTCTCTATTGCATAACGACAACGTGTAACCCAAACGAAGATTCGTTTCACGCCCCTAACCCTAATTCTAATGTAAACCCGACATATATATATATATATATATAATTAATTAAAAAGGGGGAAATATAATTCTGTAATATCGTAGAATAGCTTTGATTGAAGATCGGCTGAAATTAGAAAACACCGTGTACGTCGTCTTTTTGTAGTTTGTTTACATCCAAGAGCGCCTAGTAACAGTGACGCGAGAAAAGATAAACAGCGTCAAAACAGAAGTACGGTTTCATATTTCAAGGAGTGGCAATCGAGAGGCCAGAGCATGTGAGCCAGAAAGTGTGTGTGCGTGTGCGTGTGCGTGTGCGTGTGTGTGTGTGTGTGTGTGTGAGAGGACGAGAGCAAGAGCGAGCACGACCGAGCAGGAATGCATTGGCGAGGGTCAGAGTTGATCGAGACGTCGAAGCATAGAGTCGTTAGAATTGTCGAGTGTTAGAGTTGCTAGTGAGAGAGAGAGAGAGAGAGAGAGAGAGAGAGAGAGAGAGAGTTACCAAATATAAAAAATACGAGCGTTGCATTTAGTTTTCCTGTTAATCAAACATCGTTTCTCTGTCTAACTAATATCTGTATTTTCAATCCATTATTAATAAATTATAATTAATCGGACAAAATTACACCTTTAATATATTCCGATATTACATTACCGTGATGTAATATTTATCATGCTTATTTTGTACGTAAAACGAATCGTTGGAATATTCCCGAAGCTAACGAAGCAATTCCCAAAAGTTAAACCGAAGAAATTAACGCGAATAGTTAAGTGAAATGTTTCCATTAACTTGCTGACCAACCGGCAAATAAAAAATCATAAAAATTGTTTCAATGTGTTGAGGTCACGCATAACTTCTTTTTTCATTGACGATTACCAAACAGGTAAAATTTCGAAATTGTACGAAGGCCACGTGACCAGATCGTATTGGAATTTGAAGTGCATGGAAAAAGACAACTCGAAGTACAAACCTTGAGCTGTACTACTCGAAGTACAAACGTGAACTAATGGATGCAGAAAAGCAATTAACGCCAAACATCCGAACAGCATCTTGGAGCCCGTCATTGTTCTGAAATAAAAGAAGTGACGAATTAAAAAGACGCAGGACTAATAATAATAAAGGAAACTTAGTTCGTATTATAAATTGAATTTACATCAGAAAAGAAGCACGATCAAGCGAAACAGATCGTAGAAATGACAAATATCATCGATATACGTTTCAGTGTAATTTCACTTTTGAAAATTATTTAGTTTAATACGATCGTATTCATCGCTCTGAAACTTTCATTGTGCTGCAATTTGTGCTGCGTCTTTTTAATTTCTCTATCTTTCTGTGTTTTCGGAAAAATTACTTGAAACATTAAGAATTGCTTGCCTTATTTTATTTTCGATTAGTTAGGATTTGATTATTCCAGGTAAGCTTTATTATTTATAACAGGTTTTATCACTTGTTTATTATTTAGGAGTTTGTTATTTTAGGATTAGTACCTTTTAGGATTTCTTATCCTTCGAGTTTCTGTTTCAGATATCTAGGTCTATTTCAAGATGTTTTATTACATTAGGATTATTTATTCGATTAAGATAATTTAAGAGTTTCACAATGTACAAAGAAATAATCGCGTGAAATTTAGATTTATGCTTTAAACGTATTAAACACGCGGTAATTTCAATGTCTATAGCCTCGAACGTGTTCTGATTAGTTGTGTCATTGTCTGTGACATTGAAATCACAAAAATCCATTGCAAGTGTGCTGTCATGCAATGTGGATGTAATTGGGTTTTTTGGGTATTTCCTGTATCATCTGATTTGTACAATACTATTTTAACGCAAGGACAGGAAAGTTATTATATATTTCCCGTCCATTATTTGAATCGTTGTGAAGTGTAACGAATTATATTCGATTCGAGGAGATGTTAATGAATTACCCATTTCATATGTAATTACATGGAAATAAAAATCATTGCAAAAATAATTGATCTAATGACAACGGAATTTCCAATATTTTTTTGTTTCGTCACGTCTTTTTCATAATATATCTTTTATAGGTACGTGATTTATTAATCGTTCGAATGGAAATAATTATTCGTATAATATTCAAATGATTCTAGCCATAAAATAAATTAAAACGATACCTGTCAATGATATGCAATCTGCGTATGACGTCAACCTCGATCTATGCTTATACAAGAAATTTTATCAATCAATGACTAGATATACAATAATCAAATATTATAAAATTTCCTGAAAACCTTTAGGTGTTAATATTAAGGTGTTAATATCTTTAATATTTGCAAGTTATTGTTTAGCGCTAATTAGTTAGAATGTAACAAGTGGTGTACCAGAATTGAGATAATTAAGCCACACGAACAATCTTATTTAGATCTTTTTAATTTTTTAATTCTCTTTTGCTCTAATACTTCGTAAAATTAATCTTCATTAGCTACTACACTTCATAGAATAACAAGAGATAATTTTTCTTATATAACGTTTCATTCATAAAATCTATCATTAAAGTATATCTTCATAAAAATATCATTCCATACTAACGGTATATTTGGTGTCATACGAGATAACAGTTACCAGTGATGACATATGTAACTTTATAAAGATATCTCGTTTTATTATATATTAAAAGAATGTACTCATTGCTGCTATATTTCAGATGAAAAAAAGGAGGCAACGATTTTACAGTAAAATCGTTCGTTTACAACTGATTCATTTACATTTCATGATAATACTGTGCATTCTGAATATGCTATGATTTGGTTTAAAATAATAAATAGTCCATTCTTGCATACTATTGTTCCAGCTTTACTTGTATTTTCGATATTGATATAAATAGAAAGACAATTAATGTCGTTCGAGTCTATTTTCGGATCATTTATATTACGTTTAATCCATATAGTTATTATATGAGACATAGTATCGTAAAATTTGGAAGAATAAAACGTTCGTACAGGATGTACATTTTATAAGAACTCCAACAAATCTGCGTGTGCACCTAAAATACAAACCGATAGTGATTGTTCATAAGTTTATATACATTATCTAATGTCAATCGAAGGTATCAATTCTTTTTCTCCATAAGAGTACTTTTTCACTTATATGTGTTCAAAAATACTTGTGTTCAACCGTGAAGCATATGTCACCTACAACGAAAAAGAGTTTTCCTATACTTAATATTTCCTTTATATACCCATGAAAGTCTATTCTTCGCGTAGTATGAAATTATGAATAAATCTGGAATATTGTTCAATCTGAAAAGAAAAATAACTTATTGACATCATTCATTGATACGAGATTCAGAATGTTTGTTTTGTCTTGCAGAGAAAGAAGGCAGCCCTTTCTTTTAATGTGAAATAGAAAGCGAAAATTTGAAAACAGATTTTTTGGAAATTTACTTGCAAATATCGTTTTCAATATCGTGATTTTCTTCCCAATGGTACTGTACTTTCAAATTTTCCAGTATCCCTCTAAAAACAAAAAGTCGAACCTCGTTATTATTAACGTAGGCATTACAAGGAAGAGAAGTATTAGAAAGCAGCTCCTTTTTATTATGGATTTCTTTATAATCATCTAAATAAGAAATTCCGGAAATTTTTTCCTCAAGAATTTAATTCTTGTGTTTTGATTGATAATTATTACACTGCATACTAACTTTTCGCATACTGTTCGCGTCTAACAATTTCCTAATAATAACTACTTCAAAATTACATATGTTCTTGCACGAATTCAAAAGTACGTATGATACAATTACAATTGATTCTAAAATAATAATTATTTAAAGATATTAAGATACTAATTGAACGTTTCACTATATTTCAAAATCTGGAACAACAAATTTTTATTTATAAAAAATGAAACTGTCTTTATATATTCTTTGTCATGATGCTATATCTTATTTCTTATGTCGACATTTTTTAAAATTCATTTTGTTATCTCTACGCAATATGAAAATTCATATACTGCTTAATATTTTTTACATATTATCCATCCACCGCATGATATCTCCTGAAAAATCAAAATATTAATGTTATATTATTACAATGCTTCTTAAATTTCAATTTTTGACAAATTTGAAATCCAATATATTTTGCACAATTGTTATTTATCAAAAAATTCTAAGTTAGTAACTTTCTTTTCAAATGGCAAATAACATATACTTTGACTTACCTGTAAGTTTTTGTTCCTAATCATCATTTCCTCTTATAGAACATCATTATTGATCTTATAATTACTACCGGTGTCATAGATATTGTAGTGGCTACAACTGAATTAATAGAAAATGATAAATAACTGTGTATAACACTAACACATAACTGTGTATAACAATGACACATAACTTTTACTTACATATCAGTCGATAAGGGATTACTGTGATATCCTGTTGATGTTTCTTAAGGCACTTGATTAGGTGTGATACGGTATCATTCCTTATGGTATACTGTAGATAAGTATTTTAGAAAATAACAAGAATAAATCTAAATTATTCAGAGGTTCCAGTTTCGGCTTAGACATAAATACAGGACCATTTGCAAAGAAGAAAGGGTGCGTTTCTACAGCCTCGTTATAGTAACCATGAATACCAATCTCTGAATTACTGGTTACTAAACATAAATATCCTATAAAATTTAATATATTTCTTTAATTTTTAATACATACATGAGTTAGTAGTTCTAAATTATGAATCATCCTACCTGTGATATTACACTTTTCCTTATAATATCATCACTCAAGTGAACAACATTAAGATCATGTAAACCATGTCATCCTATCTTACTGTGAAGATACTTAGTTATGTTATCTAACATTATAAAAATATCATCAAATTCAAGTCCTTTTATTCACATCACATGGCCACGACGATCTGGTTCTTCGTTATATAATGTTCTAAAATTTGTCGTATATATAGGATGTACAAACCCTGATATCAAGGTATCAGTTCTTCCTTCCCAAGGGACAGTTTCATTAAAATTCTGATAGAATTAAAAATTAATTATTAATATTCTAACAATCATATATGTTAAATACATTATAGTCAACGATATATACCTGAGCGAATGTAGGGGTGATTCCTTGATAATTATAAATGTCATCAGCCCACATCATTGTGCCACTTCTTTGTACTCCAGCCTCTCGATTAACAGCCTAAACAAACATACAAAATTTTATAGAAGCTGCACAAAATATAGTATATATGCGCAATATTGAAGCGTTCAAGGGGATATAAAGGTAATGTACATCACATACACGTGTACTCTCATGCAACAAAATACAATTAGATTTAATAGTATAAACTCTTTTATTCATCATAATAGATTGGAAATTTAAGTGTCTTACGAGGGTGAGTAAAAAGTTACCCTCTCTGTCGGTGTAGAATTTATTTTAAGCAATTGTCAAAAAAGACATACATCATTTTTTGACATAATCACTCAATTTCTGTATACACTTTGTCCATTTGCTGAAGGACCTTCATATTTTCTCGTTAAAAAATGTTTTGGGCTGAGCTGCAAACCACGAATGCATCGTCGTCTTCACCTTTTCATCAGCTTTTTCGGCATCCATCTCGCACAAACTTTTTAAAACCCAAATCTGTCGTGCACTATTGCATAAGCAGAGCCGTGGCTGATTTGCAAATGATTTGCCACATTATCCAGTGTCACTCGTCTATTCCATAGATAGCACGTTCAATGTTGTCATCGTGGATGTGGACGGGCGTCCAGCTGTTTTTTCATAACACTTGTGCGATATTCTTTGAACTTTTGTGCCCATTCAAACACACTTCATGACAAAACACTTTCTCCATAATGTGCATTAAATCTTTGATAAATATAGGCATTAAACATAACCTCAGACCACAAGAAACGAATCACAGCATCCTGCACAAACGAATTGACGTAACACAATGAAACCTACGCAGCAGCACTGAACAGATATAGACGTCATACGAAGAGTGCAGATGGATCAATATGGTCGACAGAAGTTTTAACTATCTGGAGTGCGGATAAATTTTTACCGAGAGTCGTATAGGAATCTATAATCTGTAAGTACACCTTTGGCTGAATGGAAATTTCTCTTACATATAGTCAAAAATGCAGAAACAGTGTATTGAATTGGAAAGTGATAAAAAATAAGTGAAGTTTCGAGGTTGCATGTGATTGCATGAATATACAGGACGTTTTTAGCGAATAAAAAATAATTTTGAAAGACACGAGACTTATCTTGTATTTTATGTACTCTCTGTGTCCGAATTTCCAGAAGCTCTCTATCTTATGAAGTGTTTTAGATTAGCCGGAAAATTTTGTATGTACATACAAGAAGTATACGATCTAAGTGGAATATTCCATTATTCTCTTGATACAACAGAAACGAAATTTACAGAACTTCTCAGAAAGTTGGTTTATTATTACCAAATTAATAGAATTAATATACGTTTATCATCTTTACATACCTAAGTCGTGGAGGTTTATCGTGCGTAAAAAATTAGTGTCGTTTCAAAGTTACATTTCGTACATTTTAAGCCTATAATTTGTAACGTACAAAACAATGTAAATTTGAGCTGTTTCTTATCTCCACAATAAGAAAATCCAACTTTACGTTTTTTACACAATGATATTTATGGAACAGTAATATCATATTATTCCATCGCTTGGAGAATGAAGTCAAGGTACGATGTGACCCTAGTGTAAACGCTGGGATAGCCAGCTGTGCCGCACTTATAAGCGTAAGACACAATACCTATTAAATACGAGGTTAATTCATGTTGTATCAGCAGTGGTCCGCCGCGGTCAGCCTGAAAGGATCGTTAAATTTTTAATCAAAGATACTGAAATATATCGATCGAATTGTATTGAAATTATACTTATATACAGTAATAATCTTCTATTGATTTGTGTATAGAAATACTCCAATTTATAATGTACATGTTATATGTATTTTGAACAAAACTAAGATTAGAAGGAAATTAGACTAAATACCATAATGAGGTGTGAGAAGTGGGCAAAACTATTAAATTGTGTTTATCTATTATTTCTAATGTTTAAGACGTCGATTTGATGTTAATTCAAATTGACGTGTCTTCAGATACCGTATAGTTTGTAGTAACTCTGTAACTTAATTACCGTACAAGAATCCTCTCCACCTTGAGCATGTTCGGCGCATATTATACCATCAGTGATATCAGGTGCATTAGGAAATTTGGAATAAGCTATTTTGCATTCGGCGTTCTTAATCACTGGCATTTGTACTTCCATTAATGCATTACGTCGTGGTCGTCCTACGAAGAAAATAAGAAAGATATTTAAGACTGGAACTGTTTAATTTTATTATAAAATTGATATCACTTACTATATCTTAATGCTCCCCATCCAGCAACAAGGGGGTTATAGCCGACGAAGTTGCTCTTTCGTAGGGGCTCTTTCGTACAAATGGGATATACGTACCCTGAAAAATAAAAGAATAAATGAAAATGCAGGAAACGAATGACCAAAAGTATGAGAAAGAATTGTACACGCTTTATGACACAATATATGTGTACAGTAAGAAATTTCAGGATATGATACTTCAGTAATACTCAATAGCATATATATATATATATATATATATTTGAGGACTTACTCGAAAATGGCACCTCCTCCACCAATCTAAGAATGGCAATATTATGATTGTGTATGTTTTCTATTCCATCCATATGTGCACAATGTGCTGCGGTCAAAACATGCCTAGCCGTTATCAGGGAACCTCCGTACTTCCATAGTGGTTTGTCTGGGTTTCGGGGATTACGAAAACTTAATGCAGCGATCCATGGCCAAGCGCCTAAAATGCAATAGTCATAGTTGTGAATATACATAATTTTTTCTCACATAACGAGTAACAACGATTATTAGCTATTCGATATTCGATCATACAGCAGACGATAAGTACATACGTACAAATACTCTGAAATAGAGATTTGATAAAGACAGAAATTAAATTTTTATTCCAGTGGAATACAAATTATTAAATAATTCTATATAATTTCTATTTGAACTATACTGAACTATAAAGTTCAAACGTGTAATTTCTGCCCTAACAGTTTTTGATCTCTATCCATATTATTACTCCTATATCAATTTTTTATTTCAAGCAAAAAGATACTCTTCCTAACATGAAGTAAAAGAAAGAAATAATTCAAGTTAATAAGTAAAGTTACTACCGATAAAATCATAGCATTATTATTTAGTCTAATTGAAATGTACATTGATGTGCTGTTTAATGCCTTTAAAGTTCATTCTTTGCAGTAAATGGCTTATTATTAATCGGAAAGAAAGACATAAAACGTGCCTTCTTGATTGTCCGGTGTGGTACGTACATTCTGGATCAAACAATTTTAAAACATTTATACAGTTCAAAGATGCGTAAGAAAGCGACACCGATTACTCAACTTTCGAAGTAAAAAGCCGATCAAGTCCACCGGATTGCCCTACAGACACGTATTAATCCGTAAGAGTTAGTCAACATGTTGATAATAATTATCTAAAGAAACTTTTCACGTGAAAATATAAAATTTTAATTGATTAGATATTGTGTTAGCCATACTTAAGAAAGAAAATGAAAATGAATGAAATGAAAGAAAAGGACTACCTTCAACCTCATTTTTTAAATAAACACTTTGTCAGTTTTGCGGTAAATAAATTCTTAGGAATTCAGGACAGTTTTTAGTGAATCATTTTGTTTCGACCGTTCGCGGAGAGACGCGATCGCGGGATAGCACGTCAACGAGAGTTGTAAGTTCCCGTTACGATTAAATAATCGACGCCACGAACTGATCGATCCCCTTATTTCGATTATGATAATAAGGGTAGTTCAATGAAATTCCACAGAATTAACACAAATAAATTAATGTTTATTTCAACAACTTATTAACTAGAAAGATATAAATGGAACAAAAAAAATGTAACTGCGTTTTGGTTGATAAGTAATGCGCGACATACCACATGTGTTGACGGTTCGACTTCTCGAAAAGTTCTGAACGCCTTTCGATTTTTTTCGTTTTTTCTGGAAGGCGACCCCCACTACGTTCGGATCACGCCACATTCTTTTACTGCGAGGTAAAATACGGGCCACGAGTCGACGTTTCTGGAAGTCGCCCTGCTTAATGAACCACGCGCTTGCCACTACAATGTTTGTTTGCCGGGCAGACGCGACGATCCGTCTGCGACATTATAGTGGCGCTATCGATAGTTAAGAATATGACCTATGGTAAGCCGCATGGCGTAACATTCTCCCCCCGTTGAGAGGGTACCGATCAAACTAGCGAGGTGTGGTTGAAGTTCCCATCTTATTTCGTCTCGGTGGCTAGTTGTTCGGGTTTCTCGAGATCGGGTTGAATTGGCAGTGGGACAAGCCTTTTGACGCCCCGATCCAAAATGCTCTTTGCCGTCTGAACTGTAGCTGTCCGGATGACACCATCGGCGCCTGGATGAACCTTGATAACTCGGCCCAGAGGCCAATGCATGGAGGGAACGTTGTCCTCTCTGAGGATGACGATTGTGCCCTTTTGGATGCTGTGTCCACCCTTGCTCCATTTATTGCGGTTGGTTAGCTCGTTCAAATACTCCTTATGCCAGCGGTTCCAAAAATGTTGTTTAAGCTGTTGGATATGCTGCCATTTGGAGAGTCGGTTCGATGGAATGTCTCTGAAATCTCGATCACGCAAGCACATTAATGAATCGCCAATGAGGAAATGTCCGGGAGTGAGGGCTAGGAGATCATTTGGATCGGTGGAGATAGGAGTTAGCGGGCGGGAATTGAGGACTGCTTCTATTTCTATGATAAGAGTATTACGGTGTTAAGCTCATATGTTTCTGTTTCTCCACTCGCGCTGCGCCATAATATCCTTTGATATTTCCGATCCTCTGGTCGTACGAGGAATTGCCGATACATTTTCTCGATGTCGCCAGTGAGTACGTACTGATGAGCGCGGAATCTAATTAATATACAAAATAAATCTTCCTGTAACTTGGGTCCTGTGTAAAGTGTATCGTTTCCGGTTCCGGCAGTGCTTGGTGCCGATCCGTCGAAAACTACACGGAGTTTGGTGGTTTGACTCGATGCTTTGGTCACGCCATGATGGGGTAAATAGTATCCGTTGTCGTCGGAGTGGTTGACATTGACCTTCGTCATGTGTCCCAATGCCAGGTATTCCTGTATTACCGTTCGATATTCTGATTCGAAGCGTTTGTCGTGCTGGAATCGGCGATTGAGTGAGGCGAGTCGTTTAATTGCCAGCGTTTTAGAGGATCCGAGTGACTGAAGCTGATCATTGAAAGGTAGAGCGACGATGTATCGTCCTTCGCTGGTGCGTCGGGTGTGGGCTTGGAAGTGTTCTTCGCATCGTCGATCTGCCCTCTGAGATATGTTTAATTGAGGGTCCTTCATCGATTTCCCAAAACCGCGAGGGGTCTGCTTGTAAAGTCGTCGTGGATGTGTGAAATATGTTTGTCGCGGTTTGGGAAGTTGGACTCCCCAACTATAATTATTTTACTACAGAATCCTCAAAAACATGATGTATGTATATATATATCCTGAAATATTATCAGTCTATTGTCAAGTTATAGAACATTATGGAAATTGCCAATTAAAGTCATAAAAAACAAAAAATAAGGAAGATCGTTAAAATATGTGATTTTCCAATCAAGATATAGAATTTATTCGAGTAATACAGATTACGGTAGAGATGGTGACGGTAACAATGAGTGGACTGATTCTTCGTGCGAAAACAAATTGGAAGCGCAGAGCGATGTATTGTTTCAGCGAATATCGATTTTAAAGCACGGTTTTAAAGTACGTGTGCGTTTGACTAGGTGTGTTAATTAATATTGCTGTCTGATTTTCGATATGTAAATACAATATCTACATATCTTTAAACTTATGATAATTGAACTAACAATTTTTTTAAATTTAAATTAAACATGATAATTGAACTAACAATTTTTTTAAATTTAAATTAATATTTATCCTTTTAAATGCAACAATTTTTTTTAATAATAACTTCACGCGTAAGTCAGCTGCGCACATATTTGATCGTTCTTTAAAGCTTGAATCTCTGCGAAGAGAAAAAATCTTTCAACCAACAAGAACTGGTTCTATCCATTTCCTTCCAGATAAATCTCTCTATCTAAAATCCTTATTTCCGTATTTCCTTGAAAAGGTTAAAGTCGTTTTGTATAAAATCCAATGTAGAGAAGAAGGAAGATCCGCAAAAGATTCTTTCAGCTTTCCCTATGTTTGAGCTCGAATCAAAGCAATCCTATTCCCAATAGGGTGACTATGCGTTTAACTTCTCATAGAATCTCTCTGATTCCGTGTGATACCTTCGGTGTTTTTGAAGTATGTAATTGATGTCGTAACGTCGACGCTTTGCAGTGCGAATTCAATTTTGAGTTGCAATTTCCCTGTTTGCGTGGCAAAAGCATAAAATCGATAGCGCACGTTTCGATAAACACGTTTTCTTTGCTGATGGCGCACTGTAAATATAAATATTTGAATAAATATCGCGAATTTCATGTTGCTAAAAGATTTATACTATTTATTCGTAGATAACTGTTGGATATGTTTAAGTTGAAACCACTGCATTAGGTCTTTTTTCTTGTTTAAAATTATTTGTATTGGTAAATTGATTGAAAGTTCTAACATGTAATTTGTTCCTCTTTTATAAATAGTTTACAGAGGATAAAGCGTGGGTAACTCACGACTGTCGCGATCATGACACTATACATACCTATGTATAGCACGTATACTAAGCTAACTCAAATAGCAAGTCAGAGAAATGGAAACTTAGGAAAATCTAAAAGAAGATAAAACGTTCGAGCCTTGACAGGAATATAAGAAGCTAAGTAATCTTCCTAAGTAATCTCCTCCAGCTTTTTCTATTTTGATCAATAATTATTAGTACATGTTAGGAAAACAAATAGAATTTTTGTTCTCAAGCGAGGTATAATTTAAATTTTGTATGTACACAAAAGTGTTAAATATCTGTAATAAACATGGTACAATCAATTTTTTTACATAAAATTATATTGTATAGGCTATTGTTATTTAAACATTTTAAATTGGATGAAGGAAAAAAATGACGCAAATAAAACGTAGAACATTTTAATTAAAGAGACTAATATAGAGATTTATCTACTTAACTGTGATTAAATCATCTCCACTTAACGCTCTACCTCTCCTATTAATTATGCTTCGTTAAACTATGATTACAGAGGATGGGTTTTTTGATAAAATGACATTCTGACAAATATATATAGATCGATATATATAGATATAGATAGACAAATATATAGATTCTTACAACAGTAGTTATGAATGAACAGTAGTTATGGTATCAATTCCGTTCTTCAGAAGCTTCATTTGTGAAAAGACAATTCGCCAGAATATGGATTCACTGTAGTTATAGCTATAGGATTTCAATCTAGTTGACAGACTTGCTTTACGTAGAGAATATCTGTCTCTTGTTCTACCTTATCGCGATTCTCTCCTCATCTTATACGCTTTGTCGAGCAAAGTAATATTGGCATATATCTCGGCTCTGGTTACAATCATTAGTTTCCGCCTAAACGGTTAGAATCACATAGCTCGCGCTCTACTCTCGTTTATTCACCATTCAGGCCATATGGTCGCATGCGACGAGTTTTATGTTAATTCCGACCGATTACAATACCTTTCTTTCGTTTACAAGGAACGACGAGACTGGCAGTTGCGTGATTTGCAATGCAAAAGCCGCGATATCTGCACGATAACCTAACCTCAACCGATTTTGTTGTACTATTCTTATGTGGACTTCGTTTGTACCACTTTCGTAACAAAAATAGAATACGTAGAACACAGCATTCCGTTATGCGATATTGTCGATTCCTAACATCCGAAAAATCAGAGATAATTTTTTTCCCTACAGTTGTACATTTGTGTGAAAAATTACGAACGTAAAGTTGTTTGGTGCATGCACAGTCCTCCCCTACCCTGCATTTGCGTGGACATGCTAGAAAGATTCACTTTTCCACGGTGAAACTGTATGTATTATAATTTCATTTTTACAAAGGTCGAACATCCTACTATACATAAATTTAATATTAATATAAGCAGGTTTCCTGTTAAGTATTACATCTGACGTATAAGCACACGTGTGTACGAGCCTTGGTTTTAAATGTCTTATAGTAGACACCGAAAAGATTATTCAGTTGGATATCTGACTCAACATCAATATTTTACTAGGAGATAACATGTTAAGAACACGTTGGTGGATGGCATGGGAGATGATGAATGAAGACATACTTCTGTGAGATACATAAAATAGTAGTCAGAACGTATTTTGGCGCTTGGGGACAGCAACAGCTGGTGATACTGTCATACACCTCCATTTATAAACTTTCGAAAATCGATGTGACCTTCAAACTTTAGTGTATTGTGTTTCACAGCACAAAATGTTTCCGAAACGTACGTTTATTGTTACAATGAACTTGACTAATGGCTCTGAAATACTATCCTTGAAAAAACAATGGGGGAATTGGAGCAAAAAAAGGAAGGAAATAAACAAAGACCTTGTTGGTTCCTAAAAATAAAATATGCTACAGGAAAAACTTTTTCCAACTGATTGAGATGCGACCAGCTTTAAAAGCTATGACGCGAATCGAGCGTTTGTCTACAAGAGCGCATTTTCAGTGGATATATATGTCGGAATGACATTGGGGATAGGCTTGTCGGTGTTTGAGGAGTCTTCATTGAAGGTAGCCATCGTTGCGGTGTAACGAAGATACGATTTATTGACACAGGTATGAATAACACAGGTTTGACAATCTACCACGGCGGTGAGACGTCCGCGGCACTAGTGACAGTGGTCTCCGGTTCAGTAACGAATCCGCGGCCAACGGGATGACAGATGGGCGTTCTCGCTGAATCTAAGTCTGACTCGTAAAAATAATTGCTGAGCGTAAAGACGTTACTCTTTGGTCGACGGGAGCGCGTAAAAGAATGCCCGTCCCGCCCCGATGATGCCACAGATGATAACTATAATGGGGTGTGTCTAAGGACACGAGATCATCGGATTCGTCGAGGAAAGCCTTCGTTTAGGAAGTAAGGGAAATTGACGTTGCTGCTAATTGGTCAATCTCCATATCGGTGGTTAGAAAAAGATGCTAGCCGCCCTCGAGGGAAAGTTGCTAGTGGGAGACGCCGCTCGTTGAAAAATATGTCTCCCCTATCTTCCCGTAGTTGGGACAAAGACTGTTTGTCTGTTTGAAGGACTTTAGTTAACTAAACCTTAAGATTTATAACGGGCCCTCGGGCTAGCCGAACATGTACTGTGGAGACGCATCGACATCTGGCAATCATCTTACTCGAAGAATAGGCTCTGCGTGTGGCGAGCCACGGGACAGAAACCGTTGGAATGTTTACTGTCGCGTGTCGCCACGAATATTTCTTTTAAGGAGAGCTATAGAATTACTCCATACCTTTGTTAGGCAAAGCGTTCATCCCTTGACCGCGGCTACGTTGGGCGACAGACTGTCACCTCGAGCCAAAGCTCACCGTCACTAATCTCGAACAATTACAATCGGATTGAATAACTACAATAGTTTAGTTACAGTTATAGTAGACTTTAGATTGCAATGTTGCGGGGCTATCCCAAGGTTCCGGTGTCCTTTCATCTCCGACAAATATTTAACTATATATATTAACTATATATTTTCCCTAGGAACAGTAAGATTTTAACGATACAACTTTATCAAGAGATCTTAATGTCATAAACGGTATCGAAACTTCGTAATTAATATTGTTAAGGAAGAAAATATTGGTAATCTCCTCGAACGACGAGCGCTTGATATTCACAATTAGAACTCGATAACTTAGCTTCTTATAATATCCCAATAAAATGTTATTTATCGATTACAATTGTCCTGTCGTATTTTATTGTGTTTGCTTTATAAATGTGAACTTTATTCAAAAAGAGTTCATCGATATAACGGTATTGAAGAGAACTACTCGAGAAACTATATCTAGCCCTTGGATGGAGGGATTGCTTGCTTCTTACAATCGAATAATTGGAGTGTAACTAGAAACACGAACGGTAGTTTAGCAATGGAGAAGAACTTTAGAACGACAGCAATTTTCTTCTTGTTTCTTTGAGAAAGGCACCGTTCATTTTATGTTTGCGAGAATGGGGTTGTTGGACGAATTTGATTAAAAAGGAAAGATCTTTAACAAATATTCTTCCCATTGATACATTCCTATATTTTTGATTTAATTATTTGAAAATGCAATTTTGCATATACCTATGTGCTATTATATACTATAATCGCAGGCGTTGTTTAAAATGATGTACTATTGAAACAAGGCAAAGTATCGTCGAATTCTTCTAGATTCAATTTCTCAAAAGAATGGCTCTATTGATTAACCAAACATAGTTCCCATAAGCATATACGTACTTCTCAGAAAAGATAGTTATATCTAGATCAATATTACTCCCCACAGTGACCTATATGTCAAAGAAAAAAAAGACACATCAAGTATTAAATCATACTACTATTACGTCCACTATCTCTACAAATCCTCCACTCTTGGAAAAGTTTATCTTATTCAAACGTAACGTAACTCAAATTAAATCTTTTCCATCATCATAAATACGAAACATTTATAAAATTATCATCTTCGATTATTTACTCAACATCTAGCTAACAAAATCTTCTCCATCGCCGTACCCCTTAATCCTGACCGCGTACAATTAACGTATGAATAGTTAATTTATTGAAATTTAAACGACCATTTTACGCTACTTGTACTCGAATGATTTTAGGATCTTGCTGTATCTCTTGCACAGTGTTATATTGACAGGCGAGAAACATAGAAACGTAACTTCCGATCCACTGATTTACCCTAAACAGACGATGATAGGTTATACGGTGGACGCAATACAGAAGCGTTTCCGATGCAATTCGAAGGTGCGTTGTTACAATGGAGTTCATCGATCCATAATGACTATTTTCCCGCCAACTACAGCCTGTAATAACGGAATAGCCAATAAAGTATATCCTGTCGATTTAATCGTTACCCTCACGGTGCACCGCGCGCACGGAGATCGGATCGGTGATTTTCACGTGATGTTTCGCAAATCGTGAGGCGCTCGCGTGATTCGCGCGTTTTAAGCGTTCCCGCTCTTCCCGTCCGATAGAAAGAGAAAGGGAACAGGGGTGGAAGGAAGAGGGAAGATACGTGATGCGGGTTCAACCTGCCGCGGGAACCTTTAAAGAAGGTCGGTGCAACGGGAGAGATGTAATTTTAATAAGTTGGAGAACAAGTCATTGTAAAAGATGGATATTCAGATGTTGGAGCGTCAGAAAGACAAAATTCGCTACGGAGAAAAGTAAACAAAAATATATATATAGGGAAGAAGCGACAAAGATTAAAGATCGTTAAGAATTACAGGTAATTTAATGATAAAAGGGAGAAAGAATTGTGTAAAAATTCTACTGGGAAAGAAAAGAAAGATTAAGCCTCCAACGAGAAAGACGTGCTCAGAAGCGAGTCCCGCGTAGCGCCATGTAGAGGAGCAGGAAGAAGCGCAGTCTTCCTCAGGCATTCCAGCGTCGAGTAATTCTGAAGCATATCCTGACGGGGCAACCGTCGTCAGCGGGCTTCAGGCACCAGCACAATGACTACTAGGCGAGCTCGGGCTCGTTGCACGGCGGCCACCACCACCACCATCATTCTGGTCACCAACAGGATCAACAGCAACACCATCATTACAACCAAAACAGCAACGTTCGTGGAACGACAGGGGGCAGCCAAGGACGGGGAGTCGACGTTTACGACTCGGTGGTCCATCAAAGAGCCAACGTGCATCAGGCTGCCACCACGCCATCTTCCACTCACAGACACCCTTTGAATCATTCTCAGTTGAGCGTGAACAATCTTTCTCAACGATTGAATCACTCGCACGCTCTTAATCTGTCCACGTTGTCCACGTCGAAGCATTCTGTGAACAGCGTCAGTCCTGTTGCCGGTGGGAATGACAATAACAATAATAATAATCTGTCGACTACATTGGGAGTGATATCCCAGGCGCCGCTGCACCAGGACAGCAGACCTAAAGCGAATGGAGGCTTTGATATCTCGAGACTGTCCAGATTACCCAGTCAGGCGACACCTTCGCCTGCACCTGCTCTTCAGGGTACGACTACCGGGGGACAGTTAACCGGTCCCGGTTCCACGGCGTACCCCTTGAACGCTTCCTGGTCGTCGTCCCTGTCAAGGAATCACAAGGACCACGAGGTTGGCGCGAAAGAGACGTTGACCAGTTTGGGTTTATTGTGTCTAGTGTCGTTGTTACTGGCGCTACTCTCGTTGATCTTCTTGCTGAAGATCTCACCGTTAACGGTGACGCCGAGTAGCCTGATCAGCCCGGAAGAGTATACGATTGTCTACGAGGTGACGTTAGCGCTGTGCGCACTCGCCCTCTCCCTAAACCTCTGCTGTCTCCTCATGTGCGCTATACAGTTCCTCTTCACTGTGAAACTCGTCAAGACTTCGTATCAAGGACATTGGTGAGTTGAGTTTTCGTTTTATGCCACGCTGGGTAAATCTGTGATTTATAACGCTTTAAATACCTTTGTACATAATCCGTACTTTACTTAACCCGAAGGTCGAACAAGGTGTGAAAAATATATACGTTTAAAGTTTGTATCCTTAAGATACTGTTATCTTTGAAAATCCGGAAGTCAAACAAAATACACAAAGAGAAACTTCTAAAAGTGCAAATAAACGTTGAGATACAAATATCCTTTAATCCGAACTATACATATGATGGAAAGAGGACTCTCATAGTCATCGACATTTTCCCTCCTAAATGTCAACAGCATCCATATTTACATTGTTGCTGTTGTACATGTAACTTTTCAAACTTACTTAGGTATTGATAAAGAAAAGAAAAATAAGCATTTTCCTGGTAGCTGGGAATTCGCGGGATTCGCGGTCGAACGATGATTACCATTAATTTCTATAATCTGGCGACGCTATCCTCAATCATTATCCTTGTGCCGGAATATAAGTTCTCATTCGTCCATGCGTGGCCTATCTGTGTGCGTCTGGAACAAACGCAGTGTCCCGTATCCCGTGCGATATATCAGAGGCCTGTCTAGTGTTTCTTCTCACGCGGCCTGGAGGACGAAACGCAAAAATTCACATCCTGTACTTGACGTGCAAGCGTTCACCGACCACGTGTCCCGTTTTTACTGATCAAACACGTGTCTGCAATCACAATACGATACTGTGTGGTGAGATGTATCCGTAAATGCGTATGTTTCGTGACGCGAACCTTGAAAATGAAAATTACACTTTCGTTTATTCCTCGAGCGTCGTGCACGCAGGAAATCGTATAATAATTTTATTAGTAAGATTTTTTTTATATAGACTACGCTATATTAATTTGTGACCAAGCTGAAAGATCGTGACACACCCTTTGTGTAGAAATTGCAATATTCTCCGTTTTACCTAGTAATTCTCCCAGCAAATTCAGCACGCACGTTCGCGAAAAATATTATCGAATAGACACAGTGCAGTGCAGATCAAGTTACAAAGGGAATATAGATATGCTCGCCTCCCGTGACACGCAACTCGAAAGCGAAAATAAGGCTCGTTAAAGACGATACATACTCCTCGAGATGGGATCTGTGGTTTCTGCTCGGAAGTTCCCTTATCGTTGGTCAATCGGATTTCTTTTTTATCTTTTTCGTTGCCGACCGAGACAAAGTAAGCATCGCCGACTCTAATTACTAGCGAATGGAAACGCGCGTTAAGTTATGCAGATTGGCCGAAATCGTCGGCCAAATCACTGTGTGTTACGTCGCGTAACACTCTACCTAGCCGAGGCCACACACCGCGGGCAAGATGGCAACCAGATGTCTTCGGATACTCACTGCGTACCCTCAACAGTCTCAAGTACCTTCCATAAATCTCATAGATTTCCTAGTAAAGGTCCTTCAAACCAAACAAACGTCTGTTTCCGAAGAATTTCCAAAGACTATTGTCTACCACGGCGTGACAAGGGAAAATTAGTTTTTCTCACGTACGCTGCAACTTTCCTCCCACTAACCACTTTCTCTCGAGGGCGGTTAAGACCCTTCGTGTGACCAATTAACAACGAAGCCTATTCCCTCACTCTCCTAACTAAAATCGTCACCAACAAATCCGATGGTCCCGTGCGCTAGACACACCCATCCTTAGCTTTCCTCCGAGACAGCATCGTCTCCCAAGACAGTACTGATTTTACATCCTTCGAACGGTCAACATCCTGCAACCGGGTATACACACCCATAGATCAGTCACTCACTCATCTCGTACATACGCACCACCGTACATACGTACATACGTACATACTGTCTTCGTTGTAAGTTGTTGGAATAAACGGTGAAATATAACTTACTCTGCTGTGTCATATTCATTTAACCACCTCTGTTATCTTAACCGAAACAGGGGAACGACTACTTCGCGGCGTCGATTCACCGAATCGTAGCGAGAATTTACGCCTCTCGCGACCGCGTCTCTCCGTGAACGGTCGTAACACTGTGATTACCCTCAACGGACACGCCGTTTTAAGTTTTCTCTTCGGTTCTTTAATTCCGTCCTTTTTCTTTCGCTCAGTTTTTTGGCCAGTGGCGGGTCTTTTATCGCGTGGCGAGTTTGATTCGCGTGGGAAAATGTCGTGTGCTCTTCGGCAGATAGAAAGATCATTGTTTCTTAAAGCATCCAGACGTTGTGCGTGATTGGCATATTAAAGTTTCTTGCGAATGTTACCGTGTGACCATGTCTCCCTTGTGACCGTAATTGTGCGACGATGTTTTCCTGCAAATATTACCATCTAACAAGTTTTTCCAACGAATATTACTGTTCGATCAGGTTTTACTCGAATCTTGTTCTTCCCTTGATAGGGTCCTTTCCTTATATAGAGTGTCCCAGGATTTCGCAGTCAAATCTATGCCACTATATTCCACTGACTATTTTAATGTACCAAACTACGAAGATGCGGCTGATATTGTGCGTGTTGCGTTATTCCACAACTAGGCTTGATTGGCAGGCCGTTGGAACGAGATTTGTTCAAGCTGTTCGAAATGTTGGAGAACGAGCCGTTAACATTGTAATGTATGCAACTACAGAGACGTATCGTAACTTTTGTTTCGAGAACAAATAACAGAGAAGAAGAGAATAATGAAGGTTGGACACGGACGAAATTAGCTGTCGATCTTGAAACTCGTGCACTGCGATTTCAGATAATCAAATTAGCATAGAATGAGATTTGGGAACGGGCAGAGTATATTCCGGAGTTTGGATATATATATATTTAGATCAAAGATTGGTTCTTTGCGAGAAACGTTTTTAAGCAACATATGAAATTCTTCGTCTATTTATAGTATATTTCATTTTACTATAGTGGGAGCAGTATTCTATAAATCGGTTTATAAGAGTGCGAATTTATTATCTTAAGGCTAGCCTTGCTAAACCCGGTCAAATGACCGGTTTCAAAATTTAATTTGAAATTGTGCGTTCGTCGTTGTTTCTTTTCTTCCTCCAACTTTATGTAAATTCTTATATTATCCGACTAATCAATTTCTCAATTTTTGTTAACGTAAGAATCTACATAAAGTTAGAAGAAGAGAAGAAACAACAATGACTGTACAATTCTAAATTAAATGTTGAAACACGGCCTTTTGACCAGGCCTGGTAGAGTTAGTGTTAAATCATGCTTTGTAATTATTTATTTTGGCTGGTGGTAAGCAACGGTAACGCAAACACTGATCGAAGTAGACAGGTGTTCGTTAGATAGGTATTCAGGCCCCAGAATTTCCAGGTCACCGATTGGGGCCCCTGTTGTAAATTTCTGGTGATTCGCCCAACTATTGGTTAACTAAGAGTAAAGAGAAGAGGACAGTTTACATCTGAGCTACTGCTTCGATTAACCACATCTGGCAGAATGGCCTTTAGGGAAGAAAGTGTACCGTTTTCTGTGGTCGACCATCCTTTGTTTTCTTTTCTGAACAATAGATCTAGCTTGGACATTGATAACTAGCGGTTTATCGATCGTTCGATGACACAGGACACAGCCATTCTTTATGCTACGTTATCACCACGACTAACTTTTACAGCTGTCTGCCAAGTTAATATTACCGGTTGTGTCACACTATCGCAGTGTGCCCAGAAGAGATAACCGGAGGACGATTAAAATTGCAACGTCACCGGACGCTTCTCGTTTGCCTTCTTTCTCTCTTTTCCTCGTCCTTTCGTTCAACGGTTGTTTCCCCTGCTTTGCTTCCGGGGCTTCCAGACAATTCAAGATTCTGCTGAATTGGAATGCTCGATTTTCTCCTAGAGAGCTGTTTAGCTAGAAGGAATAGTCCGAGTGTCGACGGGTATGCGAAGAACTATCTTCTTGTGCTCTTAACCACTTAACTACGTTCGACGTGTTTATTCGTTATTGCTTGATTTTACCTGCTCACCCCATAGAGGCATTTTTGAAATTAAACTTTAAAAAGTTAAAAATTAATTGTTTCCAAAATGTTTTCAAATACTCCGAAGATCGTTGGATATTTTCGTGTTAAAATTATTAACAAAGTAAAATGTACACAGCTGTATCCGTATTATTAATAATTAATTATCCTACGATATTTTCCGGGTTACTCGCGCTCCTGAAAAATTTCTACCATAGACCTCCCCCATATGTAAGGAAATAAACTTCGCAGTTAACAAATTAATTGTTTCCAAAATGTTTTCAAATACCCCGAAGATCACTGGATATTTTCGTGTTAAAATTACAAAGTAAAATATGCACAGCTGTATCCGTATTATTAATAATGGAGGCTGACTCCTACGATATTTTTCTACCATAAAAATGTCTACCATAGACCTCCCCCAAATGTAAGGAACTGCGGCATAAGTTCCCTAATAAACAATAGGAATTTCTGTTGTAAACTACAAATTACAAATTACGAAACCTTCCGCTCTAAATTAACTAAAGATCACCAACAATTCTCCTTCGTTCTGAAACTAATTCTCCGACAATGGTGTTCCCTATGAATGAGTCAACTGGCAACGAAAGACCAAAAGCAAAAGGGTTCTCGGTCAGTGTCTCTGGTGCACGCCAGCTAGGAAGCCTCAGCCGAAGGTCGTCCGGCTGAAGATAACTGCGAAGTCTGCAAAGTGGCATTGTTAGCGAAGGAGAAGGAGCCCTGGGGTGTGCAGACGTGCTCCGAAAGAAGCACGAACTTTAATGGTGGGTCCCAGTAGTAGACGGCCGTTCCTCTTCGCTTGCTCATTGTCACTCGAAGCTCGGTGCCCGTCCCTCCTTCCGTACCACGCTACCGAGTCTGAGACGCGAGGATGAAAGAAAAAAAAGCCGAAGTATGACACAGGTCCAACGACGACACCAACGACGACACCAACGACGGCGACGACGATCACAGAGACACGAGAAGAATGAAAGACAAGCGGCGCTGCTAAGTGCCGGCTCATTACTTAAATGGTCCGTGATAAGGGATCTCTGGTGCTGCTGGCGCGAACACGCTGAACAACAAACTTTTCGAATAAAGCCACTTTTGGACAAAGTAGTTGCTGGCTCACGAAGTTTTCTTCTTTCGTTGTTAGATGGCGCGATCCTAAAGTAGGCGCGCATTTTTCTTCGCGATCTCACGTTTCGATCGCGGATTTCGACTTATTGGGGAAACAGGTTAATTGGATTATTACTGGAGAGACGTGGAAGGATGAACGTTTTCATCGTTTCGTTCAATGACGGGTGAAACGCGTGAAAAGAGTTCGTAAGGTTTAAGCTAGGTGAGAAAATACAGCTTTGAATTTCCTATAAATGAGAGTTTAACAACGACGTGTCAAACACGACGCATGGAGCATTTGTACTAAATTTCTTATTAAATCTTGTTAATTCACTAGCTAAAAAACCAACTATTACATCGAACATGATACGACCAATAAAAATAAAGAAATCGATACGAAGAATACGAAACGTAGATTCTTATGAATATGTGCGTTTCTTTAGGTGTATCGCTCCTCCAAACGACAATTCGCCGAAACACACATTAACTTTAACCAATGTATGAGAAATCGTCTCTAGCGCGTTTTTATGCCAAGATGAACGCTACTGTGACCCCGAACGAACCGTGAAACTGAACGATTCGATCTGTCATTGAAAACGCCCATCGGTCGCGAAAGTCTTGTTCGTTTTTCATCGACAGCCCGGTTTAACGTTACACGCGTGTCTGGTTTCTGTTCACGGGCGGTTCTTCGTGCGTCAGAGCGTCCGAGCATACGCGTGCACCCGTTCGTCTTTCCACCAGAAAGAGAGAAGAGGGCTTCTCTGTCGTGGCTGTTGGCATTCCACGCCTTCGAATCCGGCATTTCAAATTTTTTCACCGACACAGGGCACTACGGAACGGGAATAAATTTGGCGGGCCGTGACTGCGCCTTAATATTCCAACAAGCAGACAGAAAAATAGAGAAAGAAACGGGCACTCTCGTGTCTCAATGCTTGTAATTTATTTTTCGATTAATTCCCAATCACCAGCCGATAATTTTGATGTTTCCAGCTGATGATAAATCGAAAAAGTGAATAGAGGACTTCCAGTAGAATTTGCGTGATTCATTCTTGGCGTTGATTGGCGTGAATTGTTCGTCAAGACGTTATTTTTCCAAGGGTATAAAAATCTGTCAGTTAGGTGGAAACTATCAATTTGTATACAAAAGATACGATCGTATTTGAAGATTGTATCGTAGTCATCTGATTTATCGTGCAAATTTTGCACGTGACACTCTATATTAAGTTTGTTGTAGCATTAATTAATCACAGAATGTTACAAGAAAACAAATTTGGTTTGGCAAATATAATAGCCGATGTTATGTAGATATGTGTGGCGGATCGGTATCAATAGGACGCCGACAGGTCGAGCCGCGGGTACCAACCGCCAACACTAGAGGGCTACGACGACAACGAGTCTGTCTGTCTAACTCGCTAGCGGTCGAATATACGAGCGATGATATAAATACCGCATCTAGCGAAACTCACTCTACGTCTAAGGCAGGGACTACCGGGCATAGCCTTACTGACGAGTCCACCGGTAGTCCCGGGACGAAACGCTCTCTCTCTCTCTTTTCTTCCGTCACATATGTAATGTTCGAATTTGTAAACTATTAACTTTTTCGACAAGGAGGTATAAGGAACAAGTTAAAGTAGACGTCATGTTATGAATCATCTGCGAGATATGAAAGACTTCTTTTATGAGGGATCAACACCTCGTGAAGTCAGATTTTATTTATAACATACTTTACAATTTTGATTTATTTGTTTGAGGTGGTATGTCGTGATAGGGTCGGAAGGAAAACTCAGATTTCTTGAACGATAAATGTTTATTCACTCTAATGTCAATAAGTACACTTGATACAGGATTCGCGATTGTATTCGGTTCGCGAATGCGCGGTTATAAGATAGAGCTTGGAGCGTCATGGCGTATAAATACGTATGGTGATGTTTCGAGCTCGCGGAACACGAAGGTTTTCTTCTCGCCCTGTCGCGTAATCGGGTGAGGACTGATTTTCTCTATTCGCTCCTTTAAACGGTTCGCGAATTCCGAGTTGGCCTGTTGCTTCGTTGGTACGAAGAATTCTGTCGGCAATCGTATGCCAGTACCGTAAACCATTTCGACTACCGTTGCGTTCAGGTCCTCCTTGATAGCGGTTTTTATGCCTAATAAAACAATTGGTAGGACTTATACCCAGTTGCTCGTATTGTGACATTTTATTGCTGCTTTTAATTGTCGATGTAGACGCTCTACCATTCCGTTGGATGCGGGGTGATAGGCTGTTGTGCGTAAATGCTTAATGCCGAGCAACCGGCATAGTTCATTGAATAGGTTTGATTCGGACTGGCGTCCTTGATCAGTCGTTATTTTTGAAGGTACGCCGAAACGAGCTATCTATGTAGAGAGGAGGGCCGAGGCAACGGTTGTCGCTATATTGTGAAGTTTCTGCCTTCTAAGGCGTGTCGAAAATGTTTGACTGCGGTGTATATCGCGAGTAGTTCGCGATCGTACGCGCTATATTTTTGCTGAGCGGGGGTCAAAGATTTCGTTGCGAATCCTAGCGGTTGTAATTGGTTATTCGCGCGTTGTTGTAATACTGGTATCGGATGCGCCAGCATCGTGGCATCCACGAGTGCACGTTGCGATTCGCGAAAGCTGTTTTCCTACTGCTCCGACCACTCGATGGGCGCGTTGCCCTTTTTCGCGCCTTTTAACAGGTCGTTGAGCGGCTTAAGTGTTTTTGCGGCCCCCGGTATGAAACGTCGGTAGAAGTTTATCATACCGAGGTACCTACGTAGTTGCTTGGCGTTCGCGGGCTTCGACAATTTTACAATCGCTTCGACATTTTCGGGCGGCGGCTTAATTCCGTCGGGGTTTACCGAGTATCCGAGGAATGTGATTTCGTGCACGCCGAATTCGCATTTCGTGGGGTTTATCACAACGCCGTAATTATTGAGACGGTTGAGCAAGATTTTCAGATGTTCGCGATGTTGGTTTTTGTCGTCCGAGGCTATGAGAAAATCATCGATGTACGCGTAGACGATATCGAGCCCGCGTATGATTTCGTCGACGAACCGCTGACATGTTCCGAAGTCCAAATATCATATTTGTTGTTTCGAGAAGTCCGGTAGGCGTTGTTATCGCGATTTTTTCAATGTCCTCGGACGCAATCGGAATTTGGTGGTAAGCGCGGACTAGATCGATTTTTGAAAAGATTCGCTTACCATGCAGATGTTGCGCGAAGTCTTCGATATGTGGCGGTGAGTATCTGTCGGGTACGGTGCGGGCGTTCAACGCACGGTAGTCGCCACATGGTCGCAGGTTTCCGTCCTTTTTCGGCACTACGTGCAGGGGTGATGCCCACGGGCTTTTCGGTGGTCGCATCACGCCTTGCTCGATCATGTGTTCGAATTCCGCTTTTACCTCTTTAAGTCGATCAGGTGCAAGCCGACGCGGTTTGCTGTAGACTGGTGGACCAGGTGTAGTTTCGATGTGGTGTAGCATACCGTGTCGAATTCTCTCTTTTCCGAAGATCGGTGGGCGGGTGAGGTCCGGGAATTCTGCCAGGAGTTGGTGGTATGGTGATTCGCCGATGACGGTCTTGTCGGACGCTTCGTCTGTTGTGGCGGTGTATCCCCTTGATGACGTCTGTGTTATCGTATCCATAAGCCTTTTGTTTCGCGGGTCCACGAGCAACCCGTAGTGGCTTAGAAAATCCATGCCGATGATGGGTGTTTTGACGTCGGCTACGGTAAAATCCCACTTAAATGCTCTGCGTAGGGACAGGTTTAGGTAGGGACAGGTTCGCCGCGAACAGCTCGTACTTGCTTCTGTTCACGTGTCCGTGTAGCTTGTTGCGCGGGTATACGCAAACATCTGCGCCGGTGTCGATGAGGTAGGAGATCCGCGAGTTCTTGTCCGTTATGAATATGCGGCGAGATGCCAAACCGTCGTCGTTTGCCGCTTTTACGGACGGCTGGTCCGGTTTCCCGAGTTCCAGGAGCAAGGGGGTGTGCACTTTCTCGCGCTTTCTCGGAACTGTGTGTGATAGTAACACAGCCCGTCTTGCCGCAGCGTATCGCGAGGGCGCGAACGGCGGCGGGATCGTGTACGCGAGCGTAATTGTACTCGTGCCCTACGGTGTTCATTGCTTCTTTGCTCGGCTACTAGCGCTCGCATCTCGCGCATATGAGCGTCCATTCGCGCTACCCGCTCGGTGACCAAGTTGGCGAAGGCTGCCATGGCGTCGCCTATTCCGCTATTCTGGCCAGGTGGGAGGGTTATCGCAGGCAGTCGGCGATCTGCCCTGATTCCAGGGTGGCTTCGTAAATGTTATCGGCAATTTGTATGCGGGAGTCCGGATCGTTGTTCTGTACAGAGGCTAGGATGCTCCGTATGCGCTGTGGAAGTCGACCTTCCCAGACGGTGAAAATGACATCGTCTGCTAACGAATTGGTGGCTAGGCTTTTGAGATCACGGTAAAACTGAGAGGGCTTCCTGTCCCCCATTTGCTCGTTCTCGATTACCTGTCGGAGTCTCTTGGCGTACGACTCTCCCAATCGCTTGATGAGCTCCTTTTTGACGTACTCGTAACGCTCTGTCGCCGGTGCGGCGTCGAATACGTCTCGAATTAATCTCGCGTGCGACTTGTCGAGATTCGCGATGACGACCTGGTATTGTTCTTGGTCACTAGTGATCCGGGCAGTTTCGAACTGCACTTCCAGCATCTTGAACCACAAGTCGACGTCGTCAGACCAGAACGGTGGCACGCGGAGAATGGCGCTAATCGAGTCTGCGTTGTCCCCGCCGGCCTTCGTACGTGCGGAGTGGGCGTTATTGGTCATTTCGAACTGATTTAGATTCATTGTGTTACGTTTCACGAGCACTCGGGGATAATCACGTCGGGGTCACCAATTTGAGGTGGTATGTCGTGATAGGGTCGGAAGGAAAACTCAGATTTCTTGAACGATAAATGTTTATTCACTCTAATGTCAATGAGTACACTTGATGCAGGATTCGCGATTGTATTCGGTTCGCGAATGCGCGGTTATAAGATAGAGCTTGGATAGCTACGATTCGAGATACGCTGCGAGTGCGGACAATGATTGCACGAGATGTCGAGAGCTTAGATAATTATTCGGCTCGAACCGTGTAAGTATAACGATCGTGATATACTGCGGTAACTCGCGGTAGTAGACTGACATTTTTGTCGCGATGCTGCTGCGGAGGAAGACTCGTTGGGATGTGTCTAAGGATGCGAAGGCATCGGATTCGTTGAGAAAAGCTTTGGTTCGGAAAGTGAGGGAAATGTACGTTAATGTTTATTGGCTAATTCGTGTTGGTCGTTGGAAAAGGATGCTAGCTGCCCTTGAGAGGGTGTTGCTAGCGGGCAGCGTCGTACGTGAGAGATAGCAGATTTCTCGTGTGTCCCCGTGGTAGGTGGTCGACTTCGAGACTGATAAACAAAGACTGTTTGTCTCTTTGGAGGACCTTAGCTAAAATAAATCCTAAGATTTATAGCGGTCCTTAGGCTAGCTGGGAATATTCGATACGAATGTATCGACATCTGGCAATCATCTTGTCCGCAGGTATAGGGTCTTTGTGTCGTGCGTCACGCGACGTAAACTGTTGGGAAGTTTACTGTCAAGTGCCGCCACATGTTCAAGGAAAATGTATCTGCAGCCGGTTATAGCGGTATTTACGTTACGGATGATCTATGGGAAGATTCACACGAACAAACCTTTATGGACTAACCAAATTTATTTTGTTATTAAAAGCGATCTACAGAACCGATCGACGACTGGTGTTCAATTTAAAAATTGCTTCTCTATAAAAGCAAGAAATCTAATTTACATCGTGTTCTTCATCTGTCGCCTCCATATACATCCTGGTGGCAATAAAATTCTGAATTTACGAGAAATCCGTATTTCGACTTAAGCTTATCGATGTTACCGACTGGACAAAGCCTTCGAGAGTTTAAATTAACCGATCGACCCTTCGTTGAAAGGACGAGCAAGGGCCAGGAAACTATCGCGGGAACGCTCGTAAAAGCGCGCAATGGTTCGGCGTGGTAACCTAGGAAGAGGAACAGGTGCGACTGAATCGTAACGGTTGTCGTGGCCCCTTTTAAACGATCCGTGGCCACCCTTCAGTTTCGGCGTCATTAACCCTTCCCTTCTTTCTTCCTGGTTCACTTAGAAACGAAGAAAATTCCGGAGGTAGTTTGCTCTTAGCAGCTGCCATTTTTTTTTCTTTGTTTAGTCGACACGAAGCATTTTGGAGAATTTCTGTGATTGCTTCGCGAAGGTACAGAGAATAAGAAAAAGCGCTCTTTGTTCGTTGACGACTTTCTGTCAATTAGAAATAAGAGTAAACGGCATAACAGTTTTCTTCTTTGCCACTGTATACGTAATTTTTGTTAGACTTTAACAACTCTTATTTTTCGTGAGCAAATACTGTCGAGTGGTTATACACTGTATATGTGAAGCTTCGTTTTCTTCGCGCGAAATATCCATGTTGTTCTTTCTATACTTGTGTTCATATATCATGACGTTCAGCCTACACGTGCCCGAGAATGTAATGTGACAGATAATTGGGTTCGAGCTGTAAATCTTTCATTTGCAGCATGACGCGAATCTAACAATACTTCTTTCCTTGTTCAGATCATGAATATTTTTGTCGCGTGCAGGTAGAATCATATGTCTAGAGTATCCACGGGTTTCGTGTTTACTTATTTCTTTAACTAACTTCGGTTTTAACCAACTTCCTATTAACCAGCAAATTAATCAAATACTTTCAGAATCAATGACAAGAATATACCGAAAAGTGTCGAAAGAATTTTAAAGGTACAATCATTTTCCTAAAAGTTATCTTGAGACGTATTGTATCGTTAGTCTCATAGAGTTAACCACTTTTCTCTAGAATAATACTCGAACACAGCTGTAGCTTTCTATAAATTTCCTCGATATTCGATTGAATTTCCCGAGATCGTTTCCAATGACGAGATCGCAGCAGTTGTTACGAAGAATATCGGAAGAGCGAAGAACGCGTATGTGTATCTGATCCATCATTCACAATAGTCTCTACGGTCCATGCGTATGATCCATCATCTGCGTAACCGTTTTACAATCCTCACCGTGGAAATGCCGATCCGCGATGCTATTCTCGCGCGCACTCGACCGCTTAAGAGTGTCGTGTAAAATTAAGGTAAAAAGTAAGGAACTTGTTAATTTCCGACAAGGAGATAAAGTTCTTTTTATTTTTTACTCAATTTATACAATTTTTTCGGTTCGCGATGATACACTTTCGATATTTGGATTAGTTAAGAATTTTTTTATTAGACTGACTGGATGATTTTGAAGGGAGCATTTATATTCTTCCATTCGTTGGAGTGGGAGAAGGTTTTGTTTATACTTAGTGTAAAATTCGGAGAACGGCTGGAGTGATCGAATGCCACTCAGGCGGCTGAGAACGGATGCTGACCGGACGGTCACACGCGATAAGGCGTTCGGAATTTCGGTTTGTTATATACAGCTGCTCGAATTTTGTCTGTGACATTCCCCCCTTCTTAGATTGAACTTGATCCCTCAAGCTTTCTTCAGAAGACTTTTGTGGAATCGGACTTGACGTGGCTTGAAAATTACAGCTGATTCCTCCTCTTCATCTGAGTGGTATGTGTTGGTTGGAATATAGATGTTGGGTGTTGAGCCCAGGGTGAGTGGTACTGGTGGGGCTGTCGCATTTTGGCTGTTGATTACAGTTTCATTTCGACAGCAAAATAAATTGATACATAATTTGTTCGGTATACATTTCCTGATGCATTTGAATACCCCTATTTTGTTTAATCCACATATACCTAGTATGCCTAATGCTATGTACCCTAATATCTGGAGCGTGGTTAGTCCCCAATACTGTATATTTTTAATTCTGTGTTCGAAATTAAGAGTTTCTATCTCGTCGCCTATTTTATCGATCGTTGTTTTATAGCCTTGTAAATTATCTATTATTTTCGGTGCTCGCTCGAGTTTATCTAATAGATGAGTGAAACTGTCGTTTGTTTTGAGCGCTAGGGTTTTTGTTTTGATTTCGTATTTGACTTCGTTTGTTGTTTCGCCCTTACGCGTGTGTTCGTCTTTGTAGAATATATCGCAAGAAGTGTTGGCTCTTATGATGGAAGGCTTGTCAAGTTTTTGTAAGGTATGTTTCGTTTGGCAAATTGTGTCTATTTCTATCGGATTTGCTGGTATCGCAATGTAACAGTTGCTAGTTTTGAGCGGTATAAAGCTAATGTCTTCAATCTTAAGTACAGTTATTTGACAATGTTCAATGTGTGGTTTGAAATTTATTATTTCGCTGCGACAATCGGTTCTTGAATTTCTGTCATGGATTGGTAGTGTTTGTTTGCATATAGTGGTTCCGGCTCGATTTTTACAAAGTTTGTTGAAATACTCGATATCAGCGTTTATAAATGAAAGACCTGAAGTTAAATATATCTGATGTTCGACTACTGGAGCCAAAAATACTCCATTTCTTTTACTCGGGATAGGATATACTTGTAATATGTTCCATTCTGTGTTAGAGACTAAAGGTACTATGATTTTGAAAAATATTTTGTCATCTATTGTGAAGATTTTAAGATCACTGATGTCGAGTATGAATTGAAAATGTTCGGTTTTGGCAGAAATCGCGGTGTTGTACATCTGGCTACCTATTGCCTTGACGTAATTTTCTATGAATTCATTGGGGTCAAGTATTTGTGGACTAATTATTCCTTGTTTGCCTAATATCATGACGTTAAGTATTTCATCTAATTGGAAGTGTAAAGTTTGCATCGCGGTGTGGACTTTCATGATCATCTTAAGCATAGATCTATCGATATTTGCCTGCTGTTGTAATTTTAATATATCACTATATGATCTCTCTAAGTGGTTTAGGTTTTCTGAGTTTACAATTTTTCTAATAAGTGCTGTTTGATTAGCTATTATGGTCTTGATTTTATTATTATCATCGAATAGTTTGTCCATATTTTTGTTTATGAGCGTAAGATCATCATCGTCGAGAGTCCCGAACAGACTTTTCGATACGGAACCTATGATGTTAAGCAAACCTCGTGTGCTCCGGGTATGTGTTAACGCTTTCAAGTGTTTTGCGAGTTGTTTTAGGTTATTGATGCGATTTTGTAATCCGCCTAACTCTTCGACGTATTGTTTGCTGATTGCACGTGAGTCTATTGTTAATTTATATGATTCTATTGCGCTTATCTGTTCGTATATGTCGCTAGTGTCTAATCCTACTATTACATTGGCAGTGTCGCTGTATAAATATCCTTTTCCTATGTTTTCTACGAATACAGAGTTTCCTTCTAATGGTGTAATATTTATTTGCGCGGATACTATTCCGGCAAAGAGGAGCGTCGACCTGGAAAGTAAGGTTTTAAACGATTACCGTGTATCTTTTTGTCTTGAATCAGATAGTACGGAGTACATACTTTATCAATCGTGTACGGTCCTAACCATTCCACATCAAGTTTATGCTTTTTATGATCGTTATGTATTAAAACGGAGTCTCCTTCTTTGAAAACTGATTGAGGTTTTATAATTTTACGTTTTTGATCGCGCTGATATCGCTGTTTACTTTTGATCAATGTTTCGCGAGCGTGTCGGAATCTAGAGTCCCATTCCTTTTTGCGGAACGTGACTTCGTCTGCCTATGTGCGTTGGGGATTCTTGGATATTGTGGAGGGAAGATTGGCTTGGTGTCCGAATGTGAGTTCGAATGGCGTGTAACCAGTAGAGTCGTGTATCATTGTGTTATATGCAAGGCATACAAAGTTAAGTTGATCGTCCCATTCTTCATCCGAATTTCGCTGTATCGATTTTAACATGTCCGTTATTACTGCGTGTGTCCGTTCTAACGATCCGTTACTTTGTGGGTGGAAGGATGTCGTTTTGATATGTTTGATTTTGAACGCGTCTTCGTACTGTTGCATTAAACTAGATATAAAATTCTGTCCGCGGTCAGTTAATATCTTTTTTGGAGCGGAAAAGATGTAAATGTAATGATTCAAGAGTGCGTTCCAAATTGTTTCCGTTTGCTGAGTTTTTAGTGGTACGAGTATTAAGTATTTTGTCAATTCGTCATGTATGGATAGAATGTACAGATTGCCTTTTTTCGTCTTTTTCAGTGGGCCTAATAAGTCCATAGCAATTTTATCGTTTGGTTCGAGGGGTGTGTCGGTGATACAAGGTTCTTCGCGCGGTCTGATACGTGTAGTTTTAGATGTTTGGCAGGTGTCGCATGATTCTATATGTTGTTGTATGCGTTTCATCAAATCTGGTACTCTGTGCCGTTCACGAATGCGGTCGTATGTCTTTTGTATACCGGGGTGTCCTACTAAATCGTGATTTTCTTTCAATAATTCGTCTATTTCTTCGTCGCTATATGTTTGAATTGGTTCCCATGCAAAATTTAATTCTTTTACGGTGTCGTTCAGGAATAGTAAAATTTGTTTGATCGCGTTCTTTTCGGTCTCTGTGAAACTGTCGTCGCCTATACCTATCTTTTCGTTTATATGAATAATTTCGTTTAATTTAGTTAACCATTCGATTCTGTCGTAATTTCCTAGCTCTGTTTTGGATAATTGATAGAAAGATTTACGGTTCGGAGTCATTTTGAGAATTTTGGGTAACGCGTCGGTAGATTTTTCCCAATCGTGATATTTTTTATCGAGTTCTATGTTCAAATTTTCGCGTCGTCTGGTCAGAACATGTATTCTAGATAGTGCGTCGGCTGCAGTATTATCCTTTCCTTTCGTGTATTCTATGTCGTATTCGTATTCTTCTAGTTTTAATCGCCATCTCATCAAGCGTGATGAGGGGTCTTTGCAATTCTGTAACCATTTTAGTGCTTGGTGATCGGTTCGGATGAGGAATTTCCGTCCTAACAGATATTGTCGGAGGCGTTTCACGGCCCATACTATTGCTAAAAGTTCTTTTTCTGTAGTGGAATAATTTCGTTCCGGTGGGTTTAGAGTTCGCGAGATATAACAACATGGATGTCCGTCCTGTGATAAGATTGCACCTATACCTTCGTTACTGGCGTCAGTCGTTAATGTGAATGGTTTCGCAAAGTCTGGGAATTTTAGTACGGGTGATGAACAGAGTTTGTCTTTTAATGTCTGGAATGCTTCCTGGGTTTTATCTGTCCAATGAAATGGTGTCTCCTTTTTTGTAAGTTCGGTCAATGGTTTCGCGATCTTAGAAAAGTTTCTGATGAACTTACGGTAATAACCTGCTAGTCCTAAGAACGATTTGATGTCTGTGGGATTACGTGGCTGTTTGAAATTGCTAACGGCTTCTAATTTTTTGGGATTTGGCTTTACACCTTCGGCGGTTACTATATGTCCAAGATATTCTAATTCTGGTTTGAGAAATTCGCATTTGTCCGGCTGTATTTTGAGTCCGAGTTCGCGTAGGCGTTGCAATATTATCGCGAGGTTGCTATTGTGCTCTTCAATCGACTGTCCGAATATTATAATGTCGTCTAAATATACGAAGCAATGTTTATTTATGAGTCCTCTTAGCGCGGTATCCATCATGCGTTGAAATGTTGCAGGTGCATTCTTTAAACCGAATGGCATCCTATTGTAATGATAGTGTCCTTGTGGTGTGGAGAATGCTGTGTACTTTTTAGAGTCTATGTCCATTGGGATTTGGTGGAATCCGGAGGATAAATCGAGGGCTGAGAAGAATTTTGCGTTGCCTAGTTGAGATAGTATGTCGTCTATGTCAGGTAATGGATATGCGTCCTGGTCAGTTAGTTCGTTTATTTTTCTGAAGTCTATTACAATTCGCCATTTCTGTTTCCCTGAGGCGTCTGCCTTTTTTGGTACTACCCAGACTGGTGAATTGTAAGGAGAATCAGATGGTTCTATAATGTTCTTTTGTAGCATTTCGTCCATTTGTCGTTTGATTTCTTCTTTATGGCATTCAGGCGGTCGGTAAGATTTTGTGTTAATGATTTTATTTTCTTTTAACGTTATTGTGTGTTTAGCAAGATTAGTGCATGGTAATAAGTCGGTCTCTAGATTGAATACGTCAAGGTAGAACAGCAATATCTTTTCGATTGGTTCACGGAGGGTTTTCTCTATATGCGAAAGTCTAACTAAATCTTTAAACGTGGAGACTTGATCATACGTATTTGAATTTTCGATAAAATTAGTCATTTTGGCTGGGCACTCACCACCATTGATAAAGCATATCGTTGTCGGTTTTCCTTCCAGGTAGACTGTTTTTGACACTGCTTGTTTTGGAGGTACGTCGTTTTCCTGTTGCAATAAAAGTATATTATTGTCAAGTTTTAATTGTTGATTCGAGAGTTCAAATTTGAATTTAGATAGGGCTGGCAAACCGAGTATGCCGTCTTCTATAATTGGAAAGTTGTCTTCTACCACAAAAAATTCTAGAGTTTTGCCAAATAGTTTTATCAAAGCGTGTTCGTTGGTTTTAAATTTAGAGTGTCCCATCGAGAATTTCCGTTCTTTTGTTATTCTTGGTCGTAATACGCATCTTCGCTTGAGTATATTAATTCCTGCTCCGCTGTCAATGAGGAATTTATGTCGCTGTCCGTCGGATCGTAAAAGTACTGTGGGTAGTCTTCCTGTTGTGGCGTTAATTCGTAGGTCTGGTCTATTGGTTTCTCTATTTCTTCCTTGTGTGTCTCGAGATTGTGGACTGCTGGTGGTCTCGGAAATTGGCTGGGTGTTCGAAAATTTTTACATTGACTGGAGACATGTCCGATCTGGTTGCATTTGAAGCATTTTAATTGTGTCCTTTGGGCAAGTGGTATTTGTTCGGTTTGTCGGAAGCTTCTTGGCATTGGATTGGGTGTTGGAGTTGGTTTTTTAGTCATCAGATTAGGATTATTGGTTGTTAGTCGTTGCTGCTCAGGGAGTCGTAATCGTTCTATTGGTTTTGGTCGTCGATTTCGATCTTCCCTGAAGAATCGCTCGATGTCGGTGGCTTTCTTTTCGGCTTCAAGGATATTGTATGGTGGATTGACGAGTAGTAATTGTCCTATTTCGCCTTTCAGGCCTCGGATAAAATCGATCACGGAGTCTTTTAAAATCCTGTCGTTCATAGCTCGTCTAGTAATTTCGTCACGGTATTCGTTCGTTATACTGTATTGTAACTTATTGAGTGCTCTGCGGAACCTGATGATATAACTTTGCACACTTTCGTCGTGACGCTGTCTCGTTTCGCGTAGCTGGTCTTGATGTTCTCTAACAGAGTCTTGGGTGGCTACGTTTCGTCTTAGGGCATCGTACAGGTGTCCGTATTCGTATATCGGTATATTGCAGATGGTCATTGCGGCTTTACCCGTGATTTTCCCGATTTTGATCATTTTTAATAGTAGCGTGGGTTCGCTACACATGGCTCGTAATTCGCGAACTTCGCGTATGAATTCTTCTACTCCGATATTGTCTTCGCCGTTTAATTGCGGAATACATACTATCGCGTCTTTGGCCCGTAAGCTCGGAGAGGCGAATTGCGGTGGACGGTCTTCGTAAGAGGGATGGTTGTCTTCTTCTGTTCGAATTGGAACGCATGGTGGGGAAGTTCTATCTCTCGCGGCAACAGATTCGTCCATAGTAATAAGGGAGCCTAGTTCTGTAGTAGCGTCGCGTCCTATTTTTATTTTGGAGATATTTTTGCCTAATAGTTCTATTTCCGCTGCACGCTTCTTATTTTCACTGTCGGCCGTCCGTTGTGTCTCTTCTACACGTTGCGCAAGAATTTCAATTTGTTTTTGTATCACGTCGAGTATGGCACGAATCGAATTGTCCGTACCTCCGTTTGTAGAAACGGTTTCAATAGTTTCGACTTTGTCTTTTCGTGATGTGGGCATGATTCTAATTGAGCTTATTGATTCTGAACTACTGTTGCTATTTGAATTCGAAGCGCTTGAGAAACTGGGTTTTCTCACACGGTATCGTGAAAATGAATCCAGATTTTTCAGCTTACCGTAGTAGCTATGACCGTTGAGGAGTATCAGGGATGTTTCCTCTCTGGTTGGTTCTAGATTCCGAATCTTATTCGTAGGCTTGCTCTGCGCTGGCCGTAGTCCTCTCGTCTAGTTTCACCGTAGTGGAACGTTGAAAGTTGCTGCAGGGCTTCGTAGTAGCAAAGATTCGCACTGGGTCCGTTAATCCTTCGATCTTCAATGATGCGCGTACGCCGAAATCGTAATTTCGTTTGCACTGAAGTGAATAGATCCTGGCACGGATCGCTAAAAATGTCGTGTAAAATTAAGGTAAAAAATAAGGAACTTGTTAATTTCCGACAAGGAGATAAAGTTCTTTTTATTTTTTACTCAATTTATACAATTTTTTCGGTTCGCGATGATACACTTTCGATACTTGGATTAGTTAAGAATTTTTTTATTAGACTGACTGGATGATTTTGAAGGGAGCATTTATATTCTTCCATTCGTTGGAGTGGGAGAAGGTTTTGTTTATACTTAGTGTAAAATTCGGAGAACGGCTGGAGTGATCGAATGCCACTCAGGCGGCTGAGAACGGATGCTGACCGGACGGTCTCACGCGATAAGGCGTTCGGAATTTCGGTTTGTTATATACAGCTGCTCGAATTTCGTCTGTGACAAGAGCATCGTCCAGAGACGTTTTCATCATACACAAATAACTTTGTTTTTCTTGTTGCAGTCGGAAGCGTGGAGAATTCGATGTTTCTGGCTGATCTGTTGTTTTATCATTTGCGCGGAATTTTTTCGCGGTTAGAAGAAAGATGAGATTAATATCTTTGTGGTATTTTGATACTTATCGATCTGCCGATAATGTTGGTGCTGGTAGGGGAAAGCGTGGTTGAGAAGAAGCGCGCTTTTTCGATAAATTATGAATTATGGCTAACGGTAATTCACGCAATTTACGTAATCTAGATGGAACAGACGCTTTTCAAGATCGCTTGTCGACTCATTTATGTTTATAATTTTCAGGAGAAGAAAATCTAAACCTTGAATATATTCAATTCGAATATGTACTGTAGCCTAAATTCGGGTCTTTTTTCGGCTTTCAACGATATCGATTTTGTCTCGATTGACTTCCTGCCGGTTTACGTGCTTTTATTCTTCCTCCTTCTTCTTCTTCCGGTGTCCAATGATTCCTTTGAAAATCGACGCGGTTCGTACCGAAGCGTACGCTTCCGATGCGGAAAGTACGCGATCGAAGCGCGTGGCTTCTGACCGGAAGCGTAGCCTTGCAAACGCGATTAGATTGCATTAGCTACGAGACTGAAATTAAATCTCGAGTCGGAATTGTATTTAATTTTCTTCGGGAAGTTCAATGCCGGAATCGAAAATTAGACGATTGAATAGGGATTCCTAGTTGATTTTAGACGTCCCTCTTCCTGTAACTCCCACCGAACTTGCATTGGGCGTTGTTCGTAGGCTTGTCGTGCGGCAAACCGTTTCGCAAGAGCTTATTTGCATTTCCTCTAACTGCGGTTCGCATAAGACGCGTCAAAGGAATATTGACTACTATCTATTAGGTCAGATTTTTTCACTATTTTCTGCTTCTCGTAGGATTGTAATGTTACAGTACCGGTAACACGAAGCTTGATCTACGGCAAATAATAAAATATCTTTGAGATTAAAAAATATAAAGATTTGAAAATTAGGACATTTGAAAGTTTGTACTTACTCGACTGAATTGCTATTAAGTGACGTTTAAAAATTTTAATCACAAGGTTGAAAGTAATATAGTTAGTAATTCTAACGAACACCTATCCTCAGATAGATTGGTATACACACGCGAGTCGACCGTATTCTCCGGAAATGAAAACAACTACATCCCTGGAACCTGGAACACGTGATTTTCCGCATATCCATTAAAGCAACATCGGTCAGTGACTCGTCTACGGTGCAGTCGCTAGACTCAATTAATGACCACGTTCTGGTCGTAAATATAGAAAAGGCAACGAGATATTTTAGTTTCTTGGCTAACTGGGCTGAGGTTGGGTCAATGTTTCTGTGGATTTCATTTACCTCTTCCGGCCTCCTTATATTTTCTGAATTCTTACAATTTCCGAGATACCAGTTCATAGCAAATTGATTCTTATTATGGCGTAGGATATAGTAAATCTTATTGTCTAAAAATACAGGAAAAGATTTCATTTTAGATGATTATTTCATTAAAAGATTATTATTTTTTTAACATTTTATTCAAGCGTTTCTTAAGACATTTGTTCAAAGAGATGTCAGGTTATAAAAAATTGAATCAACCTTCCCAAAGCTCCTTAACCTCTTGTTATTTTTGATAAATCAATAGCATTACGCAATATATACCGTGTGATTTCCCTAGACGATCTAGTAGCACTCTTCTTTACAACCTTCTTTCAAAACGAGAAACAAGAAGAGGATTTACCAAATATCATTGTCATCGAAGCGCAGAGACGCTCCGGTGATTCTTATCTCCATTCATCTCTCCGAGTGAAACTATTTGACGTCGCCTTGAATAGACTCAGACAGTTTTGTCGGGGGTCCGTGTCGTCGCCTGTAGCCAGCTCGCACGATCGTGAATGGAAAGACTCGTATAAAATCAAAGGGCCGACAGACTCTTCCTGCTTAGACGAGATCAATAAGATCTCGTTCAATAGAGAAGTTACCTTCTCGACCGCCGGCGCCGTATTACCCTTCAAAGTCACCGGAAAGTCATACAAGCCAACCGATGCAGCCTAACCTTTATCCACAGATAAAATAGGTTTCTCTTATTCCATCTGAATTTCTAAAGAAACCAAGACTTGATTTCAGTCTGGTTAAAAGCTTCGCTCGATTAAAGCTGTTTTTCAAGCAATAACCTACTTTGTGAATTTCATGCACGCGAATCCAAGTATGTATGCGGCAGAAATGAAGCTTTCGTGCATGTCTAATTGTAAGTTGATGCGAAACAATGCGCATGCGCCGAAATCCCACCACTTTGCGGACCTACATTGTGCCTTTTACTAAGACGCCTTGTTTGTTTACTCTTCTCGAGCTAATTCTTCACTATTATTATCTACATTATTTTCACTGGCTAACAACTGGTTGGTCTGCAATTGACTAACCAATACAAATTTTTCGTTACGTGCATATATTCGAAAGAATTCGAAATTAAATTATCATGTATTACGGGCAGTTACGATAGAGTGACACAAAGCAATCTGTGTTTGAATGCCTCCACTCGTGGACAATATCGATATAACCTAAATGCGATAAATCGCGAACGTTTGATTCGACTCATGGGAAATTTACGCGTTTTTGAATCGTTCCGAGTCGCACGCGAAATGCAGGTCAGAGAACCGTCTAATATTTATTGTTGAGATCGTGGGCTTGATCTTAATGGCGCGGCGGCACGCGATTCTTTACCAACTATGCTCCTTCACTCCAGCTCTCGACCTTCTTCCCTATTCAACTAGCTCGAGCAGTGAAATTGACTCTGCATGCCTGTGATTTTGACAGGGAATGGGAGTCGAGTTCGTAGTGAATGCACATTGTGTATACGTGTTTTAGGTGGTTTGTGTGAGTTTGTTGCGGAGATTCGAGACATTTATTTAACCTCTTTATCATATTCGAGCCTGTGCGATATAACCATATCTTAAATGTAATAAGTTTTATTTTTTATTGCAAAGTTCTTGAAATATATAATGCACACAATAAGTGTATAATATTTTATATATATAAATTATATTTAAGAAGTTTGGGATAGTTTAAAGATGAAATAAATTGCTTTTTAAGTTTAATCTCTTACTTTCGACGAAATCAAGTTTCTCTGGAATTTGGTGGAGTTTAAGATTTGATATCGGTGTCGTAGGAGTTATGTGACACTTTAAGGTGGAATAAATCTAGCGAGGAGTTTAAGGTGCGGCAAAGGAGCGTGGAATGTTGCAATAGAAATTTATTGCAGTGTTAGTGCATTGGTAGATTGATCAAATTTACGTGCAGCGTGGGTAACCAATGGTAAATATTTTGCAATGTGTATAATTTCTCAGTAATCTGAGGCTTATAAAATCTATTGACAACTAATGGAAATTGTTGATTTAACAGATCAATTTTAAATTCCTCGTTAATCTAAATTTTCTTAATCCTATTTACAGCTAAACCTTACGACGAAAAATTAACGAAGTGGAATAAAAATGGCATTGTGATTCTTCTCGTCGTGTATTGGTGTCACATCAAATTTAAGAGACAGTTTTACTTGCGGATGCTGCGTGTTACGTTGGTGAAGTCGACGAAAGCGTAAAATAGGAGCTCGTCCGAAATACACTAAAGCGGAAGGTTAAATTTAACGCAAAAGGCCGAGAAATTAGTTTAGAACTCGAAGTTTCATTGGTACGACGCTCTTGAAACGCATTCAAAGAGGTCGGCGACCTCGAAAGGGGATGAACGCAACTGTTTCGTGGGAATTTCTTATTGTGGCTTATTTGGATGAAGCTGCTTTAAAATCAGCGCTGGATTCGTCTGTATTTTGCCCGGAAATCATAAAATGTTTAGGCCAGACGACTCCATGTACAGAAAATGTTATGTCCACTTTTTACGTCCGTAGAATTCAACTCTTTATTACTATGCACTTCTTCTCCAAAAAAATATCGCGTTTCAATATTAAAAAAGTTTCAATAATATACTATCCATTAGAAGAATGATAACATGATAACCTTACAAATTATTAGTATTAACAAATTATTATTGTATAGAAATGCCAACTATTGCTTCGGTAAAACAAACAAAGGAATTTTACAGGTAAATTTTACAAATTACAAGTCATCTTATAACGCAAAATACGACGTGTAAAATTGTCTCAATTTATTAACAGTATTAATAAATTATTATGATAAAAGATGCAGGAATCTTAGCCTCATGAGAAATTAGAGATGAAAATGAGTGGGAAAAGATTAATCACTGGTCCTCCTAAAAAGATGCAGTCCCATGGATGGATGGTTGTGCGAGTATTAAAGCAGCGCAAAACCGTTCCCCGAATTCTCATCCCGGACGTCGTACGACCAAAGACAAAAACAACTCACTCGAGGGCATTGCGGAGAGACATTCATCGAGGACACAATAGTATTATTCCAGGAAGTGCTAGTTCTTCCTAGATTCCGGTTACAATGTTCTTAACGCGTGGAAATTAATCTTAACCAGGAAACATCTATAACGGCATGTATTTTCTGCCGTGATTGTAAATCTGTTTGGAACATGCGGTTTGTCCGTTAATCTATGCGCTGTTGTTCAATTGAGTCAATATTATTTGTTGGTAGATTAATGTGTGCAAGAGCGCTCTATCCATTATTGACCAATTCGAGCACGTATTGGTAAATTTCACACCGGCAATTACGGTGAAATCGTTCGTGGTCGCTGGAAATTAGCAGTATCGTTTGCGGTCGTGAGCTGATTCACACTGCGTGAGCGGGGAATTATGTGAAGCAGCTTTGCTTTGTCGTTTCATGCATTTAATAGGTTTACGGCGGTGGACAGAGTTTGTAAAAAATGAAGACAAGGTAGAAAAAGATTAGTTTTCATTTTTTACTATTAGATTATTTTCAAAGTGATCTTTTCAGTGAAATATGATTGACAAAAAATAAGATCTATAATTGAATCATTATAGAAAATAGAATAATATTGATAATAAAGAAATAAAAATCAATTATAGAATAACATATAATAATAATAATAATAATAATAACAATAATGTGGATAGACTTTATGTTTACTTTTATATGTATAATGATACTGTTTGATCCTTGAATTAAAGTTAAGATTAACGTTGCGATTATGATTATCCTTTGTCTGACTAAATATATTTGAAGTATCAATTACAGTAGAATTTTTGAAAGATTCTTGGCTGTTAAACAAAAAACTGGTTCCTTTATATTTCGCTCAATTATCATAGAATCGTGAAACTGACTTTCACTTCAAATTTTGTCTGTTTCAGGAGTAACAAGTACCTGCAAAAATCATCCATCAGCCGGATATGTGCTGTCGGAGGGTTTTTCATTAGCATTCCCGTCTTTCTAACTGGTAAGAACCAATTCCTTCAATTCTGTCAACTTTAACCTTTTGAAAGATACTAGTACATAAGTTATACGTTTAATTTTTCTTGAATTCAGGCATGAATCTAAAAGATACTGTGAACTATCTCTGAGTGTATGAAATCAGTTTAGAAATCCAATGGAAATAAAGTTAATTTTAACGCCGAATAGTCATTATTTTTCTTAGAAAAATAAAAAATGATCGTCTTTTAGGGAAGTTTTAACAGATTAATTTATAAAGAGCTGAAACAGAATATTCATGTCATGCATGAATACGGCTGGTGGATGGATCGAGATCTAATCTAAAGTTTACGTTGTGTCATGCTAGTTTACACAGCTATCATTCGCTCGATCAATCGTTAAGCTGTTGAACTCGATTCAAGACGGACATTTTGACTCTGTTCAGAAGAAAACTGCGTTTTAATAAATTTGACGGAATAGAAATTATGATAGACTACAATGTTTTTTTAATTATATCATAAAATTTATTTATTTTTTTTAATGTCATGTTAGAAACTTCAAATACTGTCCAAAACTTCGAACGTAATCGTTTTAGAAATTTGTAAATTACTTAACGACCAAAAATATTGAATTCTCTATTGTCTGAAGATAGATTCTCTATAATTTAAGTAATTTATTCGTCGAGAATTGATATATAAAGACTTAAATAATAAATTAATTGAAAAATAATTTGCGACTAGTATTGAAAATTTCAATGAAAAGCATATGTATATAGTTTACGCTTCGAGAATTATATGTATTGAGAATATGTATTTGCGCTGATTCTTTGTCCCGCTTGTTATGGCATACGTGTTATAATGATCCTCTAACAATGCTTTCAGGTATGATATTGTATACATTCATCCAGTTTCATTCGACGCCGGTGTCACGTAAAATGGATACTTGGGTTGCGAGAGAAAAGAAAGCTGAGTCGTAGCCCAACTATTAATTCTCTTTTATCGAACTTTATTATGACTTTGGCACTTACAGTAGAATAACGTTGAACAGAGAAAGGGGTGTTGTACAAGAACAGCAACTAGAACGAGAACTCCCCGGGCTGGGTGAAGTCTCGGCTTATATACACCCTGGCTTGGGGATGTTGGGGAGTTTGGTGTGGATTCCAAGGAGTCCGAAAGTCGGGGTTGGGGCCTTATCTCTGATGGGGACTAAGATGCGTCGCGGCGTTGGCGTCCAACAGTCGGGAGTCGATGTCTTTTCTCTGAGAGGTAATTGGTGTCACACCGGCAATCGTTACGTCGGTTTTCATAGGCCTTGGCATCGTGTTTTGTGGATGCGCAATGGTCCATAACGTCTTCGTGTGGCAGAGGGTAAGAACATATCGCTATTAAAAAAGAAAACGAACACGTTCAAACACGTCTAAATCATCTTTTATGTGTATTTTACCCGGAAATCATTTTATCGTGAAATTTTGTTTTTCAGAGTTACCATAATTTATCTGGTAGAGTTCATAAAAATTTTTCTGAAATCAATTGCAAGCTTTTAGGAAACCAGGATTTTTCACATTTTTAAGAAGCGTTATAATTATATTGCTGATCTTTATACGTTCGTGCGAAATTGAAAAGTACGCAAATGGCGCAAAATGCATAAAATGCGCTAAAATATACGTATATAAGAAAACAAATCTCGATGAAAATTTTATTTCTTTGATTATGTTCGTAAAACTACAAACTTGTATAAAAATACGCATTCTAGTTATAAGTGTTAAAACATTCGATCTAGTCCTTATCACATTCATGAAAACCTCCATTTAACCATTCGTTGTATCAACAAACATTCATATGCAAAACTTACCACCTACCACATCCTCCGCGTATTAATATAATCCCCTTTTATAAATTATACACTTTAGAATGGACTGGTTGGGTCAGAGTCATATAAGCTTACAAGTTCTCGAGGAGTTCTACCGAAGTTACATTTACGTTTGCATAATTTCACCGAAAAAGATACTCTGTAGAATGACAGGTTCGTTTGTTTATGTGATCCGCGATCGCAACTATTTCAAGGGGATTTTATAAATAACCATACACACGATATTCAGTGTATTTTCGTATTCTCGTTTATTTTTGGGAGATTTGTAAAACTGTTGAACAAAATAATTGAGTAACGATTATATTTGCTGAGAAAAAGTCTTTTTCTCTGTACCCCTCCTTCTACTTCAAGCATGTAGTATTGACAATAAGATTGACAATGGCTGAAAGTAATCCAAAAGAGTTTTCACCATGGTTATCGGTAACGAAAAAGATTTGAATCATCTTTAATACTTATTCGTAACTAGAATCATTTCAACTAAAATGTAAATTCTTATATTATAACTTTTTTAATTTGTTATGGCCCCTGACTACAACCTAACCTATCATTCTTATTTCGTAGGAGAAGACGAATGCCGTGAAGGCGTTAGCGCGCGAACAGTGCGAAGCGGCGGTACAGCTGCAGCGTCAGCAGCAGCTGCAACAGCACCAGAACCAGCCCCAGCTACAACAGCAACAACAACTACGTGGCCCGTTAACCATCCACCATGCTGGCTGCCCAACGAAAGTCGGGCCCGTGACGAACCAACTAAATACCAGCCACGCAACGCACGGCCGAGCTGCACAGTACCAACATTATCATCACCATCATCATCATCGACACGTGTCAATGTCTCCACCGCCCTTGTTGCTCTCATCGCCAGCTCCGATCGCGGCGACGCACAATCATCTGAACGTGAGCGGACACAGAAACGTGGTTACGCCACCGGATATACCAGCAGATAGATCGCCACCGAGTCCTGGAAATAAGCTAAATAGATCGCAGCATTTGCCACGGGAAGCAACCGGCAGCGTCAATCCTGGTCTTCCGGCTGCCACATTGGATCTAAGTAGCGCAGCAACCACCAATAGTCCGCATGAATTGTCCACGTTAGTTTAGAAATTTGGTCCGAACATTATATCTTCACATAGGATTGGAGATTAATAGTTGATAGTTAATTTACACATCGATCTTTTTATTTGTAAATTGGGTCGTGGTTTAGAGTTGGTTTGTAAAAATTCGGTCCTAATTGTTAAATGATGAATATTGATTAAGAATAATAGGCATTGATGTACCAATCTTTTTTTAACTTATATACTTGAGCACACGCATTGGAGATTTCACTTTTATTCAGTGAAACAGCAACTTCATTACTCGCTTATTCAATACGGCAATTGCATATATTTCATGGACATTTTAACAATGTTTTGAATAATTTCTAACGGTACAATTGTGATGAAGTGAAAAAAATCGTGATAAGAAACAGAGAGAAAAGTTGCTCGTTAATGAATATTGACCAGAAATAAAGTAATTTCTAAAGAATATCCCGAAGACGTCGTAGATATTACGAAAGGAATGATTAATTTATACCCGCCTGTATCTTGCCATTACCATACTATTATTATTATTATTAATATTGTTAGTAGTACTTGATTACATTATTATTAATATTAATATTATTGCCTTATTATTATTAATGTTATGGAACCTCTAGTCCTAGGTTACTTTCGCTGCCACGAAAGGATAAGATTTTCGAATTTTTTACTATTACGTGTAATTCAAGTTTTCCTGTTGCGCATGCGCAGTAGAAAGAAAGTTAGCGGAACTCAAATCTCGAACTATAGAGAGTTGAAAAGTAGTAAAAGTAAAAAAGCACGAATAACATTTGTATTTGTGCTGGATTAAGTTTGATAACTGAAAATTGAGTTTGATGATAACATTTTTTTCGTATTCGCTTTGGTAAATATTAGTTTTATTTAAAATTGAACAAAGCATTTTATGTTTTTCAAATACGGTACATAATCGTAATATCGAATTTTGTAAACTGATAGTAAGAAACTCTATAATTCGAGACTGGAACTTTGATCAAGTTCACATTGAACGTAAACTGACTTAATTTTGTTATTTAAGCGTGTATACTATACGTGTTTGTTCCTTCTTCTCTTGTGCGCAGGCTATAGCTTAATTACTTCCAATAAACGCAGTTATATCGAATCAATGACCGATACAAATTTAGATATTAGGATTATTTAAACAAGAGATTAAAAACTAAAAAGTATTGTTTTTATACTGCATATGTACATATGCAATATGAACGACAGTTTGTGTAATAATATGTACCCCTCTTCTTAGTTTACTTTTGTATATTTTGCGACATTTGATATTAATTTTATGAGGAACGTACTTACACTTTATCTTTGTAATTAAATGTGAAATGAAAGAAAAGAAATGACATGAGAAAAGGAAATTCGATGTATGAGTATATACGAATTGACGGAATTAAAATTTAACGCTATATTTAAATAGAAAACGTGAAATATCTTGTCATCTTAAAATAACTTGATCATTCCTATTCTTTTACATAAAAACACTTTTCGACTGTAACTTAAGAAACATGTCTGCTAACGTGAAACGTGCCAGAAAAAATTAACAACTTCCATTAAATTGGCAAATTTCTCATTAATATCGTAAAACTCGCGTTTACAAAGATCAGATCAGTGTACATAATATACAAAACAAATGCAGAATATATAAATATAGCACATACGTTCTGAATTATATTCGAATTGGGCAGGGTAACCAAGTGAAAATATGTAAATTTCACGATGTGTAATGTACACTTTATCGAATTTGTAAGTAGTGTAGAAATAGAATATTTTACACGTAACAAAATATACAAACGACAATACACAAGTTAAATTATTTGTTAGATCCATGTATAACAAGCATAGTACAAAAGTGTTTTAGCTTTATGTACTGGTAATTATGAGAAATACCAACTTAATAGATGTATTTGGTATGTACCTAGTTAAGAAAACAATAAATTATTCTGAACAGATAAAGCGTTTAGTAGCTTGTGAAGTATGAATTTTCGAAAACGTAAGTATTTTATATCTAAGTAGTTAAGAAACGCGAGCAAGGGAAATCAAACAAAGGAACAAAGTTTTTTTGTTTAAAAATATTTAATTTGTTGTTCTATTATCCGAGGTTAGAAGCGATAATGTACAAAATCTGAATAAATAAGATTCTTCAATATTATTGAATTTTAATTCTAGGGTAAAGTAATATATCCGCATATTTTATTTATATACAATATGTATAAATAATGATGTGATTTGACTAATTTTGTTGAAAGAATATTTGTACTTTTTACGTAAAACTTCAGTCTTTTACAAACTTTCTTGTAATTAATAAACCAGTAAACACAATATTAATAAAATCTATTAAAATTATAAACAAACTCATAAGTTTTAATTTTAGTCCTTAAAGGTTGAAATATTTTGCTCCAATGTCGAGACATTTGTTTTAATCCAAAACATTACTATACTGAATCGATAATGTTGCATGTGCCACGAAAATGATGATAGTGTCAGATAACTTGTTGTGAAACGAAAAAGCATTGCATGTACATTTCTGTTGTTTTGTTGACCATGAGTTTGATGATCTTTTAAACTTGCCCATAGCTAAGAAATCAAACAGTATATCTAAACGAAATTAATTTCAAATTATTTTTTAGGTTCTAAGCTTTTATCTAATCTTTCAGAAGTTGCAAAATTTATTCCACAAGAGTCTTTTTTATCATAACCAAGTACACATCTTAAAACCATTTAAGTCTTCCTTAGTAATTTCTTCTTATCTTTAATAGTAACGAAAATAATTTAGATGAACGTTTTAAAATTGACACCCTGTATATTAAAAATAAAAGATATATTTTCTTCATAATTGGATAGGCTTTTTACAATGGCAATGTACAAATATCAAAATTGCAATTATACTATAACATATGTATATATATAAGCTTCACATTTAAACACAAGATTCTTTATTATATTTTTTTAATACCAATATTTTAATAATTATAACAAGGGTTTTTTAACAAGAGATGTACAACATTGTATACAAATTTTCAAAAACCTATAGATAATTTCAGTTATGCTCTTGCATCATTAATTGTTGATGGAACTCTTACCTCAATTCCATCTAGTTCCTTAGACATTACTATTTGACAGCCTAGCCGTGACCTGAAATTAAATATTATATAACTGAATATGTCAATAAATATATTTATTGCTATACAAATTAATACTAATACACAATAAGATTTCTATTTATCCATTTGAAAATCAACATTGTAAATATGCTAATTCCAACATAGATTTGTAATGATTATAGGGTCATAAATAAAAAACTATGAAAATTTATTATAATTTCAGTTTCGTAGTATTCAGAAATAGCGATTTGAAATTCTACATTGAGATGCAGATTTCGAAATACCCAATACTACCTGTTTTTACATAAATTTAAATAGAAAAATTCACTTTATAAAATATTAAAAGGTAATAGAATTAATAATGTGAATGATTTGATACTGATTATTATGAACTAACGTATCTGTTAATTCATATGCTAAATCCAACATGTCTAATTCTTCATCTGTTGGTTTGTCAGGAAGTGCATCATAAACTTCTTTCGAAAATATTAAATGGCACGTACTACAAGTTAATGTTCCTTCACAAGCACCTATATCAATTATATTTTAAGATTACAACATACTTATATAATAAAGTATCAAAAGTTAAAAATAATAAGAATATTAAACTTGATAAAAATGAAAATTTTCAAATATTTTCTACCTCAAAATTATTTATTTTAAATTAAGTAAATTACGCTTCTTTAAAACATACCATATCCATCTAAATCAAATTCATCATTTACTACTATGTCTAATATAGTATCTCCAACTTTCCCTTTTGCTTTGATTCTCTCTCCACTTGCTTTAACAAACGTTATATTTACTCTGAAAATAATATTTATGAAAGATAAAAATTATCTCAATATAATTATTTTCTTTATTTTTTGTGTTTCTTCAATTAATCTTCTCTTAATTATACCTTAATTATATGTATCACTTATGATAATAGAAATAATTTAAAAATAAGATATACTTGTCTTAATAATACATAAATAAAATTCGTATATCATATATTTATAACAGTGTTATATTTTTAGTTGTTCACTGTCAATGTTGTTCTTATTAATACTATTCTATTAATACTATGTTATTTTTCTAGATGTTATACTCCTACAAAGAGAAAAATTTCTTAGACATTATTATTAGCATTATTATTTTGACACCAATTTTATATTGGAAGGTAAGTACTGAAATTCTATTAAAAAAAGAAGGAAAGCACAAGAAAATTTGTATCACTTACTCTTGTTTTTCTGAAAGTGGTTGCGTGGTCGATATTCCTCTTGTTGCCTGCAAAAAGGGCAACGTTGTGTTGCTTGTATATTTTGAATAATTTGATGCAATACCGAGAATTGATCTCGAAAATTTTTGTAATTGATTTACTAACGCCATTCCACTGTCATAAATATCATGAGTATGGGACACCCTGACCGAACACCAGATAAGTATTGCGGAAAATATCAATTGTAGATCAATTGTACTTTGTACAAAAACTTTCACGGCATTCTTCGGCTGCTATACTGGGACGTTCCTTTACTGTGATAGGTTATAAAACGATTCCTAACACAAGTGACGTATCCCTACCGGACACGTGCTCTTCGGGCCACACGTTTTATGATACAAGACCAGCAAAATGATCAATGTGTAATTTTACATATCTTACATTTTTTCCAAATGAAATATTGTTTTTATTAAACGTTTAAAACCTCAGGCAACATTTATTTCATCTGATTTCAGTTTTACAAATATATATCTATAATACATATCTGTATAAATTATGGTCTGGTTATATCAAACAGGGACCGACACTCGCTAGGGAAAACTGCCCAAAAATTGAATCGTAAAAACCAATATGAAAGACAACAAATTTCTCGTTCTGCGGAACAAATAGAAATGAGCAGAGTATCTTTATCTTTATCTGAGACATTCAAAGCGTATCACGCATACGCTAAACCTGAAGAAAACTTTCTTGTCTTCCATGTTCATTTTTCCCTTTCCATTTCCGAACGGTTTCTTCTATATTTATTTATATGTTCGTGATTGATGCTATTGACAACATACAACTAAGGGGAAATACGAATAGTAATAGATAGATGTATAATTCATTATGCAATTTTATAGAATTAAATCTTATTTATCTTCAGATATAAAAACTATATTTACCAGCTGAAACACTAACGCATATGCAGTATAATATAATCTACTTAACAATCTCGTTTTAGTTATAATATGTGATTAATTCTTTTGCTATTTCGCTATAAACAGTTTCTTGTGCATACAATATTTTTTTATAGTATTCTAATATATTGTTAGATATTGTAAAGAAAGTAAAATACAGTTATTGAAGTTTGGGAACATTCAATGTTAACCTTGCTTCAAAAAATAACCTTTCGAATGAATGGGGAATAGATTTTTAGTATTATAGTTGGTATAATGTCATCATTGTTTACAATGTGTTAGAGTTAAAGAAATGAGACAAATTAATATTTCAGAAGCAAATTCAATATTTAAATGATGTTATTTTAAAATGGCAGATGATATGAATGTTCTTTTTATACGAGGAAATGGAAACGTATGTATGGTAATGGAAACGTATGTATGGTAATGGAAACGTAATGGTTTTAACATTATTTTAGTACAAGATTTTAGCAAAATAGTAATTAACAGTATCCACTACCTTTTAGTCAATTTTTGAAAAATGACATATATGATAATTTGCAATAGTTTGATAATAAAATACTTGTATCAATATTAATAACGTATAATTTGCTATCTCAAAAGGATACAGACACAGCCAATGATAATGTTTGGGATGATAGTGCATTAATAGAAGCATATGATAAAGCAATAAATTTAGCAAAAGAAGAAGTTATCAAGCGAATGGGAATGGATGTTGGAAATTCTCAACCGAAAGAAAACCCACAAAATCTTAAGCAGCCTAAACACGCAAGTAAATTACACAAGGTTGTGATTTTGATAGAATATTACAAATTTGATACAGAATATTATTAAATATATTGATTAAGAAGCAAATTATTTTATTTTGCTATTTACTTATATTTATTTGTATACACATCTTTTCTCTATAGAAATGGATCATAGGAGCACCTTATCGTGCAATATACTCAGAGGATGGAGAAATTTATGAAGCTATAATATCAAAAATTTACGAAAACAATGGCACGTGTTGAAGTGGTTACCACTTCTAAGAAAACTCTACATCTGGTCTTTTTTAGTTTTCTCAAGCACTGAAGCCATCGACAGCGTGTAGACAAAAGACTGCGACGAAGTCAGGCCATAAACAGTAGACAGGCGACGTTGGCTTCGGGGTTTTTCAGTTATTAGGTAACACAGCTAGCGTGCGGATCTGGACCAGCTCAAATTGTATTTTTACTTATTACACTTCTATTTAAATATATTTTCTACCTTACAATTTATCCACGTGTTTTCTCTGTTTACACACCGAATAACCTCAACAGGTTATGGGCCCAGGGCTGTAAATTGCAAGGTAGCAACGTGAAATGAATAAATTGTTAAAGTGTTGTGCTTAGTAAAATAAGGGATAGTGCTAAAATGGAATCAGCAAGTGCGAAGGTCGAGATGTTACGCGGCGAAGAAAATTGGCTCCAGTGGCGTTTTGTTATGCGTACACTTTTGGAGGAAGACGACGACCTGATCAACGTGTGTGAAGGGAATTTGTGTCATCCAGGTAACAGCGCGGAGAAAGAAATCGCTCGTGGAAGATTTTTGAAAGCAGATCGATTAGCGAGAAAATTAATCGTGACCTCAGTAGGAAAGAAACCGTTGGATCTTCTTTTATGTTGCACGACAGCACATGAAATGTGAAAAAAGCTGAATACAGTATATGACATGAAGTCGGATGAGAATTTAAATATGGTCCAGAAGCAGTTCTTCGATTTTAAATGGGAAGAATCTGAAAATGTCTCTTACAACCTATCAAAGTTGGAACTCATAGCGGCGAAGATGAAAGTCCTTGGGAGTGAAATTGGCGAGAAAATGCTGATAACACGCATTTTATCGGTGTTACCAAACAAATTCGATCATTTTCACAGTGCGTGGGATTCCGTAGAAGAAGAAAAGAAGACCTTAGACAGGCTTAGTACCAGGCTGATGACGGAAGAAATTAGATGGAAGAAAGACGACCAGGAAACATCGGTGGCACTGGTAACGAAAGGTAATAATTATAAAAGGGAACAGCAGAAGCAGTCAAGTAAACGCGAATACGAGAAACAAGGACCAAGTTGCTTTAACTGTGGAAAAGTTGGCCATCTAAAGAAGGATTGCTTTAGATGCTTTATATGCAAAAGGAAAGGCCACACCAGCAAAAACTGTTTTAAAAATAACAAAAGAAGCAACAGTAGAGACAACCAGGAACCTAGAAACCAAAATCGGGATCACAGCGGAATTGGTCTATTAGGAAGTACCTCAGCGATACAAACGGCAAACCCTGATGTTTGGATAATCGACTCAGGAGCTACGGATCACATGACAGGACGACGGGAATGGTTCAGCGTTTTCGAAGAATTCGATAACACGGTGAAGATAGAGATCGGCGATGGTACGTTCATGGATGCGTGCGGCAAAGGAAAAATCAGAGTAGACTTTTGTGGACGGCAAATGGGTAACATGTACAATGAACGATGTTCTATACGTACCAGGTATGAAAAGAAATCTGTTTTCGATTAGATCTGTCGCAAGAAGGGACATAGATTTTTGTATTTCAAAGGAAGGGACCAATTGCATATTTTTACAAAATCAGAAAATAATAGCAAGAGGTTCTGTTATCGGAAATTTGTATAAAGTAGATATGCGAGTTATCATACCGTCAGTTTGTAATTTTAGCAATAGAGCGGAGTCAAACGCGGACACATTGCAGTTATGGCACGAACGGCTATGTCATCAGAACATCAGACATGTTAAAGAATTCTTAAAGAATTCAAATATGAAAGTTGTAGAGGATAATAACTTTTTCTGTGAAGGTTGCGCGTACGGGAAACAGCATAGATCGAGTTTTCACGAGAAAATCAATCGGGCGAATAAACCTCGCGAAATTATTTATACGGATGTATGTGGACCTATGGAAGTCGAGTCATTAGGCAAGAAACTGTATTTTCTGACATTTAAAGATGATTTTTCAAAATTCACAAAGATTTACTTCTTACGACGTAAGTCAGAAGTAATTGAAAAACTAAAAACCTTTTGCCTAGAAGTTGAAAATCAATTTAAGGATAAAATTAAAGAAATTCATAGTGATGGAGGGAAAGAATTCCAAAATAAAGAAGTCAAAGAATTTTTAAGAAGTCAGGGAATTAGGCACACGATTAACGTCCCATACACTCCTGAACAGAATGGTGTCGCAGAAAGGGAAAATAGAACAATAGTAGAGGCAGGTCGGTCGATGCTATATTCGAAACCAAATCTACCGCTGTTCTTATGGGCCGAAGCCATGAACACAGCAGTACATGTCATAAATAAGACGGGGCCGACAAGACATGATAAGAAAACACCATATGAACTGTGGTACGGGAAACCGCCGAATTTAGAAAAGTTTAGGGTTTTCGGTACTGAGTGCTTTGCTCACATACCTGCGGAGAAAAGGACAAAACTTGACAAAAAGGCTAACAAAGGATATTTGGTAGGCTATTTAGATGACGGACGAGGGTATCGAGTGTACGTGCCAACAGTAAAAAATGTAATATTAAGCCGTGACGTAATATTTAAGCCTGAACTAGAAAATGCGAAATTCGTAAAATTAAGTTTACCGAAAATTGTCGAGCGCGAAGATGTGAGTGCGCAGAGCGATGGAGCATGTACGTATGAAAGTGCAGAGAGTGAACATGAAAAACAACCTCATGGAACTAGCGACAATGTGAGACAATTGAGAGATAGAGATAAGATCAAACGAACCGATTTTTATGGTAACCCAGTAACGTACGTAGCGGAAAAATTACCGGTGGATTTTAACGAAGCGATGAGATCCGAAAAGAAAGAGTTATGGGAAACAGCTATGAATGATGAAATGAAATCGCACCATGAAAATAAGACGTGGATACTTGTAGAAAAACCTAAAGATCAGAAGGTACTTAGCAATAGGTGGGTTTTAACGATAAAGCTAAATCCGGACAACTCGGAACGATACAAAGCGCGACTTGTAATAAAAGGGTGTTCACAGAAAGAAGGCATAGATTATAAGGAAACATATAGTCCCGTTGCTCGGTTTGGCACAATTAGATTAATGCTCAGTATTGCAGCCAAAAATAATTTACACCTCGGACAGTTCGACATTAAAACCGCATTCTTATATGGAAGTCTGAAAGAAGATATTTATATGAAACAACCTAAAGGTTATGATGATGGTACAAATCGGGTTTGTAAATTGCTAAAAAGCCTATATGGCTTAAAGCAGTCTCCAAGATGTTGGACGGAACGTTTCACAAAATTTATCTCGAACTTAAAATTTTATCAGAGTAACGCAGATCCTTGTTTTTATATTTATACAGAAGACGACAAATTAATGTTGATGACCATATACGTAGACGATGGACTGGTAGCAGCTTCAGACGAATCTTTAATTGATAAATTCTTCGATGATTTAAATAAAGAATCCAAAATTACGAGTTCGAAAGAAGTAAAGAGCTTTCTTGGACTTGAAATTAATAGATTAGAAGATGGTTCAATATTCATTCATCAGAGTAGGTATATCGAAAACATATTGGAAAAATTTAATATGAATGAGACAAACAGTGTTTCTACACCTATCGAGACTAATTGGAACGAAAGCAACATAGGCGATAATGATTGTAACGCACCATACAGAGAAGCCGTAGGGAACTTAATGTTTTTACAAACCGTAAGTAGGCCAGATATTAGTTTTGCAATAAATATAGCGGCGAGACACTTAGAGAATCCAAACCAGTATCAATGGAAATTAGTCAAACGAATTTTGCGCTACATAAAAGGGACCGCAGACATGGGACTCTTATATACAAAAGCAGGCAGTCTCGAAACCTTTAGCGACGCTGACTATGCAGGCGACAAAGAAACAAGAAAGTCGACATCAGGCGTTGTATGTAAGTATGCGAATGCGGCCATCACATGGCAATGTAAGCGACAACAATGTATAGCTCTATCTACGACCGAAGCTGAATATGTCAGTGCAGCCTCAGGAGCGAAAGAAATTATGTGGCTAAAGAAAATATTTCTTGAATGTAAATTAGAGATCCTTAAGTATATGCTATGTGTAGACAATACTAGTGCCGTGAAATTAATTAAGAATCCAGAATTCCATCAAAGAAGTAAGCATATTGACGTAAGATATCATTTCTTGCGAGATTTATACAATAGAGGCGAAATTGATATAACGTATGTAACAAGCGAAGAGCAATTGGCAGATATATGTACAAAGGCGTTGCCAAAACCGAGATTTGAATATTTAAGGAAAAAGTTAGGTTTGAAAAGTAAAAAAGATATTAAGAGGTAATTGTTTGTAAACATGTAGAGTTTTTAGGGAGGGTGTCGAAGTGATTATTACTTCTCAAAAAAAAAAAAAAAGAGGAAAAACTCTACATGATCTGTTTAGTCTTCTAGTTTTTTTTTTGTGTAATAAATTAATTTGTATGGAAAAGAGAAAGGCGGCTGGCAAATGTACTTGAGAAGGCATTGACAAATTAATTTTCAGATATTTACGACAAGAGTTAGAAAATATTAAGAGATAATTTGTAAATTTGAGATAATTGTTTGTAGGGATGTAGAGTTTTAGGGAGGGTGTTGAAGTGGTTACCACTTTTAAGAAAACTCTACATCTGGTCTTTTTTAGTTTTCTCAAGCACTGAAGCCATCGACAGCGTGTAGACAAAAGACTGCGACGAAGTCAGGCCATAAACAGTAGACAGGCGACGTTGGCTTCGGGGTTTTTCAGTTATTAGGTAACACAGCTAGCGTGCGGATCTGGACCAGCTCAAATTGTATTTTTACTTATTACACTTCTATTTAAATATATTTTCTACCTTACAATTTATCCACGTGTTTTCTCTGTTTACACACCGAATAACCTCAACAGCACGTGTGTTGTAAAATTTGTAGGTAATACCTTTAGCATGATGGTTATGTCAATTAAGAAATGTACTAAAAATACATATATATATGAAGTAAAGGCTTTCGCATAGTCTATCACAGTGTCATTCAGCAGGTCCTTAACTGGGCAGGAGTACCTGTCAATGTCTATGGGGAGACCCGTGGGATATAGGGTCATGAACCATAAACATGCATGTTACTTATTGTTCATTATTAGCTGCGTGGAATATAATTCTCCTCATTAGACGAGTGATTATTACTACATATATCAAGGCAAACATTTATACATATACATTTATGCACGGGAAATTCTAATACATTGCCTGTAAGGACAGTAACTGAATGGCACTCAGTCATTCTATTAAATGACAAAAATTTCTTTTACTCTGTGTTTAGGCTATGGTAATACAGAGAAAGTCGAGTTGAGTTCTCTTTTAGAATCAGAAGGTTTGCAAAGTCAAATAGCACAACAAAAGAAAGCTTTGGAAGAGAAATTCAATGAAGAGAACGATGAGACTTGTGAGACTAATTTTTCTACAAATGTAAATTCGAAAAAATATAATGTAGAAAAAATGGATTGTGACTCTGAAGAAGCAAATGCGTATAAACATCACTTCATACCGGGACCATCTTTCAATTCGATGACTGATATAATGCCACCTGCACCTCCTTTACCACCACAATTAATGGCCAAGTAAGTACAATTTAAAAATTCTAATGGAATGCTGAATACTTCTAATATTAATAAGTAATTTGGAATAAGTTTAACATTTTATTTGGAAAAAAAATACGAAATTTTAATAAAATGTACTAGATTACCAGATAATGATACAGACGCACTTTCAAGTATGTTGATGTCATGGTATATTAGTGGTTACATGGTATATTACACAGGTAATTATTTCATATAAGTATTTTATTGTATATTAAATTTTCAATGGACTATGTTATTTCTTTTGTAGGTTATTATCATGGTTTGAAACAAGCAAGAAACAATCAAGAGAACAGGAAGAACTGTTGATTATATCAATTTTTTCAATAACAATATAACAATAATATAAGATATAATAAAATATAAAACTCATTGTATTTATTTACTTCAATTATTTGAAATAAAGAACAGCTTTATTTTCATATAAGACTTTAAGACTTTTTTAAAAATAATTACTAAGATAAGAAAACATAAAAAACATATTTTTGATAAAATACACTCACATATATATGTCGGGTTATCATTAGGATTTAAGGCTCGTAATGATCCTTCGTTTGAATTAGCCATTGTTTTACGAAACGGGGGAATATATTTACGCGAATAAACAAGATTTTACAGAATATTATGAATAATGAGTTTAATAAATAATAAGATTAACAAACGATAAGTTTAACTAATAATTAGATTAAAGATTAATAAGTTTAACGAACAATAAGAGGAACGAATAATTAGCCATTGTTTTACGAAACAGAATATATTTACGCGAATAAAAAAGATTTTACGAAATATTATGAATAATGAGTTTAATAAATAATAAAATTAACAAATGATAAGTTTAACTAATAATTAGATTAAAGATTAATAAGTTTAACGAACAATAAGAGGAACGAATAATATGTCTTACGAATAATGAATTTAACGTATAATGAGATTAACGATTGATAGGTTTCACGAATAATGAATTTAATTAACGCTATTAACAATGTTCCGGGGTTCAAACGAATCCACGGTCAACGGGATAACTCTTTACTATGTGTAGAATAATTTTAAACACAAAATACAATTGCTGAGACACTCGGTAAATTGCTCGATGTATCACTTTCCAAGGCGATCACACGAATGAATATCTGATGAAAATCTTTTTCGCTATACGACTGCATTTGTTTGTTATATGCTCGCTGGAAACATCGAGAAGGTTCCAATCGTTGTTGCTAGGCAAATTCTGTCAAAAGTTTGTTGTATACTCTTTGGAAACATCGAGAAAGATTCAAACGCCGTTACTAGGCAGTTTCTGTCTGGAGATTGATTCCTAATACAACGTGTGTCCCATTATATCGACATCTCTAAAGTACAATTCTATGTGATTTCTAGGGAGAACAATACAACCGATCCACACCTTCGTCAGGCAAAACGTTTATCCCGTGACCGTGGCTACGTTCAGCGACCAGTTGTCACCTCGAACCCACTTTCGCTTTTCACAAATGTCAAACAATTACAGATGACAATTACTTAATTACAGTTATGATAAGATCTGGGCTAAAGCATTAAAAGGCTTCCTCAAAATTGCATAGGGAAGGCTCCGGTTTTCATTTCATCTCCGACATATATAATACAAGGATATAATACAACCGAACATTTTAAACTTAGCCTATAGCGCGTGCGCGCACACACACGCACACACATGACACACATGACACACATGCGCGCACGCACATGCGAATGATTTCTCGAACGATAATCCATTTATTTATATTTTTCAATATCTGTCCTTACGATTGCGTATTTATTTGTTCCACGTATCATATTTATCTATTTGCATAACTGTAGGTGACATTTTTTTTAACAATTTTGCTAATATTTCATAACTTTTTAATTCATATTTCAAAGTGGTAACAGGTGTTTCTTTCTTTTCAAGTCTCCTCCATATCGGGCTTATTTCTAGTAGCCACGCTTGCTTACAAAACAATTTTATATCTGCACAAGAATATCTTTCAGTACATTTTACTATGTGGTTTACAATATCTGTATTTTCTAATAAGTGGTTGCTAAGGTATAATTTGAATATACCAAGTCGAGCAACTTCATTGGGTAATGATACGTATATTTGCTTTTCGAGACGCCTGAGTAAAGCTGCATCAATGCCCCTAATAACATATTTACAATAAATATTATCGTTCTATTATACTAATAATAATGAAGGAATACTTCAAACAACACAATAACATATTTGGAATTTGGAGAAATATTACGATATTTTGGTAGATATTACGATAGGTTGGTTTAACTTGTATAGTTTTAATAACTGTGTAAGATCAAACAAGAACCTATCGTTAGTTTGGCGAGATTTGATTACACGAAGCAACATAATTGCTTTGAAACTCAGGACAGAAAACAATGTCAACCGGTAGACGCGTTTGTCTGGTGAACGTGTAACGCGTGAATAATAGATAGCGACAATCACGCGAACGCTAGTTACAGCTGACTTGGCTTACATTGTAGCATTCAAACTAGAGTATACGAGCCGTAAGCGCTATTGAAAGTTCAAAGGCCGACTAGTGAGCTTCATCCTATCTCATTTTTTAATCAGGCGATGGATCGACGAATCGTATTGATTTCGAGGATTATTATAGTTCTGTGGGAATTTTAAAGCGTGGTTTGTCTAATCTTGTCTCGTTAGCTACAGACTCTTTGGCGAGCAGCCTGAAACCGTTCCTTCTTTCCTCCTTTTTCCCTTTTTACATCGCTTTGTTTTACATCGCAATTTACATTTATTTGTAAAGTTTGAATCTCCTCGATATTGAAGATGTTGAAGCTGCAAGTATGTGTTTCATTTTAATCCATTCGAGACCGAGATTTAATTGTAAAACGATACCTAGGTGTCGGTACGATCTGAATGTTTAGTTGGAATGATTCTGTGTTTTACTCTCTCCAGGGTATCCTTTTCATACTTTGATTTTAAATCGATGACAATCTTAAATAGTATGCCTCATATTTTTAAAATATAAAATTATATACTATGTTATTCTATAATGTATTATGTACAGATATATATATATAATAATTCTATATTGAAAAAAATATGAAATTAACATGATATATACATTACTACATAAGTTATATATAAAATATGTATATTATACCCTTGCCTACTGACTGATATGAATTTCTTTCGGTCTCGAATGCGTTAAAAGAGAGCGCAAAGAAGTCGAAATTACTTATTGTAATTAGTAAAACGACCTGAGAGGCAGACAGATACAAGAAAGAAGGAATATTATATTAGCGGCATTATCATGTTTTTGCTCTCTTTAATTCTTTCATCGAGACAGACAATCTACAGGTATTAATCGACCAATTTCTCCAAGCTGATAACTTCGAATTGATGTTTATATATAAGAAGTGTCGTTAAACGATACGTAATTGCCTTTTGATCGTAAATTTTACTATCAAGGGGTCTTTTATGTATGCGTAATCATTGTGAATTATAACAATTTATGTGATCGATATTAAAGGTGTTTAAAAGCATGTATTTTTTTCTATATTATTATTCTCCTATATTATTATCCTATATTATTATAGCATTCCTATATTATTATAATATCCAATTACATGTTGATACACAAGATATACAGATTATTATTTATAACGTTTTAGTTTTCTTAATTGAGTCATTCATTTAGTACAAATGATAAGAAATTAGTAATAATTCACAAAAAAAGGATATCGTAGTAGAAATATTATAAAAAAACATTTTCTGTTTTAGTGTAGAGTTACTCCTTCTTACAGACAGTGTCGTACAAATCTGTACGTCTCTGAGAAAATGTAGGTATCCGAGCCCTTACTTCCTCAACAACTTTTAGATCTGATAGAAAAAAGAAACATACGAAATAATAAGTAATGCTTACTAATAAATTCAACAAATACAAAGGAAGATGGCTAAATCGATAAATTAACGAGACTAAAAATTAATTACATCATGGATCTCTCGCTTTTAATTTTAAGCTGTAAATTACCGATATCGGTGACTGTCATATTCTCTTGAGTTTCCAAATCGTAAAGAATCTTTCCTCAGGGATTGGTCAACTGTGTATGTCCCCATGCGACGTAACTTGCTTAAGGAACACGAGCCGGTGATATGCAGGCAACGTATAATTGATTATCATTTGCTCTGGAACGCTGAAGTAATGACGAGTGCAGTGGTCCAGTGGTCATATTGAATGCCGCTGGATATATCAGCATTTGGCAACCTAACCCAGAGAAGCAGGAAATATGAAGCCACCGAATACCAATTAACTTCGTAGTTGCACGGTTCACATTCCATCATTTCTGAATATGCGAGGACAGTCCTCTTATTGTGCTTTTAATTCTTTTATTTGTTTCATTTTCAGCAAATATACTGGTTTTTTAAATTAAGCTTCTTTTTATACAGAGTTACAGATTATATTAATTTTATATAGAATATATTTAAGAAAGATATTTAATTTTTTGCTAGTTAAGTATTGATCGATTAAGTTACTGTACCTTTGTTCCGATAAATGCGTGCCATTTCCTCGAATCTAATATCATAGCAAATGCCAATACCTATTTTGCAGCCCTTCACATCGAACGTCGTTAGGGAGTTACCAGGACTGAGTGAATCACTCTCTCGAAAAGTAATCTTATTAGGAATGTCGATGTCGAATAGATGTACCTAATAACATAAAAATGTGGTCGCTAATTATATTGCTGCAACTTTTGTAATTTAATATCAAAGTTACCAACTCCTAAACTTTAATTATTTTTTATTTAATAACTGACAGCGTTTTTATCACTTTCTTTTATTAAAAAATCTTATCATTTAATAATGTTTAAAAAGGAGAAAAAATAAGTATAATAATATTTTAAGTATGTGAAAAATTTATACAACAACAAACACATTACAACAAAAATGGGCGTTTCCCGTATCATAACGTATTTTATAAACCGTAAATTATAGAATTGGTTATAGTATACGTATGTACATATGTATATTCCTAAATTATTCCTAGATAGAGTCACTTTCTTCACCCCGATATTTTCAAATTCAAAGCCATAAAGGAATATATTACTTACCTTTCGGTGTCTTGCTATCAAAGTTCCATCGGGACCCCAAATAGTACAGGTATTGTACAATTTATCGCCCTCTATTTCAGGCATCGTACCACCAACTACATAGATGTTGTTTTCTTTAGCTGCGTTCGATGAAGCAACGCTCGTTTCACCATCAGGAATACTCTCGCCGTATTTAGGAAAGTACTCTGCATTGCAATATTTCAATTAATGAAAAATAACTGTCTTTTGTCCCAACCATAAATTAAATTGAAATGTTTGTCAGTTTTTTATTTTCTAAATTATCAAAATAACCAAGTTTTATATTTCGACTTAATTAAATATGCAATTTCTTAGCTAATAGTATATATAATAAATTGTTTCTACAGGTTCAAAATGAAAAATGAATATTTAGAAATATTTAATTACGACAATGCTATTTGTGTTAGCATCAGTGGCTTGTTACTCAACGACTTTGCTAGTATAAGTACCCAATTATTAGTATCTTAAAAAATATATTTATACAAAAATCACGATAATCATGAAAATGGGGAAATCCTATATTCTCGAATCAATTCACAATTTATTTTGTATATTAATTAGATTCCGCGCTCATCAGTACGTACTCACTGGCGACATCGAGAAAATGTATCGGCAATTCCTCGTACGACCAGAGGATCGGAAATATCAAAGGATATTATGGCGCAGCGCGAGTGGAGAAACAGAAACATATGAGCTTAACACCGTAATACTCTTATCATAGAAATAGAAGCAGTCCTCAATTCCCGCCCGCTAACTCCTATCTCCACCGATCCAAATGATCTCCTAGCCCTCACTCCCGGACATTTCCTCATTGGCGATTCATTAATGTGCTTGCGTGATCGAGATTTCAGAGACATTCCATCGAACCGACTCTCCAAATGGCAGCATATCCAACAGCTTAAACAACATTTTTGGAACCGCTGGCATAAGGAGTATTTGAACGAGCTAACCAACCGCAATAAATGGAGCAAGGGTGGACACAGCATCCAAAAGGGCACAATCGTCATCCTCAGAGAGGACAACGTTCCCTCCATGCATTGGCCTCTGGGCCGAGTTATCAAGGTTCATCCAGGCGCCGATGGTGTCATCCGGACAGCTACAGTTCAGACGGCAAAGAGCATTTTGGATCGGGGCGTCAAAAGGCTTGTCCCACTGCCAATTCAACCCGATCTCGAGAAACCCGAACAACTAGCCACCGAGACGAAATAAGATGGGAACTTCAACCACACCTCGCTAGTTTGATCGGTACCCTCTCAACGGGGGGAGAATGTTACGCCATGCGGCTTACCATAGGTCATATTCTTAACTATCGATAGCGCCACTATAATGTCGCAGACGGATCGTCGCGTCTGCCCGGCAAACAAACATTGTAGTGGCAAGCGCGTGGTTCATTAAGCAGGGCGACTTCCAGAAACGTCGACTCGTGGCCCGTATTTTACCTCGCAGTAAAAGAATGTGGCGTGATCCGAACGTAGTGGGGGTCGCCTTCCAGAAAAAACGAAAAAAATCGAAAGGCGTTCAGAACTTTTCGAGAAGTCGAACCGTCAACACATGTGGTATGTCGCGCATTACTTATCAACCAAAACGCAGTTACATTTTTTTTGTTCCATTTATATCTTTCTAGTTAATAAGTTGTTGAAATAAACATTAATTTATTTGTGTTAATTCTGTGGAATTTCATTGAACTACCCTTATTATCATAATCGAAATAAGGGGATCGATCAGTTCGTGGCGTCGATTATTTAATCGTAACGGGAACTTACAACTCTCGTTGACGTGCTATCCCGCGATCGCGTCTCTCCGCGAACGGTCGAAACAAAATGATTCACTAAAAACTGTCCTGAATTCCTAAGAATTTATTTACCGCAAAACTGACAAAGTGTTTATTTAAAAAATGAGGTTGAAGGTAGTCCTTTTCTTTCATTTCATTCATTTTCATTTTCTTTCTTAAGTATGGCTAACACAATATCTAATCAATTAAAATTTTATATTTTCACGTGAAAAGTTTCTTTAGATAATTATTATCAACATGTTGACTAACTCTTACGGATTAATACGTGTCTGTAGGGCAATCCGGTGGACTTGATCGGCTTTTTACTTCGAAAGTTGAGTAATCGGTGTCGCTTTCTTACGCATCTTTGAACTGTATAAATGTTTTAAAATTGTTTGATCCAGAATGTACGTACCACACCGGACAATCAAGAAGGCACGTTTTATGTCTTTCTTTCCGATTAATAATAAGCCATTTACTGCAAAGAATGAACTTTAAAGGCATTAAACAGCACATCAATGTACATTTCAATTAGACTAAATAATAATGCTATGATTTTATCGGTAGTAACTTTACTTATTAACTTGAATTATTTCTTTCTTTTACTTCATGTTAGGAAGAGTATCTTTTTGCTTGAAATAAAAAATTGATATAGGAGTAATAATATGGATAGAGATCAAAAACTGTTAGGGCAGAAATTACACGTTTGAACTTTATAGTTCAGTATAGTTCAAATAGAAATTATATAGAATTATTTAATAATTTGTATTCCACTGGAATAAAAATTTAATTTCTGTCTTTATCAAATCTCTATTTCAGAGTATTTGTACGTATGTACTTATCGTCTGCTGTATGATCGAATATCGAATAGGTAATAATCGTTGTTACTCGTTATGTGAGAAAAAATTATGTATATTCACAACTATGACTATTGCATTTTAGGCGCTTGGCCATGGATCGCTGCATTAAGTTTTCGTAATCCCCGAAACCCAGACAAACCACTATGGAAGTACGGAGGTTCCCTGATAACGGCTAGGCATGTTTTGACCGCAGCACATTGTGCACATATGGATGGAATAGAAAACATACACAATCATAATATTGCCATTCTTAGATTGGTGGAGGAGGTGCCATTTTCGAGTAAGTCCTCAAATATATATGTCGGAGATGAAAAGAGCACAGGAGCCTTTGGAATTTTGGATAACCCCGCAACATTGTAACCTAGAGTCTACTATAGCTGTAATCAAACAATTGTAGTTATTCAACCCGATTGTAATTATTCGAGAATTGTGATAATGAGCTTGGGCTCGAGGCGACAGTCAGTCGCCGAACGTAGCCGCGGTCACGGGATGAACGTTTTGCCTAACAAGGTATGGAGTAATTCTATAGCTCTCCTTAAAAGAAATATTCGTGGCGACACGCGACAGTAAACATTCCAACGGTTTCTGTCCCGTGGCTCGCCACACGCAGACCCTATTCTTCGAGTAAGATGATTGCCAGATGTCGATGCGTCTCCGCAGTACATGTTCGGCTAGCCCGAGGGCCCGTAATAAATCTTAAGGTTTAGTTAACTAAAGTCCTTCAAACAGACAAACAGTCTTTGTCCCAGCTACGGGAAGATAGGGGAGACATATTTTTTAACGAACGGCGTCTCCCACTAGCAACTTTCCCTCGAGGGCGGCTAACATCCTTATCTAACCATCGATATAGAGATTGACCAATTAGCAGCAACGCCAATTTCCCTTACTTTCTGAACGAAGGCTTTTCTCGACGAATCCGATGATCTCGTGTCCTTAGACACACCCCATTATAGTTTTCCTCTGTGGCATCATCGGGACAGGAAAGGCATTCTCGCTCGCGATCTCATCGATCAAGGAGTAACGCCTTCGCGATCAGTGATTATTTTCAGACTTAGACTTTGTGTGAACGTTCTGTCGTCATCCCGTTGGCCGCAGATTCGTTATTGAGCCCGAGAACATCGTCACTAGCGTCGCGAGTGCCGAACCGCTGTGATCAACTGTTAAGACTGTAATAATTCTATCATTGCAATAAACTACGCCTGTGTGTACTGTATCAATGGCTAATCCTCGAGAAGATTCATTTGACGCCCACAACCCCATTCCCAGTAATGATCCGACATATATATATGTATATATATATATATGTCGGAGATGAAAGGAAAGCCGAAGCCCTTCCTTGGAAATTTTGGGAACATCCTCTAGTACCTTGGCCTAGATTTTATTATAGTTGTAATTGTTTAAGATTTGTAATAAGCGAGATTGGGTTCGAGGTGACAATCGGTCGCTGAACGTAGCCACGGTCACGGGATGGATGTTTTATCTAACGGAGGTCTGGAGTGGTTGTATGTGTTTTCCGAAAAGTGTGGTTGTGGCGGCATGCGGCCTCGAGAGCGGGCCGAGCCACGTGTGATGTTGCCTCGGAGGTGCCGATGCAATGGGACATACATTGTATTTAGTAACCAAAACTCCAGGCAGAAACTGCCTAGCAACGGCGTTTGGAACTCTCTCGATGCTTCCAACGAGTGTGCCTAGCAACGGCGTTTGGAACCTTCTCGATGCTTCCAAACGGGGATAGAAAACAAAATGCAATCGTACAGGGAGAAAAATCTCCACGAGGCTGGCATTCTTGCGATTGCCTTGGAGAGTGATACATCGAGCGTTTTCGAGGATCGCATTTGCGTCTAAGTTAGTTTCGCTTAGTAAGGAGTTATCCCGGTGACCGTGGATTCGTTTGAACTCAAACATTGCTAATAGTATTATTTAATTTAATTATTCGTAGATCGTATTATTCATTAGGCTTAGTGTTTGTTAGACTTATTATTAGTTGTACTTATTATTTGTTAAGCTTAGTGATAGACCTGTATATACGTGTAAATAAAATCTCGGCTTTGTGAAACGATGGCTAGTCCACATGAAGAGTCGTCGCGCGCCCAAAATTCGAATCCTGATCCGACATCAGAAGTGGGATTAGAACCGTTTAAAGTGCTACAAGAGCAAATGGTCCTTATGCGCGAGTTAATTCAGACGCTAGCGCACAAACCGGGGGAGCAACGACCGAGTACGGAATCTAAGGATGCAACGTTACCGCGTTTTGACCCCGAAGGCGCGGGCGCCGATCCATCCGCGTGGTGCTCTCATGCTGATCTGATTTTGAAAGACCACCCGATGCAAGATAGTGCGTTACTTTCCGCTCTAAATCGCGCCCTAAGGGGTTCTGCTGCGCATTGGCTTTCACAAATGGTGCACGGTGGAAAGCTTACCTGGCCAACGTTTAAGGAACAATTTCTTTCGCGTTTTGGTGGCAGAGAGACAGCCGCTTCGGCGTTAATAAGGATATCCAGAGTACGACCGTCGGAGACTGAATCCCCGGGAGCGTACGATAGTCGCCTCCGCTCCATGCTGCAGATGAAGTTGCAAGATCTAACGATGCCCGAAGTGATCAATGCCCTCGCCCTTTATATACTGAGTTCACAAGATCGACGCTTTCGGCGACTAACGCTCGCGAATAATATCAGGACGGAGGACCAATTTCATGATGAAATGAGGATTCTCCCTTACAACGATCAGCCGACATTTTCGCCAAGAAATTCACTAACGGAACCTGAAGCTAAACGAAGCAGGCTATCAGTTCCTCGGATTAAGTGCTACCGCTGTGGTGCTCACGGACATAGGAGAACGGAGTGTCGCCTGCAAACACAAACGGGGAAGGAGCAGGATATTCGAAACCCGAAGGAAAAACGACCAGCCGCATCGTCGAAGGTGACCTGCTTCAAATGCCACGAGGAGGGACATATCGCGCCTAATTGCCCATCATCGCGGAAAAGAAACTACGATTCCATTGACGAACGCCGGATCGACTCCTGTGTAGTAGAAGCTCCGGCTGGTAGATTAAGCCATCTGGGTGAGTCGTATCCATTTTACTTTGATTCTGGGGCCGAGTGTTCGTTAATCAAAGAGTCCCTAGCCTCGAAATTTTCGGGCAAAAGAATAACCGATGTGGTAGTGATGCGGGGGATCGGGAATACTTGTATTAAGAGTACACTTCAGATTTTGTCCACTGTTCGTATTAACGATCTTACATTGGAGATAGTTTTTCATGTCCTTGCTGACGATTACCTAAAATACGACATCATGATTGGTCGCGAGATTTTGAGCCAGGGATTCGACGTAAATATCGCGCAAGATAGCCTCGTTATTTGTAAAACAAAGGTCGTTAACGCTTGTGGTAAAGTCGCAGAAGATGCGGTCAACATTAACGAGGTTGACACTGATGTGATCGGTAACTATAAAGATCGATTAATCTCTGTTCTCGAAAAATTCAAAGAATCATTCATTACGGGTTTCCCGCGTACTCGCGTCAGTACGGGCCAGTTGGAAATACGGCTAATCGATCCCAACGTCACCGTGCAGAGAAGCCCTTACAGGCTTAGCGTGGAAGAGCGAAGAATAGTACGCGAGAGGATAGACGAGTTAATTAAAGCACAAATTGTAAAACCTAGTAATTCGCCGTTCGCGAGCCCTATAATACTCGTGAAGAAGAAGGACGGCTCAGACAGATTGTGCGTAGACTTTCGAGCGCTGAATAAAAATACGGTCGCGGATCGGTATCCCTTACCCCTTATTGCTGACCAAATCGCGAGATTGCAGAGTGCGAGATACTTCATTAGCCTGGACATGGCTAGCGGATTTCACCAGATCCCCATTCACCCTAACTCGACGGAATATACTGCGTTCGTTACCCCCGACGGTCAATACGAATACGTGACGATGCCGTTTGGGTTGAAAAATGCACCAGCCGTTTTCCAGAGAGCCATTTTCAAGGCCTTAGGCGACCTCGCTTATTCGTATGTCGTTGTTTATTTGGACGACGTTCTAATAATCGCCGACTCAATAGATCAAGCTCTAGAAAGGTTGCACACTGTACTAAACACTCTCGTAAACGCCGGATTTTCTTTCAATTTCGCTAAATGTTCTTTTCTGAAGACGTCGGTACTTTATTTGGGATATGTAATTCGTAACGGAGAAGTTCGTCCAAACCCGGGAAAAATACAAGCTTTGAATTCTTTACCTGCACCGTCGACCGTCACACAGCTTAGGCAGTTTATAGGTTTGGCCTCTTACTTCCGAAAATTTATTCCTAAATTTTCGCAAGTGATGAAACCCTTGTACGCACTCACTTCTAGTAACAAGCACATAACTTGGACGGACAGGCACGAAAAGATAAGACAACAGATAATTTCCGTTCTGACCGACGCGCCGGTGTTAATGATATTTGATCCCAATCGTCCCATAGAGCTACATACCGACGCTAGTTCGGAGGGGTATGGAGCTATTTTAATGCATAGAGTCGAAAAGGAAAACAGAGTCATCGAATATTATAGTAAAAGGACCAGTCCCGCGGAATCTAGGTATCATTCGTACGAACTGGAGACACTAGCAGTAGTAAGCGCCGTTAAGCATTTCCGACACTACTTACATGGACGGAAATTCTTAGTAGTTACGGACTGTAATTCTTTGAAAGCCTCCAGCAACAAAGTAAACTTAAACGACCGGGTTTATAGGTGGTGGGCTTATTTGCAAACATTCGATTTTGACATCATGTATCGAGAGGGTAAACGAATGGCCCACGTAGATTTCTTTTCGCGAAACCCCGTAGACTTGAATCGCCGTATGATAGACAAGGTCGCAGAGAAAGAGATTAATCTGGCCGAGATCTCCGAAGACTGGCTATTAGCGGAACAACGTCGCGATCCGCAAATCTCCGAAATCGTTAATAAATTACAGAACGAAGAGCTCGCGGAAGATATCGCGAATACCTACGAACTGCGATCCGGTACACTTTACCGTAAAATACAACGAAAGGGCAGAACCCTTTGCTTACCCATTGTTCCGAGAGGTTTTAGATGGTCCGTCATCAACCATGTGCATCAGTCAATTATGCACTTAGGATGGGATAAAACGCTCGAGAAGCTCTATGAGTATTATTGGTTCGAGGGAATGGCGAAGTATGTTCGCAAGTTTGTCGAGAACTGCCATGCTTGTAGAGTTTCGAAGGCTAGTTCAGGTAAAATACAGGCTGAACTGCATCCTATACCTAAGACCGGCATACCGTGGCATACGGTGCATATGGACATAACGGGCAAGCTGAGTGGCAAGAATGACTCGAAAGAGTATGTCGTCGTCTTGATCGATGCCTTTACGAAATTCGTGCACTTATATCACACACGCAAATTGGATTCGCTCAGCGTTATCAAGGCACTTAAGTCCGCCGTGTTTTTGTTCGGTAGTCCCTGTCGAATAATAGCAGATCAGGGTAGATGTTTCACGGGCCGGGAGTTTCAAGAATTCTGTGCAAGCAAACAAATCAAAGTTCATTTGATCGCGACCGGTGCAAGTAGGGCCAATGGGCAAGTAGAGCGTGTTATGAGCACGTTAAAAAATATGTTCACAACGGTGGAAACGACCGGGCGTTCGTGGCAAGACGCGATCGGGGAGATGCAATTGGCTTTGAATTGCACCATCAACCGCGTAACCAAATCGAGTCCTTTAGAGTTATTGATTGGTAGAGCAGCAAGACCGTATGACTTATTACTACCTGATAACATCGAGGAAAAAGAAATAGATATCTCCAGTGTAAGACAACAGGCAATAAAAGAGATGGAAACTAGTGCTAGGTATGACAAAGAGAGATTCGATAAAACCAAAGCTAAAGTAGTTAGGTTTAATCCTGGTGATTTGGTACTACGCCAAAATGAAGAAAGGAACCAGACAAAATTGGATCCAAAATTCAGGGGTCCGTTTGTGATATCGGAGGTCCTGGGAGGAGACCGATATACCTTGAAAACACTGGATGGGAAAAGGTCATACAAGTACAGTCATGACAGGTTAAGGAAAATGCCGGATAGTCGCATTCCTGCGGAGTTGGATGTCTGTTGTGATGACGAGAACAGTGACCATGGCGATGTGAGTACCCCGATCCCAGAGGATCGTAGAATTATATGAGCCCAGGTGCGGCCATGGGACGGAGTTCAGTGCGGTCAGGCACTGGGAGTGACGATGTCACGAAGCTGGGAGCCGGTTTAGTACCGACAGCGACGATGTCACGAAGCTGGGAGCCGGTTTAGTACCGACAGCGACGATGTCACGAAGCTGGGAGCCGGTTTAGTACCGACAGCGACGATGTCACGAAGCTGGGAGCCGGTTTAGTACCGACAGCGACGATGTCACGAAGCTGGGAGCCGGTTTAGTACCGACAGCGACAATGCCACGAGGTTGGAGCTGGTTTAGTACCGACAGCGACGATGTCACGAAGCTGGGAGCCGGTTTAGTACCGACAGCGACGATGTCACGAAGCTGGGAGCCGGTTTAGTACCGACAGCGACGATGTCACGAAGCTGGGAGCCGGTTTAGTACCGACAGCGACAATGCCACGAGGTTGGAGCTGGTTTAGTACCGATAGCGACGATGTCACGAGGTTGGAGCTGGTCTAGTACCGACAGCGACAATGTCACGGATTTGGAGCTGGTCTAGTACCGACAGCGACGATGTCACGAAGCTGGAGCTGGTCTAGTACCGACAGTGACAATGTCACGAGGCTGGAGGCGGTCTAGTGTTGACAGCGATCGTGTTACGAAGCTGGTTATGTAACGAACTTTGAGAGTATGTGCGATTCGAAGGATGAGACCCATTTGGGTGTGAAATCGAGAATGGTCCGTCATGTCATTACGACCCGACTGAAAGCACGCAGAATGCAACTGGCACTTTGAATGCTAATCACAATGACACTAATCTTGTTTCCTTTTGTTTTGTTAACGAAGGTACACCCGAGGACGTGTGATAGTCAGGATGGCCGTGTCGGAGATGAAAGGAAAGCCGAAGCCCTTCCTTGGAAATTTTGGGAACATCCTCTAGTACCTTGGCCTAGATTTTATTATAGTTGTAATTGTTTAAGATTTGTAATAAGCGAGATTGGGTTCGAGGTGACAATCGGTCGCTGAACGTAGCCACGGTCACGGGATGGATGTTTTATCTAACGGAGGTCTGGAGTGGTTGTATGTGTTTTCCGAGAAGTGTGGTTGTGGCGGCATGCGGCCTCGAGAGCGGGCCGAGCCACGTGTGATGTTGCCTCGGAGGTGCCGATGCAATGGGACATACATTGTATTTAGTAACCAAAACTCCAGGCAGAAACTGCCTAGCAACGGCGTTTGGAACTCTCTCGATGCTTCCAACGAGTGTGCCTAGCAACGGCGTTTGGAACCTTCTCGATGCTTCCAAACGGGGATAGAAAACAAAATGCAATCGTACAGGGAGAAAAATCTCCACGAGGCTGGCATTCTTGCGATTGCCTTGGAGAGTGATACATCGAGCGTTTTCGAGGATCGCATTTGCGTCTAAGTTAGTTTCGCTTAGTAAGGAGTTATCCCGGTGACCGTGGATTCGTTTGAACTCAAACATTGCTAATAGTATTATTTAATTTAATTATTCGTAGATCGTATTATTCATTAGGCTTAGTGTTTGTTAGACTTATTATTAGTTGTACTTATTATTTGTTAAGCTTAGTGATAGACCTGTATATACGTGTAAATAAAATCTCGGCTTTGTGAAACGATGGCTAGTCCACATGAAGAGTCGCGCGCCCAAAATTCGAATCCTGATCCGACATATATATATATATATATATATATATATATATATATATATATATATATATATATATATATATATATATGCTATTGAGTATTACTGAAGTATCATATCCTGAAATTTCTTACTGTACACATATATTGTGTCATAAAGCGTGTACAATTCTTTCTCATACTTTTGGTCATTCGTTTCCTGCATTTTCATTTATTTTTTTATTTTTCAGGGTATGTATATCCCATTTGTACGAAAGAGCCCCTACGAAAGAGCAACTTCGTCGGCTATAACCCCCTTGTTGCTGGATGGGGAGCATTAAGATATAGTAAGTGATATCAATTTTATAATAAAATTAAACAGTTCCAGTCTTAAATATCTTTCTTATTTTCTTCGTAGGACGACCACGACGTAATGCATTAATGGAAGTACAAATGCCAGTGATTAAGAACGCCGAATGCAAAATAGCTTATTCCAAATTTCCTAATGCACCTGATATCACTGATGGTATAATATGCGCCGAACATGCTCAAGGTGGAGAGGATTCTTGTACGGTAATTAAGTTACAGAGTTACTACAAACTATACGGTATCTGAAGACACGTCAATTTGAATTAACATCAAATCGACGTCTTAAACATTAGAAATAATAGATAAACACAATTTAATAGTTTTGCCCACTTCTCACACCTCATTATGGTATTTAGTCTAATTTCCTTCTAATCTTAGTTTTGTTCAAAATACATATAACATGTACATTATAAATTGGAGTATTTCTATACACAAATCAATAGAAGATTATTACTGTATATAAGTATAATTTCAATACAATTCGATCGATATATTTCAGTATCTTTGATTAAAAATTTAACGATCCTTTCAGGCTGACCGCGGCGGACCACTGCTGATACAACATGAATTAACCTCGTATTTAATAGGTATTGTGTCTTACGCTTATAAGTGCGGCACAGCTGGCTATCCCAGCGTTTACACTAGGGTCACATCGTACCTTGACTTCATTCTCCAAGCGATGGAATAATATGATATTACTGTTCCATAAATATCATTGTGTAAAAAACGTAAAGTTGGATTTTCTTATTGTGGAGATAAGAAACAGCTCAAATTTACATTGTTTTGTACGTTACAAATTATAGGCTTAAAATGTACGAAATGTAACTTTGAAACGACACTAATTTTTTACGCACGATAAACCTCCACGACTTAGGTATGTAAAGATGATAAACGTATATTAATTCTATTAATTTGGTAATAATAAACCAACTTTCTGAGAAGTTCTGTAAATTTCGTTTCTGTTGTATCAAGAGAATAATGGAATATTCCACTTAGATCGTATACTTCTTGTATGTACATACAAAATTTTCCGGCTAATCTAAAACACTTCATAAGATAGAGAGCTTCTGGAAATTCGGACACAGAGAGTACATAAAATACAAGATAAGTCTCGTGTCTTTCAAAATTATTTTTTATTCGCTAAAAACGTCCTGTATATTCATGCAATCACATGCAACCTCGAAACTTCACTTATTTTTTATCACTTTCCAATTCAATACACTGTTTCTGCATTTTTGACTATATGTAAGAGAAATTTCCATTCAGCCAAAGGTGTACTTACAGATTATAGATTCCTATACGACTCTCGGTAAAAATTTATCCGCACTCCAGATAGTTAAAACTTCTGTCGACCATATTGATCCATCTGCACTCTTCGTATGACGTCTATATCTGTTCAGTGCTGCTGCGTAGGTTTCATTGTGTTACGTCAATTCGTTTGTGCAGGATGCTGTGATTCGTTTCTTGTGGTCTGAGGTTATGTTTAATGCCTATATTTATCAAAGATTTAATGCACATTATGGAGAAAGTGTTTTGTCATGAAGTGTGTTTGAATGGGCACAAAAGTTCAAAGAATATCGCACAAGTGTTATGAAAAAACAGCTGGACGCCCGTCCACATCCACGATGACAACATTGAACGTGCTATCTACGGAATAGACGAGTGACACTGGATAATGTGGCAAATCATTTGCAAATCAGCCACGGCTCTGCTTATGCAATAGTGCACGACAGATTTGGGTTTTAAAAAGTTTGTGCGAGATGGATGCCGAAAAAGCTGATGAAAAGGTGAAGACGACGATGCATTCGTGGTTTGCAGCTCAGCCCAAAACATTTTTTAACGAGAAAATATGAAGGTCCTTCAGCAAATGGACAAAGTGTATACAGAAATTGAGTGATTATGTCAAAAAATGATGTATGTCTTTTTTGACAATTGCTTAAAATAAATTCTACACCGACAGAGAGGGTAACTTTTTACTCACCCTCGTAAGACACTTAAATTTCCAATCTATTATGATGAATAAAAGAGTTTATACTATTAAATCTAATTGTATTTTGTTGCATGAGAGTACACGTGTATGTGATGTACATTACCTTTATATCCCCTTGAACGCTTCAATATTGCGCATATATACTATATTTTGTGCAGCTTCTATAAAATTTTGTATGTTTGTTTAGGCTGTTAATCGAGAGGCTGGAGTACAAAGAAGTGGCACAATGATGTGGGCTGATGACATTTATAATTATCAAGGAATCACCCCTACATTCGCTCAGGTATATATCGTTGACTATAATGTATTTAACATATATGATTGTTAGAATATTAATAATTAATTTTTAATTCTATCAGAATTTTAATGAAACTGTCCCTTGGGAAGGAAGAACTGATACCTTGATATCAGGGTTTGTACATCCTATATATACGACAAATTTTAGAACATTATATAACGAAGAACCAGATCGTCGTGGCCATGTGATGTGAATAAAAGGACTTGAATTTGATGATATTTTTATAATGTTAGATAACATAACTAAGTATCTTCACAGTAAGATAGGATGACATGGTTTACATGATCTTAATGTTGTTCACTTGAGTGATGATATTATAAGGAAAAGTGTAATATCACAGGTAGGATGATTCATAATTTAGAACTACTAACTCATGTATGTATTAAAAATTAAAGAAATATATTAAATTTTATAGGATATTTATGTTTAGTAACCAGTAATTCAGAGATTGGTATTCATGGTTACTATAACGAGGCTGTAGAAACGCACCCTTTCTTCTTTGCAAATGGTCCTGTATTTATGTCTAAGCCGAAACTGGAACCTCTGAATAATTTAGATTTATTCTTGTTATTTTCTAAAATACTTATCTACAGTATACCATAAGGAATGATACCGTATCACACCTAATCAAGTGCCTTAAGAAACATCAACAGGATATCACAGTAATCCCTTATCGACTGATATGTAAGTAAAAGTTATGTGTCATTGTTATACACAGTTATGTGTTAGTGTTATACACAGTTATTTATCATTTTCTATTAATTCAGTTGTAGCCACTACAATATCTATGACACCGGTAGTAATTATAAGATCAATAATGATGTTCTATAAGAGGAAATGATGATTAGGAACAAAAACTTACAGGTAAGTCAAAGTATATGTTATTTGCCATTTGAAAAGAAAGTTACTAACTTAGAATTTTTTGATAAATAACAATTGTGCAAAATATATTGGATTTCAAATTTGTCAAAAATTGAAATTTAAGAAGCATTGTAATAATATAACATTAATATTTTGATTTTTCAGGAGATATCATGCGGTGGATGGATAATATGTAAAAAATATTAAGCAGTATATGAATTTTCATATTGCGTAGAGATAACAAAATGAATTTTAAAAAATGTCGACATAAGAAATAAGATATAGCATCATGACAAAGAATATATAAAGACAGTTTCATTTTTTATAAATAAAAATTTGTTGTTCCAGATTTTGAAATATAGTGAAACGTTCAATTAGTATCTTAATATCTTTAAATAATTATTATTTTAGAATCAATTGTAATTGTATCATACGTACTTTTGAATTCGTGCAAGAACATATGTAATTTTGAAGTAGTTATTATTAGGAAATTGTTAGACGCGAACAGTATGCGAAAAGTTAGTATGCAGTGTAATAATTATCAATCAAAACACAAGAATTAAATTCTTGAGGAAAAAATTTCCGGAATTTCTTATTTAGATGATTATAAAGAAATCCATAATAAAAAGGAGCTGCTTTCTAATACTTCTCTTCCTTGTAATGCCTACGTTAATAATAACGAGGTTCGACTTTTTGTTTTTAGAGGGATACTGGAAAATTTGAAAGTACAGTACCATTGGGAAGAAAATCACGATATTGAAAACGATATTTGCAAGTAAATTTCCAAAAAATCTGTTTTCAAATTTTCGCTTTCTATTTCACATTAAAAGAAAGGGCTGCCTTCTTTCTCTGCAAGACAAAACAAACATTCTGAATCTCGTATCAATGAATGATGTCAATAAGTTATTTTTCTTTTCAGATTGAACAATATTCCAGATTTATTCATAATTTCATACTACGCGAAGAATAGACTTTCATGGGTATATAAAGGAAATATTAAGTATAGGAAAACTCTTTTTCGTTGTAGGTGACATATGCTTCACGGTTGAACACAAGTATTTTTGAACACATATAAGTGAAAAAGTACTCTTATGGAGAAAAAGAATTGATACCTTCGATTGACATTAGATAATGTATATAAACTTATGAACAATCACTATCGGTTTGTATTTTAGGTGCACACGCAGATTTGTTGGAGTTCTTATAAAATGTACATCCTGTACGAACGTTTTATTCTTCCAAATTTTACGATACTATGTCTCATATAATAACTATATGGATTAAACGTAATATAAATGATCCGAAAATAGACTCGAACGACATTAATTGTCTTTCTATTTATATCAATATCGAAAATACAAGTAAAGCTGGAACAATAGTATGCAAGAATGGACTATTTATTATTTTAAACCAAATCATAGCATATTCAGAATGCACAGTATTATCATGAAATGTAAATGAATCAGTTGTAAACGAACGATTTTACTGTAAAATCGTTGCCTCCTTTTTTTCATCTGAAATATAGCAGCAATGAGTACATTCTTTTAATATATAATAAAACGAGATATCTTTATAAAGTTACATATGTCATCACTGGTAACTGTTATCTCGTATGACACCAAATATACCGTTAGTATGGAATGATATTTTTATGAAGATGTACTTTAATGATAGATTTTATGAATGAAACGTTATATAAGAAAAATTATCTCTTGTTATTCTATGAAGTGTAGTAGCTAATGAAGATTAATTTTACGAAGTATTAGAGCAAAAGAGAATTAAAAAATTAAAAAGATCTAAATAAGATTGTTCGTGTGGCTTAATTATCTCAATTCTGGTACACCACTTGTTACATTCTAACTAATTAGCGCTAAACAATAACTTGCAAATATTAAAGATATTAACACCTTAATATTAACACCTAAAGGTTTTCAGGAAATTTTATAATATTTGATTATTGTATATCTAGTCATTGATTGATAAAATTTCTTGTATAAGCATAGATCGAGGTTGACGTCATACGCAGATTGCATATCATTGACAGGTATCGTTTTAATTTATTTTATGGCTAGAATCATTTGAATATTATACGAATAATTATTTCCATTCGAACGATTAATAAATCACGTACCTATAAAAGATATATTATGAAAAAGACGTGACGAAACAAAAAAATATTGGAAATTCCGTTGTCATTAGATCAATTATTTTTGCAATGATTTTTATTTCCATGTAATTACATATGAAATGGGTAATTCATTAACATCTCCTCGAATCGAATATAATTCGTTACACTTCACAACGATTCAAATAATGGACGGGAAATATATAATAACTTTCCTGTCCTTGCGTTAAAATAGTATTGTACAAATCAGATGATACAGGAAATACCCAAAAAACCCAATTACATCCACATTGCATGACAGCACACTTGCAATGGATTTTTGTGATTTCAATGTCACAGACAATGACACAACTAATCAGAACACGTTCGAGGCTATAGACATTGAAATTACCGCGTGTTTAATACGTTTAAAGCATAAATCTAAATTTCACGCGATTATTTCTTTGTACATTGTGAAACTCTTAAATTATCTTAATCGAATAAATAATCCTAATGTAATAAAACATCTTGAAATAGACCTAGATATCTGAAACAGAAACTCGAAGGATAAGAAATCCTAAAAGGTACTAATCCTAAAATAACAAACTCCTAAATAATAAACAAGTGATAAAACCTGTTATAAATAATAAAGCTTACCTGGAATAATCAAATCCTAACTAATCGAAAATAAAATAAGGCAAGCAATTCTTAATGTTTCAAGTAATTTTTCCGAAAACACAGAAAGATAGAGAAATTAAAAAGACGCAGCACAAATTGCAGCACAATGAAAGTTTCAGAGCGATGAATACGATCGTATTAAACTAAATAATTTTCAAAAGTGAAATTACACTGAAACGTATATCGATGATATTTGTCATTTCTACGATCTGTTTCGCTTGATCGTGCTTCTTTTCTGATGTAAATTCAATTTATAATACGAACTAAGTTTCCTTTATTATTATTAGTCCTGCGTCTTTTTAATTCGTCACTTCTTTTATTTCAGAACAATGACGGGCTCCAAGATGCTGTTCGGATGTTTGGCGTTAATTGCTTTTCTGCATCCATTAGTTCACGTTTGTACTTCGAGTAGTACAGCTCAAGGTTTGTACTTCGAGTTGTCTTTTTCCATGCACTTCAAATTCCAATACGATCTGGTCACGTGGCCTTCGTACAATTTCGAAATTTTACCTGTTTGGTAATCGTCAATGAAAAAAGAAGTTATGCGTGACCTCAACACATTGAAACAATTTTTATGATTTTTTATTTGCCGGTTGGTCAGCAAGTTAATGGAAACATTTCACTTAACTATTCGCGTTAATTTCTTCGGTTTAACTTTTGGGAATTGCTTCGTTAGCTTCGGGAATATTCCAACGATTCGTTTTACGTACAAAATAAGCATGATAAATATTACATCACGGTAATGTAATATCGGAATATATTAAAGGTGTAATTTTGTCCGATTAATTATAATTTATTAATAATGGATTGAAAATACAGATATTAGTTAGACAGAGAAACGATGTTTGATTAACAGGAAAACTAAATGCAACGCTCGTATTTTTTATATTTGGTAACTCACTCTCTCTCTCTCTCTCTCTCTCTCACTAGCAACTCTAACACTCGACAATTCTAACGACTCTATGCTTCGACGTCTCGATCAACTCTGACCCTCGCCAATGCATTCCTGCTCGGTCGTGCTCGCTCTTGCTCTCGTCCTCTCACACACACACACACACGCACACACGCACACGCACACGCACACGCACACACTTTCTGGCTCACATGCTCTGGCCTCTCGATTGCCACTCCTTGAAATATGAAACCGTACTTCTGTTTTGACGCTGTTTATCTTTTCTCGCGTCACTGTTACTAGGCGCTCTTGGATGTAAACAAACTACAAAAAGACGACGTACACGGTGTTTTCTAATTTCAGCCGATCTTCAATCAAAGCTATTCTACGATATTACAGAATTATATTTCCCCCTTTTTAATTAATTATATATATATATATATATATATGTCGGGTTTACATTAGAATTAGGGTTAGGGGCGTGAAACGAATCTTCGTTTGGGTTACACGTTGTCGTTATGCAATAGAGAAGACATTGACAAGTGCAAATACGATTATTATAGAACCGGACAAGTAACCGTGGTAGTTAGGTACTCGAGAAACTAATGACAATGATCCTAGGTTCAATAACGATTCCGCTGTGACATCAATCACATCTCAACCTACATCAGTGATAATACATCGACGGCCGACTCTCGAACACTTTTGGACACATCACCACCTTATCATCATAGCATACACCAAGACTGTGACGCACCTTAGTCCACATCAGAGATAGGATATGGACCCCCGACCTTTGGACACTTTTGGATACATCACCACCTTATCATCATAACATACACCAAGACTGTGATGCACCTCAGTCCACATCAGAGATAGGACATGGACTCCTGACCTTCGGACACTTTCTACATCATAACCTACACCTAGCCCCTCAACATCCTAAAACCAAAACGTATATAAACCGAGACTTCACCCAGCTCGGGCAGTTCTTGTTCTTCTTCTAGTTGCTGTACTCATATAACCCCTTTTCTCCAGGTCGGTATTATTTTGTAAGTGTGAACATTTATAATAAAGTTTTATAAAGGAAAATAAGTAGTTGGGTTACGACTCAGCCTTCTTACTACCACACAAGTACCGACTTTACGTGACACCGCGGTCGACGGGATGATAGATGAACGTGCTCACAAAATCTAAGTTGGACGCGTAATATTCACTGGTCGTAAAGGGTTACTCTTTTCATCGATGAAATCGCGAGCGAGAATGCCTTTCCCGTCCTGATGATGCCACAGAGGAAAACTATAATGGGGTGTGTCTAAGGACACGAGATCATCGGATTCGTCGAGAAAAGCCTTCGTTCAGAAAGTAAGGGAAATTGGCGTTGCTGCTAATTGGTCAATCTCCATATCGGTGGTTAGAAAAAGATGCTAGCCGCCCTCGAGGGAAAGTTGCTAGTGGGAGACGCCGCTCGTTGAAAAATAGGTCTCCCCTATTTTCCCGTAGGTGGGACAAAGACTGTTTGTCTGTTTGAAGGACTTTAGTTGACTAAATCTTAAGATTTATAACGGGCCTTCAGGCTAGCCGAACATGTACTGCGGAGACGCATCGACATCTGGCAATAATCTTACTCGGAGAATAGGCTCTGCGTGTGATGAGCTACAGGACAGAGACCGTTGGAATGTTTACCGTCGCGTGCCGTCACAAATATTTCTTTTAAGGAGGGCTATAGAATTACTCCATACCTTTGTTAGACAAAGCGTTCATCCCTTGGCCGCGACTACGTTAGGCGACGGACTGTCGCCTCGAGCCAAAGCTCACTATCACTAATCTCGAACAATTACAATCGGATTGAACAACTACAATTGTTTAATTACAGCTATAGTAGACTCTAGGTTATAATGTTGCGGGATTATCCAAAATTCCAAAAGCTCCGGTGTTCTTTCATCTCCGACAAATATAAGTACTGTCGAGAGACGCTCGTACAAACGTATTCGTAAAAACAGTGTATGATTGCTCGCATATGACTCGATAACTCGTATAACTCCGTTAATTACCGTTAATAACTCGTGAAACTCGAATTATAACTGACTCGCTCGCGACTGCTTCCTCTTATTGATAAATGATTTTTTGTCTATTACACGCCTGTCAGATTTCTTTACGAGCAGAACTGTAGCAAGTGCTATTGTAGCGGAATACAAAAAAATGATGCGTGCCTATGTGGGTGTCACGTTTATCTGCAGTTACGAAAATCTGAACTTTAGAAAGAGAACGTTGTTGTGGAAGTAATGATAAGTAAAGTGCGAGTGTTTGTGTAAATTCATATTTTTATAAATTGAAAAAATTAAATCTGAGCAGACGATTGTTTTATTATAAATGTTATAAGGAGTACTATATCTTGTATATTTCATACCTCGTTCGGTCTAATACTTCATATATGAAACCTATAGTGGTCATTGTTATCTATATTCATTCAATTAATATTTATTATTAATATTTATATTGAAACAATTTATGTTTATGTCTATGTATGAAGCATAAAAGTTTCAGCAACTATATGGTACGTGGTATTAGCATTATGCTAGGCATTATTTTACATTAGTCTTTGATTCCCGCTCTCTCGCTTGCGCGAATGAGAAGGATTAGGTTCTTACTTCGTTGGAATTGAAACTTATAACTCAACTTAATATGCCTTCGCAATTACTTAACTTGTGACTTAGAGAGTACACATAGATACCCCGACCATTACACTAAACGATTGTATGTGCCAGTTTATAAAATATGTACGTTGTCATTTACTATATAACATTTAAACCTGGCGACGTGGTAAATGTAAAGATTACAAATATTGATAAACTGAATGATTTCGTTAATGTACAACTTGGTAAATTTAATGTTCAAATTCCACCAGATCATATATCTGACGAAGATCTAAGTCCCTTACAAAAGCTGAAAGTCGACAAAGAAGTAGAAGCAAGAGTCTTGTTCCTTTATATAGGCCGAAAAAAGTACATCTCACTTTGAAAAGGTCTTTAATAACGAGTGACTTGCCCATTTTAGGAAACATACAAGACGCGAAAATTGACTCGAAACACCACGCAACTATCGTTCAAATACATAAGCGTGGAATATTGGTAAAGTTTTTCGGGGATGTCAAAGGTTGGATTCCACATACTGCCCTCGAGCTGGAAACATCTAACGTAAATTGAAACTATTCAGCTGGACAAACAATTTTGGTAAAAATTCAAACAGTGAACACAGATTCGGGAAAAGTAGTTCTAAATGTGGCTAATCAAGACATAAAAGTTGAAGAAGCAACATTCGATATTGGTGAAGAAGTAGAGGGCACAATAATAGAATCATCCGCTCAGGGATTATATTTAAGAGTCAGTAGATATAAAGGACAAACTGTTAGTACAGGATTTTTACTAGATGGTCACATGTCACCTTGTATGGAGATTGCAGCTCTACTAGCATCAAAATATGTTCCTGGTCATACACTTTCAGCTCTTCTATTTGCTACAGTACCTAATTTAATTTTAACTAGGACTTTTGCAACTCAAGGAAGGTACAGGAATGTTGAAAAACTGAAAATAGGAGACTGTATACCTTGTACGATCAAGGATATGGGTATAAGACTGGTATAAGACTTATTTTTCCAGTTGCAGAATATACGCCATTTGGATATGTGTCCCATAGTAACGTTAGTAATTTTAATCTACTGCACACAAACCAAATTTTATTGGCAAAAATATTTTCTATTAACAGGAAAGAACAACAATTAAGACTAACATTACCGCTAAAGAAAATATACATTGAATCCATTGATCCTGTATTTTAATAAATTAGTAGAACTTTCAAGGAATTCATATTACAAAAACAGACCCATTGCATCTGTCAAATTAGGGCAGAGAGTTACTGGAGAGATTGAAAAAATTACGCCTGATTGGTTGGTTGTTCAATTGCAGAATAACTTGCTAGGTATAGTGTCTAAGAATCATTACTCTGAGAATAAAAAAATAGGGGACAAAATTTCTGGGACGATTATATGGAAAAATTACGTACACGAGCTTGTCCAATCGACCACGTTATCGTTAATAATGCATAAGTGCCAAAATAAGTGCCAAACAAAATAAGCAAATACAATTTCCTGACGGTAAATTGCTACGTGGTAGAATCTTAATGGTGACAAATTGGTTTATCCTGATGCTCCTTCAAGGTATTGGCAACGGAACTTTAGCTGCGATACCTGTACGTCGTCACATAAATAGTTTACTGCCAGATCTAACACCTTATACTATTCATTCTAAAATTAAATGTTACACCTCATTAAATTTCAAAAAATCCGATATTATGCCTCTCAGCGTCATAAAATCTGCATTTGAAAAGAAGTGTTGTGTGAGAGAGAAATCGGATGATAATAATAACTTAAAAAGAAAGAAGCAAAATCAAGAGTACGTGGCACTCGCCAAAAAAATAAAAATTGAAAAGTTACGGGAAGACGAAACATGAAAAACAAAGGGAAACGAAACAGAGAAAAACCAGAGAAAGATTTAGAAAAGGAATATTCAAAGAGAATGTGTGTTGAACAAACAGGAGAAGAAAAGATTAAACTGGAAGATACCATAGCTTCCGAAGAAGATTTGAAATATGCTGACTCAACTCTCCTTCAGGATAAAGAGTCATCTTGCGATAGTGAAGATGAAGTAGAAGAAAAACCAAATCTGAGAAATAAGAAATTATGTGCCGCTGAACGTCGAGAACAAAAAAGACAGGAGAAACGTGAAATACGTCAAAGAGAAGAAGCACTCGCCAATAACCAGTTACCAAATTCTGTACATCAGTTCGACAGATTAGTTTTAGCTAGTCTAGACAGTTCAATAGTATGGTTACAGTATATGGAATATCATTTACAAACAACAGAAATCGAGAAAGCAAGAGCAGTTGCAAGAAGAGCGGTGAAAACGATTAATTTCAGGGAACAGAAGGAAAAATTAAACGTTTGGAAGGCTTGGTTGAATTTGGAGTCTAAATTCGGATTTCCTAAAGCACTGAATGATGTTTTTCAAGAGGCAGTGAAGTCTAACGATTCACTGAAAGTATACAGTCACATGTTGACTGTTCATGTCGAGGCTAGCAGGCAGATGGAACTAGAGAAAACAATTAATACCATGATTGGAAAATTTAACTGTATTCCCGAGATGTGATTTAATTGTGGAGAAGGGTTGCTAAAAATGGGTTTGAGGGACAAATCGAGGCATATTATGCAGAGAGCATTCCAATCTTTGCCAGCATCTGAACGTATGTACACTACAGAAATAAAGAGAGAGCAGTAACTCTGTTTGAGCAAATTCTAAGTTCTTATCCGAAACAGGTGGATATATGGTCTTGTTATGTTGATTCTCTAGTTAAATCTAATGATACTGATATAGCAAGGTAAAAATATTTTTTCAACTATATTTTGTCTTTTTAATTTCATACAGAATTTATCTTCTAATAATTTGTATTTACAGGAAAGTTCTAGAGAGAGCAGTTGTTCAGGCATTACCGCCTAGAAAGGTAAAGATCCTCTTTAAAAAGTTCATCAATTTTGAAGAACGAGTTCTGCCCGAGCAGTCGAGCTATGCGTACGTAAAACATAGTGCCTCCGACATTGTGCGACAAGAGTAGAGCAACAGAACCAATCGAGGATGGAAAAAGTACCATCAATAAGAATACTAAACAAAGGAGAAACATACACTATAAGCAGGGCAGTAGACCAACAGAGCCCAATTAAAACAACAAGAGAAGTACAGGACTGCGCAAATACAAAAGAAATAGAAATGGAAATAATACAAGAAGACGACGTAAAGAGCAATACTAACAAGGATCTACCACAACATAACGAAAGTTGGAGAACTGTAACTCCCAGCAAAAAAAGAAAAATAAACACAAACACAAACGATAGGAGGACCACAGAAACAGAAAGTCAACAATGGCTACAAGAAATTCCTACACAAAACTCCTTCAGCTCACTGACAGAAGAGATGGACACAGACCCTACAGAAAAACCAAGAACACTCACTCCCAAGCCACCACCAATCTACATAGACGCAAAAATAATAGACCCCCTCATTGATCTGCTAAACAGCACGGCAGGAAAAGAAAACTGCACTATCAAACAGCTCAAACTGGACCAGGTAAAAGTACAGACTAATACCCCAGAAACCTACAGAAAAGTAACTAAAGCGCTAAAGGAAGAAAACGCTGGGTATCACACTTGCCAACCCAAATCCGACAAGAGCTGCAAAGCAGTAATCAGAGGTCTACACTCCAAAACAAATACAAACAAAATATGCGAGGAATTGGCCAAGATCGGACACCAGGTAAGAACGATCAACAATTTAGCCAGATTTGACACTAAGCAACCACTACCGCTATTCCTAATAGAGTTAGAACCGAAAAGCAACAACAAAGAAAAATTTGAAATTAAAAAAATCTCAAACACAATAATCACAGTCGAGCCACCCAGACATAGAAAAGATATACCACAATGCATGCGGTGTCAACAATACGGACACACAAAAAACTACTGCAACAGAAGCCCGGCGAACACAAGCCAGCTACAAAGGCTGCGTAGTCAGAAAACAACTACAAAGCAAACTCTTCCCGCCGATTCGAAACAGGACACACAACAATTTCCACACGCAACAAGACAACACAGAATCTATGTCAGCACCAAATACACAGCATGTAATGAACAATAACCACACTAACACCAATACCGTCAAAAACCGAAGCTACGCGCAAATAGTCAACCGGTCGTCACCCCTAGATAATCAAGAATAGAACAACCACAGCAACGACGCTACAGAAATCAAAGAGTTAATAAAACATTCCATAAAAAACACCGAAATACTCACAAAAATGATAAGCGAACAAAACGAACTCCTCAGACAGCAAACACAGCAGATAACAGACATGTTACAATTACTTACTAACGTGATGAGCAAAAAATAAAAATAGACACGCTTAAAATAGCAACCTGGAACTCTAACGGCCTACAACAAAGGGCCCTAGAAACTAAAACATTCCTGTATAGCAACAACATCGATATACTACTCGTTTCAGAAACACACCTCACAATGAAAAGCTATATAAAAATACCGCACTACACCATATGCGACACCAAGCATCCTCCAGGGAAAGCACACGGAGGGATGGCAGTAGTAATAAAAAACATTAAACATCACCTACACAGTCAGGTCAGTAAGGAACATATACAAGCAACCACCGTTACCGTACAGACTAACAGCAACCAACTGCAGTTGTCAGCAGTATACGTACCGCCGCGACACAAAACTACAACGCAAATGTGGGAAGAGTACTTTCGACACTTAGGTGACAAGTATATTGCAGCGGGAGACTACAATTCAAAGCACACACTATGGGGATCAAGAATCACTACACCTCGAGGTAGAACCTTGGAAAAATACATTAGAAACAATAACCTCAATATATTATCCACAGGAAGACCGACATACTGGCCGACAGACCTGAGCAAAATACCTGACCTGCTAGACTTTGCAGTTACAAAGGGACTAAACGCAAATAAACTAAACATAGCACCCAGCCTCGAGCTTACCTCCGACCATACGCCCATAATAATTGAATACAGAAACAAAGCAATACTTTACAGCAGCACAGAGAAGCTATGCAATAAAACCACCAAATGGCAAATATTCAAAGAAATAATAGAGAGCAAAATCAGCTGCAACATCCCACTGAAAACACCTGAACACATCGATCAAGCAGTAACAACATTCACAGAAACTATCCAAGAAGCAGCAAGGGCAACCACTATACCTGAAACAACCAACAGACAAACAAAAACAGTTCCACTAGACATCCTCGAAAAAATTAGAGAAAAAAGAAAAGCGAAAGCAAAATGGCAAAAACAAAGAACAAAAGAAAACAAAAAACACCTAAACAAACTCACAAAAGAAATAAAAGACAAAATAAAAGAGCACAATAACAACGAGTTCACAAAGTTCATCGAGTCACTATCTGCTCACGAGAACTACAACTACTCCCTATGGAAAGCCACAAAAAAAATAAAGAAGACAATAAAACTGGTACCAGCAACCAGAAGAATGGGCAAGAAGCAACGAAGAGCAAGCTGAAGAATTTTCCAACCACCTATGCAACACATTCACCCCACACAACATCAACAACAGCAACCACAATAGCCATACGGACGAGGACGCGCTAACTACTAGTACACCAACTGACAATCACTACACCATACCCAAAGCAACAGCACAAGAAATCAGAAACATAATTGAGAAAACAAAAAATAATTAAGCACCAGGAATCGACCTAATTAACGGCAAAATCTTAAAAAACCTTCCGCCAAAAGCAATAAGACAAATCACAATAATAGTTAACGCAATACTAAGAATACAATACTTTTCAAAAACTTGGAAACTGGCACAAATCATAATGATACCCAAACCAGGCAAGGACCCACACGAAATCAAACCCTACCGACCAATCTCACTACTTCCGATGTTCTCTAAGATACTAGAGAAAATAGTTTACTATTTGGGGATAAACCCCATAATAGAGAAGAATCAACTAATACCGGATCACCAATTCGGATTCAGAAACAAACACTCCACAATAGAACCAGCGCACAGACTCGTCAATGAAATCTTACAGGCGCTGGAAACGAAACAATGCTGCACGGCACTCTTTATGGATATCGAAAAAGCATTCGATAAAATAAACCACACTAGCCTACTTCAATCAATCAGGAAACAGTTCCCGGAGCAGAGATACCAATTAATCAAATCATACTTAAGAAGCTTCATAGTAAAAATCAAAGACACATACTCTGAAGTTAAAGAAATCAAGGCAGGAGTTCGGCAAGGAAGCGTCCTAGGACCAATTTTATACACATCATACACGGCCAACATACCAACAACTAACAATAGCAAAATACTGACATTCGCGGATGACACAGCTGTACTAGTCAGGCACACTAACCCTGCAACAGCAGTTACACTACTACAAGAACATATCGCAAAAATAGAAAAGTGGCTTCAAGCAAAACAAATTAAAGCAAACCCCGATAAATGCAACCATATTACATTCACACTGCGAAAACAGAAACCACCAAACATTGTACTAAATGGCACACACATAATACAAACAAGGCAAGTCAAATACTAAGAATCCAATACTTTCCTAAACTGTGGAAACTAGCACAGGACATAATGTTACCTAAACCAGGCAAAGAACCACACCAAACTGCATCTTACAGACCAATATCATTACTTCCTGTGTTTTCCAAAATACCAGAGGAAATAATATGCAACCGCATAAAACCAATAATATAGAAGGAAAAATTAATACCAGATCACCAATTTCGATTCAGAAACATACACTCCACTATAGAGCAAATGCACAGGCTCATTAAAGAAATAATACTAGCATTAGAAAACAAACAATACTGTACAGCCCTCTCTATGGACATAGATAAAGCATTTGACAAAATAAACCACGAAAGCCTACTACAAACAATCAGGAAACAATTTCCGGAGCAAATATACCAATTGATAAAATCTTACTTAAGCAGCAGAACCTTCGTAATAAAAATCAAGGACACATACTCTGAAGTTAAAGACATAAAGGCAGGGGTTCCGCGAGGAAGCGTCTTAGGATCAATACTATACACAAAACATACCAACAACTACCAATAGCAAAATACTGACACTCACGGACGACACAGCTGTACTAGTCAGGCACACTAACCCAGAAACAGCAGTCAAATTACTACAAGAACATATCGCAAAAATAGAAAAGTGGCTTCAAGCAAAACAAATTAAAGCAAACCCCGATAAATGCAACCATATTACATTCACACTGCGAAAACAGAAACCACCAAACATTGTACTAAATGGCACACACATAATACAAACAAGGCAAGTCAAATACTTAAGACTCCACTTAGATACACGACTCACATGGAAACAGCATATTAAAGCAACAACAGACAAAATACAGATGGCAAGGAGACAAATGTACTGGCTAACAAGTCGAAAATCCAAACTAAGCATAGAAAACAAACTAAAAATATATAAAATGATCATAAAATCAATCTGGACGTACGGAATAGCACTATGGGGAACAGCAGCAATGAGCCATATAACCAAAATAGAGGCAACGCAATCTAAAATACTCAGAACAATAGTAAACGCGCCATGGTACGTTAGAAACGAGAACATTCGGAAAGACCTGGGAATACCAATGGTCAAGGAGGAGATTAACAGAAGTGCAAGAAGGTACAGAGAAAGAATACCCAAACAAATACAACGCACCCAAACCGGCTGGCAGCGGAAACGGTCGACACATCAAGCATAAAAAGAAGATCTCACCTAGACCTAACAGAAGACCTAACAGATCTCACAAGGACATAACCTAACAAACACGATAATGGTACCCCGCTGGGGGTAGCCACCCACATGTTATATTAGTATACCGCTATAATATTTTACCAAATGTCCTACTGGACAAATTGTAAAAATTGGCTGTAGAATATGTAGAGAAGCAGTGTACAAAATGATTAAAAATAATAAAACATTTTGACACATATTTCATTACATCACGTGAGCAAAACCTATGTTACGTGGCGCAAGATGATCCGTGCGACGTCCTTCATTGTCGGACCGTCAAAACCCAAGCACCATTAAACAGGCCCTCAATAAATCTAAGGCCCCACCATAAAACTTTAACTTTTTAACGTCATTATTTTAACACATGTTTTAAGTTAATCCTTTTGTCCTGGAGGACTTTTTAAGCCTAGAAAGGTTTTCGGTTTATAGAGGGTTATTGGAAAGGTCCTTAGGCTTATTAGGCGCTCTTAAAAATTACGGAGACTGCGGGCAGTGACCTAACGGAAAAAGTGGATATTTATCTAACGGAAAATCCGGCTTTTTCCGGATTTTTTGTAAACAATGACACCCCCTAGCAAGGTTGGTAGGAGGTTTCCTTCTCCTCTCACCACTCATTAACATGACTGAAACCAATAGGCATCACATATCGTTACTCTCACCTTATTAACGAAAAGTGTGAGAAACGAATCCGCTTTCTTCGTTCAAGAAAACACACCCACACCGAGCTTTCCTCCGTAATTGCATGAGATCGGAACATCAGTCTCCTCTATTGCTACGTCAACTACAACAAGAAACTCAACTGTAAGGGCCTTGCTGTATTACCAAAGAATACTGTGCATGTGTATCGCATCTTCATACGCCAAATCGTCGTCTACGACATATATCATACGCAACGGCGTAAGTTCGTTGTATCAATTTGTTGAAAATATATAGTTTATAATCCTGTTAATCGCAGCGCTATATCACCTCAACCACCTCTATTATCTTAACGGAAATCAGGAGATCGATCTATTCGCGACGTCGATTATTATAATCGTAACGGGAATTTACGACTCCCGCTGATGTGTTTCCGCGCGATTACGTCTCCCCGCGATTGATTGAAAATACAACCTTAATTACACAATACCTAAAACAGTCCAGTTATGTAAAGTTTTCTACCACATATACAAAATACTATTAATATTGATACAGATAAAAATGAAAAAAGTAATAATAAATTGACATATTTACAATTTCTCTGATCTCAAGTGCGTCCTTTTTATTGATTATTCTGTAATGACAAAAACAGGAATATGTCTAATCAAAAATCTTTTAGTACGTTTGGGACGCAACTGCTCCATTGTGCAGCAGTAGTTTTAGCTAATCGATCGTTACAACCACGTCCGCGCTATTGACTTCTTCAGAGGTCTCGGCGACATTTGAATTGTGCCTGAAATTGTACAATTTGGTTTTGTAGGTACCCAGGTAAATACCCTTGTCCAAGAAGTCTTCGTTTTTGTACTTCCCGTTCGTGGTTATTATGTTTTGCGTCTATCTTCTTAAACATATTTTTTGAGGTAATCCATGCTGCATCACGAAGACATTAAATAATGTAGATTTATATTGTTTCGACTCGAGATCTCTACCGATTCATTTATGTGATGCTCTGTATGAAGTGTATCATCGATCAATTTGAAGAGAGACACGATTTGAATTTTTGGACGAACTACAAATTTTTAATAGTTAGTAGCCAAAATTGAGAAGCTAAATCAAAATCCGCGCGGTCACCGTCTACTTCTTCATAAATGTAGTCATAGACTATGGACATAAAAATATGGATCGTACCATAGGTCTATGGTTTATTCATCTCTGGATATAATGTTCTTGATTCGTGATGTAGTCGCGCGTGGGTTGCCTCGTTGCTTATTGCCCCGGTGTAGCTGATTCCTCCATCTGGTTTAGGATCAGTTGCCTGCAGCTTGTGAAGCAAAAAAATCAGAGACTGTTGAAGAATTTTGAAGATAGATCTGTCTTATACTGTTCATTCTAAAATAAAACGATATATTTCATTAAGTTCCACAGAATAGATTATTGCGCCTATTTGCATGGTAAGATTTGCTTTCGAAAAGAAATACTATGTAAAAGACAAGTTGTGCGATAATAATAACCAAAAAGGGTTGATATTTCTAATTTCATAGTGTGCTTACTTCATAAATGAAATTTTGGGGGTGTCCTGGAGAAAGTACTTGTTACGTTCGGATACTGGCAAAGATTGCAATGCTCTCTGCATAATGTGCCTCGATTTTTAATAATCCTTCTCCACTATTAAATCATGTCTCGGGAATATGTTTAAACTTCCCAATCATGGTATTAATTGTTTTTTCTAATTCCATCTGCCTGCCAGCCACGACACGAACAGCCAACATGTGACTGTATATTTTCAGTGAACCGTTAGACCTCACTGCCTCTTGAGAAACATCATTTAATGAGTCAGGAATTCCAAATTTCGATTCTAAATTCAACTAAGCCTTCCAAACGTTTAATTTTTCCTTCTGTTCCCTGAAATTAGTCGTTTACACCGCTCTTGTCGCGACTGTTCTTACTTTCTCTATTTCTGTTGCTTGTAAACGGTATGCCGTATACTGTAGCCATACTATTGAACTGTCTGGATCAGCTAAAACTAATCTGTCGAACTGATCTACAGAATTTGATAACTGGTTATTGACGAGCGCTTCTTCTCTTTGACGAACTTCACGTTCCTTCTGTGTTTTCTGTTCTCAACGTTCAGCGGCACTTAATTTCTTATTTCTCAGTTTTGGCTTTTCTTCACAATCGCTAGATGACTCTTTAGGCTGGAGGAGAGTTAAATCAGGGTTGTTATCCCAGTAAAATCCATACGCAAATATCCTTGGCTTCCGCTCGTTATCGTCACCATTATTAACATTGTTAAGCGCATATCTCAAATCTTGTTTGGAAGGTTTGGTATATTTCAGTTTAATCTTTTCTTCTCCTGTTCGTTCAACACACGTTCGTTTTTCTCTGTTTCGTTTTTTATCTTTGGTACTTCTTGTAACTTTTCAATTGTTATTCTTTTGGCGACTACCATGTTCTCTTGATTTTGTTTCTTTCTTTTTAAGTTATTAATATCATCCGATTTCTCTTCCACACAATAATGGAAGATAGTGTCACGTAGAAGACACAGGAAATCACGAAATTAACGGATCATGTCTTGTGAATTTGAAGTGTGTAGGACGTAATAGATGCCAAAAAAAAAAAAAACACTCGGAGATATTTAAACAGTATATTTATTAACAATTCTCTCTTTCGACACTTTGCGTAGAACTCGCGATTACACTTGACGATTCGCAATTCTCGGTTACAACTGATAGACGATGAGTTAAGGTGGCGATTGAGCAAAGTGCGCGATATAAATTAAGATGATGACTACTCAAGGAACGTAGAGGAACTGTCCTTCTGTGACGATGACGCTGCGGAGGTGTGACTAAGGGTACGAGATAATCGGATTCGTTAAGGAAAGTTTTCCTTAGGAAAGTGAGGGAAATGAACGTCGCTGTTAATTGGTTAATTTCTATGTTGATGGTTGAAGAAGGATGCTAACCGCCCTCGAGAGAAAGTTGCTAGCGGGAAGCGTCGTCCTTGAGGAAAACAGATTTCCCGTATCTTCCCGCAGTAGGTGTTAGAGATTTAGGGACTGTTAGGATAAAGACTGGTTGTCTGTTTGAAGAACTTAACTAGTTAACTAAATCTTAAGATTTATAACAGGTCCTCAAGCTAGCTGAACATGTACTGTGTAGATGCATCGACGTCTGGTAATCGTCGCACCCGGAGAATAGGGTCTGCGTGTGGCGAGCCACGGGACAGAAACCGTTGGAATATTTACTGTCGAGTACCGCTACAACTATTTCTTTTTAAGGAGAACTATACTATTACCTCATACTTTTGTCAAGCAAAGCGTTCATCCCTTGACCGCTGCTACGTTCGGCGACTGGTTGTCGCCACGAGCCCAAGCTCATTATCACAAATCTCGAACAATTGTAATCGAGTTAAGTTATAGAGGCTAAAATATTGAGGGTTTTCCGATGAATTCCAAAGGAAGGCCCCGGTGTCCTTTCATCTCCGACATATATATTTTGTGGCATGCTTGTAAAATCTAGACATCATTCTTTTGGTAGCTTTTTATGATTGTATCACAATTTTAAGATTAATTAAACGAATATTTAATAATGATTTTAATATCGAAAGTAACGATTATTATACTACGAATTTTTATATGAATAGAGTATGTTAGAATATGTGAAACATAAGATCCGGTCAAGTAATAGGAACAAACGAAAAACAGTTTTGTACGAAGAAAAACAAGAAAGATATAAAGAATAACAGGCTTTGTTTTCGAGAAAATTGATCTTGGAAATCTGTTTGAAACATGTAAATTTGGTTAGTTACCGATTAAGCAGAGGGAAGTTATTCGACGTGCAAAAATAAGAGAAAAATGTGGAATAAGATCTTTCCATATAAAGCTTCATTTTCAAGAAAAACGAATTTCTTCGTGCTCAGTTGATAACACTGTTCAACACGTAATTTTGCAACCTTCAATTTCTTTTACCACCGTTCCTGGTATGCCATCTACACCAACCGCTTTATTCCGGTTCATCTCAGCTCCGGCATCCAGTAGCGCTTCCTTCGTGATCAAGCCCTCGCTGACACTAATACTCCCGTGGGTTCTACTTATATTTCCCCTCGGTCTCGTTAAGAAAAGCTACGTCATGATAGCCCTGTACGCCCTTCGCTATGGATCCCTGCCCAACGAGGCACAGAACTCCTTTCAACCCTTCTCCTTGTTGGTTCGAATCAGTTTCCTCATCTGCCTCTTCTTTTTCCGCAACTCCTAAATCCACTGTGCCGCGTCTCCAGTTCCTCTCGCCATTGCTCTCTAGCTCTTCTTCTCGTCGTCATCACCTCCTTTCTTAACTTCATCGACTGTTCACTCCGCCAATAATTATGATTTTTCTTGCTCATCGGAGGATAAACCCTTTTTAATTCGGAGGTACATGAGGTTTCCACTGTAACAGCATACATCGAGCCCTCCTGCATAGATGTCCCTCGGTACATGTTACTAAGCTTTCCTAATTAACCATTGCCACCAGGTGGCCCACTTAGCCAGATTGACACATACCATTTCATATTGAATAATACTTCACTTCATACATGTAGATGGCACCACTCCTTAATGTATCATAAAGCCCCTAAAGAAGGGGCCCGCTTACCTATTGGCAACCGTATGACACGTGCGCGTCTCATCACGTCGTTCAAATTATTATGTGAGCCCTACTTCCTACACTCCATTGCATATAAGCATTTGCATTTGCATTTCCCCTATCCCATCAACTCACAGTTGACCCTAGTGACAAGAAAACCTCACCTTGCCCCAATGCTACCACCCACATGTATCTTCTTCAATTCATCGATCTACTAATATTCATGTGCCAATCCAGCAGGTATTAATCGTGTCGAAGCCACCCAAAGGGCAGTGTTAGTGTATTATTGTGTTCCATCGTGTGCAATTGCATTCTCTATCATACTTCATAATCTTACACCATTTAAATCTATTATATTAATTATCATCTCGAAGCCAATATTAAATACTGTTGCGTTGAAAATTAATACAAAACCATTCTCGTTATTCAATTAAAAGTAAAATAAATAACGACTAAAACAAAAACAAAACACGATAAACAGACTTAGCGTGATGAGTTATTGTTATTAAAGGCGTTTTTAATCTTTCCATTCTTAACCATTAATTTAATAGTTTGTAATTAATTAATTAATTAATTTGTAGTTATGAAGCTATAATAACTCATCAATAAATGCGAACAACCAACGTCCTTTCGAATTATCTACAACAACGTACTCACGCATATTAAACATTTACTAATACGTTATATACATTAATTTATTACTTTTTAAATTATCTACTGTTTCCTATTAATTCCTTTCTTTCTAATTCCACTCTCTAATTCTTTCACTGTTTTCCATTATGAACTGACTTTATCTGATGAGTCATTATAGTTCCAAACATATTTATCCTAAGCTATTGTATTTAAATTACTTAAGGTTGAAAATAAATTTCTTCTTAAAACTTTATATTTATATAGTTCTTCAATTATATTATGTAGTATTCTACGTAATACTCCTTCATTATATTACCACTCTTTATTATATTTTATTGAACTCTGGCTTCTCCTAATTCAATTCTAATTTTATTTCCTTTTAAAGTTTTATCATTTAAATTGAGATTCGTAATTGCATTTTTTTATAGATACTCGACTTTACCAACTCCTCTTCATATTTTAATTCAATAATTCAATAATTTATTGCCTTATATTCTTTGATATTGTTCATCTATGACTCATCACGCCACGATTATCGAGCATTATACTTCTTGTTTCTCTCACATTTAACATTAGATCCTCCAATTATTCCATTTATTTTTGTTCAGCGAAGATATTACCATTTAATTATACCCAAACATATTGCAACTCACTCACTCGATCATAATCCACGTCGACTCCCTTGTAATATACACCCTTTTTTTTTTATTAACGTGGAGGAAATCCGCACTGACACCAGGTCGCTTCTGGGGAAAAGCGGCGTGGTAGTGCCGGACTCCAGCCGACTAAAACCTCCACGATGACCGCCCCGGCTGCGATTGAAAGGGGCCCGGGAATTGGTGTGAGCGATACACCGCCCCCCCCCCCGCCTAATACCGCCGCTTGATGGAGCCATGTATCATACACCCTGATATTCACTTAATACTATTCCACTCACACCAATTCTCCTATCACCTCATCCCACTTCACACCCCTTACAATTTATCGTAATAATTCATTGCACTTCCCTCCCTCTTTGTAATCCACTGTAACCCATTGCAATTTTGTTGAAATTCGCACAAGCATACTGTATTTTCGACCAGTCGTGGGGAGACGCTTTTGCTAGGAAATGCGTCAATGGAAGTCGTAAATTCCCGTTACGATTGTAATAATCGATGCCGCGAACAGATCGATCCCCTGATTTCCATTGAGATAATAGGGGTGGTTGAGGTTGTATAACGCTGCGATTAACAGGGTTATAAAGTATGTATTTCCAACAACTTTACACAAGATAATAACGCCGATGCGTAAGAGGTAAGTGAAGAATAAATGGATTGCTCTTAGATGAGAGAATCAGTGTAGAGACGATGATTGATCTAAAGACAGAGCTCGCGTCCTGGTAGATATGTTGTCGTCGACGAAGTCTTGAGATGTTGGGTATGTTAGAATGGAGAGTTAACTGAACTTCCGCTCTCATGTAATTACGGAGGAAAGCTCGGTTTGTAGGTATTTTTTGAACGAAGGAAGGGGATTCGTTGTTCACACTTTTCGTTATGAAAAGTGAGGGTAACGGTCCGCGATGCGGCTTGATTATAACCCACGTTAATGCATAAAGGTATGAGGAAGAAGCCTCCTACCAACGTGGCTCATGGGTGACCTTGTTCATGGGAAAAACCAGCTTTGTCGTTAGACAAACATTCGTTTTTCCCATTAGGTGACTACCCGCTCTCTCCGTAATTTTTAATAGCGTCTAATAAACCTGACGACTTGTCTAAGGACCAGCCATAAACCGAAACACTTATAGGATTAGAAAATCCTTCCGGATAAGCACATTAACTTGAAAACATGTGCTAACAGTTAAATTAAAAAGTTAAGGTTTATGGTGGGTCCTTAGGTTTATTGAGGACCGGAATGACGGTACGTGGACCATAGGCTGCCAGGCATTGTCGTGACCAGTTTCGACCATTTTGTTTATTGACGGTCGGACGAAATGCGTCGTCTCCAGGTTTTGCGTGGCGCGTATCCCAGGATGGGAAAGTCCCTGGAGCGAATTATATACGCTGTGCCGCAAGGGTTTCAATACAAACGGTCGTACAATATCGCCTGATACGTCGTAATCAGGAAAACGTATCTTCCTTAATTGTAATGCGGATGTATCGGACTTGATGATGTTGCGCAGCTCGGTGTCGTTTTCTTGCGCTGCGGCGAGAGTTTTATGGTCCACAGATTTCCCTATCGCTTCGATGCGAGATAGAGCGTCGGCTACATTATTGTCCAAACCTTTAATGTATCAGATGTCGGTCGTGAACTGTCCAATGTAGTCAAGATGGCGAAATTGTCGCGGTGAACATTTGTGTAGATATTGATTGAACGCGCACATGAGGGGTTTCTAAAACGTTTAACTGCGGTGTACAGAGCAAGAAGTTTGCGGTCATATGCTCTATATTTTTTCGCTGCGCGGAGGTCAAGGATTTTGTAACAAATCTTAACGACTGCCATTTGTCGTTTACGCGTTGTTGTAGTACTGCTCCTATGGCGTAATCGGATGCGTCTACCGCGAGGCTGACGGGCCCGCCTGGTATCGGATGCGCTAGTGTCACACGCTCAGTAATGTCACATGTTGAGAAGCAGTAATAGGGTGGACAAAACATACTGCATGCCACAGCTATCGATACAATAACCAGATAGTAACGGAATAGCCGTCTCTGATATACACTCGGGGATAATCCCTACAGGGGGACTAAAACCTCAGCATAAAAACCTTTCCAAATTAGCGCTCGATATCTTTTTTATTATAGCACTCTGAACCCTCACTATTTTGGATTCGTACAATAAATTTTACTACTGTTAGGTAGATGATACATTTACACTGTACATGTGAATGTGTGTGTAAGCGTCAGAGGGCGTCCAGGTATCAGTTGAGACAAAGACGATTCGAAGCTGTTAGAAGAATCTGGTGGGGTCGGTTGACAACAAGCGTGCGTACAAGAGGGTTATCGAGGTCTTCGGAGTGTAATATATGTCGGAGATGAAAGAACACCGGAGCCTTTGGAATTTTGGATAATCTCGCAACATTGTAACCTAGAGTCTACTATAGCTGGAATTAAACAATTGTAGTTATTCAATCCGATTGTAATTGTTTGAGAGTTATGATAGTGAGCTTGTGCTCGAGGCGACAGCTAGTCGCCGAACGTAGCCGCGGTCACGGGATGAACGCTTTGTCTAACAAAGACATGGAGTAATTGTATAGCTCTCTTTAAAAGTGAAATAGTTATAACACACGGCAATAAACATTCCAACGGTCTCTGTCCCGTAACTCGCCACACGCAGACCCTATTCTTCGAGTAAGATGATTGCCAGATGTCGATGCGTCTCCGCAGTACATGTTCAGCTAGCCTGAGGGCCCGTTACAAATCTTAAGATTTAGCTAACTAAAGTCCTTCAAACAGACAAACAGTCTTTGTCCCAACTACGGGAAAATAGAGGAGACCTATTTTTCAACGAGCGGCGTCTCCCACTAGCAACTTTCCCTCGAGGGCGGCTAGCATCTTTTTCTAACCACCGATAGGGAGATTGACCAATTAGCAGCAATGCCAATTTTCCTTACTTTCTGAACGAAGGCTTTTCTCGACGAATCCGATGATCTCGTGTCCTTAGACACACCCCGTTATAGTTCTTCTTTGTGGCATCATCGGGACGGAAACTCACTCTCTCGCTTGCGATCTCATCGACGAAAAGGTTGACACCTTACGGTCAGTGAATATCACCAAAGAATCTGACATAGAGTACGTACACCTACCATCCCGTTGGCTGCGTATTTGTTAGTGAACCTAAGACCATTGTCACTAGTGTTGCAAGTGTGTGATCATCGTCAGTTTGCGTCAACTCTGTAACCTTTTTGTTTGTGTCAATAAAAGTCACTTCCGTGGTCTAAGAAGATGGATAGCTTCAGTGAAGAATCATTACCTACCCCAAGTCCTCACCGTGATAGCGACTCGAGCCCGGACTCGAATCGTGACTCGACATGTCAATAGGAAAGGATGTACTTACTCTTAATAGGTGTGTACCCCTACGAGGTAAGACTTGGGCGAAGTGCGGTGATGTGTGAAGAAGGTTTCGATTTTAGGAGGTAGAACAGGATATCCTGAGAAGTGGAGTTTTATATTAAATTATATTAAAGTTATATTAATTTTATAATAGTAATATTATTATTATGGCAATAAACATTGTGCAGGTACGATGAAGTTTAGCATTTTTTACCTATTTAACAGCAGATAGTTTATTGTAATTGACTATAGAGTTTATACGATTAATTGTTTACTAATATCGACTACAGAAGGAGGTTTTTAACTCTCCATATATCTATCAATGTTTATGTGTTTTATTAATTATTACTTGGTTGTAAGCATATATGAAGGAGTTACTTACTTGCTTTTACTAATGTACTTACTTGAGAGGTAAGTCTTGGCTTGCGTAGTGTTTAGGGAACGAGGTTTTTGATATCTAAAAATTGACTTTGAATTATTATTCATGAAGTGGATCTCGCTAGGATATCTATGCTCATTTTAATAATGGACCATTGTTACTTGATTTGTAGAGAGAGTTAGTTTATATTTAGTTTTTATATGTCGGAGAACAGTCAGGAACAGGGTTGTGGGCGTTTGATAGACCTCCCTTGGAGTTGGCCATCGTTGTGTGATAACGAAGATACGGCCTGATGCTACGAGTATGGACATTACCGATTCGACAATCAACAGCGGTGGTTGGGCACTTGTGATGTTAGTGACGTTGGTCTTAGGTCCGATGACGAATCCACGGTCAACGGGATGAAAGATATACTTGCTCTAACTCAAACTCACTGATCGTCAGGCGCTGCTCCCTTCGTCGGTGGGATCTCAGGAAAGAATGAATTTTCGTTTCAATGATGCCACAGAGGAAAACTATGATGGGGTGTGTCTAAGGACACGAGACCATCGGATTTGTCGAGGATAGCCCTCGTTCCGAAAGTAAGGGAAATTGACGTCGCTGTCAATTGGTCAGTTTGGGACAAAGACTGTCTGTCCGTTTGGAAAATCTTAATTGCCGGAAAAACCCAGGTTTTGTAGCGGGTCCTCGGGCTAACTGGATTTGTGCTGTGTACGTGCCTCAACATCAGGTATTCATTGTCCGAAGGAACCGTTGGAATGTTTTACTGTCACTCTACGTACCTCTATTGGTATTTCTTTTAACGAGGGTCATACTATAACTCCACACCTTTGTTAGGCGAAGCGCCCGTCCCGTTGACCGCGGCTACGTTCGGCGACTGGTGGTCGCCTTGAGCCCAAGTTTATTATCACAAATCGCAAACAAGTACAATTGGGCAGGATGACAGCAGATTGTTTAATTACGACTGTAAACTTTAATTACAATTTTACGGATTTTCCCGAAGTTCCAGAGGGAAGGCTCCGGTGTCCTTTCATCTCCGACATATATGTTTGATTCTACTTACTATATAATGACAATAAATTTATATTTTATGTATTTATGTATATGAGGTACTTACTTTGAGTGATAGTGATAAATTGATGATGGCATGTGTCTAGCGAAGGAGGTTTTGATGCCTGTAAGCAGGCCTCGAGTTAGTTTTGTTAAGAGGATTATTATATTCTCTTGTTTGATTTTGACTATGTGATTGTTATGTTACGCTTTATGCTTTATATTTATTTTGTCTACTCAAATAGATGTACTAGGAATGATGTACTTACTTCTAATAAGTGCGTGCTCCTACGAGGCAGAGAATTGGGTGATGAATGTGTTGAGGAGCAAAGAAGGAGCTGATCTTAGAAAGTAGAATGAAGAATTATCCTGCGAAGAGGAGTTTATTTTAATTATATTATTATATTAATTGACATTGAGTAGGTATTATGGAGTGTAGAGTATTTTTACTTATTTATTAGGATACTGTTATTATAATCGACTTTTGATTTTAGAGTTGTACGATTAAATTGTGTTATTAATAATTGACTAGAGAATAAGGCTTTAACTTTCCATATATCTATCAATGTTTGTGTGTATTATTAATTATTACTTCGTTGTAAGCATGTATGCAGGATGTACTTAGTTGCTTTACGTACTTATTCTTACTTGAGAGGTAAGCCTTGGCTGGCGTAGTGCTAGGTGAGCGAGATTTTTCGATATCTGAAAGTAGATTTGAATGATCATTTAGTAAGTGGACCTCATTATCATATAATATATATTTTATTTATTAATGTACTATTAATATGGTACTATGAGATTTATTATATATTAGGCTATTTTACTATAATAGGTGACTATGTATTAGGTATAGTTATTATGTTTTAATAATTGACTAGTGATATAAAAGTATGGAGTTTGGTTTTTGTCTATAGTATTATAAGGGATGTACTTACTTTAAGAGGTTGTGATATTAAGTGGGTTGCTTACTTACTGATTTAATTTATTTAATGGTTAACTATTGATATATAAGGAGGTACTTACTTCAAGAGATAGGGTTAATTCGAGGATGGTCTAACGTCATGCGAAGGAGGTCTTGATGCCGGTAGTGATGAACTAGTTTGCGATCGTTAGTGCTTTTAGCGGTGATTGATATGTTTATTAAGTGGTGAATTGCTGGTGGACGTGAGCGCACCAAGCCTGAACCTCACCGAGGGGCGCGGCGGGCCTAGCGCGCTTCGCCAACGCCACACGGAGTTCCCAGGCGATCACCCATCCAAGTACTCTCCGTGTCCGGCGCTACTTAACTTTCGTGACCTGACGGGAACGAGTGCACTCAGCGCGGCCAGGGCGTTGGCATTTCTATTTTTTACTTAACATGTTTGTAAGTAGTTGTAGCATGACTGTAATTTGTTGTGTTTGTTGTCTGAGTACTGCATTTTGCTCACATATTTTTGTTGACTGCAGCGTCGTTATTGTTGTTGTTTTGATTTTGGTTGTTTTAGGGTGGTGTTTAGTTAGTTACTTGTGCATAACTTCGGCTACCAAAGGTGTTGATGGGGTAGAACTGATGCCGATGGAATTTGACGAAATCGTTATTGTGTTTAAATGTTACATTCGTCCATTAATTGTCGTAGAATATCGAGACTACGTGATAAGTAACACACATTTTGAGTCGATCCGTTAATTTTCCCACGATCAATCTATCAAGTTACGAGACGAGAAATTTTTAATTTCTAATAAAAATGTATGAGATTACGCTTTTTCGATGTACGCTTTTTCGAAGATCTGTAGCGCAAAGAACAATTCTCTCTCCAACGGTTTCTTTGATACATATTATAGCATCGCCGGAACACTGTTTACGAAAGGCCGACGAAACACATACAGTGTCGCGATAAAGCGTAGGTGCCGACGGGCCGAAAGTGTCGGGAAACTTCAATAGGCCTAATGGCCCACCGATATCCCTTTGGTCCTTCCGTAAAATAATCGGAAGAAGGCGTATATAACCAAAATAGCAGACGGTTACGAACACGTGCGTAGCGGGGATATTGAAAGATGACAAAGGGAAGAAAATTATTACTGGACGTCTAGGTTACATCATCGAGAACACAAAAAGGAAACAAATATGTCCTGACCATACAGGATCTATTGACCAAGTGCTCCCTTAAAATTCCTACTGTAGCGGTTCATGGCCATAAAGAAAGTTCCAGGGCTGAAGCGCACGTGCTGGCCTGTGAAATGTGACGTCCGAGGTCAGGACGTCGTCAAAGAATAGACCCTATGATTTACAATAAAGCGCAAGTGCTTTCGATAAAGGAAACTGATTCCCTACCCCAGAAGAAAACATTCTGTTTCAGGCACCTCGGTATCCTATATGAATGGCAACGAGGAAAGGCTAGAGAGACGCAGAGAGATACAACTGATCAGTGAAGTCGAGTAAACGGTGAGTATGCGAAGAACAATACCAGTACGGCCCAGGTAACGCGTGCTGGTAAAACTATCAGGTCTTCCACGTATAATTAATAAACTCATTGTTAAATCAATCCGCGGAGTATTTCTTTGGCACCGTACACGTCCTACCACCTCACTGATAAAATCGAAAATAAAATCTAAGGAATATTACAACAGACGGATCAATAAACAAAATTTCAAAATGGTAGATTTGTTACATTTAATGAAAGAACTTAGTAGAGGGAAATCTCAAACGGATATACAGAACCTCATAAAGTTCCCAATATTTTCAAGTACCATAATATTGAAATCGAAGTAAAAGGAATGCCATGGTCAATACATATAAATAAATTAAAATTAACGCGCTCGCAATAGATAGTGACGAGCATTCAAACAGGCGGACCAAACACAACAAACAAAAGCAACACGTTAATAATGAAAACTTTTCCTATTATATACAGTACGGGCATCGTTTTTTATGAACAAGAACAAGGAGAGGAACTCTACGGTCCTTGGGATGGAGAACTTCCAGCCTATCACCCGGAGGTGTATGGATAATTACTCACTTACTGTTACCAATTACTCCAACACGCTTATTAAAATATCTTCGACCGTATCATTTGTCAAAACTGTTATTACAATGTAGATGAAATGCCAAAAGCAAAAAGGAATCGTAGACGTAGAGGCTATAATCCAGAATGATCGAGCTCTGTATACGACTGTTAAACTCGATATTTTGTTATCGAACTCACGATAAGAATAAATATAATGACCGAGCCCTTCTCGCTGGGGCATTCGATTGTTGCATATTCACTACCGTAATCTCCAGGTCGCATTGACAAATTTTGAACAGATGTTACGATAATAAAATGAGCCGTGACACTTTAACAATTTATGATTTTACAATCCGCGGGAAAATAACATACTCAATATTCTGATTTGTGACTCAACAAAAATAAAGAAACACATTTATACGTCCTCTGTACTGCATATCTCGTTGAACATGTGGAAAATCGCTAGTAGCACATAGATTATGAAGATACATTTTGCTTGTTATGATATAGTAATCCTACTTTTTCAGCACTGTATCATATTTGGATTTAGGCTTGAAGAACGCTTCTACTTTACTAGTGTTGTTGTTTTTAAGATCTGTTTCTCGTAGTAGGTCTATAGAATTGTACTATATATTCAATATTACTTTATGAATATATTATGAAAATTATGTAAGAAAATTTAAATAAAAGGCAAATTTGAGGTAACAAACTGATAGAGCATGTTATATAAAATATGTTGTAAAACGAATAAACTCACTTCACTTCACTTTTCGTTCACTTTTTATAACACTTCGTGCTTTGCTTTTTTGTAAAATGTTTCGACGTATTCATTTTTTTATTATTTTTATGCAAAATTATGTTATTCTGCCAGAACTTTGTAATTTAATTCTCTCAAGTTAACTTACTGTTTGAAACTGACTCCCTTCTGCGAAAACATTTTTTGACTAAATTTACCCAGATATTTTCTGTATCCAATACTCAGATCCGATGAATATTCGGAGCAGTTCAAGGCTTGAATTTCGAAAGAGGTCCCGGTGCACCTTTATTAAGCGTCAAGTAGGCCAAGGTGAAGAAATTTACCTTTATATATGATAATAGAGTTTATTATGCAGATCTAACAGAGTAACGGTACAAAATGTTACAGAATGATTCAAAGTATTAAAAGAGACTGCGTCAAAATATTTTAACAGATTGATTCGAGCGCTTATTTTGGGGGGTTTTTATATCGTGCTTTCTATACTGTGTGACACTATCGTGGGGTTTTAGTCGGTAAGTCCGACACTACCCCGACAGTGTCCATGAGGATCTCCCCACGAAAAAAAAGTTCAAGGCTTGAATATTTTTAGAAAAATAATAATTTCACTGATCTTAGTATTAATTTCAGTGATTTCAGTAAAAATAAATGTAATTTTCAGTATTACTAACAATTTGTTTTATCCTCTTCCTACCACATTTTGAAATACAAATTTTTAAACCTAAAGTTCAATCTAACAATGAAGGTCATCATCGAGGTTGATACATGTTCCAGTTTCGAATATACATCAAAAGAAGTATTTCCTTTCTTAAGTTGAGGTCACGATAAGCATCTTCAATCAGCATTTTATTCTTTTGTCTTAATGGTGAAAACAAGTGATCGAAGAGATAGTACGCATCAAAATATAATACAATATGCTCAAATATACTACACAATCTGCTACAATATACTGCAAGAGTAATTGAGACCGAACACGGAAGACCAGGAACGATAGCGTCATAAGCAGCTTGTTCCTTTTTGTTCTTTATTTGGAGTTTTAGATTTCTTCCCTTACAATAAGTAGCTCTTTGTGATCTATCTGTTTCCTCTCCTTTTTCCATCTACTTAGGGACTCATTTTTTGGAATCCGCGGACACAGTACGTAATTGATCTTCATCGAGCAATCTTGTCAATACGCATCGTCATTTGCCACTCCCTCATTTGAAGAGATTTGATGATAGTATTCCTATTACGGCATGTATATATTTCATGATATGGAGCAATATCATATGATGGTAATAAAAATTTCTCGAACGATAATCCATTTATTTATATTTTTCAATATCTGTCCTTACGATTGCGTATTTATTTGTTCCACGTATCATATTTATCCATTTGCATAACTGTAGGTGACATTTTTTTAAACAATTTTGCTAATATTTCATAACTTTTTAATTCATATTTCAAAGTGGTAACAGGTGTTTCTTTCTTTTCAAGTCTCCTCCATATCGGGCTTATTTCTAGTAGCCACGCTTGCTTACAAAGCAATTTTATATCTGCACAAGAATATCTTTCAGTACATTTTACTATGTGGTTTACAATATCTGTATTTTCTAATAAGTGGTTGCTAAGGTATAATTTGAATATACCAAGTCGAGCAACTTCATTGGGTAATGATACGTATATTTGCTTTTCGAGACGCCTGAGTAAAGCTGCATCAATGCCCCTAATAACATATTTACAATAAATATTATCGTTCTATTATACTAATAATAATGAAGGAATACTTCAAACAACACAATAACATATTTGGAATTTGGAGAAATATTACGATATTTTCTACTTAGAAAACATTGAAATAACGTGATATACGTACCAAGGGGAATTAGTTGTAGCCAGAAGAACTACATTAGAATTCTCATTAGACACTAATCCATCCAATCTAGAAAGAAGTTCTGACCTGAATCTCTTTGCAGGTTCAGACAATATACAGTCTCCTTTATTTGTGGCGATCCAGTCAATCTCGTCGATAAAAATAATTGTAGGCGAATGACTATAGGCAAGTTCAAATAAAACCTGTTCAGTTTAACAAATGTATTATTCATTAAATATTATATTCGAAATTCCTTAAATTCATTGCCTCATCACGAATATGATATCATTTCGTTTTCCAAACAACTATTCTATTTATATATAAATGACGAAAAATAAAATCAAATCTTTTTATACCTAGAATCTCTCCTTCATAGACAAAGGAACAAAGAAACTTACATAGACAAAGCAACTTACACGTATATACTTCTCGGAATCGCCTCTCCATTTGCTGACAGTTATGTTAATGAGCTGGCAGTTATGTTAAAAAAAGGTGCAATGGCATTGTGTCGCGACTGCCTTCGCTAACTTCGTTTTCCCTGTTTTGTATATTTCTTGTAAACACGTACAGAAATGAAAAGAATACGAGTATCTTACCTGTACCAGGTGGGCCGTACAGCAAAATACCTTTCCAGGGGGAAAACGGGCCATCAAAAAAGATATGATACTTAAGGGGATACACAACGGCCTCCTTAACAGCGGTTTTACATTCCTCTAGGCCTATAACGTCATCCCAATGTACATTTAATTTGTTTACTATGATCTCCTGTGACGATACAAAGATAAAATGGCGTCTTCTCTATATTAAGTAAGTGTTACGTAATTTGATATTTGAAGCGTTACTGAAATCACGTCATTGTCGATATACGTTGGACGGTTCATCGACGGGAATTTTATCGTTTAAAAGCTTTACGATACGTATATTAATCGAAAATAACTTACGCATGAGATGTCCTCAGCAATTTTTCGTAATTCCGGATTATCTGAATAAAGCTTTGCAATGCATTTCAATATCTTCGATTGCATGGATTGTTCCATTGGGACGTTAAATAGCTCTTCTGATGAACGTCCATCACTCTCATTGGGGAATATTGACGTCACTGTCATTGCGAGATTAATATGATTCGCATTATCATCAGTTATCTTCTGCTGTAGATTCGTCTCTTTCACAGGCTCACTTCTCGCTTGTTTACTAACAGATTTGGCTTTTGTCTCAATACTTCTACAAACACTGGATCATATTGTAATACGATACGTTGAATACGATACGTTGAATACGTTGAATACCGTTTAATATCGTTAAATAATTTAAATTCTTACGTTTTGCTTGCATTTGTCACTTCCCTCGTCATTTCCCTTCCAGTTATTTTCTTACACAATATGGGATATTTTTGAAATTTCATCTTGTAATAATTTTCATACTCTGCAACGATAATTTCCAAATCGATGTTGTCGCAAACCCGATGTTCGGGAGATAGACGAGCTTCCCGGAATAATACATCGCTAACGTCTATATACATAAAAAAATGTAGTTTTTAATTAATTATAGTTTTTAACTAATTAAAAATATTTTTCGCAATGACTGAACACTATAAGATAACCATCAAACAACTGTTTTATCTCTAGGTAAGACAGGCAAAAGAATGTATTTACTATATAAATCCTCGAAGATAATTTCTTGTCTTCTGCTTTTTAATTTCCAATTTTTAGATGGATAAGAATAATTTGAATTTATACTTCATATATTTGTTTATAACTAGTTAATCTACATAATCGATTGAGTTATTCTTAACTACTGAATTACCGATGTCGAATTTTCAAATTTGGTTTCGCCTTCTCTTTCCATGATGTCCACTGATTTCTATTTCGATTGGTCACTGACACTATTCAAAAGAATTGGAACTAGGAATATATTTTAATTATAATATACTCACCCATTGTGTTCCAAATAATCACATACAAGGTATAATATGTTCCGATGACGTTCCGAAATACGACTCTCCTCCTAATGCAACATGGATATAGAAAGATGGATGCAACATGGAAATAGAAAGAGAACACCATGTATAGATACTTCCTGTCCATGTTTAATCAGGCATGCACACTAGTGGACACTGACGCTGCTCGTATACCGCTGTTACATATTTCCTGTACAAGTGCGCGTCATTAGACAAGGACGGAACATCCTCTCTCTACTTCTCTATCGCGTTTTTAGTTCGCTCACGCGCTCTGTACTTATATCTATTACATTTCCACCCTAGGCAGCGGCCGTGCAGTGACTTACAAAAGCTCCGAACGGTTCCATCCTGGGCGGACGGTTAATTGCGTTCGGTACTTCGAGGCAGAAAGGTGAGTACAGAATCGCTCCTCTTAGTACTCTTATTAGAAGTGTTATCATCGAATATAAGTTTTTTCAATAAATTCTTATCGTTTTACGATCTTTCTAGAATACAATGACGCCAGCAATCGATCATTTTCGCGAATTTATTGTAAATTAATTGGGGGAATATCTGGAGTTCTTTATCGGTTTCGACTGTAAAATCAGCAACTATTCGAATTTTTCATTCATAATTGTGACATTTTCGACACTTCCGTTGCCAAGACCCTCTTGACAGATTTTTGGCACGTTCCATCACCCTTGTTAAACGAGTGCACATTGGTGGATATATTGATTTTAAAAACCAATACGTGTACGAGATTTATTATCTCACTGGGACAAAGAAATCCGTTTTATTCGCGAATTTTCCGTGTTTCTTCTTAATTTTCGTGAGTGTCTGGCGCGGAGCATTATTTGAATGAACTTTTCATCGTTCAGATTATATTTCGTTTAAAAAGATTGAAATTGATGTCGAGAAGAAATGAAACAAGGTGCTCGGGCATTCCATCGTTTCCCGGGGAAAGAGAAATATGAAAAAAACGGTCGTTCTTCCTTCTGCCATTTTCGTCCATTACCAAAATGGTATGACCCAAATGTCCCGGGCCGTGAATCAATCAAGCGAATTTTGAATAATTTTTGAATAATATCCAGTTAATAATTTGTGAAACAAATTAATTTCATTTTATTGTTGGAAACAAATTAGTTGGATTTTTCTTTCTTTAGCAGTTTTCGCCGGAGTTGACCTGACGTGCTACTTCAGTTTCCATCATCGCTTCTCGAAACTTCCAACGTCCTTGGTGTTGGAGTCTCCTTGACCAGGTGAGTACATAGCTTCTAGATACTCGTCGCTGTTCATCCTTACGAGCCTCTCGAGAAAAATCCGCAGTTAATATTCTGCTAATCCCTGCTGCTTTTAAAGACCATAAGTAGTCGTCCGTAAGGTTTAAAAGATTTCGAGTAGATTTGTATTACGTATTTTATCTTCTAATTTTTAAAGAGAGGGTCGTGTTTAATCAATTGAAAATGACGAAACTGTAATGGGACATTATTATCAAATATTAAACGTGGTTCCATTGGGTACTTTTATGGTCTTTGCGAGATATATATGCATTATACGTTGCTACTAGCAACGCGTAGCGATGAACGATGGAGAGCAGTACCTTCGTTATCTCGTCTCGGTTGTGTACATATCAGTAATGCACAGTACTCGTACTAAATATCTTACAAATTCCACACAGATTTTCAGATTAGTTTCGAATAATACCAACACGACCATGATAGTCACAGTACAGTATTAAATGGTGCCACTATGCATAATACACTCCTAAAATGTTTCTACAAATATATTTGTCCGAATATTTTTGTCAGCTACTATATCCTAACCACGGTTTATTAAACAATATATAGATTTAAAAAAGAATATATAACGACATTACTTGTTTAGGCTAGATTGGTTTAACTTGTATAGTTTTAGTAACTGTGTAAGATCAAACAAGAACTTATCGTTAGTTTGGCGAGATCTGATTACACGAAGCAACATAATTGCTTTGAAACTCAGGACAGAAAACAATGTCAACCGGTAGACGCGTTTGTCTGGTGAACGTGTAACGCGTGAATAATAGATAGCGACAATCACGCGAACGCTAGTTACAGCTGACTTGGCTTACATTGTAGCATTCAAACTAGAGTATACGAGCCGTAAGCACTATTGAAAGTTCAAAGACCGACTAGTGAGCTTCATCCTGTCTCATTTTTTAACCAGGCGATGGATCGACGAATCGTATTGATTTCGAGGATTATTATAGTTCTGTGGAAATTTTAAAGCGTGGTTTGTCTAATCTTGTCTCGTTAGCTACAGACCCTTTGGCGAGCAGCCTGAAACTTGATCCAGTTTCGAGAAAATGAAAAATTCGTTTCTTCTCTTTGCTTCCCTGTTCCTTCTTTCCTCCTTTTTCCCTTTTTACATCGCGTTAGGACCCGTTAAATAATATTGACTGCCGTGGACGCTGGCTGAGAAGTGCACTTTATAACTAGCTTTAAAATCACTGACGTCGATGAGGACAAAGGTAAGTTAGAGGGTCATTTATCTGAGCTGGTGTTATTCGACCTGAACCCTGCAGCTTTTCAGAGTTTCTTTCGTTTTTCTTTTAAGAGCAGAGATGTTAACTGGTCTCTTGTTACGTGTAAGGAGTATGTACTAAAGCTTATTTATCACCAATTGGTTGCTCAAAGTCGAGATATACATACCTATATTATATTAATACGTTACAGAAGATTACGCGTTAGTTAGCTTATGAGAATTTATAGTGTGTCACAGATCACAAAAGCAGAATGACTACTTTTTCATAAACGATATATGTATATGAATTGAAAGTTTAACTATTACGTCACATACTTCTCTCGATAAAGGTCGTCGAGTGCATATTGTTAAAGAATATTAGCCATTTGAATTCAATAGTTTCGAAGATACTAATGCTTCTGTGAAGTTTTTGCAGGCTGTTAATTTTTTATTGAGATACTACAAATTTTAAATAACTTCGATTAGAAATAAAAATCACATTACATTAACGCGTAGAATGTAACGTAACGTAGATAATGTAAATATAAATTATATTACAAGGAAACAATACGGGTAGGTAATGTGAAACATTCTGGTTAAAATTGCATCCTTTGAAGGCTAGGACACACAGTACTTACGAAGTAGATTAAGTACCAAATGGGGTACTTAAGAAAATTCATGTTGTCATTGTTTAATAAACATCTTCAGCTAATAGCTTTCTGCAAAAGCTGGTTTAAGTTATGCTAGCTTGTTCCTTATTAATTGCAATTATATTGTTCGTATCTCCTAGAGGATTAACAATCCATTTTTATAATGGATAATAAAAGTAAATTCCTATTAGGTTGTCCCAAGTTTCTTTCGTTTTATAAAGAAATGACAGTTATGTTATTCTATATTATTTTATATTAAATTGGAAAAAGGTGGATCACACGTAATTCAATAAAATAATATAAAACGAAAAATGTTGTACATCTATTACTTTCTTATAAAACGAAAGAAACTTTTGGAACAACCTAATATTTCTCTACTACGATGCTTCTACAGTGCTAAAATATTTGATAAAAATGTTAAGAAATTCTAATATTGATTTAAGCGTATCGATTTATCCACTCTTCATATTTGATCAAACAGAAATTGTTAATTATGATTTACACTTAAAAGCGGATTGCATATTATGAGGATAAATTATCAAATTCATCTCTAATATACACATTAGAGAATCATTCATAGCCGCAATCCTGTTTACCGCTAACATTCCTGGTACTCAATAATTCATTAGGTGTCTGCTTTAGCCGCACAGAATACACCTGTAAATAATTAATCGCCATTAATATTCCATCGACTTTTGAAAATCCCTCATGTGATCTATTTCATGCGATGAGAATATGTATAAATTGAGATTGCGATCGACCATCCTCAGTCGGATAAATCGAGTGATTCAAATTATAACACAAAAAAAAGTTAAAACTAGTTACATTATCTTTTTCAATTTTTATGTATTATTTGGCGGAAGAAACTTTGGTAATTGGTAAGTAAAGTTCACCTCCTTAATGTTAATGATTTTAATATGTTATTAAGCTCAAAGTTCTAAGGAATTTTCTATATATATATATATATATATATATATATATATACATATACATAACTGTGTGCGTATATATATAATATACGTATAACAGCCAAAGTTCAGCTCTCAAGTGTACGCAAAACTTTTATGTTCATTTTACGCTATACCAGTATGTTTCATGAATTTGTTTGCTAACAGTATCGAAACAAATAACAAGCAGAGGACGAGCTATTCATGAATTGTTTTGCCAGCGTGTACGCTCCCAATATTTTCTATTTGAGAAAACATACTTGTTGCTATTGCAACTACAAATATCTTTACAGTCGACGCTTTTGCCGCGAATCATTGACTAACATGTAAAATCGAGAAAAAACATGGTTTATTGTGATGGAAATGTGGAAAACCGCAAAACCGATATAGAAGGGAAAATAAAGGAAAGGAAGGTAGGGATAAGTAGAAGCTTGGGGCCAAGTTTAATTCACTGAAACCGAGCTGCTTGTATTATCGCAAAACAAAATTGCCAGTACGTCATTTCCGTACTCTCGTCCTCGCGAAAATGGTTTTGCTCGTTAAGAAAAAACGAAGAGACAGGGAAGAGAGGAAAAAGCAAACGGAGAGCGCTTTTAAAAAGCTGGCGAACCGTGTGTTACCACAACGAGATACGCGGTGCTATTTGTCGCTTTAAATTGTGTCGCAACTCGTTTTTGAGATCTTTGCCAGGGACGCGTTAAAACACGCTGCAAATATATTTCTGGCTTTTCTGGGGTTTAACTGAAATATGACAAATAACGTTGTAAAACATATGTACTTATGACTTACAGAGTAATTGAGTGTACAAAATATAATAGCCAGCGATTTAGGGCTTTAAAAGATCAAAAGAAAAGAAAAGAAAAGAAAAGAAAAGAAAAGAAAAGAAAAGAAGAAAGATAATATGTTGCGGCAGTTTAAGTCGATCTAAGAAAATAGATAACGGGAGGGGGGGGGGAGGGCAAAGCTAGTTAATCTGGAAAGAATCCAAGCGTCAATTTCAAGCATTTACAGAGAATCAAGCGGGCTGGTTAAGGTCGTGAGTTGAGCAATTATCCCGCGTTAGGTTCAATCAGGTTAGTCCCACGCGAAATTGATCCAACCATGCGAAAACGAGTGTATTCTGATTTCTGTCGCAGATACTTCTGGCTAGTGCAGTACCTACACGGTGGTTGTTGAAATAGCCGCTTCTCATCTATTTTCCGCAGCGCGGACATCATCCTTTGATCCCTTACGACTAATGAAGTTTTCAAAAATGTACGGCAGTTTGAGATTCTACTTGAAAATGATCATGATTGCGGTCTGCGTACCGCCTGCCCTTCTTTTCGTTCTTCCGTTAAAGACTGGTAAGTTGATACTGATTAATTATGCGATCGAAATCCTATATAATGGCTACAAAAAATATTTGCATCATTATTCTCGTTTCCTAATGAATCGCTGTTTTAATCAAGTTTTATATTGCATCAAATTTCTGTAGTTACACGAAAGTACTAAATTATAGAAAACTTGATATACACGGATTTAATTAATTGATAAATTAGTCGATATATAGGCATTATTATTTATTATATTATATATTATAGCCATTATATATTAGTAATGTATATATACACTTTTGAATTTTAGCCTTCTATTATTCTTATATCCTTTAAACGTCATTTCAAGCTACAAGCGACTTTAACTCAAATAGCTCGATTTCAAGTTCTAACGTATACTGTAAAGCACACTTGCGAAGTGAAACAGTAAACACGATATGAAAACTCTCTCCCCAGTAAGAAATCGAATATCCAATTTCAATCGTGCTTCATCGATAAAGCATCAATGCTACGTAGAAGCATCGTGGCAGCCGCAATGCGGATCCGTTGATCAAAAATTTCCTGGCACGATCGTTTTCGTAACGCTATTAGCCGTTTCAGTATCAGGGATGTTTTAAAAATCCGTATCGGATTGTACCATGAAGCGCAATAGCGCTTCGTTTATTTATTTACGAGAAGTGCCGATCAACTCGATTGCACTGCTCTTTTTTTTTGTCGAAACATACCTTTCAACGCGTTCACGCTTCACTTCATCAGCTATATCAGAAACGTTACACTAAAGAGTCAAAAGGTTGCCAAATATTCGTGCTTTACCTTTTGTTTGTGTGACGTTCTGTAATTGGTTTTCCAATTCAAGAGGTAATTTATACATTAGTTTTTTCTTTATTTGGTTTACGATTATTTGAAAGAAAAGTAATTACGAGAGGAAACTCTGATAGACTAGCGACAAGCTACGTTCGGAACCGAGCGCGCTGTGAATTGACAATCGTAACCAAACATCGCGACACAGTTCACCACACTATGCGTACAGCATGATCACGCTGAGTGGCGTTGAAACGGTTAACGTAACTGCGCGTACGACCGTCGAATGGCAAAGATATTCAAGCTGAGAATCGTTTTCAGATGCTACAAACAACCGCTGTGCTGACTTTGAAGGAGAAACCATTCGACATGATCTTACGTTTGAGCCGGGGCCTTCGGTTTGCAGTTTCTGCGTCTGCTACAATTCGAGGCTGAAGTGGTGCATATCGATCGTATGCAACCCGCCCGTAGTGAGTATATGCTCATTACTTAAACACTTAACACAACCAGAGAGAAACTAAAGCACACCGTTAATGCGAATAGGGTACACAGCGATTCATCTAACTTGCCTTGAATTACTTTTACAAAGAGAAACATGGACAGGAATAATTCTTTGTTACGAGTCGTTTAATTTATTCGTTCGTTAGAACGATTGGTCTGACAAATTCAAAGTCTTGTTCCGTATAAATATTTTGAAACAAGCACGTCATAAGCTTTGTATATTTTTTTTATCGCAACGAAACTGTTCAGAGAAATGTTGAAATTATTAATTACAAAAGAAGACATTTACGTTGTAAAAATGTTAGCGAAAACATTTGTGAAAAAGTTACTTTGTTATAAATTCTACAAAAGGAAATATTGAAAATCACGCCCCATTTATTCAGTTGCACGTATGAAAAGTATTTTGCATTCGCGCAAAAAAATCCCTTAAGGATACATATTTTATAATAATTGGAGTGTCAAAGTTATTACGCGGATTGGCGTACACGTGCCTTTTAATGAAACTAGGTTATTCATTTGTTATTCGTTCCTAACTTTCAACTTTATGATTTTTGCGGAATAAAATTTTATATTCCGGTTCAGTTTATAAATGATTCATTTTGAATTTAATAAAATTAGAGTTACAGCAGTGTAATTTAACAAAGAACAAATAATCATTTGTACTTTATTAAAATGTTCTTTTAGCGTCTCGTTTTAATATTTCTCTAATAATATTTTGTTAACCGTTATATTTAAATGAAGGTTTTCAAAGCAGAGACGTACTTTAACGTAGGAAATGGACGTACATTTATAATGAGAATTCAGAAGCAAAAATATTTCATACAAAAATAAATATTCCCCATGTGTAAATAGCTACGTTATGACTTTTATATGTATCTAACGTTTTTCCATGCAAGGTAACGTATATTTGCTTCTTCGCTTCTTCGCTTCTTCGCTTCTGAGTAGTAAAACCTGGCATTCATGCGGCTGATAGGTAGTTACGCGCTGACAACGAAAAACATAAAATGAATAAAAAACATGAGCCATCCTATAAAAAAAATAAAGCTGCTTTTATCTTTCATTACATATTCGTCAGAATATTGTTAATAAATATTTAAGTTCAGATTTCAGCTTAAATAAATGCATAGGATTGGACATTTATTTATATATGTATCTGCGAACGCTTTTTGACATAAAATTTTTATAACGACTAAAATGACATATTCCGATATTAAATTAATTTGATGAGAATAAAAACTGAATTTTTTAAACGAGATTTTGTATGAAGTTACATTTATTGGGAAAAATTCATTCTTTTATAATATGATAAAACGAGACTCATAGTCTGTATAAATCATTTCATGGAATATTATGTGTATGTACATGTGTTCTACGCTTTTATTATAAAAATGCTAAATGAACATAACGATCAAATGCATCGACAAATTGATTATCTTTTATTTGTTTCGAACTACAAATTGATTGAGACATTCGTGTTTGCTAAATTGCGAATTTAACGCAATGAAGTCGTCTGAATCCCTTGCGAGCATGTAAATATAGCGTCGAATTAACAGGTCAATTACTTGAGGTTGGAACTGAAAGAAAGAGAAAGATGGAGGAGGTCTTACCTTTGAATGCTGGACACTTCTAAAGCCCACAGTTCGCTGAAATTGCCAGAGAATTCAATTAAATGGCAAATTAAACCATTGAACTGAATCTGTTTCCAATCGTGAGCTTGGAGGTTCTACCCTTTGAATTTTTAAACCAGTCAACCTTCTTTTGTACGTATGGTAACGAATATAATTCATAAACTAATGAAGTGTGTAATTCAATTGAAAGCTCTTTTCACTGAATTCAGTTTAGATTAAGAAAAATGATATAATAACGAAATTATCAATTTACAATTTATAGAGCGTATACTTTATTCGAAAGTGAAGTTTATTACTGCAAATATTAGTTGGCTATTTATAGCCTGTTTGAAAAGGTGATTTAATTTCGATTGATTTTCGATAAGTTTTTGTTGGTTTACTCAGGTTAATTAATCTCCAATAAAATAGAAATACCAATCCGGTAGTATAATTGCTTTCTTGCTTATTACTTTTTTACCAATTAGCGATGCACGATTCCAGACCAGTAAATATTTTTCCATCGGGAGAAGTCAGGTCGAGAGATGCAAGATTTATACGCTCGTTCTGTCAGTTATCCCAGTGTCTGTTACGCGATAGAAAATGAACGAACTGAATAATAAATGCATTATCGGCATGAAGATTGCTTGATGTAGGCCACCGCTTTTTTTCTATCCTTCCGATACCATTTTTCTTTACTTTTTTTTTTTTTTTTTTTTTGCGAAACACTTTGCTAGTCGTGAGAAGCAGCAATTCCCTTCTGCGAATCAATTACGGTTCACGAGAAATTGTATTATAGCCTGGAACGTATTCAAATTATCTTCAATTATTCTCGGCTGTTTCCATTTCCATTCGTCTCTTACGTAAGTACTCGTTTGATGTACGTACATCGTGAGACAATAATCGTTAACACCTTTAATGTCTTCAGTATTATAGAATAAGACGCGAAAATACGTTGAAACCTGACTTTTAGATTCGCGAGACTCTATAAGGCTTCGAAAGTCTCTTGTTTCAGGCCGAATAAAAAATTGTAGATGAAGAATTACATTGCGAGGTCTGTTAAGGAAAATTTTAAATCGTATCGTTGTAATAGGATTATTTCAGCGAGGGAAATTACGTGTTGCGTGCGAAGCCACGAGCTTTCTTTCAGGCTAATATATATAATTGTCCTATCGAACTTTCCATCTAAACCGTTGCGCTCACACGTGGATTTTGCATTTCAATTTTCTTACTTACAGTCCAGTCCAGTGAGACCAAGTTAAATTTTTCAGCCCTCCGAGGTAGAATATGTTTTATAGAGAGACGTACAACGCCATGAAAGGGAGACAGATCAATAAATTGGGTTATCTTTAAATTACTGACAATCATTTCATCGACGCGGTTTCACCGACACCGAGTCCCCCGGCAACGTCTGACAAAGCTTATTTACCGATACACTGAACCACAATCATTTTACCGACCTCTTCCTTTGCTGACAGTTATTATACTCGCTGTCATATGTTATCGTTGATTATACATCTTTATTTACAAATTCGTTCCTGTGTATAACGAAACAAAGGAAGAAACGAAAATGATACGTTTCATGACGCATTGTTAAATTATTAATTAACGAGAGTTACATATCTACATGAATGCTTTGAAATGTCAGTTATAATTCATGAAAATGGATACAAGCCATTTTACTATACATAAATATAGGAATATAAGATGCTAAGTAATCTTCCTATGTAATCTCCTCCAGCTTTTTCTAGTTTGATCAATAATTATTAGTACATGTTAGGAAAATAAATAGAATTTTTGTTCTCAAGCGAGGTATAATTTAAATTTTGTATGTACACAAAAATGTTAAATTAATAATGATTATAATAATCAATAAACTATGATTACAGAGGATGGGTTTTTTGATAAAATGACATTCTGACAAATATATATAGATCGATATATATATAGATATAGATAGACAAATATATAGACTCTTACAACAGTAGTTATGAATGAACAGTAGTTATTGTATCAATTCCGTTCTTCAGAAGCTTCATTTGTGAAAAGACAATTCGCCAGAATATGGATTCACTGTAGTTATAGCTATAGGATTTCAATCTAGTTGACAGACTTGCTTTACGTAGAGAATATCTGTCTCTTGTTCTACCTTATCGCGATTCTCTCCTCATCTTATACGCTTTGTCGAGCAAAGTAATATTGGCATATATCTCGGCTCTGGTTACAATCATTAGTTTCCGCCTAAACGGTTAGAATCACATAGCTCGCGCTCTACTCTCGTTTATTCACCATTCAGGCCATATGGTCGCATGCGACGAGTTTTATGTTAATTCCGACCGATTACAATACCTTTCTTTCGTTTACAAGGAACGACGAGACTGGCAGTTGCGTGATTTGCAATGCAAAAGCCGCGATATCTGCACGATAACCTAACCTCAACCGATTTTGTTGTACTATTCTTATGTGGACTTCGTTTGTACCACTTTCGTAACAAAAATAGAATACGTAGAACACAGCATTCCGTTATGCGATATTGTCGATTCCTAACATCCGAAAAATCAGAGATAATTTTTTTCCCTACAGTTGTACATTTGTGTGAAAAATTACGAACGTAAAGTTGTTTGGTGCATGCACAGTCCTCCCCTACCCTGCATTTGCGTGGACATGCTAGAAAGATTCACTTTTCCACGGTGAAACTGTATGTATTATAATTTCATTTTTACAAAGGTCGAACATCCTACTATACATAAATTTAATATTAATATAAGCAGGTTTCCTGTTAAGTATTACATCTGACGTATAAGCACACGTGTGTACGAGCCTTGGTTTTAAATGTCTTATAGTAGACACCGAAAAGATTATTCAGTTGGATATCTGACTCAACATCAATATTTTACTAGGAGATAACATGTTAAGAACACGTTGGTGGATGGCATGGGAGATGATGAATGAAGACATACTTCTGTGAGATACATAAAATAGTAGTCAGAACGTATTTTGGCGCTTGGGGACAGCAACAGCTGGTGATACTGTCATACACCTCCATTTATAAACTTTCGAAAATCGATGTGACCTTCAAACTTTAGTGTATTCTGTTTCACAGCACAAAATATTTCCGAAACGTACGTTTATTGTTACAATGAACTTGACTAATGGCTCTGAAATACTATCCTTGAAAAAACAATGGGGGAATTAGAGCAAAAAAAAGAAGGAAATAAACAAAGACCTTGTTGGTTCGTAAAAATAAAATATGCTACAGGAAAAACTTTTTCCAACTGATTGAGATGCGACAAGCTTTAAAAGCTATGACGCGAATCGAGCGTTTGTCTACAAGAGCGCATTTTCGGTGGATATATAGATATACATGTATATGTGACGAAATATACTAAAGCAATATTGACCCTTTGTCGCTGAAAGTATCAAACTACAAAACTTCCTTTCAAATTTTCAGAATAAGGAAATCAGGATCATGATAAATAATTGGAACATAATTAAAAATAATATATCTTCTCTATAAGATAATGAATACATTGGTTCATTTAATTTTTATGGATATTCAAACGCTTCTGTGAAATAAAACGTCAAGATTATAGAGTATAAAATTCATAGCTATGAAATAACTAAAACTCTGATGTATTATTAAAAATATACGTTAGGTTCTATGTAGTGATACATACAAAGATTACATGTACAAACCCATAATTAACACAATGCTACCGCAACCATTCTGCAATCTACCTTGCCCAAAACACTCTTCCAGTCACCTCCAAACTCTTCAATTCTCTCCACCTAACCACCCACAAACCATTCACAAACATGCAATTCTCGACAAAAGAAGAACTTGTCGTCAGTTGTCCTTAACATCTCGTTCATTCATTTGGTCCCTATCCCCCTATTTCCTCCCACTGCGATGATCGCACTACATTTTTCCACGTCTCTATTCTATTCTCTGGATGACCTGAATTCTCGAGCAGTCGAGTGACGATTGATCTGTACAATTGATCGATTTCTGTTTATTACAGCCATGCAGGAAATTTCGTCTTGGAAAGCGATGTTGTGATTTCGAATGCTTGGACCATGTAAAAAACATTACCGGAACCGGTGAAATTTATGTCCTTGAGGATGAGAAATCCTCCAGCTCCTCGACTCACCAACAAACGTGATGAGCTCAATGGTGCTGTTGCGGCTATATTAATTTTTCAACAAGGATCCAGATGGCGCCGTGGACGAAATTCAATCATTATAAACGTCAACGATCAACATCAGCCATCAGGTAATTTCATATTGGTGACTTATTTCTTCTGTGTTATTTCTTCTAATTTTATTGTTAGTTCTTCCATTTGTATTCCAAAAGATTGAACTCTTTTTACGTGCGTGTGTGTTTTTCTTTTTTTTGTAACTCGTCGAGTTGCAATTCTAATTTTTGCACTTCCTCCTTCATGTCCTCTATGTGCTTCTCGAACTCTTGTGTCGTCCTGTCTTTGTCGGAACATTCTACTTGAAGATCAGCGAGTTGATGCTCGGGATCGTAATTCAATTTTTGGTCATTTTATTGCTGTCATTTTATCAACTTCTTTCTTCTTCTTTCTTTTTTTTTTTTTTTGAACTTAAAATCTTGATTTAAGGTTTGTGTTTCACTATATGATTTATTATTATTCACTAGTTCAACATTATTTTCAGTAGATTTTTTTTTCGCGTGATTTTTATACATATTTAAATAGTTTAACATGAGCAAATGCATCGTACGTCAGATATACCATTTTTAATAAATTGTCGCCTTTACAACTCGAGTTACCTCTGAACGAGTCGCATGATTGATCAATAAGCCATGAGTAATTATGCAAATTCAGTATTTTTTTCATCTATCTATCTGAATATTATAACAAAGACTTTACATTGAATATTTTATTAAAATTGTAAGTTTTTCATAAACGCTTCAAAATCCACAGTCTATTGATCAACTCCTCTATCCTTTCTCTTTCTCCTCACTAAAATAGATAAATTCCTAATGTAGTTTGTGGATAATATTTTTTTTTTTTTTTTCTAAAGCAAATCACATTTATCATCTGATATATTTTTTGAAATAATTTCTGTCTGTACATTTTCTTCTTTTCCCTTACTCCTCTTTCTCTTTCTAATGAATTCTTTTTATTCCGTAAAATAGTTTTTGTATATTCAATTTTGTTAAGTGCAATCCTTATTTCTGATAACTTACTTTTACTAGATAATTCTTGTGAATCTTCTACTACATCTTCCATATCATTTTGAGTGCGGCTTCTACCTTCAGTAAATTTAATATCTTGAACCGTATCATTAATTTCAATAGCTCTTTCGGTATCAAGTAAATCGCACTTATTATTTAATATACCTTTTGAATTGACTTCTGTCTCTGTAGTTTCTTCTTTTGTATCTTCTTCGAGTTTTCTTCGTTCTTCTAATCCACCCTTCTCATTTTCTAGGATCTTCCTTGTTGTTACGCCGCCTAAAACATCTGCACGCCAGCCCGCGCCAGCTCGCGCCACCGGACAACAACCAGCCTGCGTAACGTCACTTCGACCCTCAATAAACCTAAGGACCCACCATAACTTTCACTTCCCTGTATTGTTTCGCCATGTGTCTTCAATCCGTTTGTCTTGAAGAATTTCTAAAGCTTAAAAATATTCTCGAAACACAGTCGGTTTTTAGAGAGGTCCTTGGGTTTATTAGTCGCACTTAAAACACGGAGAAAGCGGGTATGCACCCATTAGGAAAATCCGAATAGCCCTCTAATAAAACAAGCTATGTTTTCCTCACGCACACAGTCATCTATCCACCACGATGGTAGGAGACTTCCTACTCATCCCTTCGAGCAGTAGTGCAGGTCATGACCAATCGACACCGCGGTTCAAATTTTTTGACACATTGTACAAAGGTGTATATCAACGTAACTGTACCTGTATGTCTATATTCGAGATTATTTATCTATTCAAGATAGCAAAGTAAAAATACTATATAGAGGATTTAATTAATGTGTGGATCAACGTATGTATCACTATATGTAACAATAATATTGACTGTATATGTACGTGTGTAATAAAAGATTTCCGGTTTACAATGTTTACGATACTGATATAAAAATACCATATAGAGGATTTAATTAACGTGTATATCTACGTATATATCATTATATGTAACAGTAACATTATGTAATATCGTGATGTAATATGTTTACAAAACGTGGACAATAGAGATGTTAATCAGACAGAAGAGACGATTGTGGCTTAACTTGAACTATTCATACCAAACGTACAGAACACAGCGCAATCCACACTCTCTCGACAACGCCACTCGCAACCTCCGTCTCCGCTCAACTCGCACTCGGCTCCTCGACTCGCACTCTGTGCTTTTCGACTCGCGCTCTGTTTCTCGACTGACTGTTGTCGCATTCCATTGCCCTTTTCCTAGGCCCACCGCACACGTGTTCTGCAGACGCTCGTGGCCAGGGTCACGTAGGTCTTTTCCACGAAACTATGCACTTGAAAAGACCGATGACACATTGATGGGCCCGACGGCGCCCCGGCTCTCGCGACACTGTTCATAGTTCGTCCGATATTTCCCAGGCCTTTCGTCCACGATACTACATTCGGCCATCCTGCAATAACATCTGCCCTCAGATGTTGCCTTCTATCTCGCTGTCATCAGATGCGTCACTTTCGGCATTTAGGACCCAAGGTTTCATAAAATCGAGGTGTGTGCGGGTCCTTCCTTCGGTACTGCTTCGCACGCTTTCTTCTTTTCTTGTAATTTCGCAGGCTCCCTTCTAGCTTACCTATGTTTCGTTGGGTTAGGCTACAGTCAAGGCAGTTGGACACCACGTGTTCGACCTTTTCGCGTAACCCCTTGAACCAGAAGTCCTTCTTGACCATAGCTTCTGTTTTGGTAACCTCGAAATGCCCACGCTCGTGCGCTTGCCTGACTACCTGAGCCCGCATCGCCTTCGATACTACTATTAGCACATCGTCCTCACACTCCTTATACAAAATATTGTTTCTTACTACCTGCCCATCGGCCTGACTGCACGTTGCGGCGTCCAAAATCCTACGGACTTCAGTGTCCTTGTTCTGTGCCCTTCTCAACCGTGCAATCAGCCCGTCTTCACTCTCCGTTACATACATAGTGCTCGGCAGGGGGTTCCTACTCGGAGCATCTACATGCTGCATACTTTTCCCCGGCCGATGGCACACCTGATACTTAATCTCGCCTAGTAACAAGGCCCATCCAGCCACACGCACACACAAATCTTTCTTTCTAACTACACCTATCGGACTCGCATACTCCGAGTCTGACGATTTGATGACACCCTCGTTTGTCCACGCTTCCATCAAATCATCTTCTTCCTTTCTTTCCGACGGCGCCAGTCTTCGCGGTCTTCGCGCTATCGGCTTGTCGCTTTTCAAAACTACTTTTTCGGTTATTCCGACGTCTCGCTTCTTCTCCGGCCTATACCCCCTAACGATACCGCGAATCGCTTCACGATAATGCGGTTCCCTTACGTGTGTCAGGTCTGTTTCGTCGGTCTGTTCTACCGCGTTTACCCTCAGTACATCCGGCGCGTCCTCGTGACCGTCGGTCTGATCGTCGAGTCGTAAAAATGTCACCTCGCCCCGTTTGACTCGCAACTCTACCTGGTCTAAAAAGTCGGTACCTAAGAGTAGACTGTGTCTTGTCATTACCTTATTCGAGACAACATGCAGGGTGACAGTAAAGTCGTACCCGTCGACCGTCATTACCCTTGTAAACTCGCCCCAGGTACTATTGCCAGCGGAACCAAAACCATCAAACTTAAGTTTGCAGTTTCCCAGAGGTGGTGATCCTAACCTCACATACTCATCCGCTCGTAGGAACGTAAGGTTACTACCTGTATCCACTAATGCCACAAACCTACAATCATCTATCGCCACTTCCTTCACATACTTCCCCTTTTCGGATCTTGACACTACGCAAGTCTCTTTCGGTTGTGCCGTACACCTCGCTGCAATATGTCCAAATCCGCTGCACTTGAAACACCTAACACCTTCTCCCCTCTCCGGACACTTAACACTTAGATGATCCTCACTACCGCAAATGAAGCATCTTCTTTTCTTCATTGCATCCACAGATTGACTGGGCTTCCCGTTCTTCTGGGTTTTAGCCGACTTCACAATCGACTTTGCTCTGCGACTCTTCTGCTCTTCGTACATTACTAACCTCTTCCTCAACTCTTTGATTGACGTAGCGCCGTACAATACAGCCTTATTGTTCTCGTCGTCTATTATTCCATCCACTATGTATTCCACCTTTGCTTCCTCCTCCATGTCCACATGGCTGGCTATTTCGAGCATACGGTACATGTAAGCCAGACATGCTTCATCACTCTCCTTTTTTGTTTCTTCAAGTTTCTGATGAACTTGCCTACTGTTGACTTTCCTCGAAAATTCTTTCACTAGCCCCCTCTTCAACTCATGCCAAGTCCTGGCATGACACTCGAAGCTCGCAAATATTTTCGCTGATCCCTTCAGCAGCTTCCTTGCATAGACTGCCTTCTGCCCATCCGACCACATGCACGTATCAGCGACTTCCTCGAACGACTCGAACCATCGTTCGACATTTTCACCTCTGTTGCCACTAAACGACTCTAATGCATCTTCGACGTCTCTAAAACTCAGTGTCGAACCAACACATGCCCTTCGACAACATTCGTCACGGTCCTGATACACCCTTCGCGTATCTCTCTTGTATTCTCTTGCGTTTTTCTTGTCATCTTCATCCTCACTTTCGTCGTCGCTTTCCTCTTCCGACGATATGTCGTTACCATCCATGGCCGCTCGTAGCCGTGCGCGTAATTCTACTTTTCTTCCCGTCGTTTTTAAACCCAAACTAGCGAGGCGCTCCTTCAACTCCTTCGTATTCATTTTCTCAACATCCTCATCTTCGTTGCAATCACGCTCAGCTCTCTGTACACTTTCTAAATCTCGTTGACCGGTTAGCTCTTCACCGCCCGTCGATCCCTTACGATACGATTGTCCAGCCCTACACGCCCGATTCAGCCTTGCAATCAGCACTGACCTCGCACCCGATATAGGGAGGTTCATTCGCGCGAGCTTATTCCTCAGCTCCTCCAGCGTCGAACCCTCTTCACCCGACAATCGTTCGTCCTCGACGTTTGCCATTTTTCACACTGCACAAACTTAAACAGTCAACGATATCGTCTTTTACCGCACCGCGTACCGGTAAATTCACAACTAGCTCGAATAGCTCTGTTAAACCGTTTCGTTTTCTGTCTTGTCCAATCCCGGCTGAGCCCCCAAAAATATGTAATATCGTGATGTAATATGTTTACAAAACGTGGACAATAGAGATGTTAATCAGACAGAAGAGACGATTGTGGCTTAACTTGAACTATTCATACCAAACGTACAGAACACAGCGCAATCCACACTCTCTCGGCAACGCCACTCGCAACCTCCGTCTCCGCTCAACTCGCACTCGGCTCCTCGACTCGCACTCTGTGCTTTTCGACTCGCGCTCTGTTTCTCGACTGACTGTTGTCGCATTCCATTGCCCTTTTCCTAGGCCCACCGCACACGTGTTCTGCAGACGCTCGTGGCCAGGGTCACGTAGGTCTTTTCCACGAAACTATGCACTTGAAAAGACCGATGACACATTGATGGGCCCGACGGCGCCCCGGCTCTCGCGACACTGTTCATAGTTCGTCCGATATTTCCCAGGCCTTTCGTCCACGATACTACAATTATGTGCATATGCGTATAATATTGGTTAAATGTTAAATGTTAATATTGGTTAAATGCGTTAAAGTGAAATGTTATTTACCTATTCAAGATAGCAAAGTAGACATACCATATAGAGGATTTACTACTGTTAACACTCGGTATTCTCGTATTCAAAGTATTTAACCAAATAATTTGGGAATCCAGCGGACGAGCTTGTATTTAATATGATTATATTTAATATAACAACTTTACTCAATATACGCGTAGGATTTTAAATGTCATGAGGGTTGCAGCGGACTCAATTTTAATGTACCTCGATATCTTAGCTTCTTATAATATCCTAATAAAATGTCATTTATCGATTACAATTGTCCTGTCGTATTTTATAGTGTTTGCTTTATAAATGTGAACTTTATTCAAAAAGAGTTCATCGATGATTATCCATTACAGGTTGTTAATAAACCTGAATTATGCACAAAGGAATTGCCGTTAATAACTTAAGATTCTCTGCCCGTCGTACAGGGTACACATAGTAATTATTCTCGACGATCGTAACGTTTAAGTCCAATTCGAGCTTATAGTCCCATGCGAGTTAAACAACGACAATAGTTTGAATTTCTATTTGTTCGTTTGTCGTCTGTTTATACCCGGAGCACCTGCTGTAAACCAATACAAAATTTATTAGATCTATAAATAACACATATAAAACTTATTAATTTATAATTAATATAAAATAGGAGAGCACGAAACTTCCTATTTTATGGATATGTTAAATCTTTGTAAAAAATACCATATCATTAGTATCATTTTAATCGTTCTAAAGGATTTAGCCGCATAAAGCTGTGACCCTTGGAAGAATCGATGTTCACGCGTGACAAATTGAAATTGTGCGAAGGTTCCGGTACGAACATCACAAGCCGAACATCGATACCAGGGGCACAGGCACATGTTCTGGGTTCATTATATATTTATAAAAGGCTGACGATTCAGTAGATGGTCCGGGTAAATTTAAATTGTAAATGAACGCATTGCTGGTTTCAAGTAAAAGCCTGGATAAGAGCGGATATGGTATGAGAGTCTGTCGTGGAAAGGGGAACAGGCCGCTTTTATTTGTAAAGTTTGAATCTCCTCGATATTGAAGATGTTGAAGCTGCAAGTATGTATTTCATTTTAATCCATTCGAGACCGAGATTTAATTGTAAAACGATACCTAGGTGTCGATACGATCTGAATGTTTAGTTGGAATGATTCTGTGTTTTACTCTCTCCAGGGTATCCTTTTCATACTTTGATTTTAAATCGATGACAATCTTAAATAGTATGCCTCATATTTTTAAAATATAAAATTATATACTATGTTATTCTATAATGTATTATGTACAGATATATATATATAATAATTCTATATTGAAAAAAATATGAAATTAACATGATATATACATTACTACATAAGTTATATATAAAATATGTATATTATACCCTTGCCTACTGACTGATATGAATTTCTTTCGGTCTCGAATGCGTTAAAAGAGAGCGCAAAGAAGTCGAAATTACTTATTGTAATTAGTAAAACGACCTGAGAGGCAGACAGATACAAGAAAGAAGGAATATTATATTAGCGGCATTATCATGTTTTTGCTCTCTTTAATTCTTTCATCGAGACAGACAATCTACAGGTATTAATCGACCAATTTCTCCAAGCTGATAACTTCGAATTGATGTTTATATATAAGAAGTGTTGTTAAACGATACGCAATTTCCTTTTGATCGTAAATTTTACTATCAAGGGGTCTTTTATGTATGCGTAATCATTGTGAATTATAACAATTTATGTGATCGATATTAAAGGTGTTTAAAAGCATGTATTTTTTTCTATATTATTATTCTCCTATATTATTATCCTATATTATTATAGCATTCCTATATTATTATAATATCCAATTACATGTTGATACACAAGATATACAGATTATTATTTATAACGTTTTAGTTTTCTTAATTGAGTCATTCATTTAGTACAAATGATAAGAAATTAGTAATAATTCACAAAAAAAAGGATATCGTAGTAGAAATATTATAAAAAAACATTTTCTGTTTTAGTGTAGAGTTACTCCTTCTTACAGACAGTGTCGTACAAATCTGTACGTCTCTGAGAAAATGTAGGTATCCGAGCCCTTACTTCCTCAACAACTTTTAGATCTGATAGAAAAAGGAAACATACGAAATAATAAGTAATGCTTACTAATAAATTCAACAAATACAAAGGAAGATGGCTAAATCGATAAATTAACGAGACTAAAAATTAATTACATCATGGATCTCTCGCTTTTAATTTTAAGCTGTAAATTACCGATATCGGTGACTGCCATATTCTCTTGAGTTTCCAAATCGTAAAGAATCTTTCCTCAGGGATTGGTCAACTGTGTATGTCCCGATGCGACGTAACTTGCTTAAGGAACACGAGCCGGTGATATGCAGGCAACGTATAATTGATTATCATTCGCTCTGAAACGCTGAAGTAATGACCAGTGCAGTGGTCCAGTGGTCATATTGAATGCCGCTGGATATATCAGCATTTGGCAACCTAACCCAGAGAAGCAGGAAATATGAAGCCACCGAATACCAATTAACTTCGTAGTTGCACGGTTCACATTCCATCATTTCTGAATATGCGAGGACAGTCCTCTTATTGTGCTTTTAATTCTTTTATTTGTTTCATTTTCAGCAAATATACTGGTTTTTTAAATTAAGCTTCTTTTTATACAGAGTTACAGATTATATTAATTTTATATAGAATATATTTAAGAAAGATATTTAATTTTTTGCTAGTTAAGTATTGATCGATTAAGTTACTGTACCTTTGTTCCGATAAATGCGTGCCATTTCCTCGAATCTAATATCATAGCAAATGCCAATACCTATTTTGCAGCCCTTCACATCGAACGTCGTTAGGGAGTTACCAGGACTGAGTGAATCACTCTCTCGAAAAGTAATCTTATTAGGAATGTCGATGTCGAATAGATGTACCTAATAACATAAAAATGTGGTCGCTAATTATATTGCTGCAACTTTTGTAATTTAATATCAAAGTTACCAACTCCTAAACTTTAATTATTTTTTATTTAATAACTGACAGCGTTTTTATCACTTTCTTTTATTAAAAAATCTTATCATTTAATAATGTTTAAAAAGGAGAAAAAATAAGTATAATAATATTTTAAGTATGTGAAAAATTTATACAACAACAAACACATTACAACAAAAATGGGCGTTTCCCGTATCATAACGTATTTTATAAACCGTAAATTATAGAATTGGTTATAGTATACGTATGTACATATGTATATTCCTAAATTATTCCTAGATAGAGTCACTTTCTTCACCCCGATATTTTCAAATTCAAAGCCATAAAGGAATATATTACTTACCTTTCGGTGTCTTGCTATCAAAGTTCCATCGGGACCCCAAATAGTACAGGTATTGTACAATTTATCGCCCTCTATTTCAGGCATCGTACCACCAACTACATAGATGTTGTTTTCTTTAGCTGCGTTCGATGAAGCAACGCTCGTTTCACCATCAGGAATACTCTCGCCGTATTTAGGAAAGTACTCTGCATTGCAATATTTCAATTAATGAAAAATAACTGTCTTTTGTTCCAACCATAAATTAAATTGAAATGTTTGTCAGTTTTTTATTTTCTAAATTATCAAAATAACCAAGTTTTATATTTCGACTTAATTAAATATGCAATTTCTTAGCTAATAGTATATATAATAAATTGTTTCTACAGGTTCAAAATGAAAAATGAATATTTAGAAATATTTAATTACGACAATGCTATTTGTGTTAGCATCAGTGGCTTGTTACTCAACGACTTTGCTAGTATAAGTACCCAATTATTAGTATCTTAAAAAATATATTTATACAAAAATCACGATAATCATGAAAATGGGGAAATCCTATATTCTCGAATCAATTCACAATTTATTTTGTATATTAATTAGATTCCGCGCTCATCAGTACGTACTCACTGGCGACATCGAGAAAATGTATCGGCAATTCCTCGTACGACCAGAGGATCGGAAATATCAAAGGATATTATGGCGCAGCGCGAGTGGAGAAACAGAAACATATGAGCTTAACACCGTAATACTCTTATCATAGAAATAGAAGCAGTCCTCAATTCCCGCCCGCTAACTCCTATCTCCACCGATCCAAATGATCTCCTAGCCCTCACTCCCGGACATTTCCTCATTGGCGATTCATTAATGTGCTTACGTGATCGAGATTTCAGAGACATTCCATCGAACCGACTCTCCAAATGGCAGCATATCCAACAGCTTAAACAACATTTTTGGAACCGCTGGCATAAGGAGTATTTGAACGAGCTAACCAACCGCAATAAATGGAGCAAGGGTGGACACAGCATCCAAAAGGGCACAATCGTCATCCTCAGAGAGGACAACGTTCCCTCCATGCATTGGCCTCTGGGCCGAGTTATCAAGGTTCATCCAGGCGCCGATGGTGTCATCCGGACAGCTACAGTTCAGACGGCAAAGAGCATTTTGGATCGGGGCGTCAAAAGGCTTGTCCCACTGCCAATTCAACCCGATCTCGAGAAACCCGAACAAATAGCCACCGAGACGAAATAAGATGGGAACTTCAACCACACCTCGCTAGTTTGATCGGTACCCTCTCAACGGGGGGAGAATGTTACGCCATGCGGCTTACCATAGGTCATATTCTTAACTATCGATAGCGCCACTATAATGTCGCAGACGGATCGTCGCGTCTGCCCGGCAAACAAACATTGTAGTGGCAAGCGCGTGGTTCATTAAGCAGGGCGACTTCCAGAAACGTCGACTCGTGGCCCGTATTTTACCTCGCAGTAAAAGAATGTGGCGTGATCCGAACGTAGTGGGGGTCGCCTTCCAGAAAAAACGAAAAAAATCGAAAGGCGTTCAGAACTTTTCGAGAAGTCGAACCGTCAACACATGTGGTATGTCGCGCATTACTTATCAACCAAAACGCAGTTACATTTTTTTTGTTCCATTTATATCTTTCTAGTTAATAAGTTGTTGAAATAAACATTAATTTATTTGTGTTAATTCTGTGGAATTTCATTGAACTACCCTTATTATCATAATCGAAATAAGGGGATCGATCAGTTCGTGGCGTCGATTATTTAATCGTAACGGGAACTTACAACTCTCGTTGACGTGCTATCCCGCGATCGCGTCTCTCCGCGAACGGTCGAAACAAAATGATTCACTAAAAACTGTCCTGAATTCCTAAGAATTTATTTACCGCAAAACTGACAAAGTGTTTATTTAAAAAATGAGGTTGAAGGTAGTCCTTTTCTTTCATTTCATTCATTTTCATTTTCTTTCTTAAGTATGGCTAACACAATATCTAATCAATTAAAATTTTATATTTTCACGTGAAAAGTTTCTTTAGATAATTATTATCAACATGTTGACTAACTCTTACGGATTAATACGTGTCTGTAGGGCAATCCGGTGGACTTGATCGGCTTTTTACTTCGAAAGTTGAGTAATCGGTGTCGCTTTCTTACGCATCTTTGAACTGTATAAATGTTTTAAAATTGTTTGATCCAGAATGTACGTACCACACCGGACAATCAAGAAGGCACGTTTTATGTCTTTCTTTCCGATTAATAATAAGCCATTTACTGCAAAGAATGAACTTTAAAGGCATTAAACAGCACATCAATGTACATTTCAATTAGACTAAATAATAATGCTATGATTTTATCGGTAGTAACTTTACTTATTAACTTGAATTATTTCTTTCTTTTACTTCATGTTAGGAAGAGTATCTTTTTGCTTGAAATAAAAAATTGATATAGGAGTAATAATATAGATAGAGATCAAAAACTGTTAGGGCAGAAATTACACGTTTGAACTTTATAGTTCAGTATAGTTCAAATAGAAATTATATAGAATTATTTAATAATTTGTATTCCACTGGAATAAAAATTTAATTTCTGTCTTTATCAAATCTCTATTTCAGAGTATTTGTACGTATGTACTTATCGTCTGCTGTATGATCGAATATCGAATAGGTAATAATCGTTGTTACTCGTTATGTGAGAAAAAATTATGTATATTCACAACTATGACTATTGCATTTTAGGCGCTTGGCCATGGATCGCTGCATTAAGTTTTCGTAATCCCCGAAACCCAGACAAACCACTATGGAAGTACGGAGGTTCCCTGATAACGGCTAGGCATGTTTTGACCGCAGCACATTGTGCACATATGGATGGAATAGAAAACATACACAATCATAATATTGCCATTCTTAGATTGGTGGAGGAGGTGCCATTTTCGAGTAAGTCCTCAAATATATATGTCGGAGATGAAAAGAGCACAGGAGCCTTTGGAATTTTGGATAACCCCGCAACATTGTAACCTAGAGTCTACTATAGCTGTAATCAAACAATTGTAGTTATTCAACCCGATTGTAATTATTCGAGAATTGTGATAATGAGCTTGGGCTCGAGGCGACAGTCAGTCGCCGAACGTAGCCGCGGTCACGGGATGAACGTCTTGCCTAACAAGGTATGGAGTAATTCTATAGCTCTCCTTAAAAGAAATATTCGTGGCGACACGCGACAGTAAACATTCCAACGGTTTCTGTCCCGTGGCTCGCCACACGCAGACCCTATTCTTCGAGTAAGATGATTGCCAGATGTCGATGCGTCTCCGCAGTACATGTTCGGCTAGCCCAAGGGCCCGTAATAAATCTTAAGGTTTAGTTAACTAAAGTCCTTCAAACAGACAAACAGTCTTTGCCCCAGCTACGGGAAGATAGGGGAGACATATTTTTTAACGAACGGCGTCTCCCACTAGCAACTTTCCCTCGAGGGCGGCTAACATCCTTATCTAACCACCGATATAGAGATTGACCAATTAGCAGCAACGCCAATTTCCCTTACTTTCTGAACGAAGGCTTTTCTCGACGAATCCGATGATCTCGTGTCCTTAGACACACCCCATTATAGTTTTCCTCTGTGGCATCATCGGGACAGGAAAGGTATTCTCGCTCGCGATCTCATCGATCAAGGAGTAACGCCTTCGCGATCAGTGATTATTTTCAGACTTAGACTTTGTGTGAACGTTCTGTCGTCATCCCGTTGGCCGCAGATTCGTTATTGAGCCCGAGAACATCGTCACTAGCGTCGCGAGTGCCGAACCGCTGTGATCAACTGTTAAGACTGTAATAATTCTATCATTGCAATAAACTACGCCTGTGTGTACTGTATCAATGGCTAATCCTCGAGAAGATTCATTTGACGCCCACAACCCCATTCCCAGTGATGATCCGACATATATATATGTATATATATATATATATATATATATATATGCTATTGAGTATTACTGAAGTATCATATCCTGAAATTTCTTACTGTACACATATATTGTGTCATAAAGCGTGTACAATTCTTTCTCATACTTTTGGTCATTCGTTTCCTGCATTTTCATTTATTCTTTTATTTTTCAGGGTACGTATATCCCATTTGTACGAAAGAGCCCCTACGAAAGAGCAACTTCGTCGGCTATAACCCCCTTGTTGCTGGATGGGGAGCATTAAGATATAGTAAGTGATATCAATTTTATAATAAAATTAAACAGTTCCAGTCTTAAATATCTTTCTTATTTTCTTCGTAGGACGACCACGACGTAATGCATTAATGGAAGTACAAATGCCAGTGATTAAGAACGCCGAATGCAAAATAGCTTATTCCAAATTTCCTAATGCACCTGATATCACTGATGGTATAATATGCGCCGAACATGCTCAAGGTGGAGAGGATTCTTGTACGGTAATTAAGTTACAGAGTTACTACAAACTATACGGTATCTGAAGACACGTCAATTTGAATTAACATCAAATCGACGTCTTAAACATTAGAAATAATAGATAAACACAATTTAATAGTTTTGCCCACTTCTCACACCTCATTATGGTATTTAGTCTAATTTCCTTCTAATCTTAGTTTTGTTCAAAATACATATAACATGTACATTATAAATTGGAGTATTTCTATACACAAATCAATAGAAGATTATTACTGTATATAAGTATAATTTCAATACAATTCGATCGATATATTTCAGTATCTTTGATTAAAAATTTAACGATCCTTTCAGGCTGACCGCGGCGGACCACTGCTGATACAACATGAATTAACCTCGTATTTAATAGGTATTGTGTCTTACGCTTATAAGTGCGGCACAGCTGGCTATCCCAGCGTTTACACTAGGGTCACATCGTACCTTGACTTCATTCTCCAAGCGATGGAATAATATGATATTACTGTTCCATAAATATCATTGTGTAAAAAACGTAAAGTTGGATTTTCTTATTGTGGAGATAAGAAACAGCTCAAATTTACATTGTTTTGTACGTTACAAATTATAGGCTTAAAATGTACGAAATGTAACTTTGAAACGACACTAATTTTTTACGCACGATAAACCTCCACGACTTAGGTATGTAAAGATGATAAACGTATATTAATTCTATTAATTTGGTAATAATAAACCAACTTTCTGAGAAGTTCTGTAAATTTCGTTTCTGTTGTATCAAGAGAATAATGGAATATTCCACTTAGATCGTATACTTCTTGTATGTACATACAAAATTTTCCGGCTAATCTAAAACACTTCATAAGATAGAGAGCTTCTGGAAATTCGGACACAGAGAGTACATAAAATACAAGATAAGTCTCGTGTCTTTCAAAATTATTTTTTATTCGCTAAAAACGTCCTGTATATTCATGCAATCACATGCAACCTCGAAACTTCACTTATTTTTTATCACTTTCCAATTCAATACACTGTTTCTGCATTTTTGACTATATGTAAGAGAAATTTCCATTCAGCCAAAGGTGTACTTACAGATTATAGATTCCTATACGACTCTCGGTAAAAATTTATCCGCACTCCAGATAGTTAAAACTTCTGTCGACCATATTGATCCATCTGCACTCTTCGTATGACGTCTATATCTGTTCAGTGCTGCTGCGTAGGTTTCATTGTGTTACGTCAATTCGTTTGTGCAGGATGCTGTGATTCGTTTCTTGTGGTCGGAGGTTATGTTTGATGCCTATATTTATCAAAGATTTAATGCACATTATGGAGAAAGTGTTTTGTCAGGAAGTGTGTTTGAATGGGCACAAAAGTTCAAAGAAGATCGCACAAGTGTTATGAAAAAACAGCTGGACGCCCGTCCACATCCACGATGACAACATTGAACGTGCTATCTATGGAATAGACGAGTGACACTGGATAATGTGGCAAATCATTTGCAAATCAGCCACGGCTTTGCTTATGCAATAGTGCACGACAGATTTGGGTTTTAAAAAGTTTGTGCGAGATGGATGCCGAAAAAGCTGATGAAAAGGTGAAGACGACGATGCATTCGTGGTTTGCAGCTCAGCCCAAAACATTTTTTAACGAGAAAATACGAAGGTCCTTCAGCAAATGGACAAAGTGTATACAGAAATTGAGTGATTATGTCAAAAAATGATGTATGTCTTTTTTGACAATTGCTTAAAATAAATTCTACACCGACAGAGCGGGTAACTTTTTACTCACCCTCGTAAGACACTTAAATTTCCAATCTATTATGATGATTAAAAGAGTTTATACTATTAAATCTAATTGTATTTTGTTGCATGAGAGTACACGTGTATGTGATGTACATTACCTTTATATCCCCTTGAACGCTTCAATATTGCGCATATATACTATATTTTGTGCAGCTTCTATAAAATTTTGTATGTTTGTTTAGGCTGTTAATCGAGAGGCTGGAGTACAAAGAAGTGGCACAATGATGTGGGCTGATGACATTTATAATTATCAAGGAATCACCCCTACATTCGCTCAGGTATATATCGTTGACTATAATGTATTTAACATATATGATTGTTAGAATATTAATAATTAATTTTTAATTCTATCAGAATTTTAATGAAACTGTCCCTTGGGAAGGAAGAACTGATACCTTGATATCAGGGTTTGTACATCCTATATATACGACAAATTTTAGAACATTATATAACGAAGAACCAGATCGTCGTGGCCATGTGATGTGAATAAAAGGACTTGAATTTGATGATATTTTTATAATGTTAGATAACATAACTAAGTATCTTCACAGTAAGATAGGATGACATGGTTTACATGATCTTAATGTTGTTCACTTGAGTGATGATATTATAAGGAAAAGTGTAATATCACAGGTAGGATGATTCATAATTTAGAACTACTAACTCATGTATGTATTAAAAATTAAAGAAATATATTAAATTTTATAGGATATTTATGTTTAGTAACCAGTAATTCAGAGATTGGTATTCATGGTTACTATAACGAGGCTGTAGAAACGCACCCTTTCTTCTTTGCAAATGGTCCTGTATTTATGTCTAAGCCGAAACTGGAACCTCTGAATAATTTAGATTTATTCTTGTTATTTTCTAAAATACTTATCTACAGTATACCATAAGGAATGATACCGTATCACACCTAATCAAGTGCCTTAAGAAACATCAACAGGATATCACAGTAATCCCTTATCGACTGATATGTAAGTAAAAGTTATGTGTCATTGTTATACACAGTTATGTGTTAGTGTTATACACAGTTATTTATCATTTTCTATTAATTCAGTTGTAGCCACTACAATATCTATGACACCGGTAGTAATTATAAGATCAATAATGATGTTCTATAAGAGGAAATGATGATTAGGAACAAAAACTTACAGGTAAGTCAAAGTATATGTTATTTGCCATTTGAAAAGAAAGTTACTAACTTAGAATTTTTTGATAAATAACAATTGTGCAAAATATATTGGATTTCAAATTTGTCAAAAATTGAAATTTAAGAAGCATTGTAATAATATAACATTAATATTTTGATTTTTCAGGAGATATCATGCGGTGGATGGATAATATGTAAAAAATATTAAGCAGTATATGAATTTTCATATTGCGTAGAGATAACAAAATGAATTTTAAAAAATGTCGACATGGTAATAAGAAGTAGCATCATGACAAAGAATATATAAACACAGTTTCATTTTTTATAAATAAAAATTTGTTGTTCCAGATTTTGAAATATAGTGAAACGTTTAATTAGTATCTTAATATCTTTAAATAATTATTATTTTAGAATCAATTGTAATTGTATCATACGTACTTTTGAATTCGTGCAAGAACATATGTAATTTTGAAGTAGTTATTATTAGGAAATTGTTAGACGCGAACAGTATGCGAAAAGTTAGTATGCAGTGTAATAATTATCAATCAAAACACAAGAATTAAATTCTTGAGGAAAAAATTTCCGGAATTTCTTATTTACATGATTATAAAGAAATCCATAATAAAAAGGAGCTGCTTTCTAATACTTCTCTTCCTTGTAATGCCTATGTTAATAATAACGAGGTTCGACTTTTTGTTTTTAGAGGGATACTGGAAAATTTGAAAGTACAGTACCATTGGGAAGAAAATCACGATATTGAAAACGATATTTGCAAGTAAATTTCCAAAAAATCTGTTTTCAAATTTTCGCTTTCTATTTCACATTAAAAGAAAGGGCTGCCTTCTTTTTCTGCAAGACAAAACAAACATTCTGAATCTCGTATCAATGAATGATGTCAATAAGTTATTTTTCTTTTCAGATTGAACAATATTCCAGATTTATTCATAATTTCATACTACGCGAAGAATAGACTTTCATGGGTATATAAAGGAAATATTAAGTATAGGAAAACTCTTTTTCGTTGTAGGTGACATATGCTTCACGGTTGAACACAAGTATTTTTGAACACATATAAGTGAAAAAGTACTCTTATGGAGAAAAAGAATTGATACCTTCGATTGACATTAGATAATGTATATAAACTTATGAACAATCACTATCGGTTTGTATTTTAGGTGCACACGCAGATTTGTTGGAGTTCTTATAAAATGTACATCCTGTACGAACGTTTTATTCTTCCAAATTTTACGATACTATGTCTCATATAATAACTATATGGATTAAACGTAATATAAATGATCCGAAAATAGACTCGAACGACATTAATTGTCTTTCTATTTATATCAATATCGAAAATACAAGTAAAGCTGGAACAATAGTATGCAAGAATGGACTATTTATTATTTTAAACCAAATCATAGCATATTCAGAATGCACAGTATTATCATGAAATGTAAATGAATCAGTTGTAAACGAACGATTTTACTGTAAAATCGTTGCCTCCTTTTTTTCATCTGAAATATAGCAGCAATGAGTACATTCTTTTAATATATAATAAAACGAGATATCTTTATAAAGTTACATATGTCATCACTGGTAACTGTTATCTCGTATGACACCAAATATACCGTTAGTATGGAATGATATTTTTATGAAGATATACCTTAATGATAGATTTTATGAATGAAACGTTATATAAGAAAAATTATCTCTTGTTATTCTATGATGTGTAGTAGCTAATGAAGATTAATTTTACAAAGTATTGGAGCAAAAGAGAATTAAAAAATTAAAAAGATCTAAATAAGATTGTTCGTGTGGCTTAATTATCTCAATTCTGGTACACCACTTGTTACATTCTAACTAATTAGCGCTAAACAATAACTTGCAAATATTAAAGATATTAACACCTTAATATTAACACCTAAAGGTTTTCAGGAAATTTTATAATATTTGATTATTGTATATCTAGTCATTGATTGATAAAATTTCTTGTATAAGCATAGATCGAGGTTGACGTCATACGCAGATTGCATATCATTGACAGGTATCGTTTTAATTTATTTTATGGCTAGAATCATTTGAATATTACACGAATAATTATTTCCATTCGAACGATTAATAAATCACGTACCTATAAAAGATATATTATGAAAAAGACGTGACGAAACAAAAAAATATTGGAAATTCCGTTGTCATTAGATCAATTATTTTTGCAATGATTTTTATTTCCATGTAATTACATATGAAATGGGTAATTCATTAACATCTCCTCGAATCGAATATAATTCGTTACACTTCACAACGATTCAAATAATGGACGGGAAATATATAATAACTTTCCTGTCCTTGCGTTAAAATAGTACTGTACAAATCAGATGATACAGGAAATACCCAAAAAACCCAATTACATCCACATTGCATGACAGCACACTTGCAATGGATTTTTGTGATTTCAATGTCACAGACAATGACACAACTAATCAGAACACGTTCGAGGCTATAGACATTGAAATTACCGCGTGTTTAATACGTTTAAAGCATAAATCTAAATTTCACGCGATTATTTCTTTGTACATTGTGAAACTCTTAAATTATCTTAATCGAATAAATAATCCTAATGTAATAAAACATCTTGAAATAGACCTAGATATCTGAAACAGAAACTCGAAGGATAAGAAATCCTAAAAGGTACTAATCCTAAAATAACAAACTCCTAAATAATAAACAAGTGATAAAACCTGTTATAAATAATAAAGCTTACCTGGAATAATCAAATCCTAACTAATCGAAAATAAAATAAGGCAAGCAATTCTTAATGTTTCAAGTAATTTTTCCGAAAACACAGAAAGATAGGGAAATTAAAAAGACGCAGCACAAATTGCAGCACAATGAAAGTTTCAGAGCGATGAATACGATCGTATTAAACTAAATAATTTTCAAAAGTGAAATTACACTGAAACGTATATCGATGATATTTGTCATTTCTACGATCTGTTTCGCTTGATCGTGCTTCTTTTCTGATGTAAATTCAATTTATAATACGAACTAAGTTTCCTTTATTATTATTAGTCCTGCGTCTTTTTAATTCGTCACTTCTTTTATTTCAGAACAATGACGGGCTCCAAGATGCTGTTCGGATGTTTGGCGTTAATTGCTTTTCTGCATCCATTAGTTCACGTTTGTACTTCGAGTAGTACAGCTCAAGGTTTGTACTTCGAGTTGTCTTTTTCCATGCACTTCAAATTCCAATACGATCTGGTCACGTGGCCTTCGTACAATTTCGAAATTTTACCTGTTTGGTAATCGTCAATGAAAAAAGAAGTTATGCGTGACCTCAACACATTGAAACAATTTTTATGATTTTTTATTTGCCGGTTGGTCAGCAAGTTAATGGAAACATTTCACTTAACTATTCGCGTTAATTTCTTCGGTTTAACTTTTGGGAATTGCTTCGTTAGCTTCGGGAATATTCCAACGATTCGTTTTACGTACAAAATAAGCATGATAAATATTACATCACGGTAATGTAATATCGGAATATATTAAAGGTGTAATTTTGTCCAATTAATTATAATTTATTAATAATGGATTGAAAATACAGATATTAGTTAGACAGAGAAACGATGTTTGATTAACAGGAAAACTAAATGCAACGCTCGTATTTTTTATATTTGGTAACTCTCTCTCTCTCTCTCTCTCTCTCTCTCACTAGCAACTCTAACACTCGACAATTCTAACGACTCTATGCTTCGACGTCTCGATCAACTCTGACCCTCGCCAATGCATTCCTGCTCGGTCGTGCTCGCTCTTGCTCTCGTCCTCTCACACACACACACACACACACACGCACACGCACACGCACACGCACACGCACACGCACACGCACACGCACACACTTTCTGGCTCACATGCTCTGGCCTCTCGATTGCCACTCCTTGAAATATGAAACCGTACTTCTGTTTTGACGCTGTTTATCTTTTCTCGCGTCACTGTTACTAGGCGCTCTTGGATGTAAACAAACTACAAAAAGACGACGTACACGGTGTTTTCTAATTTCAGCCGATCTTCAATCAAAGCTATTCTACGATATTACAGAATTATATTTCCCCCTTTTTAATTAATTATATATATATATATATATATATATATATATATATATATATATATATATATGTCGGGTTTACATTAGAATTAGGGTTAGGGGCGTGAAACGAATCTTCGTTTGGGTTACACGTTGTCGTTATGCAATAGAGAAGACATTGACAAGTGCAAATACGATTATTATAGAACCGGACAAGTAACCGTGGTAGTTAGGTACTCGAGAAACTAATGACAATGATCCTAGGTTCAATAACGATTCCGCTGTGACATCAATCACATCTCAACCTACATCAGTGATAATACATCGACGGCCGACTCTCGAACACTTTTGGACACATCACCACCTTATCATCATAGCATACACCAAGACTGTGACGCACCTTAGTCCACATCAGAGATAGGATATGGACCCCCGACCTTTGGACACTTTTGGATACATCACCACCTTATCATCATAACATACACCAAGACTGTGATGCACCTCAGTCCACATCAGAGATAGGACATGGACTCCTGACCTTCGGACACTTTCTACATCATAACCTACACCTAGCCCCTCAACATCCTAAAACCAAAACGTATATAAACCGAGACTTCACCCAGCTCGGGCAGTTCTTGTTCTTCTTCTAGTTGCTGTACTCATATAACCCCTTTTCTCCAGGTCGGTATTATTTTGTAAGTGTGAACATTTATAATAAAGTTTTATAAAGGAAAATAAGTAGTTGGGTTACGACTCAGCCTTCTTACTACCACACAAGTACCGACTTTACGTGACACCGCGGTCGACGGGATGATAGATGAACGTGCTCACAAAATCTAAGTTGGACGCGTAATATTCACTGGTCGTAAAGGGTTACTCTTTTCATCGATGAAATCGCGAGCGAGAATGACTTTCCCGTCCTGATGATGCCACAGAGGAAAACTATAATGGGGTGTGTCTAAGGACACGAGATCATCGGGTTCGTCGAGAAAAGCCTTCGTTCAGAAAGTAAGGGAAATTGGCGTTGCTGCTAATTGGTCAATCTCCATATCGGTGGTTAGAAAAAGATGCTAGCCGCCCTCGAGGGAAAGTTGCTAGTGGGAGACGCCGCTCGTTGAAAAATAGGTCTCCCCTATTTTCCCGTAGGTGGGACAAAGACTGTTTGTCTGTTTGAAGGACTTTAGTTGACTAAATCTTAAGATTTATAACGGGCCTTCAGGCTAGCCGAACATGTACTGCGGAGACGCATCGACATCTGGCAATAATCTTACTCGGAGAATAGGCTCTGCGTGTGATGAGCTACAGGACAGAGACCGTTGGAATGTTTACCGTCGCGTGCCGTCACAAATATTTCTTTTAAGGAGGGCTATAGAATTACTCCATACCTTTGTTAGACAAAGCGTTCATCCCTTGGCCGCGACTACGTTAGGCGACGGACTGTCGCCTCGAGCCAAAGCTCACTATCACTAATCTCGAACAATTACAATCGGATTGAACAACTACAATTGTTTAATTACAGCTATAGTAGACTCTAGGTTATAATGTTGCGGGATTATCCAAAATTCCAAAAGCTCCGGTGTTCTTTCATCTCCGACAAATATAAGTACTGTCGAGAGACGCTCGTACAAACGTATTCGTAAAAACAGTGTATGATTGCTCGCATATGACTCGATAACTCGTATAACTCCGTTAATTACCGTTAATAACTCGTGAAACTCGAATTATAACTGACTCGCTCGCGACTGCTTCCTCTTATTGATAAATGATTTTTTGTCTATTACACGCCTGTCAGATTTCTTTACGAGCAGAACTGTAGCAAGTGCTATTGTAGCAGAATACAAAAAAATGATGCGTGCCTATGTGGGTGTCACGTTTATCTGCAGTTACGAAAATCTGAACTTTAGAAAGAGAACGTTGTTGTGGAAGTAATGATAAGTAAAGTGCGAGTGTTTGTGTAAATTCATATTTTTATAAATTGAAAAAATTAAATCTGAGCAGACGATTGTTTTATTATAAATGTTATAAGGAGTACTATATCTTGTATATTTCATACCTCGTTCGGTCTAATACTTCATATATGAAACCTATAGTGGTCATTGTTATCTATATTCATTCAATTAATATTTATTATTAATATTTATATTGAAACAATTTATGTTTATGTCTATGTATGAAGCATAAAAGTTTCAGCAACTATATGGTACGTGGTATTAGCATTATGCTAGGCATTATTTTACATTAGTCTTTGATTCCCGCTCTCTCGCTTGCGCGAATGAGAAGGATTAGGTTCTTACTTCGTTGGAATTGAAACTTATAACTCAACTTAATATGCCTTCGCAATTACTTAACTTGTGACTTAGAGAGTACACATAGATACCCCGACCATTACACTAAACGATTGTATGTGCCAGTTTATAAAATATGTACGTTGTCATTTACTATATAACATTTAAACCTGGCGACGTGGTAAATGTAAAGATTACAAATATTGATAAACTGAATGATTTCGTTAATGTACAACTTGGTAAATTTAATGTTCAAATTCCACCAGATCATATATCTGACGAAGATCTAAGTCCCTTACAAAAGCTGAAAGTCGACAAAGAAGTAGAAGCAAGAGTCTTGTTCCTTTATATAGGCCGAAAAAAGTACATCTCACTTTGAAAAGGTCTTTAATAACGAGTGACTTGCCCATTTTAGGAAACATACAAGACGCGAAAATTGACTCGAAACACCACGCAACTATCGTTCAAATACATAAGCGTGGAATATTGGTAAAGTTTTTCGGGGATGTCAAAGGTTGGATTCCACATACTGCCCTCGAGCTGGAAACATCTAACGTAAATTGAAACTATTCAGCTGGACAAACAATTTTGGTAAAAATTCAAACAGTGAACACAGATTCGGGAAAAGTAGTTCTAAATGTGGCTAATCAAGACATAAAAGTTGAAGAAGCAACATTCGATATTGGTGAAGAAGTAGAGGGCACAATAATAGAATCATCCGCTCAGGGATTATATTTAAGAGTCAGTAGATATAAAGGACAAACTGTTAGTACAGGATTTTTACTAGATGGTCACATGTCACCTTGTATGGAGATTGCAGCTCTACTAGCATCAAAATATGTTCCTGGTCATACACTTTCAGCTCTTCTATTTGCTACAGTACCTAATTTAATTTTAACTAGGACTTTTGCAACTCAAGGAAGGTACAGGAATGTTGAAAAACTGAAAATAGGAGACTGTATACCTTGTACGATCAAGGATATGGGTATAAGACTGGTATAAGACTTATTTTTCCAGTTGCAGAATATACGCCATTTGGATATGTGTCCCATAGTAACGTTAGTAATTTTAATCTACTGCACACAAACCAAATTTTATTGGCAAAAATATTTTCTATTAACAGGAAAGAACAACAATTAAGACTAACATTACCGCTAAAGAAAATATACATTGAATCCATTGATCCTGTATTTTAATAAATTAGTAGAACTTTCAAGGAATTCATATTACAAAAACAGACCCATTGCATCTGTCAAATTAGGGCAGAGAGTTACTGGAGAGATTGAAAAAATTACGCCTGATTGGTTGGTTGTTCAATTGCAGAATAACTTGCTAGGTATAGTGTCTAAGAATCATTACTCTGAGAATAAAAAAATAGGGGACAAAATTTCTGGGACGATTATATGGAAAAATTACGTACACGAGCTTGTCCAATCGACCACGTTATCGTTAATAATGCATAAGTGCCAAAATAAGTGCCAAACAAAATAAGCAAATACAATTTCCTGACGGTAAATTGCTACGTGGTAGAATCTTAATGGTGACAAATTGGTTTATCCTGATGCTCCTTCAAGGTATTGGCAACGGAACTTTAGCTGCGATACCTGTACGTCGTCACATAAATAGTTTACTGCCAGATCTAACACCTTATACTATTCATTCTAAAATTAAATGTTACACCTCATTAAATTTCAAAAAATCCGATATTATGCCTCTCAGCGTCATAAAATCTGCATTTGAAAAGAAGTGTTGTGTGAGAGAGAAATCGGATGATAATAATAACTTAAAAAGAAAGAAGCAAAATCAAGAGTACGTGGCACTCGCCAAAAAAATAAAAATTGAAAAGTTACGGGAAGACGAAACATGAAAAACAAAGGGAAACGAAACAGAGAAAAACCAGAGAAAGATTTAGAAAAGGAATATTCAAAGAGAATGTGTGTTGAACAAACAGGAGAAGAAAAGATTAAACTGGAAGATACCAAAGCTTCCGAAGAAGATTTGAAATATGCTGACTCAACTCTCCTTCAGGATAAAGAGTCATCTTGCGATAGTGAAGATGAAGTAGAAGAAAAACCAAATCTGAGAAATAAGAAATTATGTGCCGCTGAACGTCGAGAACAAAAAAGACAGGAGAAACGTGAAATACGTCAAAGAGAAGAAGCACTCGCCAATAACCAGTTACCAAATTCTGTACATCAGTTCGACAGATTAGTTTTAGCTAGTCTAGACAGTTCAATAGTATGGTTACAGTATATGGAATATCATTTACAAACAACAGAAATCGAGAAAGCAAGAGCAGTTGCAAGAAGAGCGGTGAAAACGATTAATTTCAGGGAACAGAAGGAAAAATTAAACGTTTGGAAGGCTTGGTTGAATTTGGAGTCTAAATTCGGATTTCCTAAAGCACTGAATGATGTTTTTCAAGAGGCAGTGAAGTCTAACGATTCACTGAAAGTATACAGTCACATGTTGACTGTTCATGTCGAGGCTAGCAGGCAGATGGAACTAGAGAAAACAATTAATACCATGATTGGAAAATTTAACTGTATTCCCGAGATGTGATTTAATTGTGGAGAAGGGTTGCTAAAAATGGGTTTGAGGGACAAATCGAGGCATATTATGCAGAGAGCATTCCAATCTTTGCCAGCATCTGAACGTATGTACACTACAGAAATAAAGAGAGAGCAGTAACTCTGTTTGAGCAAATTCTAAGTTCTTATCCGAAACAGGTGGATATATGGTCTTGTTATGTTGATTCTCTAGTTAAATCTAATGATACTGATATAGCAAGGTAAAAATATTTTTTCAACTATATTTTGTCTTTTTAATTTCATACAGAATTTATCTTCTAATAATTTGTATTTACAGGAAAGTTCTAGAGAGAGCAGTTGTTCAGGCATTACCGCCTAGAAAGGTAAAGATCCTCTTTAAAAAGTTCATCAATTTTGAAGAACGAGTTCTGCCCGAGCAGTCGAGCTATGCGTACGTAAAACATAGTGCCTCCGACATTGTGCGACAAGAGTAGAGCAACAGAACCAATCGAGGATGGAAAAAGTACCATCAATAAGAATACTAAACAAAGGAGAAACATACACTATAAGCAGGGCAGTAGACCAACAGAGCCCAATTAAAACAACAAGAGAAGTACAGGACTGCGCAAATACAAAAGAAATAGAAATGGAAATAATACAAGAAGACGACGTAAAGAGCAATACTAACAAGGATCTACCACAACATAACGAAAGTTGGAGAACTGTAACTCCCAGCAAAAAAAGAAAAATAAACACAAACACAAACGATAGGAGGACCACAGAAACAGAAAGTCAACAATGGCTACAAGAAATTCCTACACAAAACTCCTTCAGCTCACTGACAGAAGAGATGGACACAGACCCTACAGAAAAACCAAGAACACTCACTCCCAAGCCACCACCAATCTACATAGACGCAAAAATAATAGACCCCCTCATTGATCTGCTAAACAGCACGGCAGGAAAAGAAAACTGCACTATCAAACAGCTCAAACTGGACCAGGTAAAAGTACAGACTAATACCCCAGAAACCTACAGAAAAGTAACTAAAGCGCTAAAGGAAGAAAACGCTGGGTATCACACTTGCCAACCCAAATCCGACAAGAGCTGCAAAGCAGTAATCAGAGGTCTACACTCCAAAACAAATACAAACAAAATATGCGAGGAATTGGCCAAGATCGGACACCAGGTAAGAACGATCAACAATTTAGCCAGATTTGACACTAAGCAACCACTACCGCTATTCCTAATAGAGTTAGAACCGAAAAGCAACAACAAAGAAAAATTTGAAATTAAAAAAATCTCAAACACAATAATCACAGTCGAGCCACCCAGACATAGAAAAGATATACCACAATGCATGCGGTGTCAACAATACGGACACACAAAAAACTACTGCAACAGAAGCCCGGCGAACACAAGCCAGCTACAAAGGCTGCGTAGTCAGAAAACAACTACAAAGCAAACTCTTCCCGCCGATTCGAAACAGGACACACAACAATTTCCACACGCAACAAGACAACACAGAATCTATGTCAGCACCAAATACACAGCATGTAATGAACAATAACCACACTAACACCAATACCGTCAAAAACCGAAGCTACGCGCAAATAGTCAACCGGTCGTCACCCCTAGATAATCAAGAATAGAACAACCACAGCAACGACGCTACAGAAATCAAAGAGTTAATAAAACATTCCATAAAAAACACCGAAATACTCACAAAAATGATAAGCGAACAAAACGAACTCCTCAGACAGCAAACACAGCAGATAACAGACATGTTACAATTACTTACTAACGTGATGAGCAAAAAATAAAAATAGACACGCTTAAAATAGCAACCTGGAACTCTAACGGCCTACAACAAAGGGCCCTAGAAACTAAAACATTCCTGTATAGCAACAACATCGATATACTACTCGTTTCAGAAACACACCTCACAATGAAAAGCTATATAAAAATACCGCACTACACCATATGCGACACCAAGCATCCTCCAGGGAAAGCACACGGAGGGATGGCAGTAGTAATAAAAAACATTAAACATCACCTACACAGTCAGGTCAGTAAGGAACATATACAAGCAACCACCGTTACCGTACAGACTAACAGCAACCAACTGCAGTTGTCAGCAGTATACGTACCGCCGCGACACAAAACTACAACGCAAATGTGGGAAGAGTACTTTCGACACTTAGGTGACAAGTATATTGCAGCGGGAGACTACAATTCAAAGCACACACTATGGGGATCAAGAATCACTACACCTCGAGGTAGAACCTTGGAAAAATACATTAGAAACAATAACCTCAATATATTATCCACAGGAAGACCGACATACTGGCCGACAGACCTGAGCAAAATACCTGACCTGCTAGACTTTGCAGTTACAAAGGGACTAAACGCAAATAAACTAAACATAGCACCCAGCCTCGAGCTTACCTCCGACCATACGCCCATAATAATTGAATACAGAAACAAAGCAATACTTTACAGCAGCACAGAGAAGCTATGCAATAAAACCACCAAATGGCAAATATTCAAAGAAATAATAGAGAGCAAAATCAGCTGCAACATCCCACTGAAAACACCTGAACACATCGATCAAGCAGTAACAACATTCACAGAAACTATCCAAGAAGCAGCAAGGGCAACCACTATACCTGAAACAACCAACAGACAAACAAAAACAGTTCCACTAGACATCCTCGAAAAAATTAGAGAAAAAAGAAAAGCGAAAGCAAAATGGCAAAAACAAAGAACAAAAGAAAACAAAAAACACCTAAACAAACTCACAAAAGAAATAAAAGACAAAATAAAAGAGCACAATAACAACGAGTTCACAAAGTTCATCGAGTCACTATCTGCTCACGAGAACTACAACTACTCCCTATGGAAAGCCACAAAAAAAATAAAGAAGACAATAAAACTGGTACCAGCAACCAGAAGAATGGGCAAGAAGCAACGAAGAGCAAGCTGAAGAATTTTCCAACCACCTATGCAACACATTCACCCCACACAACATCAACAACAGCAACCACAATAGCCATACGGACGAGGACGCGCTAACTACTAGTACACCAACTGACAATCACTACACCATACCCAAAGCAACAGCACAAGAAATCAGAAACATAATTGAGAAAACAAAAAATAATTAAGCACCAGGAATCGACCTAATTAACGGCAAAATCTTAAAAAACCTTCCGCCAAAAGCAATAAGACAAATCACAATAATAGTTAACGCAATACTAAGAATACAATACTTTTCAAAAACTTGGAAACTGGCACAAATCATAATGATACCCAAACCAGGCAAGGACCCACACGAAATCAAACCCTACCGACCAATCTCACTACTTCCGATGTTCTCTAAGATACTAGAGAAAATAGTTTACTATTTGGGGATAAACCCCATAATAGAGAAGAATCAACTAATACCGGATCACCAATTCGGATTCAGAAACAAACACTCCACAATAGAACCAGCGCACAGACTCGTCAATGAAATCTTACAGGCGCTGGAAACGAAACAATGCTGCACGGCACTCTTTATGGATATCGAAAAAGCATTCGATAAAATAAACCACACTAGCCTACTTCAATCAATCAGGAAACAGTTCCCGGAGCAGAGATACCAATTAATCAAATCATACTTAAGAAGCTTCATAGTAAAAATCAAAGACACATACTCTGAAGTTAAAGAAATCAAGGCAGGAGTTCCGCAAGGAAGCGTCCTAGGACCAATTTTATACACATCATACACGGCCAACATACCAACAACTAACAATAGCAAAATACTGACATTCGCGGATGACACAGCTGTACTAGTCAGGCACACTAACCCTGCAACAGCAGTTACACTACTACAAGAACATATCGCAAAAATAGAAAAGTGGCTTCAAGCAAAACAAATTAAAGCAAACCCCGATAAATGCAACCATATTACATTCACACTGCGAAAACAGAAACCACCAAACATTGTACTAAATGGCACACACATAATACAAACAAGGCAAGTCAAATACTTAAGACTCCACTTAGATACACGACTCACATGGAAACAGCATATTAAAGCAACAACAGACAAAATACAGATGGCAAGGAGACAAATGTACTGGCTAACAAGTCGAAAATCCAAACTAAGCATAGAAAACAAACTAAAAATATATAAAATGATCATAAAATCAATCTGGACGTACGGAATAGCACTATGGGGAACAGCAGCAATGAGCCATATAACCAAAATAGAGGCAACGCAATCTAAAATACTCAGAACAATAGTAAACGCGCCATGGTACGTTAGAAACGAGAACATTCGGAAAGACCTGGGAATACCAATGGTCAAGGAGGAGATTAACAGAAGTGCAAGAAGGTACAGAGAAAGAATACCCAAACAAATACAACGCACCCAAACCGGCTGGCAGCGGAAACGGTCGACACATCAAGCATAAAAAGAAGATCTCACCTAGACCTAACAGAAGACCTAACAGATCTCACAAGGACATAACCTAACAAACACGATAATGGTACCCCGCTGGGGGTAGCCACCCACATGTTATATTAGTATACCGCTATAATATTTTACCAAATGTCCTACTGGACAAATTGTAAAAATTGGCTGTAGAATATGTAGAGAAGCAGTGTACAAAATGATTAAAAATAATAAAACATTTTGACACATATTTCATTACATCACGTGAGCAAAACCTATGTTACGTGGCGCAAGATGATCCGTGCGACGTCCTTCATTGTCGGACCGTCAAAACCCAAGCACCATTAAACAGGCCCTCAATAAATCTAAGGCCCCACCATAAAACTTTAACTTTTTAACGTCATTATTTTAACACATGTTTTAAGTTAATCCTTTTGTCCTGGAGGACTTTTTAAGCCTAGAAAGGTTTTCGGTTTATAGAGGGTTATTGGAAAGGTCCTTAGGCTTATTAGGCGCTCTTAAAAATTACGGAGACTGCGGGCAGTGACCTAACGGAAAAAGTGGATATTTATCTAACGGAAAATCCGGCTTTTTCCGGATTTTTTGTAAACAATGACACCCCCTAGCAAGGTTGGTAGGAGGTTTCCTTCTCCTCTCACCACTCATTAACATGACTGAAACCAATAGGCATCACATATCGTTACTCTCACCTTATTAACGAAAAGTGTGAGAAACGAATCCGCTTTCTTCGTTCAAGAAAACACACCCACACCGAGCTTTCCTCCGTAATTGCATGAGATCGGAACATCAGTCTCCTCTATTGCTACGTCAACTACAACAAGAAACTCAACTGTAAGGGCCTTGCTGTATTACCAAAGAATACTGTGCATGTGTATCGCATCTTCATACGCCAAATCGTCGTCTACGACATATATCATACGCAACGGCGTAAGTTCGTTGTATCAATTTGTTGAAAATATATAGTTTATAATCCTGTTAATCGCAGCGCTATATCACCTCAACCACCTCTATTATCTTAACGGAAATCAGGAGATCGATCTATTCGCGACGTCGATTATTATAATCGTAACGGGAATTTACGACTCCCGCTGATGTGTTTCCGCGCGATTACGTCTCCCCGCGATTGATTGAAAATACAACCTTAATTACACAATACCTAAAACAGTCCAGTTATGTAAAGTTTTCTACCACATATACAAAATACTATTAATATTGATACAGATAAAAATGAAAAAAGTAATAATAAATTGACATATTTACAATTTCTCTGATCTCAAGTGCGTCCTTTTTATTGATTATTCTGTAATGACAAAAACAGGAATATGTCTAATCAAAAATCTTTTAGTACGTTTGGGACGCAACTGCTCCATTGTGCAGCAGTAGTTTTAGCTAATCGATCGTTACAACCACGTCCGCGCTATTGACTTCTTCAGAGGTCTCGGCGACATTTGAATTGTGCCTGAAATTGTACAATTTGGTTTTGTAGGTACCCAGGTAAATACCCTTGTCCAAGAAGTCTTCGTTTTTGTACTTCCCGTTCGTGGTTATTATGTTTTGCGTCTATCTTCTTAAACATATTTTTTGAGGTAATCCATGCTGCATCACGAAGACATTAAATAATGTAGATTTATATTGTTTCGACTCGAGATCTCTACCGATTCATTTATGTGATGCTCTGTATGAAGTGTATCATCGATCAATTTGAAGAGAGACACGATTTGAATTTTTGGACGAACTACAAATTTTTAATAGTTAGTAGCCAAAATTGAGAAGCTAAATCAAAATCCGCGCGGTCACCGTCTACTTCTTCATAAATGTAGTCATAGACTATGGACATAAAAATATGGATCGTACCATAGGTCTATGGTTTATTCATCTCTGGATATAATGTTCTTGATTCGTGATGTAGTCGCGCGTGGGTTGCCTCGTTGCTTATTGCCCCGGTGTAGCTGATTCCTCCATCTGGTTTAGGATCAGTTGCCTGCAGCTTGTGAAGCAAAAAAATCAGAGACTGTTGAAGAATTTTGAAGATAGATCTGTCTTATACTGTTCATTCTAAAATAAAACGATATATTTCATTAAGTTCCACAGAATAGATTATTGCGCCTATTTGCATGGTAAGATTTGCTTTCGAAAAGAAATACTATGTAAAAGACAAGTTGTGCGATAATAATAACCAAAAAGGGTTGATATTTCTAATTTCATAGTGTGCTTACTTCATAAATGAAATTTTGGGGGTGTCCTGGAGAAAGTACTTGTTACGTTCGGATACTGGCAAAGATTGCAATGCTCTCTGCATAATGTGCCTCGATTTTTAATAATCCTTCTCCACTATTAAATCATGTCTCGGGAATATGTTTAAACTTCCCAATCATGGTATTAATTGTTTTTTCTAATTCCATCTGCCTGCCAGCCACGACACGAACAGCCAACATGTGACTGTATATTTTCAGTGAACCGTTAGACCTCACTGCCTCTTGAGAAACATCATTTAATGAGTCAGGAATTCCAAATTTCGATTCTAAATTCAACTAAGCCTTCCAAACGTTTAATTTTTCCTTCTGTTCCCTGAAATTAGTCGTTTACACCGCTCTTGTCGCGACTGTTCTTACTTTCTCTATTTCTGTTGCTTGTAAACGGTATGCCGTATACTGTAGCCATACTATTGAACTGTCTGGATCAGCTAAAACTAATCTGTCGAACTGATCTACAGAATTTGATAACTGGTTATTGACGAGCGCTTCTTCTCTTTGACGAACTTCACGTTCCTTCTGTGTTTTCTGTTCTCAACGTTCAGCGGCACTTAATTTCTTATTTCTCAGTTTTGGCTTTTCTTCACAATCGCTAGATGACTCTTTAGGCTGGAGGAGAGTTAAATCAGGGTTGTTATCCCAGTAAAATCCATACGCAAATATCCTTGGCTTCCGCTCGTTATCGTCACCATTATTAACATTGTTAAGCGCATATCTCAAATCTTGTTTGGAAGGTTTGGTATATTTCAGTTTAATCTTTTCTTCTCCTGTTCGTTCAACACACGTTCGTTTTTCTCTGTTTCGTTTTTTATCTTTGGTACTTCTTGTAACTTTTCAATTGTTATTCTTTTGGCGACTACCATGTTCTCTTGATTTTGTTTCTTTCTTTTTAAGTTATTAATATCATCCGATTTCTCTTCCACACAATAATGGAAGATAGTGTCACGTAGAAGACACAGGAAATCACGAAATTAACGGATCATGTCTTGTGAATTTGAAGTGTGTAGGACGTAATAGATGCCAAAAAAAAAAAAAACACTCGGAGATATTTAAACAGTATATTTATTAACAATTCTCTCTTTCGACACTTTGCGTAGAACTCGCGATTACACTTGACGATTCGCAATTCTCGGTTACAACTGATAGACGATGAGTTAAGGTGGCGATTGAGCAAAGTGCGCGATATAAATTAAGATGATGACTACTCAAGGAACGTAGAGGAACTGTCCTTCTGTGACGATGACGCTGCGGAGGTGTGACTAAGGGTACGAGATAATCGGATTCGTTAAGGAAAGTTTTCCTTAGGAAAGTGAGGGAAATGAACGTCGCTGTTAATTGGTTAATTTCTATGTTGATGGTTGAAGAAGGATGCTAACCGCCCTCGAGAGAAAGTTGCTAGCGGGAAGCGTCGTCCTTGAGGAAAACAGATTTCCCGTATCTTCCCGCAGTAGGTGTTAGAGATTTAGGGACTGTTAGGATAAAGACTGGTTGTCTGTTTGAAGAACTTAACTAGTTAACTAAATCTTAAGATTTATAACAGGTCCTCAAGCTAGCTGAACATGTACTGTGTAGATGCATCGACGTCTGGTAATCGTCGCACCCGGAGAATAGGGTCTGCGTGTGGCGAGCCACGGGACAGAAACCGTTGGAATATTTACTGTCGAGTACCGCTACAACTATTTCTTTTTAAGGAGAACTATACTATTACCTCATACTTTTGTCAAGCAAAGCGTTCATCCCTTGACCGCTGCTACGTTCGGCGACTGGTTGTCGCCACGAGCCCAAGCTCATTATCACAAATCTCGAACAATTGTAATCGAGTTAAGTTATAGAGGCTAAAATATTGAGGGTTTTCCGATGAATTCCAAAGGAAGGCCCCGGTGTCCTTTCATCTCCGACATATATATTTTGTGGCATGCTTGTAAAATCTAGACATCATTCTTTTGGTAGCTTTTTATGATTGTATCACAATTTTAAGATTAATTAAACGAATATTTAATAATGATTTTAATATCGAAAGTAACGATTATTATACTACGAATTTTTATATGAATAGAGTATGTTAGAATATGTGAAACATAAGATCCGGTCAAGTAATAGGAACAAACGAAAAACAGTTTTGTACGAAGAAAAACAAGAAAGATATAAAGAATAACAGGCTTTGTTTTCGAGAAAATTGATCTTGGAAATCTGTTTGAAACATGTAAATTTGGTTAGTTACCGATTAAGCAGAGGGAAGTTATTCGACGTGCAAAAATAAGAGAAAAATGTGGAATAAGATCTTTCCATATAAAGCTTCATTTTCAAGAAAAACGAATTTCTTCGTGCTCAGTTGATAACACTGTTCAACACGTAATTTTGCAACCTTCAATTTCTTTTACCACCGTTCCTGGTATGCCATCTACACCAACCGCTTTATTCCGGTTCATCTCAGCTCCGGCATCCAGTAGCGCTTCCTTCGTGATCAAGCCCTCGCTGACACTAATACTCCCGTGGGTTCTACTTATATTTCCCCTCGGTCTCGTTAAGAAAAGCTACGTCATGATAGCCCTGTACGCCCTTCGCTATGGATCCCTGCCCAACGAGGCACAGAACTCCTTTCAACCCTTCTCCTTGTTGGTTCGAATCAGTTTCCTCATCTGCCTCTTCTTTTTCCGCAACTCCTAAATCCACTGTGCCGCGTCTCCAGTTCCTCTCGCCATTGCTCTCTAGCTCTTCTTCTCGTCGTCATCACCTCCTTTCTTAACTTCATCGACTGTTCACTCCGCCAATAATTATGATTTTTCTTGCTCATCGGAGGATAAACCCTTTTTAATTCGGAGGTACATGAGGTTTCCACTGTAACAGCATACATCGAGCCCTCCTGCATAGATGTCCCTCGGTACATGTTACTAAGCTTTCCTAATTAACCATTGCCACCAGGTGGCCCACTTAGCCAGATTGACACATACCATTTCATATTGAATAATACTTCACTTCATACATGTAGATGGCACCACTCCTTAATGTATCATAAAGCCCCTAAAGAAGGGGCCCGCTTACCTATTGGCAACCGTATGACACGTGCGCGTCTCATCACGTCGTTCAAATTATTATGTGAGCCCTACTTCCTACACTCCATTGCATATAAGCATTTGCATTTGCATTTCCCCTATCCCATCAACTCACAGTTGACCCTAGTGACAAGAAAACCTCACCTTGCCCCAATGCTACCACCCACATGTATCTTCTTCAATTCATCGATCTACTAATATTCATGTGCCAATCCAGCAGGTATTAATCGTGTCGAAGCCACCCAAAGGGCAGTGTTAGTGTATTATTGTGTTCCATCGTGTGCAATTGCATTCTCTATCATACTTCATAATCTTACACCATTTAAATCTATTATATTAATTATCATCTCGAAGCCAATATTAAATACTGTTGCGTTGAAAATTAATACAAAACCATTCTCGTTATTCAATTAAAAGTAAAATAAATAACGACTAAAACAAAAACAAAACACGATAAACAGACTTAGCGTGATGAGTTATTGTTATTAAAGGCGTTTTTAATCTTTCCATTCTTAACCATTAATTTAATAGTTTGTAATTAATTAATTAATTAATTTGTAGTTATGAAGCTATAATAACTCATCAATAAATGCGAACAACCAACGTCCTTTCGAATTATCTACAACAACGTACTCACGCATATTAAACATTTACTAATACGTTATATACATTAATTTATTACTTTTTAAATTATCTACTGTTTCCTATTAATTCCTTTCTTTCTAATTCCACTCTCTAATTCTTTCACTGTTTTCCATTATGAACTGACTTTATCTGATGAGTCATTATAGTTCCAAACATATTTATCCTAAGCTATTGTATTTAAATTACTTAAGGTTGAAAATAAATTTCTTCTTAAAACTTTATATTTATATAGTTCTTCAATTATATTATGTAGTATTCTACGTAATACTCCTTCATTATATTACCACTCTTTATTATATTTTATTGAACTCTGGCTTCTCCTAATTCAATTCTAATTTTATTTCCTTTTAAAGTTTTATCATTTAAATTGAGATTCGTAATTGCATTTTTTTATAGATACTCGACTTTACCAACTCCTCTTCATATTTTAATTCAATAATTCAATAATTTATTGCCTTATATTCTTTGATATTGTTCATCTATGACTCATCACGCCACGATTATCGAGCATTATACTTCTTGTTTCTCTCACATTTAACATTAGATCCTCCAATTATTCCATTTATTTTTGTTCAGCGAAGATATTACCATTTAATTATACCCAAACATATTGCAACTCACTCACTCGATCATAATCCACGTCGACTCCCTTGTAATATACACCCTTTTTTTTTTATTAACGTGGAGGAAATCCGCACTGACACCAGGTCGCTTCTGGGGAAAAGCGGCGTGGTAGTGCCGGACTCCAGCCGACTAAAACCTCCACGATGACCGCCCCGGCTGCGATTGAAAGGGGCCCGGGAATTGGTGTGAGCGATACACCGCCCCCCCCCCCGCCTAATACCGCCGCTTGATGGAGCCATGTATCATACACCCTGATATTCACTTAATACTATTCCACTCACACCAATTCTCCTATCACCTCATCCCACTTCACACCCCTTACAATTTATCGTAATAATTCATTGCACTTCCCTCCCTCTTTGTAATCCACTGTAACCCATTGCAATTTTGTTGAAATTCGCACAAGCATACTGTATTTTCGACCAGTCGTGGGGAGACGCTTTTGCTAGGAAATGCGTCAATGGAAGTCGTAAATTCCCGTTACGATTGTAATAATCGATGCCGCGAACAGATCGATCCCCTGATTTCCATTGAGATAATAGGGGTGGTTGAGGTTGTATAACGCTGCGATTAACAGGGTTATAAAGTATGTATTTCCAACAACTTTACACAAGATAATAACGCCGATGCGTAAGAGGTAAGTGAAGAATAAATGGATTGCTCTTAGATGAGAGAATCAGTGTAGAGACGATGATTGATCTAAAGACAGAGCTCGCGTCCTGGTAGATATGTTGTCGTCGACGAAGTCTTGAGATGTTGGGTATGTTAGAATGGAGAGTTAACTGAACTTCCGCTCTCATGTAATTACGGAGGAAAGCTCGGTTTGTAGGTATTTTTTGAACGAAGGAAGGGGATTCGTTGTTCACACTTTTCGTTATGAAAAGTGAGGGTAACGGTCCGCGATGCGGCTTGATTATAACCCACGTTAATGCATAAAGGTATGAGGAAGAAGCCTCCTACCAACGTGGCTCATGGGTGACCTTGTTCATGGGAAAAACCAGCTTTGTCGTTAGACAAACATTCGTTTTTCCCATTAGGTGACTACCCGCTCTCTCCGTAATTTTTAATAGCGTCTAATAAACCTGACGACTTGTCTAAGGACCAGCCATAAACCGAAACACTTATAGGATTAGAAAATCCTTCCGGATAAGCACATTAACTTGAAAACATGTGCTAACAGTTAAATTAAAAAGTTAAGGTTTATGGTGGGTCCTTAGGTTTATTGAGGACCGGAATGACGGTACGTGGACCATAGGCTGCCAGGCATTGTCGTGACCAGTTTCGACCATTTTGTTTATTGACGGTCGGACGAAATGCGTCGTCTCCAGGTTTTGCGTGGCGCGTATCCCAGGATGGGAAAGTCCCTGGAGCGAATTATATACGCTGTGCCGCAAGGGTTTCAATACAAACGGTCGTACAATATCGCCTGATACGTCGTAATCAGGAAAACGTATCTTCCTTAATTGTAATGCGGATGTATCGGACTTGATGATGTTGCGCAGCTCGGTGTCGTTTTCTTGCGCTGCGGCGAGAGTTTTATGGTCCACAGATTTCCCTATCGCTTCGATGCGAGATAGAGCGTCGGCTACATTATTGTCCAAACCTTTAATGTATCAGATGTCGGTCGTGAACTGTCCAATGTAGTCAAGATGGCGAAATTGTCGCGGTGAACATTTGTGTAGATATTGATTGAACGCGCACATGAGGGGTTTCTAAAACGTTTAACTGCGGTGTACAGAGCAAGAAGTTTGCGGTCATATGCTCTATATTTTTTCGCTGCGCGGAGGTCAAGGATTTTGTAACAAATCTTAACGACTGCCATTTGTCGTTTACGCGTTGTTGTAGTACTGCTCCTATGGCGTAATCGGATGCGTCTACCGCGAGGCTGACGGGCCCGCCTGGTATCGGATGCGCTAGTGTCACACGCTCAGTAATGTCACATGTTGAGAAGCAGTAATAGGGTGGACAAAACATACTGCATGCCACAGCTATCGATACAATAACCAGATAGTAACGGAATAGCCGTCTCTGATATACACTCGGGGATAATCCCTACAGGGGGACTAAAACCTCAGCATAAAAACCTTTCCAAATTAGCGCTCGATATCTTTTTTATTATAGCACTCTGAACCCTCACTATTTTGGATTCGTACAATAAATTTTACTACTGTTAGGTAGATGATACATTTACACTGTACATGTGAATGTGTGTGTAAGCGTCAGAGGGCGTCCAGGTATCAGTTGAGACAAAGACGATTCGAAGCTGTTAGAAGAATCTGGTGGGGTCGGTTGACAACAAGCGTGCGTACAAGAGGGTTATCGAGGTCTTCGGAGTGTAATATATGTCGGAGATGAAAGAACACCGGAGCCTTTGGAATTTTGGATAATCTCGCAACATTGTAACCTAGAGTCTACTATAGCTGGAATTAAACAATTGTAGTTATTCAATCCGATTGTAATTGTTTGAGAGTTATGATAGTGAGCTTGTGCTCGAGGCGACAGCTAGTCGCCGAACGTAGCCGCGGTCACGGGATGAACGCTTTGTCTAACAAAGACATGGAGTAATTGTATAGCTCTCTTTAAAAGTGAAATAGTTGTAACACACGGCAATAAACATTCCAACGGTCTCTGTCCCGTAACTCGCCACACGCAGACCCTATTCTTCGAGTAAGATGATTGCCAGATGTCGATGCGTCTCCGCAGTACATGTTCAGCTAGCCTGAGGGCCCGTTACAAATCTTAAGATTTAGCTAACTAAAGTCCTTCAAACAGACAAACAGTCTTTGTCCCAACTACGGGAAAATAGAGGAGACCTATTTTTCAACGAGCGGCGTCTCCCACTAGCAACTTTCCCTCGAGGGCGGCTAGCATCTTTTTCTAACCACCGATAGGGAGATTGACCAATTAGCAGCAATGCCAATTTTCCTTACTTTCTGAACGAAGGCTTTTCTCGACGAATCCGATGATCTCGTGTCCTTAGACACACCCCGTTATAGTTCTTCTTTGTGGCATCATCGGGACGGAAACTCACTCTCTC